>NC_090439.1:685016982-685641982 GCF_031143425.1 Pleurodeles waltl
AAGTGTAGTGCGACCAGGAGCAAAATATATGCTTCCCAGAAAGCATAGTAAAAAAACTCGGGGAACGGCGCTCCGAATATCGGTAGCGCGTTCCACCCGTGAGGACAGAAAGAGACGCTGCGTCAGAGCGCGGCGTTACATACGTTTATTCTCGTAACTTCAAACCCAGACACACAAAGTGGTCTCAACACCGGCAATGACACCAACCATCTCCACAGAATGCCTGCCCCAGTTGTTATGCTTGAACTTAATGACGAAGAATAGGCGGAGGACCTATGTCACCAAGCACGAGCATCACAACACATGGTCTTTACAAAGGTACTTGCTCCTATTGTCGCTTACCTTCAATTATGTGATACCTCTATATTCTCATATCTCTATGACTGATTGTTAACTGCTTCCTCTTTTCTGAAGGCTCAACACGAAGTGATGTTGGTGACTAAGATCCTTCAGCAACTAGTAATTGTCATCAAGTTCCAGAATCCAACCTACAACCATCATAGAGATATTGTTTATTGGAGCTCAGTTCAACATTCACCTGGACGATGTGTTCCTTCCCACTCCAGAGATCACAGCAGGGGTATTCAAACTGGGGGCAAACCCCTTTAGGGGGGCCTCAAAAGATGTCATGTTGATTGCCCCTGTCTAGCCACAACTTCCATGGTTCTCCCATCTCATGTCCATGTCCAAGTGAAATCTTCTCCATCTTCCCCTGCAATCTCCCCCCTTCCCTCTTCAACTGCTACTTTCAGAACTCTGGTGGCTCACATTGATGACCTAGATGTTGAACTGGTAGATGTAGAGGCAATAGGTTGTTTCAAACAGTTGCTCTGGAGATTCAAGCCTGAAGAAACCCTTCTTCATGGATCTCTTATAAGCAACATTGAGCATTTTTTCATCAGGGGTGTATGTCTAAAGATATCCAGCATTTTCTTTAGATTCATTCCAATTTCTTGGATTCCTGAGAAAAGGTGTTGTGAATGGTTTGGCCTCATTTACCTTAGGGTCACAATAGTTGCCTATTAAGGCTCGTATAGTAAACAAATGCTGCTCAAAAGTTGCTCCCTTAGTAGGAAATGATTGAAGAAAACAGTCAGGCTCAACCCTATCATCTATCTCTTCAGACTCCATCATTAATATTTTATCCTCTTTGGATTTAAAAAGTGTCTTGTCTATTTATCTAGACTGCACTAGGACTTTAGCTCTTCTATTAACAGATGGGTATGTCAGGCAATAATTCAGATCTATAAATAGATGGGTGGTAAGGTAACTTATCAAATGCAGGGCCTCTCAGGTAGAGCGATTTCAGCAACCTGGGTAGAGGCTGGAGGTGCTTCCATTCACTAAATATATATAGCACAGCGACCTGTATGTCCAACCACATGTTCATTAAACTCTACATGTTTGAGTTGGTGGAATCAGATGATGTAAATTTTGGTTGTATTGCTTGAAGTCAGCAATGAGGTAGTATTGATATTATTATATACTTTCAGGAGCATTGTGAGAGAACAGGGCTGATTGCAGAGGCCCCCTAACTTTTCGCCCCCATTTTCCACTTTTTGCTGGTGTTTTCCTGACTCTGTTGGTGCCCTGGGTACTGCTAATCAGTCCCAGGGCCTGTGCTCTGTGTAAAATCAGTATGCAAATTAGGCTAATTATAATTGGCTAAGTCAACCTACCTATAAGTCCCTAGTATATGGTAGGGCAGGTAGGTTTAGGGACCCCAGCATAGGTAGTGCACCCATAGGTGCACTGCTGAGGTGCCCAGTGTCATTTCAAAGGCATGCCTGCTTTGCTGGCTGCTTTTAAATTAAAGTTATATGCAAATTCGACTTTGGAATTAAAAGTAGTTCCAAAGTCTTAAACTACCTTATTTTTACATATAAGTCACCCCTAAGGTGTGCCCTATGTGCCCCTAGGACTGGGTGCCATGTAACTATAAGCAGGGACCTTATAAAAATAGTTCTATATGCCCTGGTGAGGCACAAACAGCCAAATTTGTTTTTCCCCCATTGTAGTGAATGCCCTTCATAGGCTAGAATGGGGATACTTTATTTTAATTTAAAAAATCCCCTTAAGTGACAAATGAAGAGAGTTTGGTATCATATTAATTGTTATAATAAATCCCACAACTTCCATTTGTTGGATTTAATATAACTTGTTCAGGTAAAGAGTTTTAAACTTTACCTGAAAAGTTGCCAATTTCAGCCCTGCATTGTTTTTGCTGCTGTGCTCTGTTTGGCAAGCCTCTGGCAGCCTTGCCAGGCTGCCTTGATGAGGTGTGAAGTAGCCTGGCTTCACACAAAGAGATGTGCCTATGGGAGGGGGTCTCCCCTCAGCAGATGGTGAGGCAGGAAGGGGGGGGGCTGCCAAACTGGTCTTCAAAGGCAGGGAAGGACATTTGGAGCAACCCAGCAACACCCCCACATCCTGCAACCCCAGACAACTAGGTGCCCCCTTGATTAAATTAGGAGAGGGCAGGAGAGGGGTGTTTATGATTTTTAGCCACACCAGAGGGTGGGCTCAGCCAGAAGTAATCTCCAAAAATCACTTTCAGCCATGTTGGATTTTTGAGGAATGTTGCCTCCTGGGATAGATTTTTGCCACATTTCCCAGGAAGTGGTCATCACAGGGGGAAGGACAATGCCCCTGATTGGAGAACCAGGACCCCCCTGTTTTTCACCCAGGAGCAAGGATAAAACTGGCAGACTTGCACCCACACCTCAGATCCCTATCAGATTCCAACAAGGAAGAACTACAGGAGAAGAAGGACTGCCCTGCTGGACTCCTGACCTGCACCTGGACACTGCACTCTGGAGGACTACACCAGCTGCACACTTGGGTTTCACCACTAAAAGGACTTTCTCTTCTACTGCTTCAAGAAGGGACTCCCTGTTTGCTACAGGTACAAAGGAGCTGCCCAGAGTCCCCTGCATCAAGTCTTGCAAGCAGAGCCCAGCTGACCAGCGTCCAGTGGCCATTTGAGGATTCTGACCAGGTGCATTTTGGGAATTGTACTCCCAAGGAGCAACTCAGAGCTTCTGGAACCTTGGATCAAGTTGTGGACACTTCAAGGACACAAAAAGGACCCCTGGAAGAAGATCCAGAAGTTTGGAGAACTTTTGAAAAAAAGCTCCATAGAGGGACTGACCCGCCGCAGCAACTCTAGCTGGCTTGCCTCAACCGCAACCCGGCCTGATTTGCAGGTTCGTCTTGGTGAAAAAAATCTCCAAAAAAAGAGACTATGTCCGAATGTAGAAAGTTGACCGGGACCTCCCAACAGCGTATCTGAGGAGGGCTCCAAGGATGTCGGATCAAGATCCTGGTTTGCCCCGGTTGAAGGATTTTCACCTCGAAAAAATGACTACGTCCGAAGGTAAAAGTCTTCACCGAGGGCTCCCTCGACGCGTATCCGGAGAAGAGTTCCAGGAGGTCGGATTGGACTGGCAGGTTCGTCCCGCTGAAGAAAATCTTCAGAAAAACGACGAAGTCCAAAGGTAAACTTTTGACCAAGGCCTCCCGCGGGCTGTAGCCGAGCCGGGCTCCATCATGGTCTGCCTTCAACTTTGACTTTGCCCCGGTTGAGCGGCGACCAGATGACCAGATTGGCGCGTTTTGTTTCAAGGCGCTAGAAAATAATAATTCTTTAAAAATTCATATCTCCGGTTCCCCTTATCCGATTTTATTAGTTTTTGTGTCATTTTAAAGATAAAAATATAATCTATTTTTATGAATTGGTTTTGGATATTTAAACTGTTTCCTGCTTTTTTAATTAATTACTGTTTTGTGATATTTGAATTCTTTACACTCTTGTCTCCTAAGTTAAGCCTTGTTGCTCGCTGCCAAGCTACCAAGGGTTGAGCTGGGTTTAATTTACTGAGACCTAACTGGACCTAAGTGGAGGTTAGTGGCCTATTGCTAAGTGTAGGTACCTACCTGCCCTTACCAATAACCCATTTTCCAACAAGCATCTATTGTGGGTGCATTGTTTCTTTTGCTTGGTAAATCCTGAATCTGTAAAGACAGGAACAAAGAGGATGAAGAAGAGGGAGAAATGATTCAATTACTTAGCAGTAATTTTCATTACCCCGATTCGTAGTCCTACTCATCCTAGTCCACAATCCTCCCTCCCTCCCTGCTGCACCACCAGTTTATGGTCTTGTGATATAAAGGAATTGGTGTAATATGGAAGAGTATTTATGAGGAGTAGTAGACAAAAAAGAAATATTTGTAAACAGGTACTTTCGGCTCCTTGGCATGGTGAAACACTTTGTCGAAGGCGAAAACACCTCAATCTCTAAGGACTGGGATGAGGAGGACTACGAATCAGGATAATGAAGATTGCCAGTAAGTAACTGAATCGTTCCTCAGGGTCAATCTTGTGATTGTGTGGTAATACCACATCGCAGAATTACCGAACCTTGTTAATTGATGAAAATAGTTTCAGGCTTGGAATTACTCACATACGTTCCTTTCATCACTTGTAAAGCTGCTCATATTTTAGCCCAGTGGCTGTTCTCAGAGGAGCTGTGGTGGCCACCAGGGCCGGCTTTAGGGCGGTGCGAACAGTGCGGTTGCACCCGGTGCTGACCTGGATTGGGGGTCACTGACCTCAGGAGGGTGCTGTATTTAGCAATAACTTATGAAACTTGCAATTTAAAAGCAGCTACTGAAAAGTTCCTTGTGTGCCCAGCCTTCAGGAAGCAATTAAAATGTCAAGATACCTCTTGTGATTAATGTTCCTGCTGGGGGAGAGATGAGAGTTTTATCTAGCAGCAGCTTTGACTTGCATAAAGTACATAAAGTAGTGTAGAGGGTTAATATGCCTTCTGCAAAGAATAGAACTATATTTTATGTGGAGATCTGCGTGGATTAGTAAAGCTAGCCTTTACAAGCTCTTTAAAACAAAGGAATGTATGAGAAAGGGGGCTATAAAGAGATAAGGGGAACATTTGTCAGGTGGTAGTGAGGGAATCCGAGGAGGTAGTCATGGGGTGGGGAGACGCCAAAAAAGGCTGTCTCACAGTGCACCACCAGCGCTAAAGCCAGCCCTGTTGGCCTCCCATTGCAAAGGGGCTGAGTAATAACACAGTACAACCTTAGTGAGCATTCGTAGACAGTTTGAAACGAATTTCTCGCATTTAATTTACACTGTTTGCTACAGTTAGGGAAAGTATTTCAAAATATGCATATTCCAAATGGAAATGTCGGAAGGCGGCATTAATAAAGGATTATTTTTATTGCAAATATTCATAAAAATAAAAGTGCTAATTAACAAATGTTGAGACCCCTTGTCAGTTGTAATGCACGAAATGTATCATGTGCATGCCTAAAATGTAAACCTTTCGCGTGGTCATTTGGCAAACACGTGGTAGAAGTAATCTCTTGTAGATATCTTTAATAATAAATCAAGCTGAAAATTACACCTTGAAATTTACAAATTCGCGGGGCATTCACTTTAGGAAGGTTTTAAGGAATTATAAGACAGAAGGGGACGGCTTAAAAACTCTTGTAGGCCTCCACAAATGTGCAATATTTTAAGCAGAGAGGATGGATTCTAACTTGAACTCTTGGAACTGTATATTAACATTTGTTTTGGTACAAACAAATGCGCCCACCCAAAAAGTATCAAGATATAGGGTAAATGAAATAATTAGCAGTGAACTAATATAGGCCAAGGGTTTGACTGGGTCAGATTGCTAGCTATTTTAAACTAGACATAGGTTTTTATCTGAAGACCCATGGCTTCCATCCAAGGCAGAATTAAACAACAGAGGCTCGCCTGAGACTATGGCCAGGTACCTGTGTTACCTTGCCTCAAAGAAATCTACTAATTATCTGAGAGCCTTTCGGGACGATTCATCATATGCAAGACACGATGGATTGAGTTGATTCTTATATGATGAGGGGAACTGCAACAGTGGATTTAGTGTATTTGGCACTAGTTACTTATTGTTGAATTGTTTACACGTTTTAGTTAGAAAAAAAAAAAAAAAAAAAAGTCGCCCATTAAAACCGGTGTGAAATACATGCAGTATTACTGTACGAACGGATGCAATAACGCTTTTATATGATTGGTAATTTTTGGATATAACATGCCATGGTTCGATTTTTAAGGATTTTAACTACTGTGCAGTTTTGACCTAATTTTAAAGGTAAAATGTTTGTCTTATGTGTTTCTTGTCACAAAGTTTTGGAATTATTGTCATGATGTTTGCAGACTATGGTCTGAGTACACGATATTTGTACTACTACAACGTAAGGTAACTGGCCTTGTTTCTGGGTTCTGTGTAGGTACATCTGTAATTTACGGCATGCGGAAATTACGGTATTTTACAGACATTCTCTTTTGCGAATTGGGCAAATGCTCATTAATCACGACTGTGCAGAGGCGCGCGATATTTGGGTGATAATTTCCGGGCTCTATTAATCAGGGCTCTAGTTTTTTTCTCCCTCAAAAATCTGTTTATCTGCAAGAATGTTGCGTAAATGAAGATCAGTTGCTAGTTGTTCCCCAGGCCCCTACCATGCAGCGATGTGAAAGTATATCGGAAGCGCCAGGGTAATTTATTGAATATTACACTCAGGCTCGGTACGTCTCTATTAGGGCTGCCAAGATCCAGCATCTCAATCGGGATTACAGGATGAAAGACGACGCGCATACCCGCCGGCACATGACACACTGGATGCCACGGGCAGCCCTCACAACGTCATAGACGCGGCTTTCGAGGCTCGGGCCTGGAATCTGGATAGCTACCGCCCACCATAGCTACTTACTTCCTCCTGCATTATTTTCAATCGGGTGAGATGTGAAAGCAGTAACAAATAATTGGACTGCTGATCGGGAAAAGAAAATGAAACCTGATATGCTGTAAGGATGAAAACCAGGAATGCTCAACGATGCATTTTGGTATTATCTGTAATGATTGCTCCATTACCATCTTTCTTTGTAAACTGCGGATGTGCCAGACTCCATTCACTTTCCATCTTAAAATCCTTTTCCATAAAAGCTCATTAGATGAAGGTGAATGTTTCTCCATGACATACATTCATATTTAAATGCGCAACCCTCTTATAAAATGCCTGGGTACAAAAGAGCATTAGTATGCATTATTAAAATGCATTTTCCCCATACTGCACTTTCTGAAATAATACTTTGTAAGTTGTGCAACCACTTTGTTTTAACTTGCTACTGTAAATATTGCTATGTTTAAAAAATCAGGAATACTCAGGGAATAGCCGAATACCGTGGCTTCATTCACTGTCATTTACACACCTAGGTCCTGATTAGGCGCACAAAAGGCATGATGTCTGAGTGCAAATTCAACTTTTGTATCCACAGGATGTACACTTGCATTCCTAATTTGATTTTCTTTTACTTCATATTGCACCAGAGTTCCAAGTTGGAAATAAAACCCACAGTGTCATGGGCATTCAAAAACATTTGCACAGCCCATTGCCACCCAGGATACGGTCTTTAATGTACTCATCTCAAATGTAGAAGTAGATTCTCTTCCGGATTGGAAAAAAACATGGAAACACCCTCAAACTTTGTGCGAAAGTACTTTTTCTATGCATTTACAAATTCATAAATGCACACCTTATTATATTATGAGGAGGCACTAAATGAGTAGATTGGATACGCATTGCGGTCTAATCTGATCAAAGGTGTTGCTCTAAGTATGTCGACTTGACTTGGAGGTGGTTTGAAAAAGAGAAGGTGCACTAGGGTCATGAGCAGTATGTCCAGAGAGGATAGGTAACGTGCAAAACGATTTTCTGCCACTGTAAAAGTCTTGGGGACCACTGATATACATGTTTTAAGAAAGTGATTTAGTAATTAGGGTAGATGTAGTAATAAGTAATAAAGTCACTAATCTGCTATACCAGGCAAAGGTTTCAGTGATTTAAATGCCTGCTCAATCCCCTGGCAGATATGCACAGACCAAACAGGCTTAATTTATAATGTTTGTGAAGTTTTAGTGTTGTAGGACCTGTGCTTAGTCTCCATTTTAGATTTCAGTTTTAGCTTGAATTCTTTTTCTAACGGTGAGTCTTTACTTTTTTTCCACTAACACGAAAATGTGCTGTATGCTCATGTATTTGTGGTAGGCATTGTTGCCTAGTCCAGGGTCGAACAATCAGAACAGCCTGCCCTGGTTTGTTTTTCCTGTGCCCATTAGGAGACAACCCTTCACGCTAGACTTCCCTCACAGTCAGATAAGGACAGTGTTTTATTATATAAACAACATCCATGTTACAGAGCGCTTCATGCTGGATTATCTTAGAACCACTGTGAACTGTGACTGAGATGCAGCCCTGCTGACTTCGACCTTCATCCTGAGAAGGAAGATAGCCTGAATACTTAGGCCTTGATTTATACTTTAATTGCGCTGCATTACTGTCTTTTACTGACGCAAAAGCGGCACAAACTTACAAAAAACAATACCGGCTTCCTGACACCTTAGACTAAGGTATGGATGTTAAACATTTCCAAAGGATCTGGCAGAGGGTACTCCTGCTATGTCCTCTTTAGTTTAATATTAGATATAGGAGGTAGGTAACATTAGTAATAATTAACATGGTGGAATTGTTTATATTTTTCACCATCCTAATAATGTTAATTATAGTAATTTGTCTCACCTGTCTAATAATCGCAGCTCACGCTTTCTTTGCAAGTATACAATCATTTCAACAAATGTTTTGAAAATGTATTTTCATATCCTTCTTATGTATACCTTGGGTATGCAAGACTAATTAATGAAAGGGTTAGACTTGTATTCACAAATTATTTGGGAACCTTAGTGATCATGTTCAAGGCTACTAATAACATCTATTAACCTGCTAAGATTAGGGGTTATGGGTGTGGTACTGTGAGCTACCGAAAACAAACCAACATTTCCTGATGATATATATAGACTTAGACTTCATAAAGTGAAGTTCTTCTTGACATATACACAGTCCTACTAAGCTCTTAGGAACTGTATAATATTAGCAGTAATAAAACAGTTACAACGTCAGAAACAAAACATGATAAAATCCAACAACTAATATAGAGAAAGTAATGTAATGAATAAAATGACACCAAAATGTCAAAAAATCCAATACAGATGTACATTTCTAAAGGTTTATGGCTAAAGGCGCCAGGAGAAGGTAAAGCGCCAATCAGCAGTTACTGTTTGCAGTTGACTGGGACCTAGGTGTGATTTAAGGCCAGCCATAATGGAGTTCGAGTCAGGTGCATCAAGTGTGTTCATCCTGATCAAATATTAAACCTTCAGACTGAGGGCCTGATTTAGAGTTTGGCGGAGGGGTTACTCTGTCACAGATATCCCATCCACCATATTACAAGTTCCATAGGCTATTGTGGAACCGTAATACAGCGGACGGGATATCCGTCACATCTGTGACACTGTAACCCCCTCTGCCAAACTCTAAATCAGACCCTTAGTCTCTGAAATGGAAGCGAAATGTTCCAGGGAAGCATGGTTGCAGGATGTATCACCAAAATCCTCTTGAACCTGGATATCTGCTGGACGAGATCCTGTTGAAGCCATTGGTTGTAACAGGAAAAAACCTTGACAACACGGTCAATACAACACATTGCCTTCACTACGCATCCCTTAACATGCAACGCCTTTACCACACATTGTCTTTACCACGCATGCCTTTACTAAGAATATTGTTTTACCACGCATGCCTTTACCACATATGCCTTTATAACACAATTGTTAGTATACCTAAGGAAAAAAAGTAAATATATATATATATATATATATATATATATATATATATAAAGGGCTTTTAGGGGTGGTAAGGGTATTTGGGTGGCTATATGTTCTAGGGTTTAGGGGTGGGTAAGTGCATTTGAGTACTCAGGCCCTCATTGTGACCTTGGTGGTCCTGCGTCATGATGACCGCATATGCAGCCGTCCCTCCCCAGTACCTATTATGAGTTTCCTGCTGGGCTAGTGTTTCTGCCCACCAGCCAGTGGGAAACAAACCACAACATTATTGCGGTGCTTCGGTTGCGATAGCACCCGTCGCGCTTTTTACTGCCCGTGGTGGGACCGCCATGCAAAGGCTGGTGGAAACGTGGGTCATAATCTGAAGGGCAGCTCTGCTTGCAGAGCTGCCCTGGCGGATTAAGACCACCAGCACTGCCAGACCATTGGCTGGCGGCAACCTGGCAGGGCCGGCGGTAAGACTGTGGCAGCCACATTCATAATATGGCAGTCAAACTGCCTTGTCGGCAGATGACCGAGCACCACCATGAGTCTGGTGGTCCATGGACTGCCAGACTCGCAATGAGACCCTAAGTGTATTTTAGGGTTTAGGGTGGGTAAGGGTATTTGAGTGGCAAGGGTGTTTAGTTTAGGGGCGGATAGGTTTAGGGGTTAGGAGACCATCAGGGAAAGGATACATATATATATATATATATATATATATATATATATATATATATATATATATATATTCATATGTACACATACACACACACACACACACACAGATATTTCTATAAAACAGAGGTCTTACATGCCTGATATATACTTGTAATTTTGTTGTAAAGGCATGCATGGTAGAGGCATGCATGGTAAAGCATATGCGTGGTAAAGGCATGAGTGGTAAAGACAGTTTGTGGTAAAGGCATTGTGGTGGTAATGGATGTGTGTTAAAGACATACATGGTAACTGCATGCTTGGTTCCGTCATACGATTATTGTAACAGGGAAGCCTTTGATGTGGCAGACAAAGTCCTAGCATTGTGCACATTGTTTTCCTACTTTGCCTGGTCAAGATTTCTGCCTTCTGACATAGGGCCTGATTTAGATATCGGTGAAGGGGTTACTCCATTGGAACAGTGATGGATATCCCATCCGCCAAAATCAAAAAACATTATTTGCTATGGTATTTAGATTTCGGCTGATGGGATATCCATCACCGTTGCAACAGAGTAACCCCTCCACTGAGATCTAAATCAGTCCTGAGTCTTTTTCCATGGAGCTCTATATCCTCCAGTGGGGCAAGCCTGAAGCTGTATCTGATGAAGTTTCTTTGAAATCTGACACCTTTGCCATAAGGTCCAGTTGACGCTTCAGAAGTCTTGAAAGTCCAAACATTTTTAAGTCCCAACTTTTCAAAGTTTCAGAGCAGCTTTTCTAAGTCACTTTTAATGCTTTGAGGACCTTACAGACAGCAGCACTGAGGGACAGGACTCACTCAAGCAGAAGCCTCAAGCAGGTTCCATCCCATTCTAGTTGCTACCCATCAGCTCAACACTTCTGGGAAAGGGCCTGATGCATCTTGTGATGTCCCCATAGCTACACAGGATGTTGTTAACTGACCTCTTCTTAGTCCTGTGTGCAAGTGAGAGTAGGTCAGCCCTTCAGCACTCCTCACATGTCTCAAACAGAAGGTCCAGTTCCCTTCTCTTCTTCTACAAAGCCCAGACTCAACCAGTAATGTTGCTGATCAGAAAGTGGAGGAAGAAATGAAGGGCTATCGGGTACACACTACTTAACTGAATAAAATAGGCATTCTAACTTTCCATTAGCACCAGGCACAATTTTTTGGTAACCCTTCCATGGAGATTACCAGTCACTTTTTGATGTTATAATGAGGGCCCCTCATCCACTTCAGTAGTTCCATGCTTCATCGTCGGGTCATATCCTGATGCCTAAAAAGCAGGATTGACTCAAACATGTTTTAGGGAGCACTTTTTAAATTGTTGTCTACGTTATCTTCTAGGGTCTATAGGAAAAATAAAAATACCTCAAAACACATAATAATCCTTTACAATAGTAGGTGTTTCTGATGTAGATAAAACAAGGTTTTTAGGGTGTTAGCAGGGGATTATGGCCCTAGACCCTTAATCAAATAATCATGTTTCAGCCCTTGCTAAAGAGCAGCCCATAAGGGCTTTCATCAGGGCTAAGGATATGCCTCGGAAATTAAATTATCTGTTTCCTATTACTGTCTGTTCTTCATTCAGGCACAGTCACTCTGGACATACATCACAAAACACTAAGGTCCTCATTACGAGTTTGGCGGGCGGCGGAGGCCACCTGCCAAACCCTTTACGTCAGAAGACTGCCAATCAATCTTCCTCCCACTGGTCCTATTATGAGTTTCCTGCTGGCAAAGCTGGAAACTACCCAGGGCATTGATACCGGCTCATAATCAAGCCAGTGTCAATGATGCTGGGCATCAGGTGTGATAGCACCCATCGTGGTTTACACTGCCTGTAATTCAGGCAGTGAAAAGTGCGATGGGGCTGTCCATGGGGGCCCTGCAATGCCCATGCCAAGTGCATGGGCCCCCATGGGGCCCCAGCACCCCGTCTCCACCAGCCTTTGCATGGCAGTGTAACTGCCATGCAAAAGCTGGCGTACACGTGGATTAAGACCACCAGCACCGCCAGGCCCTCGGCCAGAGAAAAAGTGTCAGTGCCGGGGTCAGACCTTGGCACTTTCGCCAAAGTCGTAATGTGGCTGTCAGACTGCTGCATTGGTGGCAGTCTGACCACCACAGCAAATCTGGCAGTCATAGGACTGCCAGATCCATAATGAGTGCCTAAATGTGCAGGAGGCTACTCACCCAAATATTGAATCTGGCATTCTGGATCCCTGTGGAAGAGAAAAAAACATATGGTATCATATGAATCATAGTTTATCAGCATGGAACCTGTGTAATGTTGCTTTTCTGTTTAAGGACATATAATTATGCAACAACAACAAACCACATGCCATTTTATTCCATTTTTTGGAAAGTGGATTATTCGTAAGGGCAGGTAGGTATCCACCATTAGGAATAGGCCCCAAATCCCCTCTATGTCCAGTCAATCTCTCAATAAATAAATCCTTGCTCAACCCTTGATAGCTTGATCCACGGCCAGTTCGGCTTAACTTAGACAGATGTGTTAATATCAACAAAACAGTAAATAAGTAAAACACAACACATAATAAAAATCCAACACCAATTTAGATAAATAGGAAATATTTGTATCTTTAAAATGACACCCAAACAACACAAATCGAATGTAGGGAGCCGGAGATATGAATTAGCGCTTAAAAGCAAATAGCACTCAAAGGGTTTAAAAAGGTTGCACTGGACAAAAACAAAGTTCAGAGTTCAGGCCACCTATGGTTTAACAGTGTTACACTTACTTTCAGAAGAAGTGTTTCTTGATTCAGGAAAGTGATCAACAGCACCAGCCAAGAGTTCTGAGGATCTGGATTGCCTCTTGGGGTCTGGGACTACAACTCCTACAATGCACCTCTTCAATTATGGAGTGTTTTGTTTTTACAGTTGCTCCAAACGTCTCCCAACTTCTGGTTCTTACTCCTGAAGTAGTTCTTGAGTCCTTGAAGTGTCCACAAACTTGATCAAAGGTTTCAGAGCTCTGACTGTTCTTTGGGAGTTGGGACTACAATTCCCTGAATGAACCTGATCAGAATTCTCAAATGGCCACTGGATGCTGGTCAGCTGGGCCCATCTTGCAGGACCTGATGCAGGGGACTCTGGTCAGCTCCCTTGTATCTGTAGCTTACAGGAAGTACACTCCTGGTGTTTCAGAAGCAAGGCAAAGTCTTTTTCTTGGTGAAGCTCAAAGAAGTGTGCAGCTGTTGCAGTCCTTGTGAGTGTAGTTCTTCAGGTGCAGGCAGGGGTCCAACAGGGGAGTCCTTCTTCTCCAATATCTTCTTCCAGCAGGGATCTGAATTGTGGGGCAGCTCTGCAATATTTATCCTTGCTCATGGGGTGGGAGGCACAGCGGTGCTCCTGTTCAGTGGGATGCAGGCCACCACCCTCTGGGGTGACCACTTCAGGTAACGTATGGCAAAAAACAATCCCAGAAAGTAACATTTTCTAAAAATCCAAGATGGCAAAAATCCATACTTGGAGGTTATATGTGGCTGAGTCCACCCACTGGTGTGGCTAAGTCCCCCTTATCCCACCCCTTCCATGCCCTCTCCTAATCTAATCAGGGGGCACCTATTTGTCTGCAGGGAGCAGGGACTGGGGGAGGTCCAGTTGCTGTCCCAAGTGACTTTCCCTCCTTTGAAGACCAGTTTAGCTACCCTTCCCCCATCTCGCTCTGTCATCTGCTTCAGCAGTTCTCCTCCCACCAGATGCTTCCTTTGTCCCCACCCCGGCCACTTCAGATCTCATTAAGGTAGCCTGGCTCAGGCTGCCAGAGGCTGACCAATCAGGAAAAGGCACTACAAGGCTGAATTTGGTAACTTTCCGAAAGATTCCTAAAACTCTTTCCTTGTGCTAGCTATATTGTATTCAACATTAGCAAGTTGTTGGATTTATTATAACATTTCATTTAGTATCAAACTTGAGATATTTAGCCCCTCTCTGTCAGAAATAAGACTTTATTAATTCAAAATAAAGTCTCCCAATGTTAGCCTACTGAGCTTATTGACTACAGTTGGGAAAACAAAGTTGGCTGTTTTTCCCTCACCAGGGCTTATAAAAAATCTTTTATAATGTCCCTTCTTATATTTGAACTGCACCCTACCGTTAGGGGACCTAGGGCAGTACTTAGGAGTGACTTTCATGTAAAAATAAGGTAGTTGGAGATTTTCGAACTACTTTTAATTCCAAAGTTGATTTTGGGTTTCATTTTAACCTAAAAGCATCCAGCAGACAGGCCTGCCTTTATAATGACACAAGGGACCACAACAGTGCACCCAGGGGTGCCCTCTCTACCCTAGGGTCCCTAACCCTACAAACCCTACCATATACTAGTGACTTATAGGTAGGACGTCAGAGCCGATTATGATTATGTCTAATTTGCATATACCATTTTAAACAGAGCACTGGCCCTGGGACTGGTTAGAAGTGCCCTGGGCACAGTCAGAGTAAAACAACACCAGTATCAGCTAAAATTGTGGGCAAAAAAGTGAGGGGGCATCTGCAATCAGCCCAGTTTCCCCACACCACCCAATATATAAACATATTGTTATTTCGCCATAAACAATTTGGGATCTTTCAATTGTGACATAGGAAGGTGGGGGAAAATGCCCCTGTAGTTACACACTACAACTGTTATCTCATTTTAGGTGGGAATAGAAATCAGGAAAAATACAAACTGGTAAGTGAAACTTACTTCAATGAGCGTATAATGTCAATCACTCTCCTGTGGTTCAGCTACTTACTATGTGAAGGGTGTCATGTGGCATGTTTCTTAAAGTTACTTTTCCTAAATAGATATTATAAATCTAACTTCTATACTGAATTGGATAGTTATTAAATATTCAAAAATAGTGGTTGGACCATTTCTCTAGTTTGAGCCAAACCTGAGTTAGGAACATTACTAGATGAATCTGCACTCTAGTTTTCCTCTTAGGACAGCCAGAGCATTGCAGGGTGAAAATAGCTTTTGGAGTCTTGTCAGTGTAGGGGCATGGCAATATTGCATTTCCACAGGTCTCACTTCTGAATACTAGGCCCCCTGCCTTGTGTGCTAAAAGGCATACTTGGGGATGATTTATTAATATATTAAAGTATGTTTTTCTCATGTCAAAAAGTGTTATTTTGACACATCGAAAGGTGGGTTTAAGCTGCAGTAGTCAGGTAGCATTGGTAGGACTGAGACCACGTTTTCCTTGTTACATTATTGGATGGCACTTTAAGTGCTGCAGTCCACAGGTGAGATTTTACTTTTTATGACAGGGGTGTCCTTTCTACACTCTATACTATGGCCGTACGGGAGAGCTAAATTGGGACTCACTTTGAGTAGTTAATTTTTACATGTTTTAGAGGTTAGAGCACACATACTTGGCACTGACTGGCAGCACCCCAGTGTGCAGAGTCTAAAACCCAACAATACAATTCAGCACAAAATGGATTTAACACCACAAAAAGGGGCATTTTATCACATTAACTCTGTCAAGAAACAGAACAAAACACATTGATTCTCCGTTTCTCTCTCAGTTATTTTCCAAAATTCAACAAAAGTCCAATCAAATCGTGGCAATACTCCGGTCTAGATTATGAGTATCTCTCCTATTTACTGTCCCTACACACACGTTTGTGTAGGGATCGCAATTACATGTTGCGCAATGTACATAACACCCAGTATTTATTGGGTGCAATAAAGACCCCAACTTTAAATCTTCCCTGATCATTTTCATCAGGTAGAACTTGCCGAAATTTAATTGGGGAAAAGGTCTTTCACAAAATACTGCCACAAGCAAATGTACCGGAAGGACTGATATCAGCAGGTTATGTCCTATTTTGCATGGATCAACTTGCTGAGGTAGTATTTATTGCCAACTATCATTTCCGGTCCCGTGGGTATCAGTATTTGCCAGGTGTGTAAATATCACCTAGCCCTTCTGGGCACTTTTAATCAAGCAGTCAAAGTTAATACTACTGTTCCTTTTCACATTGCATCAGCAAGAAAGGCTATTTTCCGTACAAAGCACAAATGCTTGTTTTCTTCTTTAGAAAGTCACCAGGCAGACAACCTGCCAAATGTTATGAACCTATAGATTACTGGTCTTGTTTACCTACCAGTAAAGAATCGCGCTCTATGTATACAGTTAACGTTCCTGTCGTCCCTGTTTTAAAGCGAACACACACATTTTGTTCTCATGTGAGTTTGTTGAGTAAAGAGGGTAAGGGTTAATAGTTTCCCCCTTCGGCTTTCTTTATGGGACAGACCACTGTATCATTTGTACTTGCATGCTGCTCTTTCCAACTCATGATAAAGGGGACATAATAATGATGTTTTTTTCGTTTTTCTTTTCTTCGTGGTTTTATATTCCTTTTTCGGTGTGGCCTACAGACAGCATCAACTATCTCGCCAGCCTATGGTTTTACGAAAATGAATACACCATGCAGCATATTTATGAGAATGTGCCGCAGTGGAGCACAGCAAGTCACCTGGCTGCGCTGCGTCACAGGTAAAGGGCAGGAATGCACTGTACCTAAGGCAATGCAGCGCATTTCTGCCTTTTTCCCTGTGCTGGCTCCCTTTTGACAGCCTATCGCAGGTGCAGGCTCCATGGTGCAAGGGTGACTGCGTTGCATACAGGATTGGGTTTTTTTTTGGAGGAAGAGGGGGGGGCACCTTACTGTACAAAAATAATCACCTGAGACATATTCTTCTATCTATGCGTGCTGCAAAATGCAGCACACATAGAAAGAGTAAGTAACAAGGAAAAAAAAAAGATACTTCTTCTCGTTACACCTTCTGTTGCAACGCATAGCACTTTGGTGCATTTCCAAGTTTACTAGTTCATATAAATCTGGGAATGCATCAAAATCTGTGGGAGTTGCATGGGAAGGCCCAGCCAACACCCATGGAACTCCTTCCCAGGTCAGAGTAAAGCAAGGCAGTGATTTCTGCAGTGTTGCCCTACTCCAGATTCATGGAGCCACTTAGGACTATGCAAAGTGGGCTTGTGTGACTTCATAAACCGCATGTAAGGTTTGGATCGTGCATGTACCATGTTGCGTGGTGTATACACAACACAAACCAACTCATAAATATGCCCCCATATTCATATTTATAACATGTAGGAAAAGGGCTTTGTGTCATTCCCCAATGCTAATATCTAGTTGTATTGTCATACACATTTCGGATCTGCCTACGCAATAGTATACAGCAAATGGGGGAATAAGTCAGCCATCTTCAGCCATTGGTTGGTTGTAATATTGTTCAAGTTTGGCTCAGGCCAACCGTTGGTGTCTGGCTATTTTAGCAATGTTATGTCAGATTACGTAGACAGAAGACTTCACGTTAGCTGGTGTGTACATTCACTTTCAGTGTGCAGTGCTAGAGGGGTCACCTGTGCTACCATGAAACTACTTTTTTGCCCATACTTATATTGCTTGCACAGGTACTTGCAGGGTTCTTACACAGTGTTTATGGAGGCAGGTGATCCCAGGAACAAGCACAAGTTAATGTAAGCTGGCACAGAAGAACAATTTATGCATGCTCTGCTTTGTGTGTCCAGAGGCTGCTGTGTTAAAGTCAGACTTGGCTCAATATGTGTGCATTTCCTTGCTGAATATCAACAAATATGTTGGGGGGAATTTATGTTCCCAATTGACTAACTTTAAAACAGAGTCAGTTTTAGATAGGAGACAGCCAGAGTTGGAGTGACCCATAGGGCAATCCGTTTGTGGGACTGTTTTATGGTCTACTGGGACAGTTTTTATAGTTGATGTCCCTGATACTAAAAAAACACTGCCTGCAGCAAGCTCAATTTCACCGTTGTCCATACCTTGCAACCAAATATACAGCATCTTTACGAGTTCAAAACTGCCCCAGTTTGCAAACATGGGCCACTTGTTTATCTTCCTAATTCACCAATTGGGGCTACTTTTATTTTGGTAATTGGGCCTATTTTTCGCTACTTGAGGTAGCTAAAATAAAGTGATTTTGGACTTTACAAATCAGGAGTTACTTGCCTTAATCGGCACTGTTAATACAGTAAATGTTATTTTACATTATTTAACACCTCCACAGTGGTCTACACTGTCAACTCCGTTGCCTTCATTAGATCAGCTCCAAAGTGAAGAGTCATATTTGTAAAAGAGGGTAACATAATGTTTACTATTCTTTGACGCACAGGTTCGGCGTTAACTGTAATGTTTGAATTACTTGTAAAGATTTGCAAAAGCAAAGATTGTTTTGTCGATATTAAATAAGTATATTATTAAATTAAAATTGTGCTTTTACAGCTTTTTATCAAGCAAAGAATTCAGAAGTTGCAGTAATTGTCCAGCGCCTGTCCCATGCTAATGTTGCCTTGTCTCTTTTCTATATCTACAACACCATGCACTTGAGTGGCTCTTTAAAAGGCAACAGCATAGCCTGCTCTATGACTGTGAAATATTGTGAAATAGCAGAAACTTTGGCAGGAGTGTAAGTGACTAGCTTTTTTTTCTTCCAGTGGGGAGCACAGTCATTAGACGCACAATGATCACCTCAAACTTAATCCAGCAGGAAACCAATTAAGTATTCCAGAGTGTGATTACATGATCAATCTCCTGTGTCCATTCAACAGCCAAGATTTTTCGTTCTGAGTAGGCTGCAGTCGATTTAGTAAGCCAGCAGCCACCCCCAGATTCACTATTTGCGAATACCATTGTATGTATTTATGGTAGCATATTTTCTATCTATTTTAAACATAGTGAATACTTTGTGTGCTGTAAAAATTCTTAATCGTATAATGTGTGACTGCGCATTTGTGCTTTTTAGTCATCATTGTGTAATCTTTGGGGCAGATTCTTAAAGTTAACATACACTTTATGTAAGTTTCAATTTTGGCTATTCCCAAAGTTAGAGTGTAAAGTTACTCAAAAAATGTTAGAAAACGTACATGTCTCAACCCCATAAAAAAGAGGCCGGAACTAAATCAAGCGTAAATTACTACTCCCAAAGTGGTAGAAATCCCAGTACAACAAATGGGAAGCACTGGTATTGCAGCATCATCCAACAGGAAAAGAGGGCGATAGGGAATTTAAATAATACTCCATTATAAATTATGTAAAATTCAGTCAAATTACTTTAAATAGTTAAAATATGTACATTAATTTAATGAAAAAAATATATGGAAACCATGAACTTATGCATGAGGACCCAGCCTTGATGTTCTGGATTTTGTTCATCATCAGAAATAATTTTTAATCAAAAACATTCGCAGCAACAAACATGCATGTCTTGTATATCATCAGAAGAGAAGGTGGGTGGGACTACAGGTGCACAAGCTCTAATATTAAGACTGTATAATACATGGAATCAAAAAATGTTTGCTGGTATTTGGTGCTCAAGGAGGAGGAAGAACCACCCAATCTTCCCCTATTGGGATAAGTCAGCATAAACCACAAAGGATCTCAGAGCACTCTCAGTGAGTCCACGTTGAGTTCATAGCATCTGTAGGTCTTTTATTCTTGTGCTGCTGAATCACAAATGCTCATGCCAACACAGAAAATGGATTTTACTTACACCTCTATACAGATATATGCAGATATTTTTTCGGACATTCAGGATAAAGGGAGGCCAAACCATCCTGAAGAAGTCTGCTCTGACACCTGCAGCATAAGCCGAAACACATAATGGCATAGGCATTTGTGATTCATCAGCACAAGAAAACTGATTTTGTGAACTCAACGTGGACTTATTGAGAGTGCTCAGAGATTCTTTGTGGTTTATGTGGACAAACTCATTGATTGGTTTGATTTTGCTTCCCAAAACTCACTTTTCTTTACTTAAGCATTTGTTTTTTGCCGAAATCTTTGAGTCTAACGTTATATTTTCTTTACTTTATGGCATTTTTCGTATTAAAGTTTTATGTTTCTGACTAACTTTGGACTTTTTGTGTTTTTTATTTTCTTAACTGTGTTGTTGTTCTACTTCCCTTCTCACAGATGGAATCCAATCATTTGCCTAAGAGACGTAGTGAGCCACTTATTAAGATTGAGACTTGTACACCTCACAGAAAATGGTTTACTGAATATATTCCTTGACCTTTTTGGGAACTCGGTCACAGCTCACATCAAGACTCTGACTTCTCTCCTCTCTAGATTAACATCCTATTTATATATCAACTCACACACATTTTCTTGAGTAGTGGGCATAAATTAGAGATGCCATAAATAGTCCATCTCAATTGTTTTAGATCTATGCCATGATGAAATCAGAGTGTTACTGGTATGTGGTAAATTCTGGCAGGATAGAAATAATCTTGGGTTACACCCTAAGAACCCTGCCTTTGTTCAATGTATTACCTTCATCCTATTTTCAATTAAATGGCACTTCCCCTTCCCTTTTTTTATATAACTTACCATTGACAAAATCAAGTCAGGCAATGTGATAGAAGAGATTAAGTAAGGGTATGTCCGTTGTGCCAGATCTGGAAATGTTTTCATACTACGGACCATCTCATATCTCTGAGGAGAAAATTTGATTGCATCTTGTCACTGTTAAATGAGCCAGGGTCTGCATATGGGGGATCCCACCTCTTCTGGCAAAAATTCTGTCCATCCCAAGTGAACAGAGGGGGGCTAAGGAGTAAATACACTATTCAGTTGGAAACCTCAAAATTAAATAACCTCTGGCTCCTTGTTATTAAAAAAAATCCTTCATGGGTGCTGCAATCAGTTTCTAAAACTCACTTCCTCGCCTACTCAGGACAACATAAGTTATCCCTTCTTTCAAGAAACTGTTGATAACATGCCTATTTCATATTCCTCTGAAATAACAATGCAAGTGTATTATGTTTCTCTTCATACTCTTTTGCCATCGACTCATCTGATTGTCTTAATTGCTATCGGTCCCAGTCCTTCATTGCAGCAGATATTTACATTGGTAACCTTCTATTGGCGCATATAAAGATCTCCAGTGCTCTTTTGTACAACATCATTAAATGAATATTAAAATAAATAAATAGATCGACGGTAGATTGACACACCCAGTAGTCTATAGAAAGGGCTACTGAAATTTAGCGATTATAGAGCTGTGGCATTTTCCATATTGTTATGAATTTGCCGCATTTAGCACATAATCCATCATCTGCACCTAAAAATGTTTCCAGTTCAAGTGGATCAAAATTTACTAAAAATGCTGCTGACACATGTTGCTGCTCCATCGAAGGTTTTTTTGCTAAGTTTATATTTTAGTTGTTGATAGCTCTACTTAGGTATTAAACTGATACTACTGACAGGGAAACCTTTGTCCAAATAGAGGTAGTGTATACAAAGGACAAAATAGTGAAGACTGCATCAAGTTGTGCTTCCATATGTATATAATTTGCCTTTTCTTGCCGGATACGTTACTAAAGCCTGCATCATATTTTGGTGCCCCTAATCTGTATAATTTTAGTGACCCTGCCTATAGAACAGAGAGATTTGAAGCCTGCTTTGGCATACTTTAAGATTTAGAATCCAGTGGAATGGAATAATGGTGATAACCTTTCTTTAAGTGCCTACAGAGAATCCCATATATGGTGTGGCCCAGGGATCGTAATTAATGCATATCCTTTCTCTACGGGAGGTAGACCGTGACTACTTCAGACCTCCTATCATTCATGCTACTCTCCTTGTAGAATCTCTTTACCGTACTGAAGCTGCAGTTCCACTTGGAACAACTGTCATTAATATTAGAAAGACTATCTCACGAAGTCATGATTCCTGAATTGAGAAGTTTATTACTTTAAAGTTTGCCCAGGCCAATAAGGTCCTCAGTCCTCATGCAATAAGAAAATGACAGTCGTATAGGGCTGGCACTATCTCCTCACTTCTGCCATGCCCTATAAAATCTAATTTTCGGAATCTCCTACGAAAACCTAAAACCAGATACACTTGCTTTTCTTCTAAAGTGTTTCTCGGCTATTTCTTTTGGAGTTTGTGAAATGTATATTTTCTACGAGCTGTGGGAGGTAACATTAGCATAAATTCTTGGCGCCGGATTACACATTTCATTTCATGATGTTTTATTCTGCGGAAAATGGCTGCTGGGCTTCACACTGGTGAGTAGTGAGGGCCCAGAGGTCTTTGTCACGAAAATGGCTCCCTGCCTCATTAGCCATTTGCTGCCTCTTCATTTGCTTAATGGGTATTTCAGAACGCACATTACAAAAAGGGTAAATTAATATTCAAAAATAGATGGAAATTGCATTGGACTTCATTACCAGCATTTTATGCCGTGTGTCACACGGTCTGTATGCGCAAAGACTGCAGGATTTAGGGGTCAATTGCTGTCTTTTGCCATACCTCGATAACATATCACTAAAAAGACAACCAACACAACATATTTCTCGTGAGACACACTAGTTACATCAATTGTATATTTTAAATTAAATCCCTATGCAAGTTCCAGAGTCAAATATACATGTGAAAGTTTCATGATTGATTTTAAATCATAGCGGTATCAATCAATCAATCAATCACTGCATTTGCAAAGCGCACTACATACCCACGAGGGTCTCAAGGCGCTGGGGAGGGGGGGTGCTACTGGTCGAAGAGCCAGGTCTTGAGGAGTCTTCTGAAGGCCAGCAGGTCCTGGGTCTGTCGTAGGATGGTGGGGAGAGTGTTCCAGGTCTTGGCGGCGAGGTAGGAGAAGGATCTGCCGCCGGCGGTGGTTTTTCAGATGCAGGGGGAATGTGGCGAGGGCGAGGTTGGCTGAGCGGAGACTTCGGGTGGGGGTGTGGAAGCTGAGTCGGTTGTTGAGGTAGGTGGGTCCGGTGTGGTGCAGTGCTTTGTGTGCGTGGATCAGGACCTTGAAGGTGATCCTTTTGTTGACGGGGAGCCAGTGCAGGCCTCTCAGGTGGAGTGTGATG
Organism: Pleurodeles waltl; assembly: GCF_031143425.1. Classification (NCBI taxonomy): domain Eukaryota; kingdom Metazoa; phylum Chordata; class Amphibia; order Caudata; family Salamandridae; genus Pleurodeles; species Pleurodeles waltl. Next base: position 685,040,285 of record NC_090439.1, read on the forward strand.
TGGCTGCGGCGGGGGACATCAAGGATGAGTCGGGCCGAGGCATTCTGGATGCGTTGGAGTCGTCTCAGGAGCTTGTTTGTAGTTCCTGAGTAGAGGGCGTTCCCGTAGTCGAGTCTGTTGGCGATGAGGGCCTGGGTAACGGTTTTTCTCGTGTCGAGGGGGATCCATTTGAAGATCCTGCGGAGCATACGGAGGGTGTTGAAGCAAGATGCGGAGACAGCGTTGACTTGCCTGGTCATGGAGAGAGTGGAGTTGAGGATTACCCCCAGGTTGCGTGCGTGGTCCGTGGGTTCCGGGGCTGTGCCTAGTGACGTGGGCCACCAAGAGTCGTCCGAGGCTGATGGGGTGGGTCCGAGAATGAGGACCTCCGTCTTGTCTGAGTTCAGCTTCAGTCTGCTGTCCTTCATCCAGTCGGCTACGGCCTTCATTCCTTGGTGGAGGTTAGCTTTGGTGGTGTGGGGATCTTCGGTGAGGGATATGATCAGCTGGGTGTCGTCGGCGTAGGAGATGATGTTGAGGTTGTGTTGTGCGACGTGGGTGAGGAGGGCCATGTAGATATTGAACAGTGTCGGGCTGAGGGAGGATGCCTGTGGGACGCCGCAGATGATCTTGGTGGTTTTGGAGCGGAAGGGTGGAAGGCGGACGCTCTGGGTTCTGCCGGAGAGGAAGGATGTGGTCCAGGCCAGGGCCTTCTCTTGGATACCAGCGTCATGGAGGCGTGCTGATAGGGTGCGGTGGCAGACCGTGTCAAAGGCTGCTGATAGGTCCAGGAGGATGAGGGTGGCTGTTTCTCCTTTGTCCATCAGGGCCCGGATGTCGTCAGTGGTGGCGATGAGGGCGGTCTCAGTGCTGTGGTTACTGCGAAAACCGGATTGGGAAGGGTCCAGGATGTTGTTAACTTTGAGGTAGCGGGTCAGCTGTTTGTTGACAATCTTCTCAGTCACTTGTGCCGGGAAAGGGAGCAGGGAGATGGGCCGGAAGTTCTTGAGGTCCTTGGGGTCTGCCTTGGGCTTCTTCAGAAGGGCGTTGATCTCGGCGTGCTTCCAGCTTTCTGGGAAGGTTGCTGTCTCGAAGGAACAGTTGATTGTTTTCCGGAGGTGGGGCGCGATGGCTGCGCTGGCTTTGTTGAAGACGTGGTGAGGTGACGTGGGCCACCAAGAGTCGTCCCAGGCTGATGGGGTGGGTCCGAGAATGAGGACCTCCGTCTTGTCTGAGTTCAGCTTCAGTCTGCTGTCCTTCATCCAGTCGGCTACGGCCTTCATTCCTTGGTGGAGGTTAGCTTTGGTGGTGTGGGGATCTTCGGTGAGGGATATGATCAGCTGGGTGTCGTCGGCGTAGGAGATGATGTTGAGGTTGTGTTGTGCGACGTGGGTGAGGAGGGCCATGTAGATATTGAACAGTGTCGGGCTGAGGGAGGATCCCTGTGGGATGCCGCAGATGATCTTGGTGGTTTTGGAGCGGAAGGGTGGGAGGCGGACGCTCTGGGTTCTGCCGGAGAGGAAGGATGTGGTCCAGGCCAGGGCCTTCTCTTGGATACCAGCGTCATGGAGGCGTGCTGATAGGGTGCGGTGGCAGACCGTGTCAAAGGCTGCTGATAGGTCCAGGAGGATGAGGGTGGCTGTTTCTCCTTTGTCCATCAGGGCCCGGATGTCGTCAGTGGTGGCGATGAGGGCGGTCTCAGTGCTGTGGTTACTGCGAAAACCGGATTGGGAAGGGTCCAGGATGTTGTTAACTTTGAGGTAGCGGGTCAGCTGTTTGTTGACAATCTTCTCAGTCACTTGTGCCGGGAAAGGGAACAGGGAGATGGGCCGGAAGTTCTTGAGGTCCTTGGGGTCCGCCTTGGGCTTCTTCAGAAGGGCGTTGATCTCGGCGTGCTTCCAGCTTTCTGGGAAGGTTGCTGTCTCGAAGGAACAGTTGATTGTTTTCCGGAGGTGGGGCGCGATGGCTGCGCTGGCTTTTTTGAAGACGTGGTGAGGGCAGGGGTCTGATGGGGATCCGGAGTGGATGGAGTTCATGGTTTTGATGGTGTCTTCGTCGCTGATGCTGGACCAGACGGTCAGGCGACTGGTGCGAGTGGTAGTCGCAGGGGTGGTGGACTCGGTGGCGGGTGCGGGGGGTCGGGGTTGAAGCTGTCGTGGATGTCGGTGATCTTGCGGTGGAAGAAGGTGGCCAGGGAGTCGCACAGGTCTTGAGATGGCGGGATGTCATTGGTGATGGAGCTGGGGTTGGAGAGTTCTTTCACGATGCTGAAGAGCTCTTTGGTGTTGTGTGCGTTGTTGTCTAGGCGGTCCTTGAAGGTGGTCTTCTTGGCGATCCTGATGAGTTGGTGGTGTCTGCGGGTGGCGCTCTTGAGGGCTCTGTGGTTGTCTGGTGTTCGGTCGTGGAGCCATTTCTTCTCCAGCTTCCGACAGGTGTGCTTGGAGATCCGGAGGTCCTCGGTGAACCAGGCAGCTTTCTTGTTGGTGTGGTTGGTTGTAGAGGTCTTGAGAGGGTCTAGGGTGTTGGTGCAGTCGTTGATCCACTGTGTGAGGTTGGTCGCGGCGGTGTCTGGGTCGGTGGGGTCGGTGTGTGGTCTCAGGGCGAGGGCGGTAGTCAGTTGGTCCTCGGTGACCTTGCCCCAGCAGCGGCGTGATAGCTGTTGGGTGTGGGGTGTGTGGTGGGTTTTCTGAAGGTGAAGTGGACGCATCTGTGGTCGGTCCAGTGTGGTTCGGTGGTGTGGTTGAGGAGACGTGGGGGCTTGCGGAGAAGATGGGGTCGAGCATGTGTCCAGCAGCGTGAGTATGTGTCGTTACGAGCTGTTTGAGTCCGAGGTTGGCGATCAGGGCGGTGGAGTTGGCGTTGTTGTTGTTCTCGAGGTGGAAGTTCAGGTCCCCGAGGAGGATGTAGTCCGTGGAAGCGAGGGCGTGGGTGCAGATGAGGTCGGCGATGGTGTCACTGAACTATGGGCGGGGTCCAGGAAGTCTGTAGATGAGAGCTCCTCTGAGGGTGGTGTTGGGGTCGGTGTGGATCTGGAAGTGCATGTGCTCGGCGGTGGTGAGGATGTCATCGGTGTTCGTTGAGATTTTGATGAAGTCTTTGTGGATGATGGCGATTCCTCCTCCCACTCCGTTGGTGCGGTCTCTGCGGTAGATCTTGTAGCCCTGTGGGATGGCTATGGCGATGTCTGGTGCTGAGGTGCCATTCAGCCAGGTCTCCGTCAAGAAGGCAACGTCGGGGGCTGTGGAGTCTAGGAGGTCCCAAATTTCGATGGCGTGCTTGCGAGCGGAGCGGGTGTTGAGGAGGATGCAGCGGAGGTGGTTGTGTTCTCTTGCTGGTGGTGTGGATGGTTGGATGCTCATGAATATGCAGTTCCGGCAGGTGAAAGGCCCCTGGGTGCGTTTCGGGGTGGGCCGGTAGCAGGGGTAGTCTCGTCTGGTGTTGAGTGCGTGGAGGGTGCTTGCGTCGTAGTACAGTCTGGCGTTGCGGGGGGTGCGGGTTCCAGGGGTTCTGGTACTGGGTGCGGTCCAGACACGGACGGGGACAGACGGGCTTGCCTTAGGCGTGCCTTCGGTGCACCAGCGGCACGCCCGCTGCGCGCGGCCGCTTCGCGGCCTCCATATGAGGGCAGAGGGAGGGAGGAGCAGCTGGGAGGTGGGAGAGGGCGGCCAATGGGAGTGAAGGGGGCGGGCAGCAGGGGCTCAGCAGCAGGGGCTCAGCGGCGAGGGAAAAACCCAGGGAAAACCCGGGGAAAAACGGCAGGAAAAGACGGCGGGAGAGGGACAACAGAGCACAGGGGTACAGAAAGCAAAACACAGGGGCACAGAATGAAAAAACGAAGTGGCACAGAAGCCAAGCGCAGGGGTACAGAAAAAAAGGGAGCGAGTAGTCAGGCGGCAAAAGCGGCAACGGAGGTTCAACCCACAGGGGGCTGCGTGGCAGATGGGGGGAGCGACCTGCCTGGTGACAGGCTCAAAGGTCACATGCATTGACTGAAAACTCAGTTCACTGTATTTGTCATTTATTATACCAAAACAGCTGCATCCTTAAAAGGAAGATTCCAACAATTGAGTTAAAAAAAAAACGAAAAAAAGAAAAAAAAAACATAAGTGCACTATTATTGGTGCATTAGTAAGACTTCGGTTTTGATGTGCTTTAACTCATTTTTATTAAAGTAAATGTTTATATTATATAGGGTGGGTTATATTTTTTAGCGGGATTGTGTTCAATTGTTTGAGGTGGTATATGACCTATTTTTGTTAGCTTGTTGCTTGCATTTCACTTTAAGAAGAGGGTGGCACCGGTGCCCATGTTTTGCACGTAGTCAATTACTTGTGAAAACATTCTCCATTGTTTCTATACACCAAGGGGCTCATTGAGGTGTAATAGTAGTGCAGTATTTGAGAGTTGCAGAACACCTCTTGGGATGAAAACATGGAGGCAGCTGCTGGCGAGGTGTTAGCTTTTCTTGGGTCCTCCCATAACATACACTTTCCGGCATGATTCCAGCTCAGCTGAATATGGTCTTTTGACCTTCATGAATGAAAGTGTGTGACTAATCAAAAATTTCTCTTTCGACTAAGCCTTGTCAGGGCTTCTGCAGGTTGGCAGTCACTATCAGGTGGTCAGGTCTGTTTAGGGGTTGGTAAACTCAGCTGAATTGCTGTCAGTTGCAGCTTTTGCTGTTTGTGAAGAAGCTGGCTTTAGGAAAGTGCAGTATTATGCAATGACCAGGATTGAGCAGTCAGTACACCTTTACCTGGCTTGTAGGGCCCGGGTGCAGAGTTGTCCTGGCTGTTCTTAGTGCTGAAAACAGTAGCCACAGTTGCAGAAAAACACACTTGTGACACTCAGTCACTTTCAAGTAGAGTCCTGGACAAAATCCCTGGGGTCTAAGCTGGTTGGGTCCCTGTACGAAGGTTCACCAGGCAGTACAACTTTACTTGACTCATACCGGCCGGGTGGAGAGTGGTCTTGGCTGTCCTTGGTGCAGAACCTGGGAGCTGCAGGTGTCTGGTCTATCACTTACCTAGTGCTGGAGAGGAAACAAATGCTAAATCTTTACAATGGAGGCACTGAGGTGGTTGGTTGAAGGTGTTGAGAGGTTCCCACGAGGTGCAGCATCGAACAAAGGAGGTGATTGCCTGGCAGGCCACCAACACACCTTGGCAGCAGAAACCAGGGGCGGCCCCTCCACTTTTCGGAGGAGCGTCACCCTACTGCTGAAAGGCAGTAAAATCAGAAAAATTAAATGATAATAAAGGTATTTTATTATTATTTTATTTTTCTGCAGACTGTAGGACCTGACGGGGCCAGCATCCTCTGTGTCAGCAGGGAGGAGGAGCGCTAGGTGCACCCTAAGTGTGCATGTCAGTTTTGCCGGCCATCTGAGGACGGCCAAACGGACATGCGCACTTAGAACTCTCCACCGAGCTGCGTTTCACAGCTGCATGGAGACCTAGAGCAGACACTCACTCTCTAACTGAGTGGCATGTCAGCCCGCTCAGGCCAATCCCAGCACATTTATCATGCTGGGTAACAGCATGAGATAAGCGTCTGGATTGGGTAGAAGGGAAGCAACAAAAGAAGAACAGATGCAGCAAGAAACATCGAGGCAGCATCCAGCAGCGGCATGTAAGTGTTTTTTTTTCTTGATTATTATTATTTCAAGCACCCTTCCCCCTCCCCCGGTCCATGCACTGGCCCTCCAACCGTTCCTGGTGGCAACCATAGTATGCAGACACTTCGACGTCCTAGAGTCCAGGGGGAAACAGTAGTGGCCTCAAATTTGCTGGAGGTCAGGACTACATTTCACACAATGCACTAGACCATTTACTTTTGGGTATTTCTTTGGCGGGCCGAATGACCAGTGCTTTTTGATGCTAGGGTAACCAGATGGGCAACCTCTAAGGTATCCACCTGGGTGCATGTCACATTAAATCTGAATTTCGATTTCAGTCAGGTTTAATGAGACAAGTTGTTTGATAGTACACATGACATACATCAGCAGGGTCTTAATGGAGCTGGCGACCTCAGGATGCCCAGGTGCCAGCCTGTGTTAGCCAATGGCCCGATGACCACTTATTGTAACCTTTAATGGAAAAGGTAACTACTGGGACATATAAACTTGCACTTGCATATCTGCATTTGTAAGATAATGCACCCTGGCTCCTGGGCTCAGCAGGCCTACCTTAAGGGTAGCTGGCATATATTAAAAACAGTGCTTTGACCTTGCCACAGATGGTGATTGCAAAGTGGAGTTGGAGCAGTTTGCACTGTTTCTGCAATCTACAATGGCAGACCTGCTGTCATAGGTCACTCAGGGTGGCACAAACAGTGCTTCAGGACCTAGTGCCCTCTTTAACTCCCATGCCCTCTGTAGCACTGGTGCCATTTACAAGGGACATATAAGAGGGCTAAAGTCCTTGCCAATTGGGGATACTCATTCACACATATCAGCTTTAGGGAGAGTGAGCGGGCACTAGGCTTCAGTGCACTGCTAGAGCCAAAAACTAGCAGCTATTAGTCCACCTAGAGCAAAATGTGGGAAGAATCCTGCAAAAAGCCTGTTTTCCTGCACCAGAATTTTAGTTTTGTCATTGTTGATAACTGCGTTGCCATTCAAGTGTTCCATACTGAAATCCACACAAGTGAACATTTCACTACTCAAACCATTTGAATTCTTCCTGTTGTTCTTGTTCCTTCATGGGAATTTGAGGGCAAGGAGGGCAAAATGAGGTCTGGAGCATAGTCTATCTCTGCTCTGAACTCCTCTCCTCCCATTTACTCAGGGTTTCAAAGTACCTGAAATTCCAATGTGAAGTACCAGTGGGTGTTTTGGTGTCTTATCATTTGTCACCTCAACCTGGCTCTGTTGCAAACATGGATTTTATCATTGACTTTCATCATAGGTGATTGTTGGTAGCTTGTGCTGCTTGTTGAGGGTAATTTTACATGTGATTTCATCTGTCAAGGGTCTTATCCTTGTGATTCAGTAACATGTTACCGGATCGCAATTTGGAATTGCACATACATACTGATTTGGTATTAGGAAGGGGCATGTCAAGGACGTCCCTTCCTAATGCCAAATTGAAGCAGCATGTAGGAATGTTTTTTTGACCGAAATGTGGTCGTAAAACATTCATATTTTACCACTTACTTCAAGTGGGTGGTAACCCATTCATAAATGGAAGGGGTCCCCAAGGGACGCCTTCCCCTTCGTGAATGGTAGTGAAAACGTTTTTTAAGCGCAAGCAGTGGTCCCACGGACCACTGTCTACTCAAAAAATGAAAAGAAAATGTTTCCTTCTCTCGTTTAAATGCAAGCTATTTTCCTTAAAGGAAAACGGGCAACATTTAAAATAAAAGTTTGCTTTATTTAAAAGCAATCACAGACATGGTGGTCCCTGTGATTTTTGTGTTTCCTAATGGGTTACAAATTGCAACCTGCCTCTTCATATTCATGAGATAGGTAGACTTGCAACTAATTAGGAAACGCTAAATGAAGCTCATGGAGTTTCATAATTCAAATAGCAATTACCTAACTGCGATTCGCAGAGAACCGCAATTAGGTAATCGAAATTTGGAAAAATGATACATATGGCCCCTGATCCATTGCCTACCATACAGCTGCCCATCTGCAATTGTTTCTATAAAGGAGTACATTTTTCCCCATGTTCCTATTAGATTTGTTTTTCTATCATGCCAGACTCAAGAAACTGTTGCACCTTAGTAGTAACACAGATAAAAAGATATTTGTAAATATGCCTTTCTTTTTCTAATTAATTGGTGCAGGTGGTGGGCACGGTTTTAAATACATTCATGTATTTAAAAATCATTTTTTAGGTTCATGTGTAAATAAGTAGTCAATTAACATTTTACATAAATAGCTCTTCACTGGGGTGGGTGAGCAACCACACAACATGTGCAGTCCATAATCTGACCCTAGGGCTGCAACCCTCAGACTCCTTCATTGGCCAAGAATGGGTGGCTAATAAACACACCTAAACCAGATATGTCAGCCTTTAGTCTGTTCACAGACAGCTTCACATTGTTCATCTGCAGGGCCGACCTGACCTCCTGTAAGAATGTGGGTTTTACCACTGGCATGTGTTCTGTCGTGATGTGTATCTGGGTATGTACTCGTGGGCATTCCTAAATCACAGAAACTGTTACCAGACATACTCCTGCAAATGTTAGAAAATACTACTGCTGTGCATAGAGAAGCTGTAATTGAATGATGCCTGCTTTGTGAGTGGAGTGGACCTCCTTGGCCACTGACAATTCCTAACACCTAAATGGTCCACCTGCCTGCTAGGTTGTGACACCAATTTGCCAGTATTCCCACAGAGCTTCTCAAGTAGACAACTGCAGTAGGTGATTCACAGAGAGACAAAATAACATAGGATGTGGTAAGAATTGTTTCTCATCTCAGTCCAGAATTCACTCTTGTGGTCCTTTTGATAGACGAAGAAACATAGTGCTTGAGATAATAAATGGAAACATGGACACTCACATAGTCAATTCAGGAAAAGCATCCCAAATAAAACAAGCATACAATAAAAGGAAAAGCATATGAAATGTTCGAAATTTAGGTTGCTGTTACACTGTTGACTTGGTTCTGCAGATTTTGTCATCAAACAATTCCATTTAAATTACAAGGATAATACTGATGAGAAGAATTACCCAACAGGACTTAAGCTACACACAAGTACAACAGGCCTCGAAAAGGCAGTTCCAGAAGCATCTATTATAGGCATACTTCCTCTGCACAGCCAAGCCTATTTATCTCACTGCTGTATGGGAAATTGAGTGTTCAGTGGGAAATATATATAGGCCCACATAGTTTATAGCAGGATCAACTCCCCTTACATACAGGGCATCATTATCCAGGTCAGCTGAAAAGTAGCAACTTTGGTGTATCTTTATTAAGACTTATTATTCATAGTGGAACACTGAATGCAAATGATACAATGCTCTATAGGAACCTTTTGCTCAATTCTGTATTACTTATCTCTGAAGACAACGCAAACACCACCACAGACAATGAGTAAGGAAGGCCTGTGCACACATATGTGATAATTTGACCAATGACTGTCATTGCATACATATATTATCTATCGTAATGAGATGCAGCGTAGCATGTGTTCAGTAGGATATTGAATATCTTCATTGAGAAGAAAAGGGGATTGATACCCCTGTAATTAATTGTCCATGTTGAACCATATTACTCACATACGCCACATTGTAAAGTACAGATCCCGGATAGGACCCAGCAATAGTTTATTTCCAACTTCTGATTAACTATTGTGTAAAGAATCAATTTAGGCATGGGAAATTTTTAACCACAGCTCTGATTTCGTAAAGACCTAAATGAGGGAGGTGGGGCTAACACAATACTAAATGAGACTTAGAAATAAAAAGTGAAATTATCACTGGCAGTAGTAAAATATTCCATCAAGCAAACATGCAGGACAAAGTGGGAGGTTAAATCCAGTGACTAGTGACACATTTCTAGGGGTGGTCAGTAAACTCCATTACTCTAGCAGAGGTCATGAAATTTTGCCCACTCTGTGCTCCCCTTGGAGTATGGAGTTCCAAAGAAACTTTGCCAACAGCTTCCTCAAGTATTGGTTGCCAAATTGGAGTTGGCAAGTGAGAAATTGAGCGCTTCACCGCCTCCTGGCAAGATTTATCAACACAGGCTGTCGCTGCAGTTCGCTACTGCTCACATTAAGAAAGGTGCAGCTCATGTTGAGTAAGCTGTCGTTTGAGTAGAAAATCTACTGGAGCCTCAAAAAGAAGTAGCACCCTCTGGTGCATTGCGTGGTGCCACTCACTCTAATTGTGCAGCACGGGACACGCTTCCCATGCCAAAAATCAGCACAAGCACTACATTGTACCATGTTCTGCTGTTAGTGGAACTCTGTGGAATCTTGCAGAGTTTATAGGTAACTCCACGGAATTCCTTAATTTCCTTGATCTTCTAGAAAGTTCATCAAGTATTTTTTCTCTACTTGCAAATGTTCAAGAAAGTTCTACTAAAAGTTCAAATGTCTCTAATAAAGGCACAGTTCGTAATCACTAATAATTACTTCCAAAACAAAGGGACTGATTATGACTTTGGCAGAGGGGATTACTCCATCCCAAATGTGACGGATATCCCGCCCGCCGTATTACGAGTTCCATAGGATATAATGGACTCGTAATTCAGCAGGTGGGCTATCTGTCACATTTGGGACGGAGTAATCCCCTCCACTGAAGTCATAATCAGGCCCATAATATCTTTGTTCATCAAGCGGCAATGAGATTTCAAAGTTCAGTTTCAACATTATTTCAAACTCAAGAATACTGAAATGGATTTGAATTCTAATCATTTGCAGCAAAATATGTCCATTGAGAAGATGTGCACATTCGGCTTGGCACTCTTTTTCTCTTTGATCTCACATTTACTCTGCCCTCAGCATCACTGTGACTTTGACTCGACTCTTCAGTTTCTTCAGCAATATCCGGGGGCACTTGTACAGCTAGCAGAGTTTGCTCTTTAGGCCAGTTGTCTGCTGGTACAGCTCTATTACTAACAGCAACTGGTCCTTCGTCAGCATCTAAGTTAGCATGAGTCAACTGATTCTGTCTCAACCCTTCTGTACCATTCACTGTTGTCGACTCACTTCGAACCCCTTCTGGCCTTGCTGTAGCAGTCACTTGTCCAGTCCCAACATCTGGACTAACCTGATCCCTCTCACTCACTGTACCTAACCCTTCTGGAACGGGTGCTTTTTCATTCTAGAGGACCTTGAACTTTGTGAGTGTGGCTTGCTTGCACCCAGTTTGGGAGACCTGTGCACTTCACAGCTGTAGTGGTTACCAAAACCACCTGGTGAGGATCTTTCCAGCGTGGTTCCACACATGTTTTCTTTATATGCTTCTTGATTATGATGCAGTAGCCTGATCTCTGTTCATGACACAGTTCCTGCTGCGGCTCTGCTATAGCTTCTCCAACTTGATGAGACACAAAATGAACCACATCAGCCAGTCCCTTTCAATAATCCAGTACCAAGCCATCCGTAATGTTCAAAAGCACATTTTCAGGCACTGCTGGTAATCTCATGGTCCTTCCCATGACAATTTCATCATGAGGGGACCATCCAGTCTCAGGTCAGGTATACTGTGCATACTTATCAAGACAAGAGGCAATGCGTCTGGCCATTTCAGTGTGATAGATGCACATACTTTTGCCAATCTGGACTTCACTGTTCCAATAATCTGTTCTACAAATCCTGAAGCTTAAGGCCTAAGGCTGCAATGCAATCTTTGTTCAACTTGTAATGCAGCTCACAACATTTTTAGGACCTCATTGTTGAAATGAGTTCCTCTGTCAGATTCCAGAGAAGCCAGAAAGCCAAAATGGGATATCAACTGTCTAAGCAACAGCTTTGTTACTGTGAAACTATCATTTATCCTAGTTGGGTAAGCTTCAACCCAGTGTGAGAAAAGGCAAACAATGACTAAGACATGTCTCAGTCCATTGCACGCAGGCTGCTCGATAAACTCCAGCTGCATTCTGTTGAACGGTCTTTCTGATCTACCAATGTGACTCAGTGTAACAACCATGGGGCAGATTTATGAAAAGTGGCGCTACACCTAGTGCAATAGGAGTAGGTATTCACATGGCAGGGTTCCGAACAGTTCAATGCTTAATATTCACATTCGACAAAGCAGGGATACCTTGTTCATAATAGGTTAAACAAGCACTTGTCACGTACTAGGTTTTGATCCGGGACAACAAAACTCCCACTGAGTGGGGAGTAAAACATTCAGTGGTGAGCTTATAGCAATGCCTTCAAACTGTTCAATGCTGATGCTGAGTGCAACAACGGTGTTTAAACAACCAGGCAGCTCTGATGCTACAGGATCAAACTTAGTAGAAAAACAAGATCCAGTCTTGTTCGAATTTCCATGCAGCTGTGTCAAAACTGAGAGAGCACATGCATCCCTGTCACAGCAAAATAAATAAAAACAGTTGTTATATTCAGGAATTCCCAGGGCTGGGGCTCAGCATATGTTTTCTCTCTGCTCTGTGAAGGCATGTATGCAGTTGTCATCCAATGATACCACATCTGGATCAGACACATCCATCTGTGTCAGTCTCTGTAAAGGCTTGGCCAAAAGGGAAAAGTTTAGAATCCACTGATGACAGTAGCAACCATTCCCAGAAACATTCTGACTTCTTTCTGTGTGGCAGGGGGATTCACTTTCATTATTAGTGATGAGTTAAATACGGAGCTTCTTTTTTGCAGTACTTTAATTTTTCAGGGGAAATGTATGTCCACTTTCTCCTAAGTGAATCAAGAGAGCATTTGCATTTCTTTTGCATGCTTCTTGAGGGTTTGACATAACCAACAGTTCATCAATGTATTGGACTAAAACTGGATGGTTGGTCATTTTAAGAGATCCATATTCTTCCTCAGGATCTGGTTGAACATAGATGGTAACTCAGTATACCCTTGACTCGGCACCATGCTAAATCACGACTGTCAAATTTGAACGTGAAGAGAAATTGGCTTTCCTCATGCAATGGGAAGGAGAAAAATGTTTGGCAAATATTAATTACAGTAAACTATTCTGCTACACAGGGAATCTGAAATAAAATCACTGCAAGATTCGGTACCAATGGACAACATGGAACAACAATCTTGCTGACTTTTCTCAGATCTTGGACTATGCAATACTTTCCACTGGGCTTCTTCAATCCTAGAATGGGTGAATAACAGTGACTTCCCAAAATCTCTTTTAGATTTCCTTGCTCAATCAGACAGTTATTCAAAGGGGTCATTCTAGTAATTGTTTCTGGTGGCATATTACACTGGGGTGTTTTTGGATACACTGAATTTGGCTACACTGTTATTTTAATAGGCTCAACTCCTTTGATGCGTCCCATTTATTTTCCTGAAAATTCCCAAACCTCAGGTTTCACTGTTTCTTTTAATTCTTTGGGCTATTTATTACATGTCATCATTGGGTACAATGTGATACTCCGGTTCTTCTCTACAATCCTTTATGGCACATCTTTCTCATTTGTTTGAAATGCTATTCCTCTGGGTGTGCATCTATTAGAACAGCTTAGCTTGCACAATAGATCACATCCTAGAACCTAAACTTACAGGACTTGAACCACAGGCCACAAATTTGTGCTCATCTTCAAATGAACCTATTTTTACAGGGACATACTCTGTTACATAGTTGGTCAAGTGCTTATTAGTGACTCCTACAACCTGGTTTAATTTTCCTGAAGGGGAAAATTTGGCACTTCAGCTGTTCTGAAAGTGGAAAGCGCAGCTCTAATGTTGACTAAGAATGATACATCATCATCCATAACATTGACATTTACATAGGGACCACGTTGAACTACTTCTAAGATGCACCTAGCATGCAGTCCTCATCATCGGATCTATCAGTTTGAAGAATTTCAGAAAATTCCTCATCACTCAGGTCAATTAGGGGAAACTGTGATGCAAACTGATTTACATTTGCATTTGCAATTTGATTTAAGTTTTGTTGGGGAACAGTCTGTTGCTGGTGAGTCACTGGGGCTTGCGGTAGCTGCATCTGTTGTCCTAGGGACACATTCACATTTTGAACTCTTTGAACATTAACAGGATTATTGCTTTGCATCTGAGCAACTCTAACATTCTGCACTTAATTATTCACATTATTAGATGGACACTTCCTGTCGCCAATGACCAAAATGTATGCAGGCATGACACGGATTAGTTCTCTTCAAAGCGTGAACATCAAGCACACCTCCACCTTGATCTGTCTGAACACCACATCTTCTACCTCTAGGTTGGACAACATTTGTCACCTGCTGTGGAGCTTGCATACTGCTAGAGTGCACCATCATGTGCGGACTCTGATTCACTTTCTGTGCAGCTTTCAATTGCCTTACCATTACCTTTTTCTTCAATTTCTTCTGCTTCAATTCCAAATTCATTACTGCAATACTTTGCATAATGCAGGAGCTCATGAATTGGTTTATTCTGCCAAAAAATCAGGTTCTGCTGAACCATTTCTCTTATGTCTAGCTTCAATCCCTGTACAAATCTAAACAGAAAATGACCCATATCCTTAGCTTCTATATTCTCAGTATCATTTTGCTGTATGAAAGCCTGCATCAATCTGTATTAAAAAGCATGAATTGACTCCTTTGACTCCTGGCTAATCTTTCAATCTTTGCCAAACAATATCTTTTGGAGACACTTTTTTTCAGGAATTCACTCATCTTGTAGTACTTTTTCATCACCTATTCAGATGGTGCATCTGTTATTGGATCTCTTCAAGGGTCACTATCAGGCCAATAAACATGCACTTTGCATACACTCCATAAATCATTTGGAACCACACTGTCAATAAATGTATTCAAATCTTCCCACAGGCATTCACAAATCTCTTTGCTTGAACCACTCCTCAGGCTTTTCTCTCAATCTCAGGTAATCATTGGTAAATTACAGTATATCACTGCTACTGTACATGGACATAACCTCCGGCTGGTATGTCTATCAATGACATCATTTTCACATTCACCTCAGCTTGATTTGCTCCTGCCACAGGCACATTTAGCTTAACTTTCTTCTGATCTTGTTTCTTCACCAATTTACCTTCCCACTTATCGAAGGCTCCCCATGACTGAATGTATGTAATTTATTCCTCACATTTACTCAAGGAAAGCTATTGGAACACTCAACAATATCTCATGACAAGTACCTCACTGCAGACAATAAATTAACCAAGTGTCTTCTACAATTGTGCGTAATCCCTGGATCTTAGGCCATGAATGACAACTGCAGACATTTTTTAGCAAAAAGCACCACAATCACTTTGAGTATGATGACTCTGCAAAACACTTCACAACATCACACTTCACCGCAAGAATTAAACCAAATCAAATCAAATCAATGTTTATAAAGGGCAGCTACTCACCCGTAAGGGTTTCAAGGCACTGAGGGGGTTTGTATTCTGAGTTTCATATGAAGAGCCAGGTTTTAAGGTCCTTCCAGAACTGATGCAGTGATGGTGACTGCCTGATGTGCAAGGGCAGGGTGTTCCAGCTCTTTGCTGTAAGGAAGGATCTTTCACTAGCCGAGGTCTTCCATAGGTGGGGTACCGTGGCTAGTGCTTGTTGAGCGGAGCAAAGAGTTCTGTTGGGGAAGTAGAAGGTGATGCAGTGGTTGAGGTAGGCCAGTCCTAGGTCATTGAGGGCTTTGTATGCGTGTTTGAGGAGTTTGAAGTTAATCTTTTCTCTATAGAATGTCAGTGGAGGTCTCCTATGTGATTGGAGATGTGTTTGCGGTGGGGAGTGTCCAGGATGAGTCTGGCTGAAAGCATTTTGGATGTGCTGTAGTTCTTTAGGTTCCTCTGGGTGGTGCCGGTGTAGAGGGTGTTGTCATAGTCGAGTATGCTTGTAACCAGGGCATGGGTCACAGCTTTGCAGCAGTCCTTTGGGATCCATTTGTGGACTTTCCAAAGCAGTCAGAGAGTAAGAAAACAGGAGGATGCTACTGAGTTGGCTTGGTGGGTCATGGTGAGCAATGAGTCCAGAATGAAGCCGAGGTTGCGTGCGTGGTCTGTAGGGGTGGGGATGGGGTGGTGCCGGTGGTAGATGGCCATCAGGAGTTGTTCCAGGCTGACATGGAGGGTCTCATGATGAGGATCTTGGTTTTGTCAGACTTAAGCTTAAGGCGGCTATACTTCATCCAGGTGGTGACAGCTTCCATCCGGTTGTGGAAATTCTTCTTGGCAGTTGTGGAGTTTTTGGTCAGAGAGATGATCAGCTAGGTGTTGTAAGCGAAAATCCCTATTGTTTCTCACACATCTGTCACTTCCAGGCATGACGCTGGAACTTCCTCAGTCTTTAGAATTAAAGATGGGACAGAATTCAGGGTGGACAACTTTTGGACTGGGCAATCACATGGGGCTGATGCCTAACTCCCAAGCACTACACTTGAATGGTTCTCCCCCCGTGGGACAAACCATATCTTTTTCTAAGGAATCAATGCCCTTTGAGGTTGATGGATCTTTGGACCCTGCAACAGGGTGTGGTAGAACCACTAACATAATTCCAATACAAACCCAATTAAGGTACACACCATCACCAATGTGACCATGGAAGGAAAACTCCGGACAGAAGTAAATTTAAGGGATTTATTACATACTCAAGCTTAAAGTCAATACAGACAATTCACAAGGCAAGTTTATAAAGATACATAATCACCCAATCAATCAGTTTCCCAAGGCAACAAAGGCCCTCATTCCAACCCTGGCGGTCATAGACCGCCAGGGTGGCGAATGACGGAAGCACCGCCAACAGGCTGGCGGTGCTTCAATCGTCATTCCGACCGCGGTGGTACAGCCGCGGTCGCCCAGCCGGGTCTGGCGGTTTCCCGCCGGATTAACCCCGGCTGGGAGAATCCTCCATGGCGGCGCTGCAAGCAGCGCTGCCATGGGGATTCTGACCCCCTTCCCGCCAGCCTGTTTCTGGCGGTTTTCACCGCCAGGAACAGGATGGCGGGAACGGGTGTCCTGGGGCCCCTGGGGGCCCCTGCACTGCCCATGCCACTGGCATGGGCAGTGCAGGGGCCCCCTAACAGGGCCCCATGAAGCTTTTCACTGTCTGCTTAGCAGAGAGTGAAAAGCGCGACGGGTGCAACGGCACCCGTCGCACACCTGCAACACCGCCGGCTCCATTCGGAGCCGGCTTCAGTGTTGCAGGCCTCTTTCCCGCTGGGCCGGGGGGCGCTATATTGGCTAGCGCCCGCCGGCCCAGCGGGAAAGTCAGAATGGCCCCAGCGGTCTTTCGACAGACCCGAAAATGAACAAGAAATAATGCGTTAAAAGGCACACCTACAGATTTTTTGTCTGCTGCAAATTGAAATAGAATTAAAAACACTAATAATACTGACATTATGTTTATGGTTATTATTATGATGATGGTTATTATTATTGTGATGCTGATTATTATTATTATCATTATTATTAGTGATTTTGATTTTAAAACAAAGCTTACACTTGTGAAATTATAAGGCTCTGTAAAAGGGTTACTGCTGGAAACCAGTGTAGTCTAGCTTATATCAGTATGACAGGGTTCGGGTTGTCAAAAAATCTGTACATCAGGTTATAATACAATCTAAACGTTCCTGAAGTCACTGTGCCGTTTTGCTTTACCAATGTTTATCAGTCACCATACATTTTAGTTTCACAGTTTAGGTTGAGACCCTTCGTGTTTCTAAATTTGAATTGCAGAATTTAGAAAATAGGTTTGCAAGAACAAACTGATATAATGAAAGCAGCGACGGCGTAACCCTAGTGTGGCACTCCAGTATACCAGTACCCCCTTTTTCTGGCTATAGACAAATAACGTTATTTTAGTTTTCATATTTCATTAGCTCATGGATCCCTTATTCATTATCAATTTAGCCAGATTTTTTTTAATGGCGCATTTAGAATTAAACCCTGTGGTAAAGATCTGCAACATCGCAAACAGCAATTCTGAGAATACATCATAATATTTGGCTCAAGGTCCGGCGCTTGGCTAGAGACTTTGATACGTGCTTCCCACGACACGACACCTTCAGGAGTAAATCCCCAAAAGGCCTACTCAATGCATTACTGCCTCGTCGTCTGGAAGCATTATTTATGCTCCAGGAGGTGTTGATCAATGCTCAGATAAACAGTATTAAAAGCTCCACATTAAAGAGAATAAAGAAGTGGAAACCCAGAGTGAATACAAATAATGAAAAAAAGCAAACTAAATCGTACTAACACATACGACAATTAAAATAAGAAACCTGGATACAAAATATGCTTAAAACTCGTCAAATAAACCCAATGGGACAGAGTCAACTGGCTCTTTCTTCTCTTCCGATTGGAAAACACAGCACATGGGCAGCATCGCTGACAAGATCCTCTTGGGGAAATGGTGCACATTTAGAGACTGTGCCATTCCACATAGGATCAACTACCAAGATTGTTATATGTCGCTATCTGTTTGCATTTCTAATAGTGAAATAATTCCTAGCTGCACCCCAACAGGTCTGCAAAAAGCAGACCTTGGTCATTTTAGCACAGTGGCTTTAAATGGGCTTTGTGGCATCCTTTGCACGGGCAATGTCTCAATCCTCAATAATGATATACAATGAGGCCACTGTTAATCAAATAATTTTGACTTTGGTAGGTGGTGTACTCATTTTACTCATTTCTTTTCTGTCTCACTGGAGAGATGTACTTGCATAACTGGAATCCTCACAGGTCTGATGTATAATGTGGTCCCCACCAGTGGATCAAGAGGACTGTTTGCAGTGAATTATAACTCATCTCCATACCATAAATGCTTTGACAAACCTGAACTTTTCAATCTTTGACGAGCCCTGTAATATAAAGGACCTGGAAAAGTAGCCTGAATTGAGGACGACAAAAGTCCTATCGCTCAAGCTACATTCCTCAAAGAGACTTCTTGGTTCATAAGTAATTGACTCACTTCTCTTTTTATTACCTTTACCTTCTTGCCGGCACACTGAGCTGTACCTTCACTGTGTCTACAATAAAACCCCAAAACTCCAATTGTTGAGTTGCTTGCATGATCAACTTTTCCATATTCACTATAAATCCAAGTCTTTCTAAAGACTGTCTCACTACATTGAAATGTTTCTCCAAAACCTCCTTAAATGACCATCCTTGCTCCTCGCTCTCTCAACAGACCCACAACAGGTTTTAATACCTGCCTAAAACACCATGAAGCTGATGAAAGACCGAAAGGCAAACATCTGAATTGAAAAAGAACCAAATTCCACCTGAATTGTAAACATTTCTGACTCACTCTGTCCATAAGGATAGTGAAATAAGCATCTTTCAAATCTAATTTCACAGTCCAATCCTCCTCTTATAAAATATATCTCTCAGCATATGTATGCCCTCAATTTGAAGTGACAATACGTTACATACTGATTCACCTGTTGGAGGTTTATTACTGGCCTCCAACCTTTCTCTTTGTTTTTTACTGAGAATCGAGCGCTCAGAATTTTTTTCATCTTCCTTGACCTGAATTATAGCTTTACTAACTGAACTGATATTATAAATGATTGGGTGGGAAAAGGGACAAAAAGGAGGAATAGCATGCAGAATAAGGGAACACATTTGACACCGTTTTGCAAAAATAACTTAAAAACTATATGTATTTCTACAAAAACTAAATGGTCTTCATTCAGTGTCATATCTATATAGAAAAGAGACATTTTCAACACGGAAAGGATACCAAAGAGGACAAATAATCTGACTCTGTGAAAGTATCATGTCAATCGCAAAATGAGTAAAACATATACTAGTTCCTTTCTCCTCACATTTGTTCAGAAAATGAAAAGAAACCCTGAAACTGTTCTTGCTTAAAGGAGTATGGTACTAATGTATATGTGTGGTTTATGAAGAAGTATTCTTACTCATATGTATAGTTTTTTAAAACACTTTCTTGAGAAAGTACAGAAATCAACTGTAGTACAAAGGAATCAATGGATTTTCAGAAATACAAGGATGTACATGATTTAATGCTGTTTGGGTTCCCTTGTACATTCACTTTCTACACATAAACAAATTCAGTATTTCAATTCAGACACAGGTATATCATCACACACATTGGAGGTTTATTCCTGCTTTACTGCTCATATGTTATGGATGCTGAATGTACAGGGAAACATTGAATGGCTTACTATGTTTTCTTGTGCCTAAACTTATACTGATGTGCATGGACCCCCTCTATGAATTCTGGACAGATTGGTAAACAATTCCACTGTTTCTGCAGCACATTTGCCTGATTAATTTAGTCACATATTCGGGGCATGTTGGTAGGTATATAGAGTCACTTGTTAATGATGGAGTAAACCACTACCTGTATTCCTACATATCACCATTGCTTACTTCTTTATAATAAGTAGGTAGGTGGTAGTTTAGGTGCAGTTGTATAGATTTAAGTGTGCATAAATTTCATAGTAAGATGTTAAATATCTGGCAGGGCTAATTTGTCTGAGGTTGTTAGCTATGTGATAAGGACACTTTTTATCGAAGCACCAAACACAGATTAGTTTATGATGTGCTTTCGTGCACTATTTTGAAAATTACAATTATCAATATGTGATGTAAGCACTATAGTAAGTTCAACAGTCTGCATGGCTCCCCCCAGTGTTTTCACCTTTACATGACTCTCTTACCAGCATTTTGGTTGTGGGCACTGTGAGACTGCTATTTAGCCTCAAAGTCTGTGTGTGTGTGTGTGTGTGTCTGTCTGTCTGTGTGCATTCACGTGATTTGTCCCCAACACATGATGTAAATTGGCTATACTCTGTTGGATTATTTGACTTTTAAACAAATCCACAGTCACTTAATGCAGGAAATTCATAGTGAATTAGTAGTTACATGTCACATGTTGTCTGCAGTGTCCATTTGCACCATCTCCATGTGTCACTGGAAAGACAGGCTTCAGGTTCACCCCGATGGCCTTATTGACAGCAGCTTAAACACTGCTGTAACACATCATTGGAAAGTGCTTTACCATTTCGGGAAACCTACTTGTCTATAAAATCTAAGTTATCCCACGGCATGCCTTGCTTCCCAAAAGGCTTAGTAGTTTATGTGTGATAGTGAAACATTCTATTAAGCAAAGTATTTCCACACAGTTACCAGATGCAAGTTACTGTTTTCACTATATTGAGAAAAGTAGTATTTTGGTATAAAGAGGTCTGGTTATGATGAAAAGGTAATTTTACATAATTTGAATCAGGAAACAACAAAAAATCAATTAAAATGTATTTTCAATATTGATCAAATATCTAGGTCAATACTGTCAGTAGATTTTGCATAACTATTTTGGAAAAATAATGATGTAAAATAATTATCCGTGGTGCATAAAAGCTTTACCAGTAACTAATTCAGTTCAGCCAGGCTTCCCTCTTGACATTAAATATGTTTACGTTCTAAGGGACTTTCCAGTATCACAACCCAGTAGATTCCACATGAAGATCAGACAAGAGCAGGTAAGGCCCACACCTCTGTCTCTCAACTTACCTGAAGAGGAGGATTATTAGGCATGTAACAGAATCTGCCATCGGCTGTCAGGATTTTTAATTTATTGCAGTGAATGCTGGAAACCTTCATTTAACACGTGCACCCTTAATAAATTAACACAATTTATTTTTTAGGGTTCATTTTAAGCCAGTTTCCTTTTAAATACATATACGTCGCCCCTAGGGCAGGTCCTAAAAAGCCACCAGGGCAGAGTGCACTGTATATAAAAAGTAGGACATGTACTTTAAGTTTTTTATGTCCTGGTAGTGAAAAACTCTTAAATTAGTTGTTCACTATTTCAAAGCATATCTCTCTCCCAGGATAAAATTGGGGTCACTGTCTTACATTTAATAAGGATAACCACCAGAGGTGAACATGTAAATAGTTCGTGTTTGGTGTCTTTTGAATTGCAATGAGAAATCCTTTTTCATGGTAAAGTCAGATTTTCAATTCCAATTCTGCAAATTCCACTTTTAAACAATAGGCACTTTCCTACTTTAGCCTTTTTGTGCCTGTAGCCTTTCTCTGGGTCATGTGACTGAGTGTAGTTGGCAGTTGGTCTTTGGGCATTCCTCCTAGACAGCTACATATGATAGGGAGCTTAGGTGTGCCTGGATGGGCCATCACTGGCAGGATGCGAGGGCACAGTTGGGAAAAGCCCTACTTACACCTTAAAGGATTACATACCCTCTGTTGTTAGCCTGGAGCCAGGGCAGGGGAGGCAGACATTCTGAGCATTTCAAAGGGAAATCTCTACAAGTTCATCTCACTTCAAAGAAGGCACCAGGCATAAATGTTGGACCTCAGACACCAACGCTTCAGTACAGTTCTGGACCTGTGGAAGACTCTACCAGGACAGAAAGACAGCTGTGCTGATGAAAGGACTGCCACTCTGCTGCCCTGCTGTCCTTTTGCTTGGTTGAGAAGGATTGGTCCTGCAATCTGAACTCAGAACCACCAGAGTGACTCCAATGGCTAGTCTCTTGTATCCAGCACCTGGACTCTGCAACTGTGAGTTCTACTCTGCCTAGTGGTGCCAACCTAGTCTTGGGTCCTTGGAAGTGTGCCTGAAGGTGCCCTATCAGCCCATCAGTGGATCCAGCAGAACCAACGCATCTCCTCTGCGTGTGGCACAACCCTGAGCAGAACTGGCACATTGCCTCTTCTGCAGAATTCTTCCATCTCAAGGAATCCGCCTTGACCTTGCAGCCTGCAGCTTCATCAGAACTACTGCTGTGTGATGTATTGTTTTCGCTTTGTTTTATTTATTAAAATTACTTTTTTACATTTTTCTTATTTAGTGTGTGATGTTTTACTGTTTGAAGTGTTGCACAAACACTTCACAAATTGCCTCTAAGTTAAGCCTGGCTGCTGTTTGCCAAGCTACCAGAAGGCTGAACACAAGTCATTTTGGGGATTGCTTGTGACTTCACACGCACAAGAATTGGGGTTGCTGCTTGAATAGGGTCTTGCCCCCTCAACCTGTAATCTAATTTCTTACAAAGATAAATGCAGAACTCAAGACCACTGTAGCAAATGCGATAGCACAGAATGTGAAAATTATGCAAGAAGGCAACATTAAACATAGTGCTTGTTTAGGAACCCTAAATGCCTGTTCTTCACATCAGAGGTCTGCGATTCAATGATGGTTCAATATTAAGATGTACTCATCACACACGCTGACCTAAACTTACTTGAAATTTATTTGCTTTCCAGTCCATGTTCCGCCTCTTCTGCAATGAGACTAAATTATGTCTCTGTAGAGGATTTTTTTGATACAGTGGCCTTGTTTCAGGTACATGAGGGGTTGTTCTGCTATCTGCTTATCATAGAATTGAAGACCCCGTCTCCCTAAGTGGACTGTCACCATCCAATTTATACAGTTCAAACTGATTATTAAAAATAGTCCTTGTGTCTGATGATGTCAGGTTGGTGAAATAATGTGAGAAGTCATGTGTATGCCATGTAAAAACCTAAAGCTTTAACCCTTTTAAATTAATACTTGAACCCACGAATCAGAAGCATACTGCCAAAACATACACAAAATGTAACACACAGTGCTTCATGATAGTTGTTTGAAATTAGGTTATTGGTTGGGTATGAGCCCTGGTCAAGCAACAACCACAATCCTCTTCAGGGTAAGATACTGGCAAACTCTCAGTTAACCTTTCCTCACCCTCTCGCAGCTTGGCAAAGAGCAGTCAGACTTAACTTAGATGCACTGTGCAATGTATTTGTGCTACACATCAAATGGTAAAACAGTGAAAATACCGCACAAAAAGATTCACAAGGTAAAAAAACAGATAGATCGAAATTTCATAAATAAAAGAAGACCAAAACGACAAAATACCAATTTGTAGAACTGGAGACATTGAATTTCAAAGTTTTAAGTAAAAATATCACCAAGAAACACAAAGTGCTATTAGGGATATCTGGTCAAACTGGACTGGGGCAAAGTACAAAATTCAGGCCAACCGTGATGTAGAGTGGGCTGGCTACACGGACCCACTTAGCCCCACCAAACCAACTTACCTTAAATTCTAGGTTGTGGAGTGTTACGCGGATCCACATCAAAGATGTGTTGCGCAACCGAGGCGATGCGTCAGTACCGAGATTCGGCTAGGTTGTGGTGTGAAGACTTGTTTTATCAACGTGAAGGATCTTGATGATGTGGCTTGCGATGAAAAGCCAGAGGTCAAGGATGTGCGGCACAGTTCTAGTGATGCTTTGGTTCGAATGAGTGATGAAGCTGCAATGCAGAGTTCAGTTTTGTTGTTAAGGCTGCCATCGATGGGAGATGCAAGAAGCTTGTGTTGGGAAATGTGTTGCATAGCAACGGGTCAGAAGGCAATGCACTGAACCCAAGATGTGGTGTGCAGCATTGATGCAATTCTTTTGTAACGGGTCCAATTCACACAGCAGCGGCGATGCATTGGCTCTGCTTGGTGATGCACTGATCCATAGAGGAGATGCATCGGTTCTGCTTGAGGATGCACCGCTCAGCAGAGACGATGCATCAGTTCCACTAGTAAGCACCTTAGGCCTACTTCCAATTGTCCAGAACTGGGGTGGCACCACTTGGATGAGTAGACTCACAGATGGCAGAATCCAGGTGCAGAAGTAGGGTGGTGAAAAGTCTTTTATAACCCTAAGGCTTCAGATCAGGAGGCCAGCCAACTAGCCTTTGGAGTCACTCTGGTTTCAAGTGATGCAGGTCCAGTCCTTCTCACCCGTGCATAGTGCAGCAGGTCAGAACAACAAAGCAGGGGTCCAGCACAGAGCAGTTCAGCAGAGTGGCAGTCCTTCAGTGACACCGCAGTCCTTTTTCCTAGTCCAGAAGGGTGGTGTCAGATGTCAAGTACTCATCCCATGTGGTGCCTTTGAAGTGGGGGAGACTTCAAATACAGGCCTTTGAAGTCCACAGAGGTCCTGCCCAGGCTCACTACAGGGGATATGTAGCCCTTTGTGTGGGGACAGGACGCAGCCTATTCACATGTGAGGCTGGGTCCAGCTCCTCCATCCCATCCTGCCAAGGTGGGCCATCAAGTCACACCTAAGCCCCCATTGTGTGTGGTTGTCTAGGGGGAATTTACAAAGCCTTGCTTTCACCGACCCCAGACATGTGATCAGAGTCAGACAGCAGGCACCAAATGGCTAAAGCAAGAAAATGCCAACTTTCTCAAAGTGTCATTTTTCAGAATTTCTATTTAAATCTGACTTCACTATGAGGTAGGATTTTAAATTATGATTCCAGAGACACCAAACTTGAACGAATGATCTCTTCCCATTTGGAAATTATCCTTATAAATTATAATAAGCAACTTCAATGTTATCCTGTAGGTGGAATAGGCCTTGCAGTAGAAAAAAAATTGTTTAAATGAGTTTAAGAGTTTTTTTTTTACTGTCAGGACATGCAAGATGCAAAGGCACATGCCCTGCTTTTTAAAAACATTGTATCCTGTTCTCTGGGCTGTCAAAAGCCTGCCCGAGGGGTGATATGTATTAAAAAGTGAGGTTTGGACCAGGCAGAAGGATTATTTTTCCCAGTCAACATGACAGTTAAAACGCATATACAGGCTTCGCAATGGCAGGCCTGAACCACGGGCAGAGGGCTAATTAATTGGGTGGCACAATCAGTACTTTCGGCCCCTTAGTAGCATTTAATGTACAGGCCATGGGCACATGTAATTCAATGTTCTAAGGTCTTCTAAGTAAATTAAATATGTCAGATGAAGATAAGCCAATCCTACCTTGTTTAAAGGAAAGTCCTAATACTAGCAAAAACAAGGTTAGAAAAGTAGAAGGGCAGGAAAAAGGTAGAGGGAAGACCACCCTAAGGCTATCAGTGTGAAAATAGTGAACATAAATTCATCTGCTAACGGAGATGGATAATGATTATATGGCCACGATCAGAACACAATTTACCCTAGTGAAAGCACTGAATAAGGAAGATGCTATCTGGAGCTGCCTGTGAAAAGCACTGAGAGGTAGCTTCCTCTCCACTTGTACCAGGGACTGAGTGTTGTTACCAAAGTTCAGTTGACTATCCTTCTGTTTGCCTCTGAGACACCAAAAGCTGTAGAAGGGCTCCATCCTATGTGGGAGAATCAGCAGCCCAAGTGGCAATTGACTGGACCTGTGGGAGACCTAGCTGAATCATAGAGGTATTACTTGGAACCCTAGTAGCTGTGAAGGCATGTGGTAGTAATTTTTCCAGCTACTGCAACAAAGTGTGACTTTGTCATTTTCTAACTTCTGATGGAATGGGGCAAGGCCCCACAGGTCCAGCTTTACCAGCAATTAATTGCCAGTTTGGTATCTGAAAAGAATAATCCAACTGTGTGGAGCCTTCATCCGCTACAGATGATACCCTGATAGAGCACTGTCAGCATCTCTAAATAGCAATGAGTGCCTGGTGGATGTCGCTCTACTGTGAACAGAACCACTGCGACTCCCTTAACAGCAGTGAAGTTTGTCAAGCAGACGCCATTTTTAAAGTGCCCACTTTGCAGACCTTGTTGCTCGGCGAAATATACACCTAAAGCTGGATTCTGTTTTCTCTGTACCAAAAAATGACCCAGGAAGCTTTTTCCCTGAGATTGGGAACCATTAATCTATAGAGTAGGATGAACTTCACCTTTACAAGGCAGTCCTGTGCCAAACAGTTCACTGGATCAGTGGTTACCATTGGCAGCACCAGCAGAGTCTCCACTAATTTTAACCCAGCGGTTCCCTAGTTCCCCTAAAAAATGAACATGTTGCCATAAAAATCTCCTTTCTTGTAATCACTGTTCACTTTAGAGATTCCATTTTGAAGAACCAAAAGTAAGTTCCCATTTTCCTTGTTTAAACTGCAGATATAATTATGCTCTGCGACCTGCCTTTACAATGTCTGTTGGCTCTGGCACAGAGCATTATGGCGTCACAGCTCAACTGTAATAAATTACTACAGTTGAGCAGCTATGTCATTTTATTATTACGTGTGACTAGAGAGACCACAAAGTGATTGTAATAAGGAATTTTGACACAGGCTTTAATACAGTGTTTGAAGACTGTCTTGTATTAAATCCAATCTTTTGTCTTGGTAACCCGTGCTAGTGCAGTATGATCTTTGAAGCACAAAATATATTAAGTGTACTTCCTGGATTGTATTTTACTCTTTTTGGAGCTCCTCAAAGGAATGTAACACAGACTCATTCTTTTTGGATTTTCTTTGATGGTTTGTGGGGTAAAAGTTGTCTGATGAATGATCTCGTGCCATGAGGCTATTACTGAACAGGTATTCACAGTGTTATTGTTGTAATAGACCGACCACGAAATGCACCTATAATTGATTTGCTGGTCTGGTGGTGTGAATGCCCCATTCTGATGACTATGAAAATCAGAGATGTGGGTTGTGAATTTTACCTTTAAAAACATCTTCACATTTTTCACATTTTTGAAAACAGTTTCAGTTTTTGAACCTGAACTTCTCGCCTGTATGTTGATGTGAGACTGTAAAGTGGTGAAAGGTAGATCTGGTGGGAATACTGTTTGAGCTCTCCATTAGGGAACCGTATGAACTGTCAAAGGCAGTACACCTTTTTTGTTAGATCACGAAATGGCACAGTAAAAACAATAGGCATTTTTTCTTGATTATAAAAACCGTGTTTAAAAGATGTGTAGGCATGTGTTTTGTATTGTTAAATTACACTGATCAACACAGTAGGCAAGTGATTTGGTAGTGGATACAAACCTTCTGGTAAACGCCATAGGCATATATGTGTAGACTGTGTGAACCCTTGGCTGATCCCATGAGGAAGAGTTATATAAGCTTCTGCATCCCGTAACTCTAAAGATTTTCAGATTTCGCTAGTGTAATGTTTAGGTGTGTATGGAATACAATATATTTGTCTTTCCCTCAAACTAAATCATTGGCTGGACATTGTGGGGCTGATTTAGAGTTTAGTGGAGAGGGTACTCTATCATAACAACGGCAGAGTACCCTCTCTAGCAAACTGAAGGTCCACCCACCCAATCAAGCAGAATTTTAATATGTCAGTGATGGAGATTACTCCATCTCCAACACTGACTTACTCCTGAGATAGAGTAAGAGCCATTGGAAGTTTGGCTATTCAACCACCTGCCCGATTTAAAGTGACCAGTCGAATGGCCAGTTTTTACTCTCCCTTATTGTTATGAAAAACGTGGCAGTAGGAATAGTAACAACTTTTAATGACTATCACACTGTGGGAGAAAGCTATTATGCTGTGAGGTTCATTCGTTTTTGTTTTTTTCAAAAACTAAATCCCACATAGACATTTTGTTTAAAAAAAAAATGTTAAAAGTTAGACAGACTCTACTGTTATTTGTATGATACTGTCTGTCAGACTTTTAATACTTTGACAGGAATCACAGTGACGGTGGTTCCTGCCAATGTTAAGAGTTGCCCTTAGGAGAGTTCTAAATTTGACAGTCAGAGATCCCTCAGTATGGTAAGAGTAAAGTGCTCCACCATACTGAAAGAGTTACATTCGCCAGCCAAACCTCTAAATCTGCCCCATAGTTCATGTCAGTAGTGTGTTTTGATGAGTTTCTAACCCTCGGCACCTGTCTGAGTCAGTCTTGGACTGCCCTTCCTCACTACCCTAATAGTCAGTTGTTAAACCTAGGACTTGGTTTCCAGTTTAAGGGAGTGAAATATAGAAGGGCCAGGACACTTGTGGTAAGTGCCACCCATCAATGCAGTGCAGCCTAATATTTTCTAGGTCCCTCCCATGGTCCTCCGCAGATGTAATGTTAGATATGGGGCATCTCTAGTTGGCAGCGGCTTGCACCTTGTCCAAGTAGGGACCCTTCCTTCTAGTCAGGGTAAAGGGATTACACAGCTAAGATAACCCCTGCTCACCCCCTTCACAGCTGGGCACGAGCAGTCAGGCTTATTTCAGAGGAAA
Organism: Pleurodeles waltl; assembly: GCF_031143425.1. NCBI lineage: Eukaryota > Metazoa > Chordata > Amphibia > Caudata > Salamandridae > Pleurodeles > Pleurodeles waltl. The sequence continues at coordinate 685,068,799 of NC_090439.1, forward strand.
TGTGTATAGCAGTTGTACATAACTCACACAGTAACACATGAAAACTCTACAAATGGACACCACACACTTCAGAAAATAAACAATCTTTATCTAAACTAACCAAGACCAGAACAACAAAATTCCAACATACAGAACTCAAAATATGACTCTGTAAAGGTTTAAGCAATTCTGTCCACAGAACTCTATAGATGCGGGGATATTACACACAGTACCTTTGGGTGTGTCAAAATCCAAGGCAGAAACAGCTGCAAAGGAAGAAAACATCTAAAAGCACAGGGATGTGTCATTTTCTGAGTCCACAATGAGGCAATGCATCAGTTCTGCTACATGCAGGAGAAATGTTGCATCGAATCCAGACTGCAAGATGAAGAGAGTCTTCGAGTTCCAAGGCATTCCTCTCAAGGGCACTGCATTGGAAACTTGGGTGGAGGTGGCATACAGGTGCTGCATCGATTTCCTCAGCTGTGGTCCAGTGGTGCGTTGATTCTTTCTGCTGCATAGCAGGGCCTGTGTCTGAGTCAGTGCGGGGACTCAGGTATCAAGGACATGGGGTGCTGGACTCAGGCAGCAGCTGTTGTTTGTGCCGCGCACAGGTGCTACATCGGTTTCTTCAGCCACACAAAGTTGATGGTTGGAAATTTCTCCTGCGCAGCAGTGTTGCGTCGGAAACAAAGGAGCTGGAAGAGCAACGTGTTGATTTTGTAAATCTTTGCAGCAGGGACAATGTTATGATGAGATGCACACAATAGAAGTTCAGTAAGATTTATTTAGAGAACAGCCAACCCAACAGGATCCGTGTCGCCACGTCTCTCCACCGTCTTCCCCCAACTGTCCTTCCTGGAACCCCTAGCTTCTCCAGGCTCTAGAATTAAGTCCTAGAACATGCAAGGCAGTGAGGTTCCAGGCCTAACCCAAATCAGGCCCTACATAGACACATCTTCAGTACATAAGAAGATAAATACAAGTACGACATCACAACACATCCCCCCCCTTCGCATTAAATAACAAAACAAAAAATTAAAGCAAAACAGTAGGAATAAAAGTTTGTAGAACAATAGAACAGTTTCACAAAATAGAGTCAAGATAAATAATCTTTCATCCAGGATGGTTGGGAACGTATCCTGAATGATAACCTGGATGGTACACTGGTACATGGAGATTCCTTGGAAACTCCCTGGGAAGCTTCAGTGACATGATTTTTCCTCTGATCCTCAGTGACATGATTTTTCCTCTGATCTTCCAACTTTGGAGCGTCTGTCCATTTGGTAATTCTAGACATACTCCACACATCCCCATTGTCTAGGATCACAATATTTTTCTTTACCTCTCTGATGCGGAAAGGCCCCTTAAAAAGCGATCTACCTTTAATTTTAAAACCCGGGTCCTTTACTAACACCAAGTCACCTGCCTTCCACCCTACTTTAGCAACACCATGCTTGATATCAAAACGCAACTTGTAATTGCGTTGGTACCTCTCCCGGAGACTTGGTGCCTTATCAAATCTACTCGGGTCCTTTTTTGCCTGTACTAATTAAACCATGCTGGGAACAATTTGGTGCGACCCACTCTTCCCCTCAAGTGCTCAAAAGGGGCTATGTTGGTAACACTATTTGGAGTGTTGCGATGTGCCCACCACAAATCCCTCAAGATATTAGATAAAGGAGCTCTTGTCACAATAGCCTCTTGCATACAAGCCTTCACCATCCTGTTCATTCTCTCAGCCAGACCATTAGCTTGTGGCAAATATAAAGCTGTCTTCAAGTGTACAATAGCCAGGGAATCTAAGAAATGTTTCATTTCTAGTGATGTCAATTGCACCCCGTTATCCGTAACTAAATGACTGGGAATACCTTCTCTAGAAAATTCCTCCTCCAGAAATTCAATTACCGTACGAGTATCAACAAAATTCACACATTTTGTTACCACCCATTTGGATGCATAATCCACCAAGAGTAGAACATAACGTTCATTCGGTGGTAGAAGATGGAAAGGACCCATAAAATCTAGACCAAGCTTAACCCAGGGTTTCTCTGGAACCTCTACAGGGGAGAGTGGCGCACTAACCACCTTCTTGCTTTTATCGCTGCGCGCACAACTCAAACAATCCTTTACAATCGCTTCAACTTCACTATCTAACCCTGGCCACCAATAAATGGCTCTAAGTCTGGATTTGGTTAAACTCCTGCCTAAATGCCCTTCATGAGCTAAATTCACAATTTTGTTCCTTAAATCTTTCGGAGGTACGAATTTGTCTCCCCTATATAATTCACTACCATTCAAGGAAAGTTCATCTCTCACATTCCAATAGTCTTTCAATGAATCAGGAATGTCTCTAAATTCTGGCCATCCTTTAACAATGAATTCTCCAAGACTATGGCCCTCATTCTGACCTTGGCGGTCTTTTCGCAAGACCGCTGAGTTACCGCCGCGGTGAAGACCGCCGACCGCGGCGGTGTGCTGCTGTGCGCATTCTGACCGCTGGGAGCGTTCCGCCGGAAAACCGCCAGCAGCCACACTGGCGGTCGGCGGGAAAGTGGAGACTGGTCAACCTCCACCGCCACGCCAGCAGAACACCGCCCACAGAATTACGACCCACATTTCTGTGTGGCGGTCTTCTGTTGGCGGTCTTCTGTCGGCGGTCACGTCCCTATGGCTCCCGTCGCCTCCCGGAGGACCAACGCACAAGGTAAGTTGATCGTCCGTGAGGGGAGGGGGTGGGGGGGTGTTGTGTGATGTGTGCGTGCATGGGGGTGTGCGTGTGAGTGTGTAGAGGGGGTGTGTGAGTGCGTGTATGCGGGCGGGGGGTGCTGCTGTGTCTATGGGTAATGTGTGCTGTTCGGCAGGTGCGCATGTCGGCATGTATGTGTGCGGGTATGTGTCCCCGTTGTGTATGTGTGTGTAGGGGGTGTGTATATGTGCATGTTGGGGGTGTGTGCATGTCGGGGTGCATGTATGTGCATGTCGGGGTGGGGGTGGGGAGGGGGTTCGTACCACCTCTGGGGGGTGGCAGGGGGGTGGAGGGTGTGGGGGGAGGACTCGGGTGGGTAGTGGGGGGTGGGGGAGACCCCTATCAGTGCCAGGGAAGGAATTCCCTGGCCCCGATAGTGCTTACCGCCATGGTTCGCACGGCGGTTCCCGCTCGCAAGAAACCGCGGCGGTAGGCAGGGTCATAATACCCTTGTCGGTCTTGGGACGACCGCCGGGCCGGAGTGCGCAAACTCCAGCCCCGCGGTCATGACCGCCGTGGCGGTCGGAGTGGAGAAGTAGCGGTCGGTCGCGGCGGGGACCGCCGCCGTCAGAATGCCATTTTTAATACCGCCGGTCTGTTCGCGGTCCGACCGCCGTCTCTCCGCCGACCGCCAGGGTCAGAATGAGGGCCTATGTCTGTCAGGATCCTTCTCCAGAGCCATTTCCCACTCCTCTCTATTAATTGCTGTCTCCCTTACCCAGTTGATAGTAACTACATCCTCTACCTCTTCCTCACTATCAATCGAAGCACGGGATAAGAAATCTGCTACAACATTTTTCGGTCCAGGCACATACTCCACAATAAAGTTGTATTCCAACAACCCTTCAGACCACCTACGAATTCTCGGGGTTAACTCTTCATTCTTTTTAGAAGAAAAAATATGAACAAGCGGTCTGTGGTCAGTTCTTACAACAAAAGGTAGGCCCCACAAGTAGAATTTAAAATGTTTGATTGCCCACATACAGGCAAGTGCCTCTCTTTCTATGACTGAATAGTGTTGTTCAGCCTCTTTGAGGGAGCGAGAAGCAAATGCTATAACTCTTTCTTCTAGACCAACCTTTTGGATCAACACAGCCCCTAAACCCTTGACACTAGCATCTGTATACAAAAAAGTTTTCGCACACACATCAAAATGCCCTAAAGTAGGCATCATTCTGATACAATCTTTCACAAAAGAAAAAGCTGTTGCACAGTCCTTCCCCCAAATAAATTCACAACCCTTTTTCAAAAGAGTTCTTAAGGGTTGCGTCACACTGGAAAAATTGGGAATGAACTTGGAGTAAAACTCTGCCAGACCTAGGAAAGACCTCACATTGTCTTTGTCTTTGGGTTCAGGCGCGTGAACAATAGAATCAACAAGTTCTAATTTGGGTTTTATTCCCTCACCAGAAATGGTATGTCCAAGGTAGGTCACAGAAGTAACTCTAAACTTACACTTCTCCTTCTTAACAGTAAGACCGGCCTCTGCTAGCTTGTTCAAAACTAATCTCAAAATGTTGTCGTATTCCTCCACAGTTTTGCCATGCACCAAAAAATCATCTTGAAAATACAACGTACCATCAATCCCTCCCAAAATGTTCTTCATGACACTTTGAAAACACGCAGCCGCAGAAGCGAGACCAAAAGGCATCCTCAAAAACTGATAAGCCCCCAACGGCGTAACAAAGGAAGTGAGGTGCCTAGAATCAGGGTGCAAAACAACCTGATGATAAGCAGAGGATAGATCCAATACACTAAACACCTTCGAACCACCCAGACATGACAACGCTTCTGTTATGTTAGGTAAGGGTTGACGATCTATCTATATATTTTTGTTAAGGTCCCTGAGATCCACACACATGCGGATACGTTTCCCATTGTCTTTAGGTGCTAAAACCACTGGAGCCAACCACTCCGAAGATTCAATCTCCTCGATAACCCCAGCTTCAAGTAACCTGTCAAGTTCCGCCTTCAGAGGCTCCAAAATCATTCTCGGCACCCTTCTGACTTTATGCACAACGGGAACAGAATTTTCCTTCAGAATGATTTTGTGTTGAAAATTCGATAAGCACCCTAAGTTATCACCGAAAACACCAGGGAACTCTTTGCAAACCCCTAATGAGTCACTAATATCTTCCACCACCATCACTTGATTATTAGAATTAGGGTCTAATTTAATACCCATATCACGCTGGAGTCGCCATCCTAATAAATTATTACCACGTTTGGCTACATAAACCTTACCTATGGTGACTCTATCTTGGAATTGGATTTTCATCACCCTGTAACCAATCACCTCAATTCTAGCACCCCCATAACTGACTGGGTTGATATCAGGCTTAACAAGGGGAAGAGAAGACTTCCCAAAAATATCCTGCCAGTTCTTTTCACCCACCATTGTATAAGGCGAACCTGAATCAGCTAGAACGGTAACGGTCCTATCATCAAGTTTTATGATGCATTCAGGCATGATCACTGGTCCCTCATCTACCACATTAGAATTATGCTTAATATGATCAATTTCTTGTCCAACAAATAAAACCATCTTATTGACATTCTCAGTGACCATGTCTACGTTATTTTTGTCATTATTACAAACTCTGGCATAATGGCCTCTCTTCCCACACTTCCTACATAAGGAATTACGTGCAAAACAATTGGTACTGTTCGCCGTATGCCCCATATTGCCACAACGATAACAACGTAAGTCTTTAATGTCTCTCTTTTTTCCTTGAAAAAATCCTTGAGCTTTGTTGTCAATCCCAATCTTCAAAATTTCTTCTTGGTTCCTTGGTAATTGCACAACAGAGAGACTGTCTCCTTCGGTAAGGTTCATTTCTTTGATCCAATTGCTGGTACTCTCCATTCCCTCAACAATAGCAATTGCTTCTCTCAAGTTAGGGTTTATTGTTAACAATTTCTCCTGCACTTTTTTGTTATTTGTACAACGTACAAGCTGGTCACGAATTAGTGAATCTGTGATTTCACCAAAATCACAAGTGCGTGCTAAGGTGCGTAAAGCAGCAACAAAATTCCCAACACTCTCTGTACTGCCTTGAGACCTGGCGAAAAATTTATGTCTTTCTAACACTACATTAATTTTGGACTCAAAATGAGCTGCAAGAATTGCTATAGACATTTCGTAAATATCCCTAGGTTCACCGTCCGCCCCACCAATGCTCATAGGATCAAGACTGTCATATATATTCCTGCCTTCAATACCAAGATTATGTAGAAGAACAGCTTGTTTTCTGGTTGGAGAGAATTTCTCTCCACCTATGGCTATTAAGTAAGAGTCAAAAAGATTTTTCCAACGTTTCCAAGGCAGTATGGGGTCACCTTTGTCCGATAAAAAGGGAGGTGGTTGTGACATGGTAGGTGTAGCCATGGTGGTAAAGATGAAGAAATTAGCTTTCCTTGTCCCTTTATTAATTTAATCTGTATTTTCTACAATAAAATTTCATCCTGCATATGAGTCAAAAATGAAACTAATTAATTACTAATAATAACAATGTAATTCAACTTCCTTCAACAAAAATCAACTAGAGTAACGGTGAACGCGAGCCCAAAAGATGAAAGTGTAGATTCTTTCTGAACTGGAGTAGTAACACGGTGAGCGGTCTAGATTCCAAATCGTGACCGTAGAGACAGGAAGTGAGTATGACAGGATGTGCGTCCAAACCGTAACGCGGTAAACAGTCTAGATTCGAAGAAAACTAGCGTGCGATGAGAAGACACTCGTCTCGTGCAATACAGCAACCGAAGAACGTACACGCGGAGGGAACACGAGCTCGTCACGCGCACCGCAGCTACAGGAGGAGGGAACACAAGCTCGTCTCGCGCTCCGGTGCAACAGGAGGAAGAGAAAAAAAACGTACAGGCTCGCTGCAACAAGATTTATGTCTGATAGGACATCAGCGCCCAAACCACGAGGAGAGCTCCGGTGGTCCTCCCTGCCACCCGGACTGAAAGCAAGGGTGTCTTCACTGCAAGTGTTCTTCCTTCTGCTGTCACCACCACGCGGATCCAACCTTCAAACAGGTAACTCCGTGGGTTCAGGGTTGGCTCCTCGTCGCCAGTGTTATGATGAGATGCACACAATAGAAGTTCAGTAAGATTTATTTAGAGAACAGCCAACCCAACAGGATCCGTGTCGCCACGTCTCTCCACCGTCTTCCCCCAACTGTCCTTCCTGGAACCCCTAGCTTCTCCAGGCTCTAGAATTAAGTCCTAGAACATGCAAGGCAGTGAGGTTCCAGGCCTAACCCAAATCAGGCCCTACATAGACACATCTTCAGTACATAAGAAGATAAATACAAGTACGACATCACAACAGACAACCACCAAGGGCCCAACAATTATCTGATTTCTGATGTATGTATTAGGTTAGAAGTTGATTGATTGACTGATTGAACACACAGCAAAGGGGCAGTATCCCTCCTTGCAGCTCTTCTCCTTGGCGAAGTTTCCTCTTGATCCAGAAGTGTTCTAAAAGTCTGGGTGTTTAGGTCCAATAGATTAACCCCTTTTGGCCTTTGCAGTAGGCATACTTCAAAAGAAAGTCTTTGTTGTTCACAAGATCCTGGCTTGCATTGTTCTGGCTCCAGACACACTCCAGGGGAGAGGAGACAGCACTGTGAGAAGACAGGCATAGCCCTAGCCAGATGTCAGTGACAACTCATCCCACCACTCTAGCTCAGGAACATCCATCAGCCGGTTTATGGGCCATCAGGATATCCAGGGCACACCTAAGCTCACTTTTTATGACTTTCTAGAGTCCATGCACGACTAGCCCCTGTCAATCTAAGCCAGACGTTGATTCCATATGCAGACAGAGATACAGAATGGCAAAGCAAGAAAATGCCAACTTTCTAAAAGTGGCATTTTTAAACATACAATTGAAAAACCAACCTTCACTAAAAGATTTTATTTTTGAATTCTGAGTTCAGGGAGCCCAAACTCAAAATCTCTCTCCCTTTCCATTTGAAAGCTATACTTGTAAGGTGCTACAAGGCAGCTCCAATGACAATTTCTGGAAGAGATAGGCCCTCGCAATAGTGAGACACACATTTAGAAGTTTTTCACTATTAGGGCATGTAAAACACACTAATACATGCTCTTGCATTCACATACACTTCACCCTGCCCAAGGGGCTGCATTTGATTTACCAACCCTGGGCACACACAGTGCAATTTATTAGGGACTTACCAGTAGATTCAATATGCCAATCATGCATAACCAATCATATTCATAATTTGCTCAGGGAGCACTTGCACTTCAGCACTGAACAGCAGTGGTAGAGGGTCCAGAGTACAAAAACCACCAAAAGTGAAATCCAGCACACAGTCAAAGATACAGGAGGAAGAGGAAAAAAGACAGGGGAAACCACACTAAGGATTCCAGGTATAACATGTACCATTGGCAGGTTTAGTATTAGTGGAAATATACATTAGTTCATTATAGTCACTTTTTTTCCACATGAGAACAAATCTCTACACCCACTTAATTTGAACTGGTGGTTGCCGGTGGGTGGGCACTGGCACCTATTGTTGGAGACTGACACTATTTTTGTTATCTATCAGATATTTTCATGAGTGCAAGCAAGGGAAAAACACACAGATCAGAAAGATGGAGAGAGAAAAGGATGGAAAATAGTCCCAAACAGAAAGCAGGAACTTGCAAGGGTGAGGGAAAGGGGCAGAGACTGTCTGATGTCTGGTAGTGGATTAAAGACTACTGGTGTTTCTATTCGGTGCAGTAACATTTATTTGCACAGGCTGCCAGCTTCTGAGCTGAGCTTCGGGCACCTGCACTCTTTCTTTCACAAATTAAGCTCTGGCTACATCTTGGGAAGATATGCGGTTATTGGAGGCACAGTACACCCTTAGATACAGACTTATTACAACCTTATTGTGGTAGTTTTTAACTGCATTAAGGGAGAGAAAATGCATTTAGAATGATCCTCATATTAATAATAATAATGTCTTTGTCCCTTGTCTCGAGACACTCATATTCCCAACCCTTTCAGATACTTAAAACTCTTCATTAAAGCACATGGTAGATTTTATGCAGCTGTATTTTATATCAGTGGTGTAATATCTGTGTATCCTGACTCCCAGAATCTGTTAATTCTGCCAGCAGATGACACATTTTGCTTACCAGAGTTTAACCTTCTTATGAAAAAGGTTTTCAGAATGAATCTCAAACTGTACTAAAATTTGCAATTGATTTTGGATGGGCCAGGAGAGATGTATTAGGTGCTATCCAAAAATCCACACATATATCCATATTGGGCACCTCACACAGTGGGCCAAAGAAAGCTCTGCATATATGTCCTTTTCTGGTGGTATGGATGGGAGGCTTAGACTTGAAATCAGTAGGAACACATTGACTAATAATCTGATGTAATTCCTGTCTGGCAGCCTGTCCTATGCCAGGGTGACAGAGTATATTACTCTTCATGGTCAAAATTGTTAAGCCTGGCATGTACTTGAGAGAGCGCAGCTTATATACTCAAAATAAACATGAAATGTTTATGAACTAATGCGTAATAATGCTGCATAAAAAATGTATTAATGTATTTTGCTAAACGTGTGCTTGAAATGTGCCCACGGGGAGTGGCCGCCAATATATACAATGACTAATGAAACTGATTAATAATGATGAAATGTTATGTTAGAGTATGATTTTGCACTAATATTAAAAGGTTATATGTTAAAGTTCTGCTAATAAATCATTAGGCCTTAGTTAGCATGAGTCGAGGCCTAGCTGCCTGGTTTCATATAAAATAGGTTTTTTTAACGTGCAGTGTGCTGACTTGCTGAAGGACAAGAACTGGTATTTTTCCAAAGTTAGAAGATGAATGTAACTGCAGTAGATCCGTTCTCATGAAATTCGACTTGCTTAGTGAAACATTCTTGCTGAATGCAAATGTGTAGACTACTCGCAGGTACAAGGTCGCCTGAACCGGTACAAACAATGGAACCACTGACTGAAGATACAGAGAGGACCACGAGAGTATGAAATCATACCGGACATTCTACCCGCTGAAGACGTCAATCATAAGGACCAATAAACTACGTGAGAACTTTTTTGGGGTGACAAATTTAATGAAGTCATTAGAACCCTATTGGAGGTAGATAATGGGGTGCTGACCCCAACCAATTAAAACTTAGGGGATTGTACAACAGAAAAGGGATAAAAACCTATGACACGGGGAGCCATTCAGACAGAGTAGGGGGAGATGCTGTTGCAAATTTTGCTATGACCCAGACACTTTGTTACTCTGCATAGAGACTTTGCTGTTTGGTTTTTCAAACCAATCCTTGCCCTTATATTGCCTATTTACACTTGACCTCCTTATGAGGGAAGTGCCCCTTTTACCCGACTGCTGAATTCCTGGCTGATGGCGAATCAACTGATGTCCTGAAGACGAAGACCGAACCTGTATGCTGACCCAATATGGAGGGTAACTATATGACAATGAAATTGTAATTGTCTGTTTGCTTTTCCTTTCTAGGTACCAACTGCTTCTTTTGAAAGAGACTCTAGTTAGATGTTTTTCCAAATTGGTGTTGCTAAATTGTTTTGCACGAAGCCCAACATGCCAATGCTAATTCGAGGTTAGTTGAGGGGTTCACTAAACTGACGCAAATAGACAAATGACTGAATCTATGCTTTGTTGAATAATGTGATAATGATTCCCTGCTAAGGATAACCTATGTTGACGTTGTGCTATATTCTAACATTCGTGATTCTTGCCTTGATGAAATCTTATCAGAGTTGCCATATTGTGACTATGTTAATGTGTTTCTTGGTTTTGAGACTAATAAACTTACTAGTAGAATTGTAATCAATAGGGAATAAACTTCATATAATAGTACTAAACTGGTGTGGTTATTCATGACTGCAAGGTCATGGTAGTTTCTGAGTTTTATTAATGTCTTTGACTAATCTGAATTGTCTTATTATGGTAAATATTGATGACGTTATTGACATATTGATTGACATGCTGATTAGTTATCTCATCCTAAGGTGTCTTCAATCAGGGTCAAAAGATTCATTGGCCCCAAAACGAGTCCCAGAGTGAGTAAATTAGTCATAAAGGGACGTGTTAGCATATTCAATCGTCATAACCACACTTAGCTACAGAAATAATCCTAGTGTGGATCTTCCTTAAAACAGATTATGAAATATGTCAATACTGCCCTCTTCAACACACTGACATCATGCTGGTTGAATTTCTACCAGGATCGGAGCTCAAGACAACCTCATGTTGACATTTAAACCTATCGACAGATTAGCTCCATCTTACTTGCTTGAAACTTTCTTCCAACTGCTGAACACTGTCAACCTTCACATCCTCATTATTTTAAACCTCTTCTGTACTCATTCTCACTACTATCTATCTATCTATCTATCTATCTATCTATCTATCTATCTATCTATCTATCTATCTATCTATCTATCTATCTATCTATCTATCTATCTATCTTGTTAACGTATATGCTGACTTTATTGTTCCTGCACACCATCTCCAATGCTTTCATCTTAACCATACTATATAAAGACCCCAATGATAGCAATTAAATGTATCATTTAGGCATGGCATCCCCAGGAAGGATACTGCTTCATGCAACTATGAGTGGTCTGGTTTTTTTAGACCCAGAATTACCATGTCAAGAAACACACGTCTCAGTTTCAATGGGTGTGAATCTGCAACTGGTAAAAAACATGTGTGGAGAAGGACAGGGGCTGTAGAAGAGACAAAGCCTGGCTCTCACCTACCCCCTGCAGCATCATGGGGGAACTGCAATGTTCTTGCCAGAGAGACCACAGATTCCTCACCACCCAGACCCTTCCCAAAAACCCACCTATCAGTCTCCACCCACACTACCACACACACACATTCCTGGCAGACAGTTATATCCTTCTTAGAGACAAGACTGATAAATGTCAGTGGTAAACTTCCCAGAATGTACATCCTGTTCAGAAACAGTGGTAAATATCAGTGTTAAACTCTTTGGAATCTGGCTGTTTTAAAGGACCTGGTAATTCTAGAAACCACAGGTTATTTCCCATTCCAGTGACCTTAATTTATGAACCCAATTTACTCAATGGCAGGCTCCAGGTACCCCTCCATTGCTGCTTTATTGACTACAATACAGCTTTTGATCACATTGACTGGGGCAAGGTTTGGAGCAAACTGGTAAACTTGAATATTACTCAGGCCCTACTGGACGTGCTTATCTTGCTCCGCACAGAAATGGAGGTTCTGGTCAAGTTAGGCATGGGAACACTTCTCTCTTGGAAAATACCTACAACTCAAGGGCTGAAGGAGGGGTGTGTCCTTGCTCCTACCTTATTTATTCTCTTTCTAGCTGACCTAATGCAAAAGCTAAACACCTGCAATTCCCACACTCCTAGGGAGCATGCCATTTTCAAGCTTTTTATATGTGGATGACGTGGTCCTAGTGAGCTACAACCAGGTAGGACTGCAGCAGATGTCCCACGGCGTGCAAGAATAGTCCACTGAAAACAAGCTGATTATCAATATTGGGAAAACTAAGACCAAGACGAACAACAACAAAAAAAGAAAGCTAGTAAGGCACTAGGCAAGCTCACGGATGGAAACAGCTGATAAATATAAATATCAAGGGACTATCATCAACAAAACTGCTCTTTCATTGCCCAATACGAAGGTATCAAAAGGAAGGGCTTGGCATTAGCCATAACCCTCAAAAACCTTCAAAGGAAATTAGCAGGTCCCACACTGTCTCCCCTGCTTTGGATTATACAAGCCAAGCTACTACCAACTGTATCGAATGGAAGCGAACTGCTAAGAGGAAGGGATGTTAAAGTTTTGGACAGCATAATGACAAGGTTATATAGAATAATTTTTGATCTTCTGAATTATACCTCCCAAGCCCAGATATGGCTGGAGTTCGGTCTAGTAAAGCAGGCCTTGGCCAGATATGGGGCCTACATAAACTGCTGGAACAAGATCAGAAAGGCGGATCCCAGCACCCTAATACCACCTTATAAGGCAGGAGCTGCAGAATAGAGATTTCTTGCCAGTGAAGGTCTACCTCCAAAGAATCACTGTCAGCCATTGGGCTTACCCAGCTCTAGGACACTCCAATTAGCCATTTGCCCTTCAAAATGATAATCTGGAAAACAATAAAAACCTGCTTGTCGTAGAAGACAAGGCCATTCATGCAGAGCCCACGCTCGGCTAACCCTAAATAATTATAAGACAGTTGCACCGCAAAAGTATTTTAATACAGGGCACAATATTATATTCAAGGAGGGGCTATTGAAGTATTGCCTAGGACTGCTGCCCTCACTATTCCACCTCCCCCATGGCAGAGGGAAGGCTAACTGAAAGTTTGTGCCAATGTGGCACCAGAGAAGTAGAACTCCTAAGGAAAAGGAGACAGCTGTTTAGAACCCTCCTCAACCAAAGAGCACACGAAGACAAGCCGCGCTGGCCTGCTTCGAGCCATGGGACCCGCAGCTGAATCGCCATCTGGTGAAATATCTGACAAAAGTGAAAGGAAAAGGGCATTACAGCTAGGCTCGCTGCCCTTTTTTACGGCCATCAGCAAGGCTTCGATCAAACCGGAATATGAAAGCCCTCCCTTAGAGCACTCTCACTTATGTAGCTAAAAGCTAAACAGTTACTTGCCATGTCCCTTTAAAGCCCCTTTATATTGAATGGGGAGAGGTGGTTGGCTCCCTTGAACTGGGTTAATTCTATCCTTTGAACAGTCTGCTTCTTGATTGCACTTTTTCCAGAATTTTCAAATCGACCAATTCTGTATTGTATCGAGATGACTTTATAGTTAATATGGTGGTGGTGATGGGCCTTTTCCAATTTTGCACTTGACTAACCTGCTCTGTATCTTGGTTGCACTTTCTGTGGCACCTTAGAACTAACCTCTTCTGCACTTCATTGAGTGGGTGCACCTCAGCTGAATGTCTCGTTTCTTAAACATCCACTTTTAGAACATGCCTACTCTGCATCTTGGCTGCATTCTCTCTGGTACCTTCGAACTAAACTGTCTCATTCACTTGCATGAGTAGAGGTATCTCAGCTGGATGTCTTGCTCTTAAAGTTTTCCTTTTTAAAACAGGCTGAGCGTGTCCAGTCTGCCTTTATGAACAGCTTGCATTTAAGCCAGGGCTGTACTCTCCTACAGTCTCGTCCAATCTGCACTCTGCACTTTATGTGGCAGTGGGGACTATTTGTCAATTTTTTTTTTAAATCAACAGGAACTTTCTGTTTTGTTGTTTGCTGTTTCCTACTGCAACGGCATGTATTTCAAGCATAGCTGTCGATGGCTTCTACAAATATTGCCATAATGTGTCACAGTTTTTAAATGATCTGTTTTCTGATGTATTTTATTGCAACAGTTTTAAGTAACTATACAATTAGACAAGCTTAACTACTTGCTATTTACTCAATGGCATATATCAGCCAAAATTGCTAATCTTTGCCTGGTACCACAGAGTTAACAGGCAACTTTGAACGGGGGATGTAAGAAATTGTGTTATTTGTTGAAGGGGTGAGAACCTACTTCAAACAATAATCACAATTCTCATCAGGTTGAACCACAAAAGTCACTAAATAAATCTACGCTTAACCCTATGGTATCTTGGCACAAGAGGAGCCAGTCTTAACTTAGCAACAACTTGTAAAGTATTTTTGCACTACTTAAACAGTAATACATTGAAAACACAACAAAAGAAAAATCCTAAACCAATTTAAAAACAGAGTAAATTGTAATAAATACAATGACACCAAAATAAGAAACATCCAATAGGTAGAACTGAAGTTATGAGTTTTCAAAGTTTTAGGCAAAAAAACACACCAAAAAGCACAAAGAGACACTTGAGGGTATCTGGTCACCCTGGACTGGGTCAAGCTCACAAGTTCAGGTAGGACTGTGATGGAGCACAGGCCAGATACAGGACCAAGTTTATCCCGCTGGTGTTTTTAACTTCTGACGTTTATGTGCTCTCTATGCAATGTTGATTTACAGAGCTCACTATCACTTGACATTGGATCCTGTGAGACTTTTAACTAGGCAAAGAGGCTCTGTGGGGCTTTGCATGACTTTGCCCTGTGGAGCCTTTGGGGAGGAGCGGTGCGATTCTGCGATGCAAGTAGAAGTACACTCTGACATCAGCCAAGGGTCCAGGAACTTCAGGACAGCACTCGGGGGCCAGGTCTCACTCCCACAGAGGCCAGCATAGGGGACTGCATCTGGTCTAATTGTGTCTGATCAGCTTGAAAGCAGGAAAGGCCCCTGGAAGCTTATTGTGTCCCTCTATATTAAACTGGAGGGACACAACATTGGCATCACATCTGGGGTTCTGGGTTCAAGGCAAGCCGAACCAGTCTTCCTTCTTAAGACAGCAGGTCATTCTTTTTTTGTGAATCGTCTCAGGTCCGGGAGTGTTTTTATGAGAGTTCTAAGGTTGCCACTTTTATGCCCATTGCCAGTCACTGGATCAGGGACACCCCCTTTGTCAAACTCAAAACTGATTTTCATCAATTCTTTACTGTCCCCTAGGTTTGGCTTCAACCTGGCTAGTCAAACAAAGGGCAGGCAGATCTAGTGTGAGTTGCATTAGCCAGTTACAGGGCAGGCATCTTCTTTAGTCTGGAATGGACAAGCTCAGAAAGGGGCTGGGTGCAACCCCACAGTCCATCCTGCTAAGGAGAACATCCTTCTCCACACCAGAGGCCCTTTTGTTCCCTGTCTAGGATGAATTCACATTATATCACAGGAGAGCCATTAACAGTCTTGTGATCCTGAACACCTGCAGAAAATCAAATTTTGTGTCAGTAGGAAAATGCTATTTTTTTTTAAATGGCATTTTCAAAATAGTAAGTTAAAATCCAACTTTATTATTAAAGAGGATTTAAAATAACAAATTATATGAGTGGAAGAATTATTTCTCTAGCTGTTGCCAAACTGACATTATCAGTTTTTAAATGCAATAGGGCAACCCAGTGTTAGTTTATTGGACACATGGCCTCTATAGAGTGAAAATACAACTTTTGTCACTGCCAGAACATATAAAACATATGTATGTATGTCCTATATTTTAAATATAATGCACCCTCCTCTATGAACTGTCAGGGACTACCTTTGGGGTGGTTTATAAGTATTTAAAAGGAAGGTTGAGGCCTGTCAAAGGTTTTTTTTCCAGGTCAAAATGACAGTTTTAAAACTTTACTACAGGCTGCAGAGGCGGATATGAAACAGGTTTTACAGTGCTACAGTAGTGGGTGGCACAATGGGTCTTGTGGCACACTTGTACCGTTTACAGGCCCTGGGCACATACAGTACTATTTATTAAGGGACTTATAAGTACATTAAATGTTTTAATTAGGCCAACACCAATTTTAGCATGTTTGGAAAGGAAAGCACAAGCACCTCACCATTGGTTTAGGAGGAGTACAGTACCCACAGTACTGAAGCCAACAAGAAACGGGTTCAGCAAAGAGATAGGTTAATGAAGGCAAAAATCTGTCGGAATACCACACAAAAGATGGTCATTTCCAACATAAGCCATAGTTGGCTACTCAAGTCAGAAATAGGGCTAAATATAACATATGTACTCAAGCTAAGCATACAATCGTTCAAACAATACATTCCACGCTGCACAAAAATATATGTTCAATTATTATTATTATAAAGCATTATTCAGAAATAACAAATCACAATTCTATCAGTTTGAGAAAAATAACACTGTTCAAAAGTTTCATTTTCGTTCAGTGCACTTTCTGGATCACGGTAAGGGGCAGCCCTTACTAACATAAGAGCTAAAAATATGCAGACCTGCGTCGGGCAGACATTTTGAATGCATATATTAGATTAAATGAGAATTAAATGCACTCAGTAGAACGAAAAGATGCCTAAAAGATTATAGTAATCACTATATTAGCCACGCCATGGTAATGAGATGTAATTGAAATTCCCTGTCGTGCTAATTAGCATAAACTAGTCCTGCTGCTGCGTACAATAACTAACCACATCTGCTTTTTTATTAAGAATTTTCATTGCAAGTATAGTCAAAACGGACACATCAAAAGCAGTCATTTGTGATACTTCAAATGGAGGCAGCCCAAGAGCCAAGCATACAGGCTGGTGATAGGAACTTTCCGTCCTGGGAGAAAACATCAATGAGCGGGAAAAGCTGTGTTTCTCTGTAGCCATGTTTCCGGGAGAGCAGCTCGGGCTTTCTTCCACTGCCGTTCTCAAGTGAACGCAGGCTGCCTGAGCTAAGGAGATACAATTTGCATCTAATGGGGATTAATGATTTCTTTACATAGCAGATTAAGGGACATTCGGTCTCTTGTACATGTTAATTGCATATAGTCAAAGACACGCACCTAATAAACTACATAGAAAAAAACATAAATAGAGAAGAAATGACCGTATTTCTGTGAGGCCATAGCCATCATTCAGAAGCGTCAATATATTTACAAATGCACAAGGAGTGGAGTGTGGAAGCTTAGCACAGTTAACTGTGGTGCACACTACTTCGACCTTGTGAGTGAGTGGGTGAGTGTTTAAGAGGGCTGAGGATGGCGAAATTAGACATAGAATAGGCATGAGAGATACCATAAAGGCACAATGGGTCAGGTAGACAATCTTAAACTTGTTAAAATATAGTGCAAGTAGTGCCTCACGCCTGACACATGAGGTGTTTTTTTAAGTTCAAACAAGGTGCCTTTTTAGGTCACAATTCAATCATATGCTCTTCTTCGTAAAGCATGAAAACAATCGGGACATACTTCAGTGACACCAATGATTAGTGTAAAAGGTCATTTATTTAGGACAGGATTCCACAAGATTACATCATTTAACTTTCAACGTATACACCCCAACTTTAACAAAGCCCCAACCCCTTAAGCTTTCCTCGCTCATCTTTTTCACTTCAAAACCCGCATTTCGCTTCCACTCCCCTAGACACTCCCCTTTCATGCCCTACTTGCTTCGTGCATGCCCCACACTCTGATCCTTCACCTGCTTGTTTTTCTGCCCCACCCAAGGAAAAACTGACACACTACTGCAACCTTATTGTCCTACGCCTGCTCTCCGAGCCACATTTTCTCTTCCCACAAATCCCCCACCAGTGACCTCAGTTCTGTTAGATAATATGCGTTCCCCAACTGTGACAAATGCACTCCGTCTGCCCTGAAAAGTGCCTCATCTTGTTCTTTGATGTCTTCATGCTTTAAGACTTTTATCCCATGTGACCGACAGAAAACCCTCATAGCCCGATTCAGTTTTTTGCAAGCCCGCTCCATGGCTCCATGCTTAACTGCCCCTCTCCACGCTTGTTGGGGCACAAACTCAGTCCATACCAAGCAGGTACCATGCAACCTCTGTTTGAGGAGTTCCAAATCTCTCTGCATGTGCTGCAGTAGTGTGAGCCCTGACAGTTTCACCAGGTCATTTTCCCCCAGATGAATCAACAGTAAGTCAGGACAACCCCAGTTCGGCAAACTAGCAGTAATTAATGGAAGCAGACTTCCCCACCTCATGCCACTTTTTCCCCACCAGAAAACTTCATGCTAGGGAGTCCCAGCGCCCATCCGTAAATCTGTTTTTCTGCAAACTTCGCCACCCAGTGGATAAAAGAAAGGCCGACCAGCCATGTTACCATCTAGTCTTTCTGTGGGCCAGACACACACCCTGCAAAGAAAAATAACTGTAAAGGTTGCCACAAGATTTAACACCCTCACCCAAAACCTGAGTTAAACTAACTAGCCAGTATGGGTCCAGAACAAGAACATTACTACGGCCTTGAGTAGCGCTCGCAGCATCTAGACTTCCATCTACCTATTGCCCTAATCCTTGCCCAGTCCCAACCCAAATGGGCCGCAGCAGTAGCTGCCCCGATCCTGAAGGAATGAGTGCCAAAATCAAGGGCGTGATGACCCATCCACTTCAGAGACATCCTTAACACCTGCAACAGCTGGAAACTAGTAAGCTTTGCCCCCGTCCTATGCACAAAAACTCCACTCTCTCCTGTCAAGCGCTGCACACCCGAAAGCTCTACCATTCCCACACCGGGCTCGTGGCCACAATACCACCTCTGTCCAGCCATACCCATTTCCCTTTCCCCAACTGATCAGTCTTAGAGCGCCTGAGCCAAATCCCCAAACGGTCCCCATGCAGACAAACCTCCTTAGTCTTCACACCTACTCCCCTACCAACCCTGAAACATTTCAGATACTCGAAACGCCCTAATAAACATCCACATCATGCATAAATGAAACAACGCCAACTCCAATTCGTCAGTGCAGCATACCGGCAAAACATGCAAGAGCTCCAATAATAACTCAAAAGTGATGGGCTCTCTAGCTGCCCTACCCGAACTTGACCTAACCCTGCCCCAGCCTTTCAGCATCTTACCCAGCAAGTCGTTACGCGTTGGATCAAAACCAAAAAACAGTTTCCCATAAAAGGAGACCCCTGCCAACTTGCCACCAATGGTCGCGGGGGAGAAACCTTCCCCAATCAGAAACAGCACAAAACGCAACACACGTGACTCTAGCTCCTCATGTCTCTGTAACCAAAAATTGCCTGAACACAACTCAAAGGATTGAAACTCCAACCATGCCAGCCTGTAACTCCGCCGAGTGGATTCCGCTAAGGACATCTCTACCAGCCCAGTGCTCATCATGCCCCCCCACTCCCAAATGTCTGCTGGGACCACAGTCTTGTTCCGCTCCGCTCCTGGTGCCAAAGTGCGAAAACGTTGCCACTGTGAACGAGACAGGGAATCTGCAATCTCGTTGTATACCCCAGGTATGTGCGCAGCTTTGACGATAACATTTAATGATAAACAACAATTAAACTGGCGCAACAAGTGCAAAACTCTGACATCCCTCGCTCGCTGTCTGTTGAATAGATCAACGACTGTCATGTTGTCAACCCGAAAAACCACCGTCCTATTGACCAGCTCATGCCCCCATGCTGCCAAGGCCACCAAAAGTGGAAAAAACTCAAGGAAAGCAATGCTCTTCCCTTGCTGCAGCCATTGCGTGGGCCAAATTTTCTGCACACCATCTCCCATCCCAGAAAAGCCCGAAGCCTGTGGCTCCGGCCGCATCGGAAAAAATCTGTACTTGCCACACCGTATCGGCGTCGCAGAAAAACATGGCTACACCATTGAAATCTGCTAAAAAGGTTTCCACACCTTGATATCCTCCCTCAAGCCTATTGAGACTCGGATCCTATGGTGTGGAAGCACCGCTCCTGACATGGCTAACCCCAAATGCCTACAGAAAGTCCTTCCTCCCCTTACTATCCTGCAAGCGAAATTAAGGTAGCCTAGCAGCTTCTGAGCTGTCCGCAGATTGATCTTGCGGAGCACTCGCATGGTGCCCAGAAATTCCAACATCTCCTTTACCTTAGGCGCCAGCAATCTGGCCACCAAGACGTTCGCATCCAACTCTATGCCCAAGAAGGTTATGACTGATTGCAGCCCTTCTGTCTTCTCTGGAGCCAGGGACACCCACACCTGCTGAGCTAGTTCTTGAAAGGCCGTCAGCACCCGCCCAGAAGCCCCAGAAGTGGCTGTCCCTACAAACAGGAAATCATCCAAATAGTGAGTCACCGTCCGATACCCACTCTGTTTAACAAAAACCCACTGTAGGAAAGTACTGAAAGCCTCGAAAAATGCGCATGAAATGGCGCAACCCATAGGAAGCACCCTGTCTACATAAATGGCCCGTCAAGTTGCACACCCAGCAGATCAAAATCCTCCGGGTGTATTGGCAGCAGCCTGAAGGCGGACTGAATATCGCATTTTGCCAATTCAGCACCTTTCCCACACCCCCTGACCAGCTTGATGGCATCATCAACAGATGCGTAAACCACCTTAGTGTCTTCAGGTGCAATGAAGTCATTAACAGAGGTAACCTCCGGCCATGATAAATCAGGCGAAACTCACCTGGGGCCTTTTTTGGCACTACCCCCTAAGGAGATATAATTAAATCCGCACTTGGGCAATCATAATAGGGCCCCGCAATTCTGCCTAACGACACCTCTTTAGCCAATTTGGCCCGCACCTCTGGGGCATCTCCTTGGACCGTAAATTGTCAGCCCATCTCCTCAGCCATGGACCCTGATAGCCCACCCGAAAACCCTCCCGAAATCCCCACTCTAACTTACAAGCCTTGTCAGTATTTGGATAACTATGTAGCCAGCGCAGAAGGGCCTCCAGCCTAATTGGCGTAGGACCCTTTTGGTGCAGGAGCATGCCTCGTCCTTTGGACACCCTTCATTGCTCTGCTGGGCTGGATGGGGAAAAGCATTGCGTGACAGGATGATGACCCCCGCACTTGGAGCAGTCATGTTTAAACCTGCAGGGCTGCCTGGAACAGAAGCCTTTATTGAAATTCCAGCATGCTCCTGTTGTGGACACTGGGGTCCGTTGACCCATGCCTGCCCCTTCCTGGGCAGGGCGGGCCTGAAAAGGCTTGTAAACTATGGGCAACCCACTTGCAGTACGTGTAGACGCCCTGGACTGAGCTGACGCCATCCATTGCATCCACAGTATAGGGTCTACATCACCCCATTGTTTATCTGGATTGATGCTCACCCTGTAGTGTGGTCAGTTTTATGTATCCTTTGCGCATTAGCTTCAGGCTTTAGGCCTTTGTGCACTTTGCCCTGGATGTATTTTATTCCTTTGCTCGCAGCTTAGAGCCTCTGTGCACTTTGCTCTAAATGCTTTTTATTCGGCTTCGTACTGTTATTTTTCAAATAACCAGTTCTACGGTCTTGTTTTATTTTTTATATCACACTGTTTAGCCTACTTCAGCACTGGAGTTCTCAATAACACATTCCTGTTCACTCTGTGCTTCAGTCAAGGATACAGTCTGGTACATTGCCGATAGACGTGGTAGGAGTTTAGTCTTTGGCATTCTTGCGTAGGGACATTTTGTGATCACGCTGACATGTTAGTTATAAAAACACTACCTTGTCCCAATACACGCAAGAGGGAGATTCCGACCAGGAAACCACAAATAGACGCTGACTGCCTCGTTGCAGATGCTGAACCAGATCACAGGCCTTTGCTCAGGTATGAGGGTTGATGGCTTCCCAGGAAATCTGAAAGGCAAGTTAGAAGTTTAACATGCTGTGCTCGAAATAGAACTAGCTGAGAGAGAGTAGAAATTGTTAACACCATGATAGCGTTATTCTTATGTTTCACTCTCCTCATGACTATTTCAATCCTACTGTGTTGTATGGTTCTGGTTATTGCGGCTCACGCCTTAAAATCTAAAATGCAGTTGTTTTATTAAAACAATATATAAAACTTCAACTGCCTTTGTCATTTGTATATGAGATCATACTGTAAATGAGAGAGCTGGTTTGGATCTGAGTGACCACGACTTCCCTGAGAAGTTCCAAAGATGTCATGCGCTCGGCTGCCCAATCATCCCTTCCCCTTGGGAGAGATGAGGCACTGCTAGTTAGCCGGAGCAAAACCGGATTTAGGGTGACAGAGGTCCTTCCAAGTGGGTCAGACTCAGTCCCCCACACCGTGAACGATCCTGCTACCTAGAAATCCAGTAGTCTCATTTAGGATAATGAGATCCAATGCGACATGGCGCCGCCAACTATTGGTCTGGCTCTAATTTTCGGATCCGGCTGACTCTCTCGGTCTCATATATATATTGACTACTCGGTTCCGTTAACAGAGACGTCCATGGGGCTGAGGATTTCCGCCACCACGAGATAGGTACATCCTATTACTTAGTGGTCGGTTGTTCAAGCTTGAACTTTGAAAGGAAAACCCCGATATTGGTGTGTCTTCTCTGAACCAGCGCTGTTTTCATAATGGCGAATCCCCAAGTAATGAACATTGCAGTTAATATGCGACAACCGCTCACGGGGCACCTGTTAGCACATGGTCTAACGAACCAGGGGGGTCCAGTCACGTTTGTGGTGGACGCCCATGCAGCCTATAGAACAGAACTTTTTTATTCTTGGGTAGTATTTCCGGCAGTTGATGGGAATACACACACATTTCACGATTACACTCTTGCAAATGTCCCTGGACAATACAGGGCATATGCATACTTAGAGATACCTATATCTTATCAAGAACACCATAATTGGCTTGATGGCGCCCTCCCACACACCATAGCACAAGTTAGGTTAGGTCCACTGAGTAATGATGGTCCTACCTGTCCTTTATTGGCTACATATACACCACATCCTGCGGTTGCTCAATTGGCAGTGGCTGAAGTTCGTCGCTTATATACGGAATTAACGGCTACATATAGACGTTTAGTTCAATTTGTGATGCAGACACTGAACACAAACCCAGCGCGTGCTGCTCCGGCGCAACCACATGCAGTGGTTCCGGGTATCAATCCGGCCACTGTACACTCAGTTATGGGTAAGGTACCGGCAAAACGAGAGGAAACTCCATTTTGGCTCGCGCAAAAAATTAATACGCTGGAAACAGTATTTCCCCATACGGGACCTCAGGATAAACATAGAATATTGACGATTTGTTTACCGTTTGATATGGTTCCTACTGTGGACCATTGTAATACATGGGGCACGGTGTTTGCCGCGCTCTACACTACAGCACACGGTACACCAACACTGGCTAATTTACCGGAAGTGCTTAAACAAATTCAAGATGAATATGGGGCTGCCCCAGCCTTAGATCTAGGGATGCAACTGATTGGCAATTTTGCCACAGTTTCTTCCATCATACTGAGTAATCTAAAAGGGGAGGCAGTGGCACTAGCGGTGCATATGCGTCTTCGTGACATCCCGCAACTCGATCAGGAGCTGGAGCTGCCGAGAATAATAGCGGAAACATATTCGAGTATCGGTCGTGATAGCCTAGGGGCTAGACCGCAAAAACCTCAGTTTCAGAGTAAGAATAGTAAGGATACTACTAAACAGCAGCAACCTGAGGGTACTAAAAAGCGCTGGGAGAAAAAACAACAAACACCTAAAAAAGAAAGGGGAGAATCTCCGCAACCGGAGACCCCGCAGACTAGGTATAATCTCAGAAATAGGGATAATTTGAAGACGCCTGATAGATATCAATATACTGATACACGCCAATCTCTTTCCTTTCAGGACTCATCGGAAAAGAGAAATGAGAGAGGTGGGCGGTCAGAGTGGAGAACAGAGTACGTGAAACCGAGACAGGAATCACAACGCTCAACTGAGGTTTCTGTCAAGAAAGAAGAGAAACCGATCCAACAAAAGCAGCAATTTAAAAAGAAGAAGGTGGCGGCAGTCTCAGTTAGACATGCCACTCAAGAAGAGAGTTCTCTTGAAGAACAAGACATGGGCGTTAGCACTGTTAGACAGCGCGGCAGAGGTCACAATAGTTCGCCAGAATCTTCTAGAGCATCTGGAGGTGAAAGCAACTGATGACTTCATACAAGTCGAAACAGCAGATATGTGTGTCTCTGATCCCGATAGAGTTTATACAGTAACTTTAAAATTAGAAGGGGACTTTGAGCGCACTATAAACGCCATCTTTTGGGACCGTGTGGTCCAATTGTATGACATTCTGCTGGCCGAACAGGATTGGCCCCCTGACTTTGTTTGTGACTGTCCAGTTGGGGAGGAGGTTATTACACCTTCATTCTCACCACTTGTTCCGGGAGAACTAGCAGAGTCCTATAGTAAAACATGGGCTCTGGCACAGGCTTCCGCCTTATATAGAAATAATGTGGGGTAGGATAGGGATTCACCTTATCATGTAATTCCGATAAAGGGCGAACCTCAGCCGCAACCGCAATATCCTATAAAATTTGAAGCGAGGGCATCGGTAAGGAAAATACTTACACAATTGGAGTACCAGGGAGTAATTGAATCCTGTGTCTCGCCGATGAATAATCCCTTATTTCCAGTAGCTAAACCGGACCATTCTTATAGGATAGTGATGGATTACAGACATTTAAATGGACATACACGCACGTATGCAATACAAAATTCACACAGCGCAGCGCTCATCAATAATATAGTGCGTAAGAAATTCAAAACCACATTAGATATCTCGAATGGATTCTTCTGCAAAAATATAGTGCCCAAAAGTAGGGACTAAACGAGCTTTAGTGCGTTTGGCTCTCAAAAAAAGTTTTGTCGTCTGCCTCAGGGGTATAAGAATAACCCAGGACTATTTTCGGCTCGTGTAACTGAAATTCTGCACGAGTTGGACCCTGAAGCTTTATCATATGTTGATGATATATATCTGACGGACGATGAGTTACTGCAACATCTAAGGCGGGTAGCACGCATTGTTGTGGGATTTGCTGAAATTGGCTACAAATTTAATTAAAAAAAATCGAAGATTGCCTTCCTCAGCGTCATTTTCCTGGGATATGAGTAGTCGAATGAGGGCAAGAGCTTAGCGCCACACTTTTTGGAGAAATGTGCTCAGTTGCAACCTCCTAATACGGTTCAGAAACTCCAGTCATTATTGGGGTTTCTAAATTTTGGCAGAACTTACATTCCTGATTACGCTACACGTATAAAACCATTATACGAGTTGATTCGCCCAAATTTTTTTAGTAGATTTTGGACGAATGAGCATACACATATTCTTCGAGATTTGCAAACTGATCTCTTAACAGTAAAGCATTTACACACTCGGGACAATAAAACGCATCTGGTCATCAGGGTTATACCTGGTGCCGTTGGGTTTACATATGTCACCTTTAATGAGGGTGAGACAGTCCCGATAGCATACAAGTCGCACTTGTATTCTGCTGCAGAACAACATTTTGCACAAACTGAGAAAATTTTCACTGCTGTACAGATGGCTGTGATTAAAGGGCGACCTCTTGCCCAGGGCCAACGCATCATTGTCGTTTCCCCGATTCCAGCCTTAGAGGCTGTTACAAAAGCGAATGTTCCTAATTCGAAAGCTTTACACCCGCAATGGATACAATGGGCAACGTCTTTGACAGCCACTGATGTAGATTACATATTTGACCCTAAACTGCAGACTCAAGAATTTCTTCAATATGAAATGGAGTACCCAGTTCCCACTGGCACATTGCCTATTGACCAATATCAGGTGGTCATGTATACCGATGGCTCTGCGCAACCAGCGGTTGGGACTAAACAACAGTATTCTGCTGCATGTGCGGTGGTGAGCGGCTATATGGAGGGGGAGGAGTTCTGCCCCCAACATACTTATACACAGACCTTGGGAGACTGTACGGCACAGTTGGCTGAGCTGAAAGCTCTGTTTTTAGCCTTGGAACATGCGGATCCAGCAATATTTACATTGCTGGTTTGTGATTCCTATTACTGTGTTCAGTCTTTCAATGAATATTTACACTACTGGAGGTTGAATGGCTTCAGAGATTCCAAAGGTAACACCATTAAGCACAAATTGCTGTGGGGGAAGGTTGCGGCTCTGAAGGAGACGCTTCCTAAAGTCCATGTTGTGCATACACTTGGACACCAGCGCGTTGGAATACACGTTGTTGGTAACACTTTGGCTGATGACGCCGCAAAATCGGCAGTGGCAGTTGCCACTGTGGTCGCAGTAACTCATTCGAGTTCCAAACCAGACACAGAGATTTTGGCTGCCATAAAGTCTACGGCTGATGGCACGCCATTTCCGAAAGGATTCCCTTCTAAATATAGTTATTGCATGGGTGGTATGCTAAACGCTGTAGTTAAAATACCAGGCGTTGGTGTACGTGAAATGCCCAATAAAATTGAGCGACCTCGATTGATTTCTGCAGCACATGAGGGGGCGGCATCTGCACATGCCGGCGTGGCTGCCACCATTTCACTGTTACAGGCTCTTTCTTGGTGGCCTGGTCTCTATAAAGAGACGAAGCAGTATGTCCTTTGTTGTGATGTCTGCCAGCAAATTAAAGTTTCCACGGCTAGACGCCCGCAGCAGACGCCCCTTCTAATATCAAATATATCTTTGCAGTGTGTGTACTTGGATCATTGTGGTCCGCTGACACCTGATAGTGCATACAAGTATATATTGGTTGCTGTAGATTCGTGCTCCAGATTTGTGTGGGTCTGGCCAAAGCGCTCGGCTGACGCTCGAACTGTTATTAAAGATTTGCGCATCTTTGTCGATACATATGCAGTTGCGGCTTTTCATTCGGACCAGGGCCCTGCTTTTTCCTCTAAGGCATTCAGGGACACCATGGCTTTGTTGGGGGTCCAGCTCTAGTTCTCGTCTCCATTTCATCCCAAGGGAAATTCTGTTGTGGAGCATTTAAATCGCGATTTAAAGCAATCCTTAACGGCCAGAGTTATAGGTACGGGTCGTAGTTGGCTAGCCCACCTATATGGAGTACAGAGAGCACTTAATAACTTGCCTAGAAGGTCCCTGGGGGGTCGTATTTCATATGAGTGCCTGTTTGGAACACGAATGTATGTTCCTGGTGTAGGTGGTCCTGGTGTGGAGATGGCAGATACGCCCTTTGACATAAATGATCGTGTCACTGTTTTGCAGGATTTAC
Source organism: Pleurodeles waltl (assembly GCF_031143425.1). Classification (NCBI taxonomy): domain Eukaryota; kingdom Metazoa; phylum Chordata; class Amphibia; order Caudata; family Salamandridae; genus Pleurodeles; species Pleurodeles waltl. Next base: position 685,096,044 of record NC_090439.1, read on the forward strand.
AACAATTCCGTGAAGATAACTCTTCTGCCAGTGCTGCCTCCACAGGAATTAAGGATGAACCATTAACGCCTACTGGTTGGATTCCCAGGATTGGGGATCTTGTGCGTGAAAAGGTTGCAGTGAAAAAAGAGTTTGGTCCTTCCTATCGGGTGCCTGTCCCTGTGCTAGGGATCCAAGGCACAAGAACTGTAATTTTGCCACCGTTGCAAGGGGCCAAAGGAAATCGCTTTGTTTCCATTGACAATGTCAAGTTACAACATGTGGCGATTCTGTACAGCAGACCAAGAGGGACACCCAGTAGTTCCGGAATCCCCCTCACTACTGGGGAAGAAGTTCAGCTGCAGGTGATTTGCACCAACGCTATTTCCTCTCCGAGCTTGGGGAGGGTGGAAGCTGATCTTGCGATTGTTCCACAGACGGCGAATAATTTGGAATCTTTTGATCAAGTTGCTGTACGTTCTACTGATATTGCTGAACATGTGGTTTATAGCGTGCCAAGGCGAGAGCCACCATCTGCTTCTTTGTTTACGATTGCACCTTTTGCGAGAACTGCCTCTGGCTGCTTCAACACCACTGATGATACCGTGTCGGACTCCTTGTCCTCTTCAACACCAGCCCTGGGTCCACGTAGGCTGCTGTGTTGGCTCAAATACACATATTTTATTGTTCCTTGGAACTATCTGTGGCTTTTTATGACTGTGATGACTCTTTTCTTATGGCTGGGGTTTGTAGTTACCTTTTTTCTGGTGATACATGGTCATTTTCTTCCTGAACAATCTGACATTGAGCACGTGGAGACGGTGTTGAAAAACATTTTTCGTCACATATGGTTCGAAGGGACTTGTCCTTTGTGAACATTTCTGCAGTGCCGATTCCGGATGGGATTGTGTGGGATAGAGTGATGTTTGATATATATGGTCCCACTGAAATAATTCAAATACCGTATGTTCTCAAATTATCAATGAATGATATCGTTATACCAGGCATTGTTTCTGATGATTGGGATGTAAAGACAGTGGATTCTATGTTGACGGAATTAATTACAATATTATACTGTCTATGAAAATGAAGATGCTTACCTATTTAGAGATAATTATGGTAACATGTTTTGCTACAATTATTATGGACACCACTTTATTCATAAAGCTAGTAGCCCTAAATCGATATTTGAATATATGCAATGGGAACATTGCCCGACTCCTCCACAGGGGAGCTCTAAAACGTATTCTGATAAATTTGCATATTTTTCTGGGCATAATCAACCGAGTGCTAAGTCTTACTATTTTAAAGTTACTCCGCATGCTAATAAGCAAATGTTATTAACTGATACTAAATTACTGTATTCAAATTTGTTTGTATCCAAACTTTCAGTTGAGGGGTATGAATACTGGTCCAAAACTGTTGATTTGAAAAGTGTCTGGGGAATGAAAAATTGGCAAATGCGGGGTACGGACACATTGTTTAGGGCATGTATTATTCCTGTTCAAATGATTTTCCTAAATGATACTGTACAACAGACTAGTTGTTTGGGCTTAGCAACGATTAGTGATTTGAATTTGCCTAGCATACCTGTCCCTTCCAAACTGAACAATTGGCAGCAATATATTAATGCCACGTTTAGTGAGCTTACAGACTGGGTCCAGAATGGTACGCTTAATACTTCATTGATACATCCGGGCGGGTGGTTATCGTGGCCCATAGACACTAATGAGTGTCATCAGCGTTTTATCACCTCTTCGGGGGGGTTCAGGACTAGTAGGGCAGACCCTTGCTACATATCACCAGAACATGTTGATATCATTACTACATACAGCGTGGGGAAACTTTGTTAACAATGGTTGAAGTCATCCACGCTGGATGCAGTTAAGACACATCTCACGTTACTGTCTAATGATACTGACTTGCAAGATTTTTTGTCAGGACCAAGAATACCGCAGAAGAAACGTTTTTTGTATGAAGTATATAATAAGATTTGGAAGCTTTCACAACAAGAGGCAGCGGCCCGGTTGAGGCAAATTGATCAGGAAAATTTGATACAGGCCTTGTCTGTTGTGGATAATGGGATGCATACCCTTTCAGACCGTGTATACACAATTGACAACATTGTTTCCTTTGCTATAGACATTATTAAATCTGATATGTCTTCTTTATATCATGGGCAGAGTCAAACGCGGTCCATCATGCAGTTTGGTTGGACTCTACAGACTTTGAAGGCAGGTCGCGTTCCGTGGCAGCACATTCGTGCCAGGGAGATATTTATTTCCTTTAATTTGACTCGTCAACAACTGCTGATGGCTAAGACGGAAGCGACATATGTTATGTTAAATATTGAAAAGTTGGAGAAATTGCCTTTTACTTTGGCTGAGATTCCGTCAGCTGAGTGTTTGATTCACGGGGTTATTAATTTGCCTATCTCCACTCTGCAATTTACTTCTTGTTTAAAGCACATTCCGGTGGGTAGATATGAACAGTTGGGAGACAGTTACATACACGAGGTGTGGGAGCTTCCCTTTCTATACAGATGTATTAATGGTTTGAGGGAGGTTTTTCTTAGCGGTAGCGAATGCAAAACTTCTGTCAGCCATTCGATGGTTTGTAAACAGCTGTCTATGCACGGGGCGTGTAATGCCTCGATTGCTAACTTAGCTTGTTATCTTAAGGGAGTTCCAGTCACGGTAATTAAAAACACTTTCCAGGTGCTTTCAAACGGCAGTTACGTCCTTCTTAACAGTGAACCCTGTTGTGGCATGCGTGCCGGAATAGTTTACGTAGTCATTGTCACCGAGGTCGTTACGTGCTGCGGGAATGTGTTGTTTCCCCCCACTCAAATTAGGGAGGTAGCGGACATCTGGCCTCATATTGTTACTTCCAAGGTGAATTTCGACAAGTTGAGTCGACTGAAAGCTCTATTGTTTCAAAAGCATGTGTCCCTTACTTCTGCTAGCGAGACCTACGCACTTCAGGTGGCGAGATCATCAGCGGAAATACAGTCCCTTTTTAAATACTAACTTTCCGAGTCACTTTGGTGAACTCGTAGGACATATATTTAATGCGTCCAGCACTGCTGGAATTGCACATTTTTTCAAAGTCGTTGGTGTTGGTTTTGCTCACACCTTCTCTTCCATATTCGGTATAATACCTTCGGCTATTCATTCTATTTTCGGAAGCATTTTTGGGGGATTTCCGATTACTTTAGCTTTGTTGGCTGGGGTTTTGCTGTTGCTGCTGTTCTTCCGCAATGGCTGTCCCGCTGCGACGAGATCCCGTATTAGCGCTCCCGTCAGCGCAGCTGTGTCGTGAACGCATGATGCAGCATTTTGGAGCAACACTCCTGGGACAGTTGGAGTGTGACTGGTCTCTGTCATTTCGACCGGTTTTGGATTGTGTGCAACCCGTGTTTCGATGCCTCTGGTGCTCGTTTGAACATGCACTGGCTCTCTGTCTCTCACTGCAGCGCCCACCCATGGGTCGATACTGATCTGTTGATGTTCCCGATTAGGGCTCATTCCCAGACTTGTGCACTACAGTTGCGTTTGCTTCGTGAGGCAGTTTATGAGATTCCCTTCCTGGAGGAAGATGGTATTGTCTCATTCATGGGCTCTGCACGGGGTGCCGCCCTGGATGGTTCTGGGGTTTTGGAACACACCTGCTCCATGATAATTTTTGGCGTGGATTTTCCGATGTTGACATCTGTCGAAGTGGAGGATCTCCTGCTTTCCGTGGTTTCGCTCTAAGAATTGGATTTTTTTTTGTTAAATTGACATTATATCGAATTTGGCTTTACCGTCACATGCTTCCCAATTTAATATTAGTTTTCTGCTTTGCTGTCCTCTGACCTTGTCAAAATATATTTGATGTATTTTTTGTATCTGGGGCATATTTTTATATTATACCCACTTGCTACCGACAAGGGGAGGGTGTAGTGTGGTCAGTTTTATGTATCCTTTGCGCATTAGCTTCAGGCTTTAGGCCTTTGTGCACTTTGCCCTGGATGTATTTTATTCTTTTGCTCGCAGCTTAGAGCCTCTGTGCACTTTGCTCTCAATGCTTTTTATTCGGCTTCGTACTGTTATTTTTCAAATAACCAGTTCTACGGTCTTGTTTTGTTTTTTATATCACACTGTTTAGCCTACTTCAGCACTGGAGTTCTCAATAACACATTCCTGTTCACTCTGTGCTTCAGTCAAGGATACAGTCTGGTACATTGCCGATAGACGTGGTAGGAGTTTAGTCTTTGGCGTTCTTGCGTAGGGACATTTTGTGATCACGCTGACATGTTAGTTATAAAAACACTTCCTTGTCCCAATACACGCAAGAGGGAGATTCCGACCAGGGAACCACAACTAGACGCTGACTGCCTCGTTACAGATGCTGAACCAGATCACAGGCCTTTGCTCAGGTATGAGGATTGATGGCTTCCCAGGGAATCTGAAAGGCAAGTTAGAAGTTTAACATGCTGTGCTCGAAATAGAACTAGCTGAGAGAGAGTAGAAATTGTTAACACCATGATAGCGTTATTCTTATGTTTCACTCTCCTCGTGACTATTTCAATCCTACTGTGTTGTATGGTTCTGGTTATTGCGGCTCACGCCTTAATATCTAAAATGCTGTTGTTTTATTAAAACAATATATAAAACTTTAACTGCCTTTGTCATTTGTATATGAGATCATACTGTAAATGAGAGAGCTGGTTTGGATCTGAGTGACCACGACTTCCCTGAGAAGTTCCAAAGATGTCATGCGCTCGGCTGTCCAATCATCCCTTCCCCTTGGGAGAGATGAGGCACTGCTAGTTAGCCGGAGCAAAACCGGATTTAGGGTGACAGAGGTCCTTCCAAGTGGGTCAGACTCAGTCCCCCACACCGTGAATGATCCTGCTACCTAGAAATCCAGTAGTCTCATGTAGGATAATGAGAGCCAACGCGACAACCCTAGCCTTGAATTCTTCATCATAGCTCAGCCATGCGAAACCTCCAAAATGCATCTGGGCCTTCCGTATAATATCCATATACTTAAAAAGCACTATTGCCCTATCTCCGAGCTTCTCGCAGTATATGCTGGCAAAAATCAAAAAGGCTGACGTCCAATTATCCATCATGATTGGGACTCTCGGCCTACGTGCTAGCTCCCACTCCTCTTCCTTGGACCCCTCTTTGGCCTGTATGTCCCTATGTAGGAGCTTAAAAACATCCACATATTCATGTTTCCAAATTCTAGCTTTTGTTTTTTCGGTTACATGTGAGCCCAAAGGCATGGCCAAACACATGTATGGAAGCCGCTTTTTGTGTCCCCCCCTTCTTTGTCCTCGGACCCAGTGACCTCCCCGATGTCTGATTACCTCTTTTGTTAGCTGTTGTTATGCTGGCCTCCTTGGCTTTTGCCGTGTCGCCACCCTGCACTACCCCTTCCATAGCTCGCCCACCTCTATTGATTTACGCGTGCATGAACCACTGAAACCAGCACTGTCCCCCCAAACCGACCACCATTGCCCCTTTCCTCTGCCTTGTGCCCCCAAAGGTCGTGCAACCTTCCTTGACCCTCAACCACGTGCCAGCCCCTGCCGCACCTCCAGTGGCCCATCAACAGACATAGGATCCTGTAAAATAGAAGCAGAAGAAGGTGTTGCGCAGCCCTCGACCCCTCCCCTTGACACCGCTCACCTCCGCCTCATGAATCTCTCCTTCCTCCCACTCATCCACATCCTCCTCATAATTGAGGTCAAACACATCTTCGTCATCCATCTCACACCTGTAGGCAACACCACCGTTCATTCGGGAATTATTCGCCGAGACTGCCTCTGGGCCCTCATGGCGCATTCCATCTCTGCGTGACCCACGATCCAGCAGTGTAGAGAAGGCCGCCAAAGACCCCTCTAGTGCTTCAGACCAACGTGCAGGGGCCGTGTTGCACCCAGTTGGCTTCACCTTCTTTCTGCCAGCCTCAGATGCTGACATTGTCTGTCCTTTCCTAATGTTGCATGTGCGCCACTGGGACTTTCCGCGCTCTTCAACCCTCTGGCAGCACAAGCCTCCTGGCCCCTCCCGTCCTCTACCTGTGGCACCCAGACCCAACTGCCAGCCCCCATTCCAGTAGGAGGGGGCCACATCTCATCATTACCTTCAGCCGTTCTCTTAAGCTGCCTGCCTCGTGCCCCTGCCTCATCCCTGTCTCTGCACAGCTGGGCCCACCTTGCTTCAGTCTCTGCTACAATGCGGCATTGTTCTTTTATCCTGGCCTCCAAATCCCAAGCCTCAGCCAGGTCCCAACCGCCCTGCCCTCCCCCCCAGCTCTGGTCCTGCTGGCCACACCCCTGCCCTTGCTTTGTCCTTTTTTGCCTGTCCATTCCCTGTCTTGACCTTGACAGGCCCGCCTTTTACTTTGGCCGCACACTTGCCTCTTTTCCTTAACGGGGGCCCGGGGCCCATAAACTTTGCTGTGCCTCCCCAGGGACAAGACAATTCTAAAGGGGCCCCCTCAGTGCTGGGCCCAGGCAAAGGTTGTTCCCCCTGCACTGTCTCCAGTGCAGGCCCTTCCAAAAGTAGCAGGTCCTGGTGGTCCCCAGGGGGCTCTTCCCCTGAAATCTCAGGGCTATCTCCCCCACTGTCCCCACAACTGCCCCCTGAGAACCCAGCAAAAGCGCCTCGCGCCCACCCCCCAGTGCTTTTTTGCACTTTTGGGGACCCCCACCCCGCCCCTTTCAGACGAAGGACATGCGGCTACAACTGCCACAACCCGGGTCGACGCGGCACGGGTCGGCCGCACCATGCCGACCCAGGCCTGGTCGAGAACGCCAGGCCTGAGTAGGTCGGCTCAGCCACTTTGCCAATGGTGCGAAGCGTGGCCCCTTACTGCTTCAGGGTCATGGCTTGTTGCCATGGCCCTGAAGCAATAGTGGTGAAATGCCGCAGCAAAGATATCCGGCAAGGCCCAACGCCTCAACCCGGTAGAAAAAAGACACTTGCCTTCTGAAAACCCCTTCCCGTGGCCAAATTCCGTCCCGATCGATAGTCAGCGTGGAAAAAGGCCAATCTCTCCCCCACACCCCATTTAAACACCAACCCCTAGGCCCTCCCCCACTTACCTGCAGCTTATCCTGTCCTGCCGGCGGCACTTCCTACACTCCCGAATGTGCCCGCGGAGAGACTAGAGCAAGGCTCTCCCACCGCGGGCCCCTCCATTGATCTGTTGTGCTAGAAAATTACTGCACAGACCATATGGCCTCATGCAATCCTCATTTTGGTGATTGTGCTAACATGAACGTGCTTGTCAGACATGGGGATCATGTGGATTCCTTTTTGAAGTAACAAAGCTGAATAAAACAGGTTATGATGGAATTGATTAACAACTGAAAGTGTCTTCTTCTCATGCATAAATAGTAGCAACTTATAAGAGAGGTTTTTGTTCTTTTATATTCAAAGTGGGCTAAGGGCTCCCTAGGTTTAGGGAGGAGTTTTGATTTCTCTTCAAAGAGTGGCACCCAAGTGGCAATACTTTGAGTAAAACAGAGGTTACCAATGTGCCAACATTTGACTGCACCTATTACCCATTAGAGCTAGGTTTCATTGGTATAAGCTCTAAAACCCTTAAGAGGAAAATGGGTAAGGGGAAAACGAGTGTCTAGTCAGGACTTCATGTCTCATTGGAGGTGCCTCATCTTACATTAGAAGAACATGTCTAAGGGCATCTCACCCAAGGGGGCAGAGGTGCTCCTGTGGTCAGTAAAGACTGCATACAAATATAATGTCAGCTGGAAGCAAGATATGGGAGGAGTACAATAGCAGGAATAGAACAGGGAGAAGGGTTTACCATTTTCCAAGGTGGGAGTTGCTGTGCTGAGACCACTCATCAACCTGGGTACAGATGGTGAAGCCCAGGATGCAGAGACAACACAAAACTCAGTGCAGGTGAAGGTGACTGGAACCAGGAGATTTGAAACACAACACAAGTGCAACAATAACCAGTGCAAAATCTCTAATAAAAGTGGGAACCCATAATGAGAAAATTAACAAAGTGGTGGGATGCAGAGCCAGACAATGAACTAGCGTAATCAAAGGCCATTACAACTGCAAAGCTTTGACATTTACCTCGAAAGTGGCAACAGGATGTCTTATACCCACTCTGCCTCTTGTATCCAGATAGACACAGAAGCATTCTAAACTCTGTAACTTGTTCTGTGGTCTAGTATAGCTCCCACGTGCCACCTGCATGTTTGCCCTATTCTCCATGCTTTTCCTATTCTGCAACAAAATATGGACCTGACTCTGTAATAAGGTAAACCAGTGTTAGTCTATGGGAGATTTAGCCTTCCTACACTGACAAATGACTTTATGAGTTTTTAACTGTCAGAACATGTAAAACTCAAGTACACATGTCCTTTGTTTTAAATACCATGCACCTTGCACTACAAATATTTAGGGCCTTTCTTAGGGGAGGATTATAAGAATTCAAAATGAAGACTTAAGCCCGACAAAAGGTATTTTTGCCAGGTTGAAGTGGCAGTTTAAAACTGCACTACAGGCTGCAGTGGCAGGTTTGGGACATGCTTTAAGGAGCTACTTTAGTGGATGGCACAATGAGTGCTGCGGCCCACAAGTGGCATTTAGATTAGGCCCTGTGAACATGTAGTATGATATACTTGTGTTGTATTGGAGGGAGAATGAGAACCTCAAGAGGTTCGAGAATGCGGGGCGCGTAGTGAGATGGAAAAAGAGACGGTTGGTCCTAGGAAGAGGTTGGGATTTTATTGACGGTAACTTGGATCTCGGAAAAGAAAGAATAAAGGGATTACTACTTTACTTCTTCTGAGTCCCTTATACTTTATTACACTGGCGACGAAGGTGGTCAACTCTGCGTGTTGACATCCCAACTCCTTTCTATGTTCGGCGGCGCTGTTAAACTGAGTGATGGCCGAATTTGGAACTTAAATAGAATAAGTAAATTTAATGCTGATGCTACGGGTGTGGATACTTTAAGGTGTCAACATGAGAAGAACACCTGTCCTGCTGACGATATGGAAACGAGGAAGTCCGAAAGGAACATAAAGACTCCTTCACATCTAAAAGACTACATTTTAAGTGGACGGAGAGACTATATTCCTAATGCGGCGGATGAAAGGCCAAAAAAGAAGTATCAGAACTCCTGACCATCTCAAGAATTTTGTGATGAATTAATGTATGTCTTTGTAATTTTAATGTTTGTTCCACATTTTAGTTGTGTTACATAGGAGGGAGGTGTGTTGTATTGGAGGGAGAATGAGAACCTCAAGAGGTTCGAGAATGCGGGGCGCGTAGTGAGATGGAAAAAGAGACGGTTGGTCCTAGGAGGAGGTTGGGATTTTATTGACGGTAACTTGGATCTCGGAAAAGAAAGAATAAAGGGATTACTACTTTACTTCTTCTGAGTCCCTTATACTTTATTACAACTAGATACTTGTAAGCAAATTATATGGACCAATCCAGTGTATTTTACCGTGTTCAGAAGAGAGAGAACAGGCACATTACCAATGATTAGCAGGAGTAAAGTGTGCAGAATCCTAAAAGCACAAAAAAGTGTCCAACAAAGGAAGGCAAAAATCTTGGGTGGCCCTGCCAAACGGCCAAGTTCAGCAATGATTGATACTAATGCAGAATTGAAAACCATTTGCTTTGACATAGAATAGACTGGAAGCAGAGGAAAGTTACCTGAAACAGATTTCCATCTTATCCTAATAGGAATTGTGGCACTGGTGTAAGAAGGGAGTGGATATGGAGGATCAGAATTACTGGGGGAAAATAAAATGTACAGGTCTTCCTGAATATCTCAAGAAAGATTATAAGTTCTTCTGTCTGTACCCTTTTCTCACAGCCATCTTGGTACTCACCTTTACATCCCCTCGATCATTGGTTCCCAACCTCTGGCCTGGGGACCCCTAATGGTCTGCAAAGCCTCCTCAGGAGGCCCATGACTGCTTGGAAAATTAAATAACATAAATAGTTTAGTTCCTCAGCTTTCAGTAATGACTCAGTGGGGGGGGGTCCCTGGATTACAATAATGATTCAAAGGGGGGTTCCTGGATTCCAATAATGATTGAGTGGGGTCCCCGGGCTCCACTAATGATACAGTGGAGGTCCACAGAAGTCAAAATGTTGGGAACCACTGCCCTAGATTTTCAGAGGTCATCTGGGGTCTACTGAAGATCCACATCCGGGACAGGACCCACTATAAGGTACTAGCATGCCTTCTAAAGCAGCAACATATCAGACAGGTCTTGACTACTGCAAAGCTGAAGAAAGGCCTCTTCATCTATGATATTCATTGGATTTTCATAATCTCTGGCTTTTCCGTGAAATAAATATGGAAATGAAAACAAAATCCTAGCCCTCTGCCTTCACTTGGAAGAATGTGCCATTCAAGATGACCTATCGAAAGTGGATACTACGATCGTTACAGTGGATCACAATAATAGAACTTCAAGAGCTGGAGGAGGTGGAAAAATTCTTACATGACATGGAATCCACGGCCATGGATACATCGTATGCAGCAATGGACAAGTAAGTGCTGTTGTAATGTGATAAAAGGTGAATTTGTAGAGCTCTGTTTGTCACCCATTAGGGTATCCCAATGCTCATGTACCCACTCTTGAATGCCCACCCTGGCAGAGAGGCCATTATTGACTGAAGCAGTAAAACGCCATTCACAAACCATGCAACCAAAGGCAAAAGACGGAGACAAATCTAGATCACACCATAGGCCTTGTGGACCTGCAGTTGATAGCACTATCAAATGTTTTATGGGGCTCATGTGGGCTGCTCATCTTTGTCAGCACTCCCACTGGAGTTGTTGTACACAAGCTGAATACAAAGCTCTCTTGTAAATATTGAACATGAGGTCAGTGGTAGAGCAATAGCTTTTTTCAGATTGGGAACTTCTTCAGTGACCGCCCTGAGGGAGAACTGTACTCATGATTAGAGGGGGAAATGTTGTTACATCTCTCCTGGGGAGTTATGTTTATATTTCCATAATCAATGTGCTCCACCATTGGCACCCCTTAAGTACCTCATACGGTTTTCAGTGTGGGGAGTAAGTAGGACAGATCTAGGCATATTGCCCATGTTAGACCTGACAGCCTTAGGGTGGTCACCCCTAACTTTTTGCCTGCCTCCCTCCACTTTTTAGATACTGTGTTTGCTGGTTTTAAGACTCTGAGCACTTCACCACTGCTAACCAGTGCTAAAGTGCATATGCTCTCTCTCTTTTAAACATGGTAACATTGGATCATACCCACCTGGACTATTTAATTTACTTATAAGTTCCTAGTAGAGTGAATTATATGTGCCGAGGGCCTGTAGATTAAATGCTACTAGTGGGTCTGCAGCACTGATTGTGCCACCCACTTTAGTAGCTCCTTAACCTTGTCTCAGGTCTGCCATTGCAAGGCCTGTGTGTGCAGTTTCACTACCAATTCGACTTGGCATTCAAAAGTACTTGCCAAGCCTAAAACTCCCCTTTTTCTATACATAAGTCACCCCTAAGTTATGCCCTAGGTAATCCATAGGGCAGGGTGCTGTGTAGGCAAAAAGCGGGACATGTACCTGTGCAGTTTACATTTCCTGGTAGTGTAAAGCTCCTAAATTCATTTTCACTCTGCTGTGAGGCCTGATCCCTTCATAGGCTAACATTGGGGCTACCCTCATATACTGTTTGAGTGGTAGCTGCTGATCTGAAAGGAGTAGGAAAGTCATATTTGGTATGGCCAGAGTGGTGCTACAAAATCCTGCTGACTGGTGAAGCTGGATTTAATATTACTATTTTAGAAATGCCACTTTTAGAAAGTGAGCATTTCTCTGCACTTAAATCCTTCTGTACCTTACAATCCATGTCTGGCTGGGTTCAGTTGACAGCTCCCTTGTGCATTCACTCAGACACACCCTAAACAGAGGACACTCAGCCTCACTTGCATACATCTGCATTTTGAATGGGTCTTCCTGGGCTGGGAGGGTGGAGGGCCTGACACTTACATGTCAAAGGACTGTAGCCTGCCCTCACACAAAGGACTGCCACATCCCCTACTGGAACCCTGGCAGACAGGATTGAGCTGAAAGGGGACCTTGTGCACTTCTAAGCCACTCTTTGAAGTCTCCCCCACTTCAAAGACACATTTGCCTATTTAGACAGGGTCTCTGCCCCTACCAACTCAGACACTTCTGAGGTAGACACTCTTCCTGACAATACACTTCCTGGAGAAGAGAACCTGAACCAGAACCTGCATCCTGCCAAGAAGAACTGCCTGGCTGCCCAAAAGACTCACCTGACTGCTTTCTGTGAAGGACTGCTGCCTTGCTGTTGCCCTGCTACCTTGCTGCTCTTTGGCTGTAGTGAGAAGTGCTCTCCAAGGGCTTGGATAGAGCTTGCCTCCTGTTCCCTGAAGTCTCAGGACCAAAAAGACTTCATCTCTACCAGAAGTACTCCTTGTGCGGCGAAAATCGACGCACACCCTGCCAGAAACGAAGCACAGCCTGCATTGCAGTGAAAAATTCACCACACGCTGAACCGGAACAACGCAGCCCGACTTCGCAACGAAAAGATCAACGCAGTGCCAGCATAGTTACCAGAAATTTGACACACTGCCCACTGGATCGACACACAGCTGAGCCGGAACGACGCAGACCAACTTCCAGCCAGGAATCGACGCATCGCATGCCGTGCAGTAGAAATTTCCACGCAACACCCACCGGATCGACACAGCCCCTGTGACTTTGTCCTGTCAGCGCCGGAAATCCACACATCATTCCCGGGGCATCCGAAAACCCCGCAACCCGAAGAAGACCCACAACCGAGCGCCGGAAAAGGATGCACAGCCGTCCCTGCGTGAAAACTAAACGATGCATCGCCGTGTGCGGCCCGAGAAATCGATGTACACCTCCCTGTTTTCCACGCATCTCCTCCTTTGCGGTTCTTTGTGGAGATTTTGAACGCAAACCAGGTACATTGTGCTTGAAAGAGACATTTATTGCTTTTAAAAGACTAAAAGACACTTTATATCATTTTTACAGTGATATCTCAACATACACTTATTGCATCTTAATAGTTTTGACCTGCATTTATCCAGATAAATATTATATATTTTTCTAAACACTGTGGCGTATTTTTGTGGTGCTATACTGTGTTATTCCATGATTTATTGCACAAATACTTTACACATTGCCTTCTAAGTTAAGCCTGACTGCTCAGTGTCAAGCTACCAGAAGGTGGGCACAGGATAATTTGGATTGTGTGTGACTTACCCTGACTAGAGTGAGGGTCCTTTCTTGGACAGGAGGTAACCTCTCTGCCAACCAAAGACCCCATTTCTAACAGCCCATCTTTCTAAAGTTAACGTTCAAGCACAAAGTTTCTCTCTTATACAGAGATCTATACCACACAGTAACTTTGGACTTTTCACAATTGCTATCTTACAAGTTAACCTACTTTTTTCTCCTATTGCCTCCCTTGCCCTCCCCTTAGGAAGCCCGAAAGACACTGACAACTCCTTTTTTTGCTAGTAGGATGTGCACTCTACTTTTAATATCTGTCTCATGCACTCCTTTGTTCACGCCTGCCAGTGTAGATGCCCTCCATCCCATGCATTCAGAGACTGTTGGCACCCACACCAAGGACTCCTGGTAACTCAAACTCTTGATACCTCACTGATGTCACATTACACCCAATTTGGTTTTTTTCACAGTGTAGGAAATATCCATTACATAGTAATGTCTGTTTCAACGCCCACCTGACCAGAAGACCGCTAGCCATCCAAAATGCAACTGCAGACTCACACTCAGGCTGCTCCCCACAATCATATCATGTTGCACCTCAAAAACCTTCACTGGCTCCCTATTCACAAACAAATTAATTGTCAAGCTCCTGACACACACATACAAAGCTCTGCAGAACCCAGTCCATGCCTACCTCAACACCCACATCAACTTCCACACACCTATCAGACACCTCCGATCTGCTGGACGCCTGCTTGCACACATCCTTCAAATATGCTGAGCCAGAAGAGGCAGCTGAGAATTCTCTTACCTCGCCTCGAAAGCCCTGAATGACCACCCCTTCACATAAGGGCTGTCTCCTCTGTACTTATGTTACTCTTTACCTAGGACCTTGATCTGGTTCACTCAGTTCCAGTGCCAGGCTGCCCTCCTGGGTGAGTTGTGCATTCAACAAATACACATAACATAAGATAACATAACTTAACATAACATTACACATTTACCCCCCAACTCCTCCATAGGTCCCTTACAATAAGCTCTGTGAATGTCAATGGCTTCACACATTACATAAACAGGGAAAAAAGCTATTTCTTGTTGGCCTGTAAGTCGACTGACTTACAAAATTGCAGGAAACCCACCTTTCACTAATTTAAGCCCATTAGTGAAACAAAAACAGGGTGTGCATAGCATTTAATGCTTATAACAAAACAATGGGAGGCCTATTAACAAGGATTTGCTTCTTATAATAGAGATGGTGTGGCCACCACCTCAGAAAGTCACTCCCCGTCTTGGTGCTAAAAGGTAGGGTGGACAACGAACACCACTATGTCTTCATAAGATTGTGAAATCATGGGAAGAGCCTAGTGGTAGATTCACTCCACAACCCAAATGAGGGGAAGCACCATTTTTGTGATGCTATATTGAGTACTATTACACCCTGGTAATAATAAGTTCATAGGAGGGGATGACTGAAATATGAGTTCAGAACGTCTCTCTGAGCAGTGAGTAAAACCAGTCGCAGCTCGCGACAACCAGAAGGGGCAGGGTGGCGTGCGGGGAGGGATAAATAGTATTTCCATTAAAAAAAAAAAAATTCAAAACACTTACCTCCTCTGCTGCGCACCGATCCACTTCTCCATGTCCTCAGTGCAGGCGCAGGATTCCAGCCTGCCCTGCGGCCAATCCTGATGCTGCTCAAAGCAGTGTCAGGATTGGCTGGGAGCGTCCAGCCAGGGTGCTCCCAGGCAGACTGGGGGCCTGTGCAGGCTCTCTCCAGCCCGGCAACTGTGTTGCAGGGCTGGAGAGAGCCTACGGCGCATGTGTGTTTGGCCAGCCTGAGACAGCCGGCCAAACACACATGCGCTTGGAGGGGTGTGCTCTGTGCACTCCCCTCAAGTGCTCGTCACCCCCATGGCCCTTCCCCTTTTCAGGAAAACAATAATAAACACAGTTTGTTATCGTTTTCTTGAAAAGGTTTTGCAGCTGCCGGCAGGGAAAGCAACGCTCCTCCACACTAATGGAGCAGTCACCCCTGAGTAAAACTTATGTTGGTGGTCTCATAATGAGATACTAAGCTTTGAAGAAATGGAAAGTGGCGACAGATCAGAAAGCGCTTGAAGACTTTATAAAATTATTCATTCCTACCCCTGTGTCTATAACACAGCAAAAGTTAAATTTGTCGGCTGTGGTTCGCCTCCTCTGCTAATATTTATATCATTTTGGGTTACACCCCACATACCACAACATTCCTTCCCTGCTTCCCCCTAACATTATTCAGACTTTTTGTGCTAGGAAATGGCAGCCAGCCATGCTTGCAGTTTGGTACCCTTGTTTATTTTGCAACTACTTACATTCCTTACTTTTGTAGGGTATATTTTTCGTTACTATATTGAAGGTAAAAGTTCAATTAAGAATTATTTTTACAAAAACAAAGCATTGTGAATGCGAAGCATAGGTCTAAAAATAACATATTTTAGGTGTTTTCTTCAAATAATTCTACCACCCAGTTGATTGCCTGCATTGTAACATTTCTCCTTGTGTCCATCCCGCTTTATCTCTGCATGTCCCCATGAGAACACTGGGCAGATAAAATGATGCCACAAGCTCTCGAGAGCAGTCGTATAAACCTCGTTTTATAAAAGCCAGGGCCGCGAAATATTTTCAAGACATCTAGTTAGGTAAATTCAGATGTAGGACATCTTAATGTGAACCTTCTACCTAGTCCATTGGTAATTTTAACAAGGTGGCACCGTTCTGAACCTCACAGTTCAATGTTGGACAACCTTGGCCTACAATTATTCAATTAATACTTTGCCAATGAAGGCACAATGCATTATTGATATACCCAAAATCATTTACCTCCTCTGAACAGGATAAGCAGAATATTGCACCAAAATACAACAATGATATAAGTGGGTTCCTGATAACTAATATTTAGACTCTATTTCATTTCATTATCTGAGACGAAATAACAACCACCTTGAATGCCGGGTTACCAGGTCATTTCAGACGGTCTTAAAATTCAACTTCAGAGTCTATTCAATCATCAGTTGACAGCAGCACTTGTCTCTTCACCCAGCCACTTGACACTTGTAAATTACTTTCTTCTAAGCTTTCACCTTACGTAAAACCCAGTTACTGTATGGAAGACGTCAAGGAAAAACCTATGTCCTTTATATTGGAAAATTACTTCTTTTTGCTTGGAAAAAATAAAAACGAATTCATCCATCTGCTACTGCTGCAGGCGAGTCATT
Source organism: Pleurodeles waltl (assembly GCF_031143425.1). Classification (NCBI taxonomy): domain Eukaryota; kingdom Metazoa; phylum Chordata; class Amphibia; order Caudata; family Salamandridae; genus Pleurodeles; species Pleurodeles waltl. The sequence continues at coordinate 685,112,530 of NC_090439.1, forward strand.
AGGGAACTATTCACATGGGGGCAATAGATCAACAAGTCATATTCGTCCAAAAATACCACTTGCCATCACTGGTCTTTCCCTGCTGGATGGAAAAGCCTACACCAAAATTAGTGAGTGCACCGTTTTCTCTAGTGGAAATGGTGGTACCCTTGCATCACTATCTCCGCAGGGCTGAACATTCTCTCTGCTCTAAAAGTCAAGTACAATAGTAAAGCAACGTTTTCTACAAAATATCTCTACACTTTTTAAATTTTACAAAGCAAATGAAAATACTGCAGTTGAACATCTGAACACACTATCTATACTACCTGGCCACCTGTCCTGTTTAACCTGCAATTCGTAGCAGTTTTTGTAAGAAACACGCCACGCGTTCCTTTTATTCTTACGCAGAATTCGGTATTACCGTTGCCATATACATTGCGCCCCGCCAGGTCACTGAGGGTAGTCAAATATGGGCGCAAACTGTAGTCTTGCAGTCTTTAACAGCTATATAGAGCTCAGGGTAAATTGAACAAGCTTGCATTTTCTGCTCGCATTTACTTGGGATATTAATGAAAACAAGCTTGGAAAATGCAGAAAGAAAACATGCAAAATATACACAAATATATTTTTCATTTCTTATATCTCAGTTTTGCACCAATATAAAACCGAGAGCAAAAATCCAGTTGAGAACATTATTTGTGGTTGAAAAACTTGCCTCCTGTTTTTTTTTTTTTTTTGTTAACATGACCATGGGGCATTCTTTATATGTACTCATTTTCTCTCAGAAAATCACAAGCAGAATATTTTGATTGTATATGCCATATCCATGCTTTTGTCCAACATGAGATCAGGTGTAGACACTACGGGCATTTATGAAAAAATGAACACTGTGATTTGGGTTAATAAATATATCCTGTAATTACGTGCAATTGAAAATGTACATATGTAAAAGGAAGACACTGTTTTATCCACATGACAATGACAAATTGGTCCTTTTTGTAGAAATGACTTGGAAATGTCTGGATATTTCCACCTTCTCCAAACTGATTAATATGTCTTGATAAGGGGCAGTCCTCTCTCTAATTGCCTAGGCTACTGGTGACAAAGAATCACCAGTGTACAGAAGCCGAACCATGGACAACACTGATTGGCAGTGGGTAGCTCACTCCTACTGCACAGCCAATCATACCGCTGCACACGACTACAGGTTCATTCTGAATGATTCAGTGGCCTGAAATTCTGATGCAGGATATCACCTGGGGTGTGGCTATATTTAACACCAAATGGACCTGCAGATGTCTAGGTGACTTAAACTTAATCTCAGGTGAAGTCAGGAAACTTCACTCACCTTCATGAAGGTTTAGGTATCCCAACTTCACTCGATATGCTTGAGTTTCACCCATGCTTATTCATAACTTTCTAAAGATGTAACTCAATTTGGTGTCCATGTCATCTTTGAATTCAAATAAACATATCAGGGATTCTTGAGTTTGTATGACGAAGCTGATACCCAGTCAATATCGTTGGTCATTCAAAATGTTTTGAAGGTATAAAAAATATCTTTCACCCATTTTAGAGGGTTTTTTGGGGTCTAGTTTTCGTAGGTTCGCTGTTTCTAGAATCTAGGTGATATGTTCAGGGAAGAGATATTTTTAACACCACTTGTCAAACATAAACTCCTAACAAAATTACTCATCATTTTAGAATGTGGACAACATAGTTTGACCAACATTTAACTGTGCCAAGCTTGCTGGATTGAACGGCAGAACCGCAGCCTGGGCAGAAGAGTAACATAAGGATAGTTTGTGAGAGCCTCATCCCTTTTCAAGTCTTTTGCAAATCTGAGCACCCAGACCTTAGCCCCAAAGAACGTTGCTCCTAATCCTTTCCTTTTCCACCGTCTGCAAGTTTACACTGATATGAATGTAAGTTGACAATGCAATATTCAGGCCGATGAGTGAGCTCTTAATATAGCTCAATCTAACGTACTGTCCAACAATCTAAGCACATTTGAGGTAAATAGTCCCCAGATACATAGAGAGTCGCCCTGATTGCTTTCAGGACCTGTGATTTTGATCTTCAAAATTAGAAAATATCTGCACTTCAACTTGCTTTCTAATGTTGTATATGCCATCCTGCTGACACTTTACGGGTACTTTGAGGCTAAGGAGATGTATCACACTAAAACACTCATTAGTTATTGTTGTCATGTGTTGCCAAATAAAGTAGGTTGACTCAAACGTTTTGCCTTCCAATAACTTAGGACTATAAAACAATAAGACGGCTGGCATGATGAACCAGTAAATAATGCATCGATCTGTGTGTAGCACATTGGAATCCCAATGAGGTTGACTCAGCGCTTCATCCTTCCAAGAGTATGAAAAGTGGGTGCTGTATGTTTGGCCCTTTGTTATTATTAAACTGATCATTGGCCAATCCCCCACCACGGGCCCCGCCTTTTGTAAGATACTACGTGATGTTGTTAAAATTGTTAATAGTAATCGACTGCTCATTTGTGATTGGCACCCATCTCCTCTCTCCTTCTCTCAACTTGCCCCATCTCCTTGGTCCCCTTGTTTGAAAATGGTGAACCTTTATTCTGTAAGTCAGATTGCAGAAACCTTTTTCCCCTGTATGTGGTGTTACTACTATTACGTCTACATATATCCTCTCATGACAGTGTTAACATTGTGTGTTGGATCTCTGCTTGTGGAACTGGAAATGCACCAAAACACAAGCAAGCACGTTTCTATTATGGCTTTTCACTGTTTCGGTGGAAATGAGAACTATGGCTATGAAGAATGTTTAAAGGTATTTGGGAGACACTATCACTGTTGAAGAGCTATTTAAGGGCGTAGCTTCGTGGATGGGGGGAGGGGTGTCTGGGATGCTACACCATCCTAACAAATGTATTTTCTGATGATTGGTTGGGCACAAATGCTTTCAGCCGTGCATGGTGAGGTGTCTGTTGGATTTTACCAGGATTGTTTACATGCACACAGATAAAAATGTCCACCGCTCTCCCTCCCTCTGTTTTGAAGTTTCTCAACGATGTTGGTTATTATACAAAATACAGTTTTTTCTCTCACTTTGCACTCCTACCAATCCGCCTTCCTCTCCCTCTCCTCTACCCCTTAGGCCCCTCTCATGCATTCTGCTTATCGTATTATATATTTTAACATTATATGCTAGCGTGATTGTTGGAAAATCTGAAGCTCATACTCACCACAATTGTACTGACTAAGCTACGCCCCTGGATATATTGATGTGCAACACACCTCCTTTAAGTCCTAGCACAACTAATCTTAATCTTGGCCTGATTCTAGAGGCAGCTCAGTGAATGGCCACTCACAGTGTACTAAACAGGTTTGAAAATAATGTTGAATACAAGTTTTATTTTGGATATTGTGCAAATTCGTGGACCAGTTCTGATACATTTTCCTTGCTAACATTTTGCTAAATTCCAAACCATAAACTTTGACAGGCTTTTAATCTCTTCAGGCATGTGGTAGCCAGAAGATCAATATCTTACAAGCATTGCTCCTTTGATCTGCAATGCAGAGGTGCCCAGGTGAGCTGTTAGGAGCCTCAGAGGCGCAGTACACAATCATTAGTAATTACGCTATGCCTACTGACTTCAAAACAGTACGCTTTTAGCAGTCTGCTGTGAGTCACATTGCATCATAGCCGCACGACTGAGCATGTTCTAGACACTGATGGTATGTGTTCTTTTCACCTGACATAAATACAAATATGCCACTTTTCTCAATGTGCTTTGGGGTATTGTCAGATTTCCTGCGATGTATTGCAGAGTTGTCTAGTGTCAGACTAGGGAAGCTGGAGCCCTTCACAGATTCTCAGTCTCACCACACAAGATGAATTTATGAACAGTGAATGTAGAGTAGAGTCTTTTACAGTCGGTGGTTATCCTGAAAATCTGTCATGGGTTTGAGCTCCAATGACAATCATTGGCCAACTCGTGTTCCCCATTAAAATGAAGAGTTCTGGTTTTGCTGGGTAGGATAAGCAAGCCGAAGGGTTCTAAGGAAGTTAAATATTTAGATGTTTGGGCATTTAGAGGTTCTAAAATGCCAGGGCTCAGCTCCCTTTGAGTCATGTACAATAATGCGCTATTGTTTCATTGTTTACTTAGAGACTGAGAAGTTGTTCACACATGCAATGATTATGCATGATTGATTCATCCTTCACCATGCTCAGTAGGGCCTATGATGTTCTAGATTTATTTTCTGACCACCATGCATCAGGAATAACTGTGAAAAAAAGGTTCAAGAGTCTTAACAATTGGTAAAATATGTCATTTTGGATAGATCTCACAGCTTGGGAAGTACTAAACTTTTCTTGACTCAAGCATCCATCTGCAAGGATAAAAGACCTCATCGACCCAGAGCAGCAAATAAACAATGGCACTGACCTTTTATCAGTGTTGCGCTGTCCTCTCCAAGTCTCCCTTGTACCATGTGACTCATCCTGTTACCTTATCCCTTACCTGTGTTGGCAGCTTCCAAATCACAGTAAGTATGGAGAATAGTATATTATAAATAGGCAGAGGTGAAATTTCTTTAAATTAAAAATTTCTGTGTGGAGGAATTTAAAAAAATGTTATATTGTGACCCTATCAGCGACAACATAAGCTGTCTGTTTCAGGTTGGTTAAGTCTGAAGAGACAGGAAATCATTGCTGTAGAACAATTACCATTACATTGCAACACAGGAGACTGGAACAATAGAATTCTGGACCACCAGTTTAGATGACACCTGTAGGGGTCTTGTAGATGCCTTAGAGGCCACACGGTGTGTGAGAGAGACGGAATATCGGAAAAGAAAGTCCAGAATACTGCTTTTGCCTACTTCCTTCTCTTTTATGATGTTCATACTAAGTACATAGGTTGGGTAAAAGAATATTGTACCCAGGTTAGGGCTTTTATGGCTTTCATGATTAGTTGTTGTGAGTGTAATATGTTCCACACCATTTAGGAGCATGGCAGGAACTTCAGCTTTATGTAAAAAACAATAGTATGACCTTCTTATCCTTTATTCCCTGGGACCACAGGAGGTCACCTGGTCAAACACTTGAAAAGCACTTTCAGTTCTTGACGATAAGGGGAATGCAGCCCAGCCTCTATTCTCCAAAGAGGTACATCTGCTCCAAGTAGAGATGTTAGTTTATGGTGATGTGAAGCCTTTCTTATAATGCCCTCTAGCCAGTGATTGTGAATAATTTCTAACTCAATCTCAAGAATGTGCCCACAGTCAAACCAACCTTCTTTTGCAGTACTGCCAATTGTTTAGTGTAAACAATCCCCAAAACCCTGTTCAGTGGTATCTTCCAAGATGACAGAAGCCCAGTGTCAGTTTGTGGAATTTACAGTCTCACCCAAGGACTCCTATCAACATGAGAAAACATCTCTAGAAAACCAGTCTTGGTTGGTTCTGAGGTCAGGTCCTCCTGTGGAGCGAGGAGGCACCTTGGCCTGGAAGCAGACCACTGTTGCTGGAGTAGGTCTCTCAGTTAAATATTGGTTTATAAAGTAAATCTTACCAACTCTTCAGGGAGAAATGCCTGTGTCCCAGGCCAATGGACCTTTGACATAAAATGAGATTAACCAGGAACTGTTCATCAATTAAATAATCATCACGATTTCAAGTTTTGTTTTCAGTCAATAACAAGAGTTGTATGGGCTCAACCATTTTATTCCTCAGTCTTTTTAATAGTGCATCTTTATTGAAATCAGCATATGATGTCCTCAATGTCAAATATTAATCAATAAATCAAAATAATCAGTCAGTTCAGAATAAATGCATTAAGCGCTTTCCATTAAGTAAAGAACCCTTATTCTAAGATTAAGGGTTGTTTTGGGGAGAACGAAAAAAAGGTGTCATTCAAAACCCATAGAGCTCCAAATACAGGGGTTCAAGCATAACGCTTCTGAGTCAAATATCCGTTATCAACCAAAGCAGAACTTCCCATACAGAGAGGTTCAAGACACTCAGGCCCTCATTACGACCCCTCCCGCCAAGATCGGACCGCCGGGCGGTCGCCAATGCGGCCGCACTCCCGCCGTCGCCATTTGGAGATCACCGCTGGGCCGGCGGGCGGAAACCTGGATTCCGCCCGCCGGCCCAGCGGGGATCTCGGCCGCAACACAGGAGCCAGCTCCAAATTGCACCTGTCGCGCTTTTCACTGTCTGCTGCGTGGGGGGGCCCCTGTACTGCCCATGCCGGTGGCATGCGCAGTGCAGGAGCCCCCAGGGGCCCCACGTCTCCCCTTTCCGCCAGCCTTTTCCTGGCGGTTCAAACCACCAGGAAAAGGCTGGCGGGAGGGGGACCCGTAATCCCCTGGGCAGCGCTGCCCTGGCAGATTACAACCGACGGGGTCATTGTGGCGGAAAACCGCCGGCCCCGGAGGTGCGAACGCGGCGCTACCGCCACGGTCGTAATACCCCAGGAAGCACCGCCAGCCTGTTGGCAGTGCTTCCGTCAAAACAGCCCTGGCGGTCTTGGACCGCCAGGGTTGTAATGAGGGCCTCAGTTTGTCTCAGAGAGCATAGATTTGGGAAGGAATGTGAATGAGTCTGAAGAGAGGCTATGAGTGTGGTCTAATCTAGGAACACACACTAATATTACATAGCAATCTAAGCTTCACAACATGTTTCTCCATCTTTTTCCAGTCAGCCAATCAGCTTTTGGTGTCTTCATGGGAACAGGAACACACCACCATCATCTCACAGGGAAACAATATCCATAAACTGCAACGTTTAAGGAATTATTTTTTATCAACTACTATGCATAAATACACAAGGGTTCTCATCATTTATGTTCCTTAAAAAAACTGGAATTTCATGTTTAGGCTTTCATATCACTCAACTAAAACTCAAGCTACTCATTGAATGTACAAAACATTTATATGATTAGAAACTTTTTGCGGAATTAAGCTAATACATTGTAATACAATATTATATTCTATGAAAGATATGTCTAAGGGAAGGTCAAAACTAACATCTTTTACATTAAATCATCATTTTCACAGCATGTCAGCTTGTCAGAAATTAAACATTTCAAATTCTTAACCTGGGTAGTTTACAGAAAGTGCTACTTCATCTATTCAAGCCTAATACATGTAAAGGTGACAGCCCACTGCATGTACTTAAATTTAAAACCATTATTTTTCTTCTAAGGCCTACCTGTTTTGCATGGTATGGCATTAACTTTCAATAATTGTAAAATGTGTCATCACTATCATAGGTCTTTCTCTCGCCAAATTTTGTTCAGGATCAATATCTCTACTAAAAGGGTCAGATCCTGCACTTTGTAATGCCCTTCTGTGGATCCTGTCTACTCACTTCCTGTACTTTAAAATAACTAGATGTGGATTGTTAGAAATGGGGTCTTTGGTTGGCAGTCAGGTTACCCCCAGTCCAAGCAAGGACCCTCACACTAGTCAGGGTAAGTCACACACAATCCAAATTATCCTGTGCCCACCCTCTGGTAGCTTGGCACTGAGCAATCAGGCTTAACTTAGAAGGCAATGTGTAAAGTATTTGTGCAATAAATCATACAATAACACCATGTAGCACTACAAAAATACACCACACAGTGTTTAGAAAAATATATAATATTTATCTGAATAATTGCAGGTCAAAACGATCAAAGATACAATAAGTAAATGTAGAGATTTCACTGAAAAGTGAAATAAAGTGTCTTAAGTCTTTTTAAAGCAAACAAAGTCTCTTTCAAGCACAAAGTACCTGTTTTACGTGAAAAATCTCCGCAAAGGAGCGCAGAGGAGGAGAAGCGTGGAAATAAAGGGGTGGGCGTCAATTTCTCGGGCCGCACACAGCAATGCGTCGTTTAGTTTTCACTCAGGGAAGGCTGTGCGTCGATTTCTGGTGCTCGGTTGTGGATCCTCTTCGGGTTGCAGGGTTTTCCGATGCCCCGGGGACGATGCGTGGATTTCCTGTGCTGGCAGGACGAAGTCACAGGGGCTGAGTTGATCTGGTGGGCATTGCATAAACTTTTCTACCGCACGGCAGGCGCTGGGTCGATTCCTCTCTGGAAGTCGGGCTGCGTCATTCCGGCTCGGCTGTGCGTCGATCCAGTGGGCCGTGCGTCGAATTTACGGTTGCTACGCTAGCGCTGCGTCGATCTTCTCGTTGCGAAGTTGGGCTGCGTCGTTCCGGTTCGGCGTGCAGTGATATTTTCACAGCGGTGCAGGCTGTGCGTCATTTCTGGCAGGCTGTGCATCGAATTTTGCCGCACAAGGAGTTCTTCTTGAAGAGATGAAGTCTTTTTGGTCCTGAGACTTCAGGGAACAGGAGGCAACCTCTATCCAAGCCCTGGGAGGGCACTTCTTCACCTCAGCCAGAGATCAGCAAGGCAGCAGGGCAAAAGCAAGGCAGCAGTCCGTCACAGAAAGCAGTCATGTGAGTCCTTTGGGCAGCCAGGCAGTTCTTCTTGGCAGGATGCAGGTTCTGGTTACAAGTTTCTTCTCCAGGAAGTATCTGTGAGGTAGAGTGTCTACCCCAAGAAGTGTCTAAAGTCTGTGGGTTTTGGTGTTCTTCTTAAACCCATTTTGGCCTTTGAAGTAGGCTTACTTCAAAGGAAAGTCTCACTTGTTTGTGAAATCCTGCCTTGCACAGGCAAGGCCTCAGACACACACCAGGGGGTTGGAGTCTGCATTGTGTGAGGGCAGGCACAGCCCTTTTAGGTGCGAGTGACCACTACTCCCCTTCCTCCTAGCACAGATGGCTTATCAGAATATGCAGGCTACACCCCAGCCCCGTTTGTGTCACTGTCTGGAGAGAGGTGCCAACAGCCCAACTGTCAAACTAACCCAGACAGGGAATCCACAAACAGGCAGAGTCACAAGAATGGTTCAAGCAAGAAACTGCCCACTTTCTAAAAGTGGCATTTTCAAACACACAATATCAAAAACAACTTTACTAAAAGATGTATTTTTAAATTGTGAGTTCAGAGGTCCCAAACTCCATATGTCTATCTACTCTCAAAGGGAAGCTACGCTTTAATCATGTTTAAGGGCTGCCCACAGGTTAACCTATGAGAGAGATAGGCCTTGCAACAGTGAAACCCGGATTTGGCAGTATTTCACTGTCAGGACATATAAATCACAAACAAATATGTCCTACCTTAACCATACACTGCACCCTGCCCATGGGGCTACCTAGGACCTACCTTAGGGGTGCCTTACATATAGGAAAAGGGAAGGGTTAGGCCTGGCAAGTGGGTACACTTGCCAAGTCGAATTTACAGTTTAAAACCGCACACACAGACACTGCAGTGGCAGGTCTGAGACATGATTACAGTGCTACTTATGTGGGTGGCACACTCAGTGCTGCAGGCCCACTAGTAGCATTTGATTTACATGTCCTGGGCACCTCTAGTGCACTTTACTAGGACCTTACTAGTATATCAAATATGCCAATCAGGGATAAACCAGTTAACAGTACAATTTACACAGAGAGCGGATGCACTTTAGCACTAGTTTGCATGGTAAAGTGCTCAGAGTTCAAAAGCCAACAAAAACAGGTCAGGAAAAATAGGAGGGAGGAGGCAAAATGTTTGGGGATGACCCCGCAAAAAGGGCCAGGTCCAACATGGATGATCTGTAGTTACCTCTTTTCTGACCTTCCATCCAGGGAATGGCTGGCAGGCCACACCTTTTGGAGTGTTCAGCGAATTGCAGGCAATGGAGGAGCGAGAGCTTGGACTACAATAAATCTTCCATGCAGAAATAATCTATTTCCCAACCAAAACTGCATCTACATCTCTTGCACACTCCAGGAAATTTCTTTCTGGCACTCTCATTCCAACACATATGCTATAAACCTTGCCATTTTTTAACCCCTACGATGGATCTGGAGTCCTTCATAAGCAGCTGCAGCTACTGCTGCTAGATACCAACTACTGAGCAGCCACAAAATCTGCTTTATTATCCCATTAAACATTGCCAATTTACTTTCTCCTATAAAAAAGGTAATCATTTTGCCACCAAGACACTCCATAACCTCTCCAGACATACTCCTATTTCATAACATTGTCACCTGGATGGATAGCTACAGCTCATACACTGGTTCTTGTATGAACTGCTTACCTTAGGCTTTAAACCAAGAATTAAATATCCCCTTACCATCTAGATGACAACCTTGTTAGATTCAAGGTCCATATAAACTTCGCTAACTAAAGCAACATCTTCAAGCCACACCCAGCTCCCTGCATGATTTTAATGTTTGTCTTTTAACTTACTCCGGCCTAATCACTGGTACACACCCCACTTTGACTTGTGTTCCATCACATCTTTTCAGACTGCTCTAAATATAAACCTTAGCCAATTACCAGGATACTGATTTCTTTATGTTTACTGTTAAATTATTTCCTTTATTATAGATATTAAATGCAAGTATTTTCTTTGAGGTCTCACCTGTATCACATCAAAAATAACAATGTCATCTGTGTACAATAAGTAGGGTATTTGTTTCCCTCCAACCTTAGTGAAAATGAATGTGTGTACTGTAAAATGGCAGGAAAATCAGCAAGACATAGTGCAAACGTAGTGGGGGCAAGAACACATCCTTTCCATAAGCCTTTGATGTAATTCCCTTAGCACAGCTAATAGGCTTCTGGAAATATTCACACCATTTAATTTTTCCCATACTATCCCCCTAATAACCAGGTCCAAAGCCAATAAGTAATGGACAAAACAACAAAATAAGTTCCCTCATCTTTCAATTGCCTTCTGTCCCATCACCCATGGGCTAAAGCAGTGACTGATAGTTGAGTGCTCCACTTCGTAACCACCTTGCTCAACAGGGATGACATCATTGGTGTCAATCCAGTCCTTCAGATATAGAAGAATTAGCTCTGCAACAATTTTAGTCCCTATGTCTATTGAACTAATTTGGCAATCATTTTTTTGGGTCTAAGGCATGTTTTTTTCTTTAAAATAGGTTTACTTATCACCCCTTTCCAGCTTTACGGAAAAATGACCAAACTTCACAAATGCATTAAATGCTAAACGGAAGAAATTGATCCAGCAAAGTATCTGCATTTACAATGATTGCAGGTAAATTATCAGGGCCCACTATCCAAGATAGACAAAGGGAAGTTATTGTCTTTTATGACTTGTTTCCCATTCATACTGTTAATTTATCATTAACTCATGATGTTTGGTAAAAATACGTTCTGAGACAAGCATCATACCTATAAGAAATTAAATGAACTCTAATTATAGTCACTGTAAGACTGTTCTCTAGAGTTCTCAAGCTGTGGTATTCTTCATACACCTCAATTGTAACATTCATAAACAAGGTACCAATAAAACATTTTTTCTTCAGTACAAGAACATAGCCCTGTATTCTAGATCAGTACATTACTTACCTTCTTCATTTCTTATCTGTTAGACCTGACAGCCTTAGGGTGGTCATCCCCCAACTTTTTGCCTGTCTCCCTCCACTTCTCTGACACTGTTTTTGCTAGTTTTAGGACTCTGCACACTTTACCACTGCTGACCAGTGCCAAAGTGCATTTGCTCTCTCCCCTAAACATGATAACATTGGTTCCTACCCAATTAGCAGATTTAATTTAACTGTACGTCTCTAGTAAAGTGCACTATGTGTGCTGAGGACCCGTAAATTAAATGCTACTAGTGGGCCTGAAGCGCTGAATGTGCCACCCACACGTGTAGCTCTTTAACCATGTCTCAGGCTTGCCATTGCAAGGCGTGTGTGTGCAGTTTCACTGACACTTTCACTTGGCATTAAAAATTACTTGCCAAGCCTTAAACTCCCCTTTTTCTACATATATGTTACCCCTAAGGGAGACCCTGGGTAACTCATAGGGCAGGGTGCTATGTAAGTAAAAGGCAGTTTGCATGTCCTGGTAGTGAAAAACTAGCAACTTCGTTTTCCACTATGGTAAGGCCTGCTCCTCTCATAGACTAGCATTAGAATTGGCCTCATATACTTTTAAGTGGTAGACTTTGAGCTGGATGGCGTATCCCTGTCATATTTAGTATGGCCAGAATGGTAATAGAAAATCCTCTTACTAGTGAAGTTGGATTTAATATTACTATTTTAGAAATGCCACTTTTTGAAAGTGGGCATTTCTCTGCACTTACTTCCATATGTGTTGTACAGCCTGTCTTCAATCCACTTCTGGTCTGTGCTGGTCTGTGCAGCTCCTCTTGTGCATTCCACCTAGACAGCCATAGACACAGGACACTCAGTCACATTTGCATTCACCTGCATACTGAATGGGTCTCCCAGAGCAGAATGGGTGAAGGTGCTCTCTCTTACACTTTAAAGACCAGTGGCCTGCCCTCATACAAAGCACCGATAACCTCCACAGGGATTCTGGCAGACAGGACTGGGCTGAAAGATGAACTTGTACATTTCAAAAGCACTCTTTCAAGTTTCCCTTACTTCAAAGCTACTTTAGGGTATATAAACTGGGTCTCTGACCCCACCAAATCAGACACTTCTGGGTCTACACCTGAACTCTGTCAGAGAAACTGCTTGGCTGCCCAAAGGACTCATCTGGACTGCTTTGCTGAGAAGGACTGCTGTCCTGCTTGTTGCCCTGCTGGCCTCTGACTTTGCTGGAAGGACTCTGCCTTCCCCAAAAGTGCTCTCCAAGGGGCTTGGATTGAGCTTGCCTCCTGTTGTGAAGTCTCCTGTCCAACAAAGATTTCACCTACCAGCTTCTAGCTAGTTCACTGACTTCAGCGACTCTAGTACCAACTTCAGCAACTCCAGCTCCAACTCCACTACCTGACGCCACACTGCTGCATGCTCCGGCTCCGTGGTCCTTCCTGGATGCAACGACCGTGGTCTGCAATGCAAGTCTGATGTTACCACAACACCGATGACGACCTGCAATGTGATCACGACACTCTGAAGTCAACACATCACGTCTTGACCGACTGGATCCATCAACCCCGTTGGGTCAGAAGGAACCGACGCCTTGCCACTGATGCTACACCAGCTTCCCCTGCAACCAGACGGAATCTATGCTTCACCTCCTCTTCCTCACGGTGCATAAACAACGCCTCACCTCCCCGGACGCTGTAAGGGACTCACGCCATACCGGCTCTAGCAATGCATCACCTCAACGTCTCTGTGCGACATCTTTGGTTCTTTGTTTTCAAAAAGTACTGTACCTGGGGGTCTGTGCGACTTCGTGACCGGCTCCTCTCAGACTTTTGGGAACAACTCCGTCAATGATGCCATGATAGTCCCAGTTGGAGCTATTGTGTTTCTAAGCGCTTTAATGGGTTTTAGTCTTTAAAAAATCATAACTTTTCTTGTGTACACTGGAATTGCCTTGTTTTGACCTTATTGTATCCAGATAAATATGGTCTATTTGTGTAGAACTGTGTGGTGTATTGTTGTGGTGTTTTCACTGTGTTACTGTATACTCTGTGCCAAGCTACTAGAGAGTGAGCCCAGGATAATTTGGGTTGTGTTGTGACTCACCCTGACTAGATCTGTGGTGCCTAGTTGGACAAGGGTGTATACCTCTGCCAACTAGAGACCCAGGCCCAGATTTCTACTTTTTGACACAAAAGTGAGGGTGCGCATGTTTGCATCAAAAAGTATAGCGCCGGCTTGCGCCATTCCAGGACACCAGCCGGACACCAAATTTATGGAATGGCGCAAAGGGTGGGCTAATGTTATGAAAAAAGATGTTAGCCTGGTGGGGGTGAAGGTATGGGTGAATGGTGTTTTGCACCAAATAATTAAGTTAGGCTGGTTAGATTAAAAAAAGATGACTCTCACCAGCCAAGCGTTATTTCTTGATGCAAAACCATCCATACCACATGACTCCTGTCTTGTTAAAGACAGGAGTCATGCCCACCACCCCAATGGCCAGCACAGGGGACGAGGATCCCCTGAGGATGGCCATTGCAACCTGTGCCACGTAGAGGGGCCCATTTCAGGGCCTCCAATGGCACTTTAAAAATGTTTTTAAATACTTACCTCTACTTACCTATACTTACCTGGGATAGGGTCCCCATCCTGTGGTGTGGGTGTTCTAGGGGCTTGGGGAGGGCACCTGCGGGCTCTTTCCATAGTGTTTGACCATGGAAATGGGTCCACAGGTCCCCTAACACCTGCCCAGACCGAGGTGTTATATAATAGCGCTAAGTATGCTTAGCACCATTATTTAGACCCACTTCCCTCCCGTGCACCATTTTTGCACGGGAGGATAAATAAGGCGCTAGGTCCTTAGAGTCATTTTTGGGATGGTAACTCACACCTTGCATCTCATTGATGCCAGGTGGTTTCACACATCCAAAAAATAACTTTAACTCCAATATTTTGGTGCTAGACTAGTCTAGCGTCAACATATAAATATGGAGTTCAGTTTGCAATGAATTCGTGTAAAAAAAAAAGACACTAATTCAGCACAAACAGAGTATAAATCTGGGCCCCGATTTCTAGCACTATGGAATTTACACTGTGAGCTGCCCATATCAACAGAACAAATAATGAATGACCCATCCAGCATGGTAGCCAGCATGCACACAAACTAGGTGTGCATGTGACAAAGAGATACACATAGGACAACCTAGGGACATGAGCATTGACTGTTGATTTCTGATCAGTAAGGAGTTGGAACTCTTCATTACAATTGATTAGCTCAGTATGTGAGTTTTACCAACAGGTGCCTTCCAATTAGGATTTTTTTCTCCATTTCTTTCTTCTCTATTTCCTTCTCTATAGAAGCCACTTTTCGCTGCTATGTGCAATGTGACCTAAATTATTAACTATCCATTAACTGACTTCAGTGCAGTAACTAGATCTAACAAGAACATCAAGAAATTGTATTTTAATATGTTAATTTGACCGTGACAGCATGTTTCTCTTTTGATGTATTGGTATGCATACACTATGTAACCTAAGATCCGTTTATGATGGTATGCTTTGCAACACACGCTACTTAACAAGATACGTTCATCAAAGTTATAGTTAACACTTTTATATATACCTTCCTCAACAAGGATGTAGTTGTATCATACTTGTGTATGCTCACCACTTCCATTTCTGAGATCTCAGGACACAGAGTGCAATAATAAGCTACTCGTCATGTCTGTTGTGATGCCATATACGATACAAGAATTGACTATATGTGACTAGTTCTCTCACCTGAAATCTATTTTGTAATGATTCAGAGTTAATTTGAAGGAAGGTGATGAATTCTTCATAGGTATAACAAGAATCCACAGAGAGAGTAAGCACTTTGATTTGAAGAGGCGTGTCCAAGGGAAGTCCTAGAGAAAATGAACTAATTGCAGGTCAAATGCAGGGTCATACATGACGACATGAGAAAACGGCCTGTGATTTCACAGTTACAAATCTTTTATGACTTGTTTGGGAGCACTCTAGACCAAAGGTGAGAAAGGCAAAAGGTTGCTAGTGAGCTTCACAAAGAAGAGCTGTGGTACTGTTCATTATTCTTCATTCATGTTTGAGAAAAAAATTCACACAATGTGGAAAGTAAAAAAGGGACAAGACATCTTTTGAATCTTGGAACTGAAAGCAGAGTGACAGTTCAATCCAAACGTGCTGCAATTCCAGGAAACCAAGTAGTGTAGGAAAGAAGGGGCATCGATCACCCAAGGACTTAGCAAAGACTGTGGTGACATGGTTAGTCTTAGAGTGAGAAAGGAAATTTAAAAGTACATATAATTCCCATGTCAGATAATTGTTGACTACAATGCATATTCCTGTCGGTGCCAATATCTATACCTAGATGGCACCGAAAGAGGCAGATATTTGATCTGGAAATGGGGATGGGAAAAACTGCTCACTGGTGCATATTTCATCCGGCATACCTGTAGTTGTTCTAAAGCTTTTGTTCTGGAGAATTGTTCTAGAGATTTTATGAGTGTTTGTTATGTTTAGGCTACTGCTTTTATGGTGGGGTCCTATCGGGTTGGTGGAAAGAATGCTTCTGCGTTGCAAGGACATTTTCTATGTTTTGATGCAAACTACATGGTTGTCTCATTCAAGAGAGACCAGGTATGATCCTTCTGCACAAGACCAGTGGTTATGACCGTAAATTGACAAGACATAGAAAATTTGCTGTAGTAAACTATCATAAAATGAGGAGGGATATGTTGGGGGAAATACTAGCCATAGTCTGCTTACCATGCAGAGAAACACACCTCTGCCACACTACCTATAAAACGCATGAAGATACACACTTCAACTTGGTGAATGTACTCAAAGATGAGGAAAATGGTAGATTCACTTCGGTCAATGGAAGGGTTAATGGTGCTCTTTCATTACTCCCTTAATACAGATCACAAGGTTTTTCATTAGGAAAAAAGTCTACATATAAATACACACCCTAATCAAGCAGGAATACAGCTTACTTCCAGGGGTGGTGCTCCCAGTTCTTACACACCCACACAAACTGTGACTAGAGGAACCTATGTGAATGGAAGCAGTTTCTATGGCCATAAAATGTATCATGGTTAATGAGGCTCCAAGTCTGAATGGCTTCATGTGGTCCATCTTTAAGGGATATTCTGGTTAACTGGCATTCTTTAAATCAGCGGAGTGACAGATATGATGAAGGTCGGTATTATATTCGTCCCTAAGGGTGCCAATGTATAATAACAGCATGCATCATGAGGACCAAAAACACTACTTAATATTAACTTTACTACATATATGTTTTTCCTCAAGAATAGAATCACTGATGTCATCTGAATTAATGTGGCAAATTCAGATTTATCTGTGTGAGAAAAACATTTGATAATAGTTCTTATATGAAAAGGACAGGTAGAAAGGATCCATGGCATACTTATTAACTTTGAAATCAAGAACTATTTCAATAGGGATAATTGTAGTTTTCTGTGCGGTGTTTTAGCAGATTATCTGAGTAGAGTTTGAGAGGGGAAGCCATGAAAGTCAGCTACAAACACCCCAATTGGCCTGACAGTACCTGAAATAGCCATACTATGCTCTCAATACATTTGTGTTGAGAAGGCTTGAAAGCTTTCACATGATTACTTATGTCCAGGGAGGAAAATGCAGAATGGGATTGCTGAATGTTGATGAATTGAATAGTCAGCAAAACTTTGTCTGATATGTGAAGGTCACTCTTTCAGACAGATAAACACTGGCCTCACATGGACCAGGTATTTGTGTGTCAACCAATTTGGGACTTGATTTGTTTGGCCAAGGGAGGCAGAACCAAGAACCTATATGTAAGTAAGATTGTCAAACCTCTGAATAAAGTTTGGGATAGAGTGACCATTGAAGTGCCACTGAAGCTCTTCCCCACATCCTATTTACCACTTCAACATAATCCTCAATTGACCCCTTTTATTGCAAAGGGAAACTATGAAAGGTGGATCTTGGGTGTATGTAAGATGTTGCCACATATTTCTCAGGGAAAACAACTGTGTTACCTATGGTTTACACATCATAATCTGGCTGCTGATTATAGGGATGAGTGCACAAGGAAACTCATAAAATTTTTAAAGCGCTTTAGAGCATACACCTCATCAATATTATAAGGGGTACACCCAATCCGATGTGAAATTGCTATACAAGGCTGCATGGATATATATATATCTGGATCATTATCAGACGTTGTGTGATGACTAGGCTTACATCGCAAGGTGTGTACAATTTAGCAAAATGCTATGTAAACTCAAATAAAATTTGCCATTTGGCCCCTTGGAAACTTCAAATGGTATATCCACATATGAATGATAACTGCAAGTGAGATTGTAATATGGAAGGTGATGAACTGCACACTCGGTGGTCCTGCCTGAAGCTCATGGAAAGAAATTCTAAGCCAGATCCAAACAATATTAGGATATTTGATATCAGAAGATCCGGCTGGGGCTGAGAGATGTCATTTAGCATGGTATGTCTTGCTAGATCAGAATATTCCTAATGTATATATATTTAGAGATAAGGCTAGAGAGTGCATATCAGTATTCAGCATACCCATAATGACATGTACGCAACTTTAATTAAAACTGAAAATCCTTCCTCGAACATTGACTGAATGTCCACTGGAATTGATTTTTCAAAGAAATTTATGGGATTTGGGGCACAAAGAATCTGGGGTACTCTGAATTGCTACAGAAATTTCCAAGAAAATATGAGGACCTTGACGTTCTATTGGGAAAAATAATCCAAGTGAGAAAGGCTAAAATTTGTTAGGACAAAATGGTAATGCAGGGTTTATTCATTGTTGTCGGAAGGGATATCTTCTTTTCTGTCTATAATTCTGTTTCCTACCACGGGCATTATTGTTTTTTTTTTCTTTTTTGTTGGAAATCAATTAAACGATATTGGGAAAAATATACGAGGTGCTGTTTATACAATAGTCAACTAAGTTTTTGCAGATGGGGCTGTTAGATTGTAAATGGGGAAAATGTAAGTGAGGTTTATAAAAAATATTATGTACTTGTAAGTTAACAGAAATAACTGCACATAGTTTGTCGCTGTCTGTTATTGATTTGTGCCCTGTGGTTGCTTTTCAACAAGAAACGCTTTGCATTTGTTGATATGAACTGGTCTATGAACGAGTACACGGAGGGAACAGGAGAAGGTGATTCGTGAGTAGCATGTAAGGGCACATGCATGACTACCAGCAGTGCCTTTGACTTGTTGTGGGTGAGATCAGTCGCTGGTGGTGAACAGGTCATTGTAGCCCAACCCATGGAGACTCCCTTACAGTCGAGGTTTGCTCTGAGTAATTTCTTAATTTCTTGAGGAGTTCTTAGTAGAAGTGTGGGAAGTTTCTAAAAAGAACCTTGCTTAGTTACCGGCAGCCGACTGATATACTGTCAACCACCAAAGCAAAAAAACAATCATTGAAAATCCACCAGGTTTGTAGTTGGATACTGATCTATTGGTTTTCACAATGATTTTTACATGCAAATTTTTTTTGTAAAACGTAATGACTAAAACTTAACGCCACCACAGTGAAGTTAGCCAATTGCTGAATTGGGTTGACACATTGTCCGATGCTGTAGGTGGTGGAAGAAGATTATGAATGACACACAGCAGACCAGTGGTTGATGAGGGCTGGCTGAAAGCCCCGATGTGTATTTTATACAGATAATTTTAATAAAATCAACGTTTTGGATGACACCATACCTGCATTAAAGTAATTTAGAATTTTGCAATGATATTTATCAAAAAAATGTATTCAGTGTGCTCAAAAAGGCAAAAACAAAGTTGGGTTTAGGATTTTGTCACCCAGGATTGTGGCCTGGCGTTTGTTTCCTTCATTCACTAACAGGTAAAACCGAGTGACTGAATTCTGGAGCAGTATGAAGAATGTGCACACTGATGCAGGACTCAGTAATGCATTTCTTTTTATGCAATTACATTAGGTAAAGGGCATATATTTAATGTATGATTTATCCTAGTTAGTGCATATGTTGCAAAAAGCACATCTTGGAAACAGTAAGCAGCGGCTGCCTCTCTTTAGTTCCATGCGCTGCTGTCTTTATCTTATTAAATCAGAGAAGTTCGAATTTAAAGGTATAGCCCGGGTTTAATCACACAATGACTGGCATGCAGCTGTGCCATGCACAAAGGCAACCCTGCATGATCCAACCCCTGATATCTTTACAAAATGAGTGCACCTTGTTAGCAGACAGTAAATGGAGTGCATTTTAAGGCACGGAAAGAGCTGCCTTTCTGTTAGCAGAAGAATGAAAATGTGTACAGTGATTAAGAAGAAATGTTAGAGGCTCTGAGTTGGCACCTGATAGGCTTAGCCAGTCTATATCCCAGAGCAGGACTACTTCCACTGGGGTTTAATCATCTTAACTATAGGGTATGTATTGCCCCCTCTACAATCTTTCCCCCATTCTATAGGCTAGGGGAGCAAGGACCGCCTTAAGGCACATCCAGGGGGAAATGACTTGCTTTTCAGAGACAAGACTCAGAGGCAGAGAAGTGCGTCATTGCCAACGGTGTCCCCACCTTTCTCCCAGAAAAGGTGTACTGATTTTTCTATGCCTTAAAGTTGCTCTAAATATCCATGCATTGAAATAGATTAATTTCCCTAAATTATAAGTAAAAATGTTGTCCTTTGTTTCAGTTTGTATGAATTACATGATCTGTGACATACATTGGGAATACAAAGCTTGCAAGGGACATTTATGTTTGCCCTCGTCCACCTTCCATTGTGCTAGCTTAATGCAAAAGCAGGCCTTGCATAGGAAAATGTGCTGAGTGGAAGGTTCACACCGCATTTGGTAAGGCACATGCAGAAAACAATGTCTCTCACATTTTTTAATGTATTTCTTTTCTGAATCTGTACATGCAAAATGCATCTTTCCCCAGGAAAAGCTGTGTGCCATTAATATTTTTTCTGTCCTCACTGGCAGATTTTCCTGGCAGTAATGGCCAGGGAAAAAAAGCCATTACACCGCCCACCCTAAATAGGACGGACAGTGTAATGTCCTTCCTCCGATGGCTCCTTTGCCTTTCAGCCATCAGAGGTTCCATTAAGGGAAAACTTAAGGTCCAGTGATCTAAAAATGAGGCACTGAAATTTAGGATTTGGAGGAGAGGATTCTCAGTCATGTTTGCAACAGAGGACCCTGTCTGCCAAACCCTAAATTGGGCCCTCGTGTTTTTGATGATTGTCACTGTAGATAATGTTGCCCTCTAGTGTAGGTTTTTATAGTTCAGTTTTTTCCCCACTGCACATGCCTTTCTTCTGGTCTTTTTTTGTTGTGTTTCCATCAGTACTGAGATGCCCCTGGCTATTACTGCTGTGTGCTATAAACAGTTGTGACAAGTGGTGCTCTAAAGTGGTGGGACTGCGTGTGATGGGGAGGGGACAATGACAAAACAAACAAAAAAAAAAAAAAAAAAAAAAAAAAAAAAACTCACCTCACTTTCCACCGCATCGCCAGTCTTCAGGCTGCACTGAAGGCACGCTGCTGTCATGCTGCTGGAAGAATGAGAGCAGCATCAGGATTGGCCTGAACACCCTTGCATTGCGCTCCAAGGCAGACTGGAAGCCTGTGCCTGCTGTCTTCAACCCAGCAACACAGTGCCGGGTTTGAAAGACCCATATTCAGTTGCAAATAGTTGAAAAGTTACCAACTCCAGAGTTGGGATGGTAACACTTTAGCAAAAGGGAAGGTAAACGTGAATGAATGTTAAAGAAGGGTTGTTGGAAGTAGGTAGTGGTTCCACTGCCAACTTTCAAAGAAACTTTTTAAAAAATGTAAAAAAACATTTATTTTTAAATGCAGCCTGTTTCCTTTAAGGGAAACGGGCTGTGGTTAAATAAAACGTTTACTCTATTTAAATGCCACCTCAGGCATTTTGTTCTGCTGACCGGCGGCATTCCACCATCCCTTTGATGGCATCCAATCGTAGTGATTGCAGCGTGCCTCATGAATTTGATGATGTACATCAGATTTTGACCCTGTACAATTCAGAATTTTGTGAATCGAATTATGATTACATACGTCAATTTGCAAAATTCTTTACCGTTTTCAAAAATTCCGTGGACAGTTTGTGATCAGTTTTTGCAAATGGAAATTTCGTACAACAGGCCCTAAGTTACTAGTTGTTGGGGAAGCATGATAATATTACTTGCTTTCTGACTTTTAATATGACATTTAAAATGCAACCAGATATCATCTGCTAAACCAATTTTTTGTATTTTGATGCAAATTAGCAACTTGCTATGACATAATATTTACCTCATCTATCAAACTTATTTAGGAAACATTATGGTTCATTAGACACATACAAATGTAATTACTCGAAAAAGGAAATATATTTGTTTAGATTTTAAACCATAAAAAAAGCAAAGTCATCCCCACACCTGGTTTCAATCAACACTAGCATCACTTCTAAGTTAGATTTTCTCATGTACTTTGCTCAGGGCACATTCCATCTAGCTGGTGCTTGTCTGCTATGACGTCTGATCGCTATGATCTAATCACAAGTGAGAAAAAGCCTGCAATATCTTCCAACAGATTTTTGCTGTTTTCTCCATCTCCCTTCTTTACACTAGTAATCTCAGGCTTCACTAAGGAGGAACGATTGGGTCAGCTAATACCTCTAAATATATATTTATATTTACTGTTTTTTTTATTTCTTGCTAGTGCATCTTTCAAGTAAATAATCGTATTTCTTTAGCAAGTTTGTACAAACCGTCACCTCCATCACTCGAAGACTTCGAAGAAAGAGTACTTCAGTTTGAAGGATGACAAATCCACCGAGTCAAACACCTACTGCTACTCAAGGAGTTCTGCAAGTCAAGAGGCACAAATATGCACTCACCCAACCTTAAAATAATTTACACCTTGCACAGAGTAACACAAGATAATAGTGGTAGGGGATATCACTACAGGAAGTGAAGAGCAAGTGAAATAAAGGGTAAATGTTGTACCACTATACACTATGGTAAGAGCATTGGCACATACGTGGTTCCATATAACAATTGAATAAAAAAGGACAGTAAAAAATTCTATCTGACAAGACATTAACAGGAAATATATACTGAGATTCAGAACAAAAGACTTGAAGCTTGCTGCTTGAATGAATGAATACACCTGAATTGTTACATCAGCACACATAACACATTTGAAAGCATATGCATACAAAATGAAACTCCACAGAAAATGCAGATTAAAATGAGTCTCCAGATGCAATTATTCAATACAGTAACTAATCACGCAGTGGTCCACACCACAATCAAGACACCCAGAGGCTCAGTAACAATTCCACAATTACGGTGTCAGTGTTCGTTGCACTGTTATTGATCCAGAGGTATATGATAGAAGAATATAGTTCTATCCTAAATATCATATACAGAAAGGTTGTCCCATTTGATGCAATAATAAAACATTTGCACCTAAAGGGTTAATAGTTGTTTAAACCTATTTTGGGCACAATATGTATGTTGGACACGCTTCTGCATACAATAATCTGACATGCACCCCTGAGGTAGAACTAATTGCAGAGGAGAGAGAGGATTTAGTGACACAGGATCTTTCCATTTCTGGCTTTCTGCCCGAAATCATTCTGTGCATGGTTTCCCCAGACGTCCATTTTCATGTCATCGCTGCCAAAGCCAATGTACTGGCTGAGCTCCACATCCATGGCTCTTGATCATTTCAGCAGGCCAGTGAGGTCGTACCAACATCTCACATGCAATGTAGTCATGGTGTTTGCATCAGATATTGAGATACTTCAGTAGTCAAGATCAGCAGTGCATCTCTATGCCACAGTCACTGTAGAAGAGGCAGAAGTGGAACAGCAATTCTAGGCCATTACTCATTTATTCTGGGTGCTCTGATCCATCGTTTGCACACATGCAGTATTTCAGCCACCCAAGCTTTCAGCAAAAAAATCTCTTAATTGTCCCTGACACCATTACATCAATGTCAATATGCCCTTCATGTCATGGTTGACCTCAGCCATGCGTGGGTTACTTTTCTAGGTACAAAAGAGGACAACTTCATATTCTATCAGTAAGCAATTTCTCTTCAAATAAATACTGGGGATTACAGAGAGTTGGATATTCAGAGAGTACAGTGCAACACACAGGAAATCCATGTTAATTTTCAGTGTCCCAAGTGCTTAATTTGTATAAGAATACATTCTGGGACCCAAAGGTTTGCACATAAACTCTCCGCTAGCACCATCGAAGGTCGGTATGGCGAATACCAAGGCTATGTAGTCTTGAGACCCTTTGAGGCCTCTTTAATCCACCACCAGACACTCCCTGCCTCTTTACCTCACCCTTGTAAATTCTTTTTCATCCCTGCTTTTTCCTTTGTCACTGTTTTCCCATGTTTCCCTTCCTCCCCATCGTGTGTTGTTCTCTCTCTTGTTCTAGAGCAAAGTCTGTTGAGGAAAAATAAGTGCTGGTCCCTAAAAGTGAATGCCGGTGGGCCTTGCCTGCAAGTACCAGCATCTAGTTATGCATTGGGCCTACTGTCAAGACTGGCACACTTCACAACATGCTTCATTATAATATTTGTTGACAAACGTTTATAGATGTGTGCATGCGTATAATGTGTAAATATGTGAATCAAGAGAAACACAAATTGATTCTTCATTATTCCTTGCATTCCATTGTGCTTATGTTCTCTTTTCAAGCTCATCACACCAATCAGATGCCCTACAGCTGTGCCTCAAAAAAGGGTACCATTAAAATAATACTAATCTGAGGAACTATAGAAGGCGCATTTGGCCTTCATAGGTCATGCTTCAAATATCTTGATCACTGAGGTGTGCTACTGAATTCCCCCAAAATAATTTGCAAGAATATCCTTGATTGTTGCCATTACCCAAAATTGCCTTGCAACCGAGGATAAGCATGGGTGTACATTCAACACTATGGATATTTTCAGCCTCCCAAGATGGCTTCATACCCAGAGGTTATGTTCTGCATGTAGGCAACCAACTCATGGCCACATATTTCACATGAGCAACAAGTCTGATTCATGCACTACAGTGAATGGACTGCGTTGATTTACCACATCTGTACATCCTGATGCACCAATGTCACCTCCTTCATAATGGATGTATGTGAAGCCCATAGAATAATGACCAAATTGTACATAATCTGGATCAACGTTCTGTACATTTGTGTGAACTCATTGTGAGGATTGTGTGATATATATCTCACTTGACTTATGTTAATGTAGAATATTACACCTTCTACATGATCGTCTGTCTACTAGAGGCACATTTTCAAACCATGCTGAACTGTGGATGTGACGGATGGTGTGAATTGACAACTGTCTGTTATTCATAACGACCTATAAATCCCTGAAGAACTTTATGGACTTCTAATTGCATTCTATCAGTGGTATTTGGCTTTTTTCAGTGTAACTTTACGCAGCATACAATATAATGTTACGCCAATCTTGAATACTTAGACTTGATCAATGTGGAATTGCAAAATGAACTATTCCTAAGCCATACAAGGCACAAAAAGAGCTTTTGACTGCTTCTCATTCCACTCCAGAGCTACCTGAAAAAAGGGCAGGAAGAGGATATCGAGGGCTCCCAACCTCATCAAGGAAGAAGCAGATTGTGGGTCAAAGGTTCCTTGTGATGTTCCCTCTGCAGCGTGGTTGGCCTAATAAGCAAATGAGAAGCAAGGCATACCTCGCACAAAACAAGACTTGCTCTCTGACAGTTCAAAATCTGATGTGATGCATGTGACCTAACACATGACTAAAGTTATCAGCCACATTCTGCCTCATAAATGGGACATTAATGAGTTAGTTAATGTTAGTTCTAGTGTTCTACTTTGGGCCACACAATGCTGTTCAGGCTTTGGGACTACAGACATACCAGACTGACATATGACAATAGCCTGACAACGTGCTTCTAGTGCGCCCATTGGTACAACATGATGGAAAGACTGCACTAATGCCACCAAAGAACTTTGAGTGACTCTGAGTGTGAACCGATACCAAATAGGAAAAGTGGATTGAAATTGGTGCATATTGAAGATGTGCACAGGGAGCAAGGCCACACTGCTTTGTCTTGTATGTCTTTGCCTGACTAGAATTGAATCAATATATTTTGTGGCACATCACAGTCACAAAGTGCTAACATAAGTGTCTGGCTCAAGTGACATCATAAGCAGGGCAAGTGGAATTATGCGGCAGAGGAGGGCCAAATTATGTGGCAGGGTTAAGTAAATTATGTAACAAGAAAAAGCAAATTATGCTGCATTATGCCGCACATTTTGTGATAGCATTACTTCATTATTTTGTAATTTTGAAACTTAGCATTGTCTGGGCATTAGTTGTACTTAATTAGTACCAGTTTAACACCTAGTTATAGCAATAAGCTACTGAAATGTGATCAGCCAACCTTTGCAAAGGGCCTTCCACTGCGAGGCAACATGCAACGTTGCGTTTTTAGTAACATTTGAACCATTTGAGTTGGAAACAGTTTATTTTTTTGGTTAAAATCTGTAAATTATCCAGCAGATGATGCATTAGGTGGCAAATGTGGCAAATCTACAATTATGAGAAAATCACAGCACAATCACATAATTTCAGTGGTCCTGATTATAAGCCACGACAGGTGCACAGATATTGATCACACCTACTCATCAGACATTAGCAATCTGTGATGTGTCACGTCAGCAATGTTGGCTTTTCAGGATTTTGCCAGGCTCCATTCCTCAGCCTAACACAAGATTGCAATGCTGCAGGTATCACTTTGGCAACGACACCGAACTTATTGAGTAAATAGCTAGGGTTGATGACATCAGGCGTGGTCAAGCCAAGGATATTAGATGTGTGAGGAAAATATTCATTTGGCACATATGAATACACCTGCAACAAAGCTGCATTTAAGAAGCATAGTATTTGCTAACGTGCAAGTGAAAAACACTGAGGTGGACGTTTAGGTGGACATGTGCCATATGAGACGTAAAAAATAAAAAACGCACTTATCACTATTATCAATACCAGTAGGAACCAATTAAGAATGCTAGTGATGATGCACGAATTAGACAGTGGTCAGGCACAGATGAATTATTAATAAATACATGTTTTTCCTACACCGAATCCTCTTGCAATATGTTCAAACTGGAATGACTAAATATGATTTAAGCTTTTTCAGTGTTTGGTTTGACTTACATATACTGAGTGCTGACTTTATTGTTTAAACTATACGAGATAGATATTGCTATTATTCTTTACACTTTAAAAACAAACAAAAAATTACCAGGCTCTGTCGTCAGTCCTGTCTGTCCAGAAAGCACCACAGAAATAGAGCCCCATCTGTGAAGGTGGTGATAGATGACAGATAGATAGATAGGTAATAAAGGTAACGCAATGGCACACACACAAACGAACATATGCTTCGGAGAACAGACGTCTTGTACATGTTTTCAAAATGTGAGACAGCTTAATGTGCACACACTAGCACGAGGGCGTAGCAGACTTGGTAGTGACAGAGGACCTATGAACAGGTGATGGTGCCCAACAAACAGTCTTGTAACTCTTACCTTTAGTGTGTGTGGTCGGAACTAATATAGCTGAGACATCTAGGTGGCTGAGTGAAGGGGGAGATCTGTTGAGCAAATTCTGGTTGTACCTTTGACGCACCATGTGCGTGCGGTGAATTTAGTCCTTTGTACAATGTAAACACTGGGTCTCGGAAGAGGCAGGGACATGAATGCTGTCATTCACAACTGACAGCGCTCTGTGTAGATCTGGATGGTATCTTATTTTGCACGAGTAACACGTAAGCCCGATTTTCAAAGATTTTGCATCTGATTCGTGTTACTTTTTTTTTTTTTTAACACAGATCAGATTCAAAATCCAAGTTGGTATTTATAAACCCATGCAAATGATGATTTGCACTGGTTTATGATAAAAAGTAATGCAACACGCGTGATGTGTTACCTTGTGTTATTGTACATGGAGGGGACGGTGCATGGGATGGTGCATGACCATTCCTGTGCATCCACCTATGGATTATTGATGGAAATCCATATCTACAAACAAATGTAGATACGGATTTGCAATAAAATCCTACCACTGCCTGAGGCTGGTATGACAAGGGAAATATTTTATTTTTCCTCGTTTTTTTATCTTTGCATGTGTGCTCCATTTTGCAGCACACATTCAAAGAGGACAATGCCTTTTTGACCCCTTAGAGCCCCAAAACTATGTTGATCACAAAACAGACACCCTTGCACCATGCCTGTGTTGGCCCATGGCTTCTGAAATTGTGTTTGTGCAGGGAGAGAGCAGAACGGAACCACTTCTTTGTAGATATGGCACAGTTCTGCTCTCTTCAGTTGTGCTTGCTTTCCTGCATTGAATGAACTCTTTCTAAACCTGGTATATAGCCCGTTGTGTGTGATATGGCATGTGTCCTGCAAAGGCTTACATATTTGCCATTTGGACTCATAGGTGCACTTTTCCACGCCTGATGATGTGTGGTCTCTGGGGCGGTCAGGTCATGAAGCAGAAGGTCGTGTAATTGTATGAAGAATGTGCGAGTGGAAAACTAATGGCATAATGCAAAATGGTGGGCCCCCACTGCAGAACATGATGAGAGGCCTCTGAGCAGTGCTTAATTTGTGCTTGTTGTTTCTGGGGCTGAGCACCAGCACTTATTTTTGAGGGCCGACACTTGTTCTTCTGTCTCAAGCATGTGCTGCATGCAGAAAACGTATGGGAAAGAGGAGGAAGAGAAAAACGAAAAAGCGTCACAAAGGGAAAAGCAGAAAGCTGCAAGGGTGAGCTGAAGGGGCAGGGGCAGCTGTAAATGGATTGGAGAGGCCTGAGATGGCTTCAGGATTATGCTGTCTCAGTATTCCCTTTCCCCACATTTAATTGCAGCAGCCGTGTATTTAAGAGGAGGGCTTTGGGCACCTGCACGTTTTTATTTACAAATTAAGCACTGCCTCTGAGTCTCCCATATCTCACAGATGGTCATCGAACTTTGGCTGATTGGGGGCACCCAGAAGGGCTGGGGCCTGATGAACAGCTGAGTGCCCTCCTGTGCCGCACGGGCTGCCTGGTCCTGCATTACACCCCTGTGGAGAACTTGAAATGTAGTCTGAGGTTGGCAGGAAAGAGATCAGCTGTCACTTATATGCTAACAAACTTATCCTTGCTGTAACTTCACTACTTTATAATCTCTCTCATGGTGCAAAAATCCATCCCTACAACATTCAACCTATTGATGACTTCCTGCCACTTAGTCTGCCTCTCAGTTCGACTTGGGTTATGTGAAAGCAGACCATAGAGTTTTTCATAGTGATCATAGTTAATGTCTCATCCTCAGGGACATTGTTTTTCCTCTTTGAATGTTTTGCTTTTCCGGTGGTCCTTTGACTCTCTGGGTCCAAAGAGGTGCGGCACAATGGAAAAGAACATAGGTGTGGGAGTTTCTTGCATTGATGCACTTTAGACTGTTACTGTTGCTCAGTGTGTATGATTGTGGTTAGGTGTGACTACTTTCCCCTTCCCCTTTCAGAGTGTTGTGCATTTATGCCTAAATTGCTACGTCATATGTGATGAAATACGCAGGATCTCTATGCATACGGCCCAATGAGCTAGGATTGGTGTATTAATACTGGGGACTTATTAATGTAGACCTCCATCTTACTCTGAAAATCTGGAGTACTACATGAGCAAGTCAAAGACAAATCTTTTGAATCTGACGCTATGTTTATATGAACTAAATTGATGGTTGTTCTTTCAGGCACATGCCAGTCAACCCCTCAATTCCGGGAACATCTGCATGCATGTAACGTTATGGAATTATTTTTTGTGAGTTGTTAAAACCTGTAATAATACCTGCTGCAGTGCCATATTTTTATGAGCATGTATAATTCCACGTTCATTTTTTCCTTTATGAAATAGACTTGGTGGTTTGCACTCAATTTTAATATCGGCATAAAATGGTGGGGTAATAAACGTCAAAAGTATTAGTGTCTATTTTAAAAGCGTTAGTCCATTTTTACAGTTTCTATTCACGCTTGAAATATGTGCGAATGCAAAACAGGAAGTGCCTGTCATTTGCAATACGATCTATAGACAGTAGCCTCAAGGAGAGTTTCAATGTCGAATAGCTCAATTGCCGGAGACTTGAGTGTATTGGAAAAGTAACAAAAACAACCCTCTTATGCATGGAAGCCCCCAATTACTGAGTTCTGCATAAATATTTATACGTTAAATTATTTATATTTTTCTTCATAACGGCATCTTCTTTCAAACATTGTCTACGTCAAAACATTTTTTTCCAAGAATCTGTGCCTTGGCTAGTGAGAATATACATTTGAAAGCTCGTGTTTATTGATCTCTGCTTCATTGTAGTTCTGATCATGCCTTTTGGTAAAGGGACATTTTAGAAATCAAACATTTCATGCTCAGGTACATAGTATACAATGCAACTTTCAGCTTTTGTATAATAAAACCCTTGGCGAATCATTTGTTGCACTGACTTATGTTGCACATTGTATTCAAGGAGTGCATTTTTTGATCTTTCCAATGTGACATTCAAACCACACCATTCATAAGTTCTCTGCAAAATGATGTTAAGCAGCATGAGTGAAGCCTCTGGATTGGCTGGAGCAGGCTAGTCCAGCACCCCTAGAGGCACTGGAGCCCTGTGCCTGCTCTCCATTTGATTTGTGCACGTTGCCTTGGCCGTAGCAAGGTAGCCAGCCAAACCTACTCCTCACTGCTGTCAATCGGCAGCAATGAGGCACTGACCCGGCCCCCACACTGTTTGTCAGAGAGTACAAATTAAAAAGGTGATAAAATCATGTAATTACTATTTTATTTTCACTCTTTCTACAGCAGTGTGGAGGAGGGGGCGGCGATGCTCCTTTGTTCATATGGAGGAACCACCGCTAGGGGGGAGGAGGTGAGAGGGCTTACATAAAATACTCATTTGTTCTTATTTGAAACAGGATGCTATTGTTCATCATATTATAGGGGATGCACAGTATTTCACCTATGATATGTTGCAACAGTTACAATAATTGTTATTGTTTTGTGTAAATAGAAAATATGTGGCCCATGATATTTAGGCATAGAAAATATGAACAGTGAGTTAAGTTGCCAAACCCAGAACTCACTCCCTTAAGCACAATTGTACAAAAGAGAATTTCGCTGTAGATAGTATGTAAAAAATATTTTTGCTTCAGCAAAACAGCAACAATCCCAGCAAAAATAAATGGTGCAAAATAGAACACGGTTACAAAATGCAATTACTAATAAATAGCACCCCAGTGCTAAAACGCACCATTTTACTTCTACAATTCTTTATGGGATTATCATTCTGCCCTCCCTCATTGGTCCCCATGCAGCTGTGGATCTAAGCAGTTGGCTGGTTGCACATAAACACTTGTGCACAAGTGTGTGCTTATATGTGAGAGTTTGATGTGTCCAAATACTATTCTACTATTGTGCACAGCTCAGTAATTGCGCATTTACCCTGCAAGGTGTGATGTTGACCTGATTTGGACCTTACATTATTAGTAGGCACTCATAGGTAATGTCAATAGGGTTTACTGTTTTTTTAAGTGTTGCAGTGTTATACACATGGGGAAGAATTCCCTTAAAAGCTGTTTTGCTTCCTGTAGACCTGCAAAGTTCAGTAAAGTATCAAACTGGAGTGAAACATATGGCCAAGTTTGACCATACAAGTCCTATGAACCTACATGTACACCCTATGGGTCATTCAGAATTGTCATATTTGTTTGGTTCAACTTAGAATCAGATTCTAGGTATTTTGTGACCCCGCTGGGCCAAGTTAATTGCTTTGCTCCAAAGCAGAGGAAACAAAGGCCTCCCCAAGGAAAAGGAGTAATTAGCAATGCTTCACTCAGCTCCTGGGGAGAACGTGTTGTAGAAGAAAATCTGTATATATTAATTTGCTGTCACACTGTACCAGGGAGGGACAGTCCAGACCCACTGAACAATGGAGGAAGCCAAGATCTCTGGAGCCAACAAAGAAGAGGGCTCCCCTTTGAAGTTTGTGGGGGTCTTTGGTAGTAACATCAACTAGGGGCAGAGCTTATGTCCCCATAAAGATGTGCACAGAGACCACTTGATGGCACCATGTTGGATTTTTTCAGCATGCTGTGCATGATGTGGCACCCTAGGCTTGGTCAGGAGTGCCTGGAAAATAGAACTTTCAACTCCCACTTAAATTGTTTTGTGCAAGGGAGAGACAAGGAGTTGGACACAGGAATTGAACAGCAGCAACACAATGGACACCCGGAAGGACAAGCCCCATGATGCCCTATAGACTGAGGCATCTGCTAACAGCTGACCCTAGCTCCAGTGGATCTCTCCAGCACCAATGAGGCTGCCTACCTTACACCTCATAAGTACCAAGTGGGGGAAGTTCAGGACTTCTGTGCCCCAACAGAGGGAAAGGAGCACCAGAGTCCAAGAAAAGGGGGAAAGCTTTCAAAGGGAGCCAGTGAAACCAGTTCCATGCACAGTGTGCCATTTAGAGGCCAGGAGGCCTGCTGAATATGCTGCAGGTACCTGGGGCTCACTACCAGGAGACAAATGAGCATAAGAGCAAAGAAAGTGGTCCAATGGAGCCTGAGTTATGCATCTCGGAAATCTTTCCAATTTAAACATGCCAGAAATCAGTAAAGGAGCGTGTGGAGATCTGCTGCATTTCTAAGGATTTTCCCTAAGAAGGGACAAGCCCCTGGGGGATGCTGCAACACATTTCATAGGTATCTGGGAGAGGAATCTGTGGGGCCCTTTCCCTGTCCCTGAAATGCCCGCAGGGGTAATAATTTCCTGGCAGTCACATACACCCGGAAGGTTGCCCACAGAGGGCCAAGAAGAAATCAGGACCCCAACCCAGGGGCCCCGAGCTAAGAAGAGGAGCTGTGGAGGGTGCTCCCGCACCCACAAGAATGTCAATGTTCCACCTCCATTCCCGGTGCCCATGTTTGGTGGGTGGAGGGCTTCAACACCTGTTTGTGTTTGGTGTGGACAGGAGGAAGTGAATGTTCCTTCACCGGCACAGCTCTCTGTTGACCAGACAGGACGTTTGATGGGCAGCACAGGAGTGGGATCCCTGCATTGCCTCCAAAAAAAGTGCATCTGGTTTCCTGTGTGAGACCAGCCATATCTTATAAAAAGTAAAAAGAAAATAAAGAAAAAGACACGCACGTATAAGGAATGTGGCCGAATCAGCTAATATAATATGTATGGCTCCCATGTTGGGAGCGCTCCGTGTACCATGTGAGGCTCATCAGCATATTTTTCAGTGCTCCTTTTCAGTTTTGTGATTCCCTAGAGAGCAGGGGCACCACCTACAATGTTGTGGGGGTTGTAAGAGGCACAACAGCCCCCTCCAGAAAATAACTAACTAAATTAAACATTTGTCTCCCATTGCAAAGACACATGACCTGGGCAGAATGTTGCTTTACTTTCACAATACTCCTAAGGCTGGAACATTTGTTCAACGGTCTGCGAGTGCAGCAATCTATAGTGGTTGGTTCTATGACTGCCTGTTATGTGCCCTAAATGTGTTAAAGAAAGACTCAGATACATGTTATGATTATTTTAAATGCTTTATTTACAATATACTGCTAATAATGTTTATCACAATAATGACTACATTTAAACATGGTTAATAATTACAGCAATATAATGGTTGTTCATAGCGCGTGTAGTATTGGACTTTTAAATGTGGTAACTCTCGACAAAGCCAATAGGCTTGCTCTATGTAATTGATGTGGTGACCTTGGACAAAGCCAACAGGTGTGCCTTGTATAGTTTTGCGATTACCCTTTGACAAAGCCAATAGGAATGCAGTATTTAAAGTGCTACCCCATATTGTGGGGTTGTATCTGGTATAGGTGGGGAATGCACTGTGATTGGTGGGGTCACGACCCATTAGGGAGCTATTATGATTGTAGAATGTCACCAAAGTTATTTCAATCTATCTGATGTATATATTTGTAAATTAATGTAGTAGTATTTAGTAGTGTTCATGTAATATATGCACTTTTCCTTTTCCAAAGAAAAAGCACGGACTGAACAATCATTTATTGAGTGTTATTATTGCATGCCAGCAAATGGTGATTACTGGGCCATCCTACCTTCCCTGAGTAGAGCTTGGGCTGCTCTGCTACCCTGAGAGAATCAAATGCTACAATGGGGTTATTGGTTCCCATAAAGGGGAAATTGTGGACCTATTTCTTGCACCACCCTCAAATCCTGCACAAATAATAACCCTAGTTCTTTCACTACTGCAAATGTCTCTTGTTATCATTGTGATGCACCACGGTGGATCCTAGGTGCACCAAGGCCTTTTCTCTAGTAACATAATTAACATACCCAATTATTAGAATATATAAATATGATAATGCGAACATGGTAGGGACAAGCAAATGAGATTCCTTCTCTTCACTTCAAACGATTCTTTAGTTAAACAAGTTTACAACACATCCACAACCTCATTCATAAAACAAAACCACTTTCCATTTAGATCTCTCCAAAAACAACGCTACTAACCATACACAACAAATGGAGCAGCTACTTTTACTCTGGATATTTCATAAAACACTTTGGTCTTTTAAGGAATAGGAAAATTCCATAAAAAACAATCAAATACAACATGTAGGCATTTTATATTATGTGTCTAGTGCTGTACATCAGCAATCAGACTGTTTTACAATGGGCATGGACAAACAGTTACAGAGAGCAAAGCATCCTTAACAAGTGGAGGGTGCAGGACTGAATTGTACTTCTCTTTACAAATGTCATGGAATGTGGAGGAACATGCACTTTTCTCCCCACTGTTGTGTTCTCAGACAGACCAAAAATTCACAAATGAGGTCCACTGAAATTAATTGTAATTTAATTTGCCTTGTGCATATTTACAGTGGGTATCATGATAATCGAAGAGCATTATATTATTTGGTGAGTCAACTAACTCCAAAATTGTTTGCCAGCTACACTCCACTACCACAGTATGCCATTTATATAGTAGTTAATGTTTTCTTATACATAGTAATTATATTTTGATCATCAGTTACACTGAAAATAGTATGAATCCACAAAAGCTTTTAAAACCCTATAATAAAATATTTATGTTCAAGTGTGTTGGATTTGCTCACCATCACAGCAGTGAATAAGTACCAGGCAATTGTGTTTGCTAATCAGGGGCCACCTCAAGTACAAATTTTGACACCCAAAATGCAAACCGGAAAATCTGTAATCTTGTTCTAATCACTCACGCATAAGAATATCACAGGAATGTCTGCTGATCCTTTTTTTCAATTCTTATATAGCGTGAACAAGACCTGAAGGCATTGAAGCGCTTTAAACATGCACCAGTTACATTACAGAAGGAAACATTCATTTTTTGGTGGCACAGGCAGACTAAAGGGCCCATTACGAGTTTGGCGGTCAGACAACCTGACTGGCAAACTCGTTGTGAGGAGACCGCCATGGAGCTGGTGGTCACTCCCCCGGGTCCATTACGAGGTTTCCACTGGGCTGACCGGAGGAAACCTCTGAAATCAGTGGTTTCCACCGGTTAGCCCAGCAGAAACCGTGTGGCGGCATTGGCTTTGGCAAGGTCAATGTCATCACACAAATGGGGCCT
Organism: Pleurodeles waltl; assembly: GCF_031143425.1. Taxonomy (NCBI): domain Eukaryota; kingdom Metazoa; phylum Chordata; class Amphibia; order Caudata; family Salamandridae; genus Pleurodeles; species Pleurodeles waltl. The sequence goes on from NC_090439.1 coordinate 685,147,653, forward strand.
CGGGCACCCTAGGGATGAGGACTGTTTCTGCAAACAGTGCACATTATGAGGGTGCCGGCGGGGGGGCCCTGCACTGCCCATAATATGGGGTCCCCACCATGGAAAGCTTGGTGTAAACCGGACTTATGATCAGCATGGCAGTGCTGAACTCAGAGGTCCCGTGGCTGACCACAGCTCTGACCACCTTTATGCCGCCGGGTACCCTATTTCTGGTGCGGATGGCGGTCCCCTGGTGGTCCGACCACCAGTGTCGTTATATGGCAGTCCGACCACGTGGAGTGAGGTGGTCCGACCATCACTGCAATTCTGGCGGCCCTTGGACCGCCAGACTTGTAATGAGGCCCTAAGTGATTTGGCCGGAATCACAGGAAGTTGAGCCGCCTTGAGACTCTAATCTGGTTCCCCAAGTTTGGCAACCCTGGCTATTACACCACATCCTCTCTCCTTTTCAGTGTCTGCTTTCACTTGGCTTACGATTTCAACTAAAGACACTATTTTAGAACAACTGGCTTTACATGGCTTTACATGAAAATCTGTGGGTGTTTGTCCTGTTCGCTTCAATTATGCACCCATTTGTAATGATAGGGATTTAGTAACAGCTATTTTGTGCTGTGCTGCGATCATTTCTTCAGCACAAAATATATTTTGAAGCAGAAAGTTGGGCAGTGCTGCTGTTTGCACCACTTTGCCTTATAAAGCGTTGCTTGACGTCATGTTAGTGCCTCTGCTGTGTAATAGGAAATCTGGGCTTCTGTTTTTTTAACTGTGTTTTAGCTCATGCACTAACTCACAGTTTTACAGATATCGTACATGGACTGTAAACAGTGTAATGTATTGTGAAATGGTCACATATCTCCATTCTGTACCTTTGTAAAGGTGTAGAATATGTTCATCAAACAGCCCTGCAGTTGCCCTCACTGCCATACCCCAAGATAATGCCCTGGTAGGCTTTTCATCTTCATACAATAACATTTAAGCAGCATGGCTCTCACGTGGAAATTAGATTTATTCTGATAGAAAACTGTAAGGTAAATTTAACTTCAGAAATGGGGTCAGATATACAAAGCCATTTTGTAATCACAAACCCTGCGATTCACATCACAGGGCTTGGGGCCATAAAATGGCTTTTAGATATGTATTAAACCCATATTACGAGTCTGAAAAGCTTTTCTGACTATAAAAATAGGTTTAGCGACCCATACCAAATAAAAATTAGTAAGATGCCTGAAAGGGGCACCCTCACCTAATTGCAATTTGATACAGCAAGCATCAATGTTTTTTCGACCACAATGGTAATCACAAACTATTGATCAGTTACCAACTGTTAGAAATGGGGTCTTTGGTTGGCAGTCAGGTTACCCCCTGTCCAAGCAAGGACCCTCACTCTAGTCAGGATAAAAGAGAATCACCCTCAGCTAACCCCTGCTTACCCCCTTGGTAGCTTGGCACGAGCAGTAGGCTTAACTTCAGAGTGCTAGGTGTAAAGTATCTGTACCAACATACACAGTAACTTAATGAAAACACTACAAAATGACACAACACAGATTTAGAAAAATAGAAAATATTTATCTGAACCAAACAAGACCAAAAAAAAAAAAAATCCACAATACACAAGTCAAGTTATCAATTAAAAAGCAAAAAGAGTCTTTGGAGGTGATTCTCACCCTGGCGGGTGGCGGAGGCCGCCCGCCAGAGTTCCCCCCTCCAAAATACCGCTCTGCGGTCGAAAGACCGCTGAGGGTATTTTGGGTTTTGCACTGGGCTGGCGGGCGACCGCCAAAAGGCCGCCCGCCAGCCCAGTGCAAAACACCCTTCCCACGAGGACGCCAGCTCAGAATTGAGCCGGCGGAGTGGGAAGGTGCGACGGGTGCAGTGGCACCCGTCGCGTATTTCAGTGTCTGCAAAGCAGACACTGAAATACAAAGTGGGGCCCTCTTACGGGGGCCCCACGACACCCCATACCGCCATCCTGTTCCTGGTGGGCGAACCGCCAGGAACAGGATGGCGGTATGGGGTGTCAGAATCCTCCATGGCGGCGCAGCGAGCTGCGCCGCCATGGAGGATTCATTTGGGCAGCGGAAAACCGGCGGGAGACCGCCGGTTTTCCGCATCTGACCGCGGCCAAACCGCCGCGGTCAGAATGCCCTGCGGGGCACCGCCAGCCTGTTGGCGGTGCTCCCGCCAACCCTGGCCCCGGCGGTCATGGTCAGAATGACCCCCTTTATGTAGTTTTAAACACACACTAACACTGTTAGCGTGAAAATGTACCTTGGGTGCGTCAAAAATAACCCCGCACGGGAGAGTGTATCAAAAAAGGCTTGCGATGTGTCGATTTCACTCAAGAGCGAGACCGTGCATCGTTTCTCCTTTCGTCGGTTCGGGCGCGTCATTTCTTCTCTCCACAGGAGAGCGATGTGTCGATCCGGTGAGCACTTTCGGCTCCGGGCAGGCATTGCGTTGTTTTTACACGCCCAGCGGTGTTTGTGTCGGAAATCCAGCGGCTTACGATCTCCCAGCCTCCGTCAGCGATGCTGCATGTCGTTTCTCCAGCTCCGTGCGTCGAGTCTTCAGACGCGTTGCAGACGAGCATCGATTTTTAGCCACAAATCCGGTGGCGCGTCGATTTTCAAGCCGCAGGTCAGAGTTTCCTCGCACAGCGTTCTGTACGTGGATTTCTTCCTCTTAGGCTGCCAGCCTCTCCTTTCAGGGTCCCAGGAACTGGATGGGCACCACAGGGCAGAGCAGGAGTCTCTCCAGAGACTCCAGGTGCTGTCAGAGAGAAGTCTTTGCTGTTTCTGAGACTTTAAACAACAGGAGTCAAGCTCTAAATGAAGCCCTTAGAGAGTTCTTCTCAAGATGAAAGGCACACAAAATCCAGTCTTTGCCCTCTTACTCTGGCAGAAGCAGAAACTGAGGGTAGCTCAACAAAGCACAGTCACAGGCAGGGCAGCTCTTCTTCCTCAGCTCTTCTCCAGGCAGAGGTTCCTCTTGGTTTCCAGAAGTGTTCTAAAGTCTGTGGTTTTGGGTGCCCTTCTGTTACCCATTTTCTCCTTTGAAGTGGGCCTAATTCAAAGCTAAGTCTCTTTTAAATGTGAAATCTTGCCTTGCCCAGGCCAGGCCACTGACACTCACCTGGAAGTTGGAGACTGCATTGTGTGAGGGTAGGCACAGCCCTTTCAGGTGTCAGTGACCACTTCTCCCCTCCCTCCTAGCACAGATGGCTCATCAGGAAATGCAGACTACACCCTAGCTCCCTTTGTGTCACTGTCTAGTGTGAGGTGCAACCAGCCCAACTGTCAAACTGACCGAGACAGGGAATCCACAAACAGACAGAGTCACAGAAATGGTATAAGCAAGAAAATGTTCACTTTCTAAAAGTGTCATTTTCAAAGACACAATCTCAAAATCAACTTTACTAAAAGATGTATTTTTAAATTGTGAGCTCAGAGACCCCAAACTCCTTATGTCCATCTGCTCCCAATGGGTATCTACACTTTAATCATATTTAAAGGTAGCCCCCATGTCAACCTATGAGAGGGACAGGCCTTGCAACAGTGAAAAACGAATTTAGCAATATTTCACTGTCAGGACATATAAAACACATTACTATATGTCCTACCTTAACCATACACTGCACCTGCCCTTGGGGCTACCTAGGGCCTACCTTAGGGGTGCCTTACATGTAGGAAAAGGGAAGGTTTAGACCTGGCAAGTGGGTACACTTGCCAAGTCGAATTTACAGTGAAAACTGCACACACAGACACTGCGGTGGCAGGTCTGAGACATGATTACAGAGCCTTTGATTTACAGGCCCTGGCACCTCTAGTGCACTGTACTAGGGACTTACTAATAAATCAAATATGCCAATCATGGATAAGCAAATTCCATACACATTTTGTAAAGGAGCACTTTAACACTGGTTAGCAGTGGTAAAGTACCCAGAGTAACAAAAACAGCAAAATCAGAGTCCAGCACACATCAACAACCTGGGAAACAGAGGCAAAAAGTTAAAGAAGACCATGCCAAGGATGGAAAGTCTAACACCAACCTTTTAAAGAAGGTGGGAACTGATTCTTAAAGAGAAAAGTGTTCCCTTTGGACACCTTCCCCGAGATGAATGGTGTGAAGGGATGGCAGTGCAGTATGTAATGATCGAGGCAACCCTGCTTGCTTCCCCTCTAAGTTTTCAGAAATGGGAAACTTTTTTTTTTTCCAAGGAGCACTATTTCCTTTAAGGTACAAGACCTGCTTTAAAACAAAAATAGATTGTCATTTGGGAATGCAAATGCAGGGATGATAGTCTACTGTTCCTTGCAAGCCTCCACTCCTGTGTTTGTAGCCAATCAATAGCAGGCACAAATGGCGATCTGGCTAATTAATATTCGTTTGGGTGGGTATTCCATGACCACCTGTGACTGACAATTTGTGATGCTACAGACTTTGCAATACAAAATCGAAGACTGTTCTCCAATTGTAAGTACAGAATTTGCAACTGCTTTTTACAAACTGAAATGGAGGTAGGACTGATAAGGGTAGCTGAACAGTTCAAAATCATAATGTTAATAACTGCTCAAATGATTTAAATGGCTGAACTAGCTTTCCCATGAGAAATTGTCAGGAATACTCCAGCTTGCCAGTAACAAAAGTTTCAAGTATGGCTGTGACTGAGTGATGGTTGAGGTAGTTGAGGCTGGCTGATTATGAGGAAGAATGATTTTTTTACTGTGCAAATGGTGTTTGAGGTTGTAGTTTATAGGTGATCTGAGGATTTGATCTGGTATGGGAAGATAAGACAGTCAAATGGTTGTGGGCATGGTGAATGAAGGTAAACAGAACTAATAATTTTTAGATTGAGCCTCTAGCAGTACAAGACCTTCCAGGGACAAGTGGTAGATAGGATGTATGTGGCCCACACTTAGATGGGAGATAAATTAAACTTTTTGAGACTCATCAGAAACACTATGAGAGTTTGAGACTGTCTAATTCCCAGGCCCTGCTGCCACCTCCTGCTGTGCATAACCCAAGACAGTACTATGTGGGGGGGTTGACTGGAAATAGGAGTGTATGCACATGGAGGATCTGCTAAATGAGAAAAAAATGATTTAAAAAAGCAAGAAATTCACTGCAAAAAGTAAAAGTTAAGGTGGAGTTATGGTTAGCTTTTGATATAAAAACTTAACGTATGTTGAAAAAAAACCTTAGACATTCACTGACAAAAACCACAGTTAAAATGCAGTTATGAGAAGAAAACTAAGGGCCTAATTATGAGTCTTGCGGTCTTGTGACCACCACACTCGCAGTAGCGATCTGGACCGCCTCTGCTGTGGCAGTCTGACTGCCAAATTGCGACCCTGGTAGTCCAACCGCCTGGGTATCGCCATCCCCGCCGGGATCGGTGATCCCGACAGGCTGACGGTGAGTGCAGCTTGCAATCAGCCAGATTGGCGCTGCACACAGCGCCGCCCTGATGATTACAACTTGGTTCTCTGCCAGCCTTTTCATGGTGGTTTCACCGCCATGAAAAGGCTGCTGTAGAACAGGTGCCGGGGGCCACAGGGAGACCCCTGCTCTGCCCATGCCAGTAGCATGGGCAGTGCAGGGGTCACCCTGCCCAGCACCCGCATTTTGAGCACTGTCTGCTGTGCATATTACGAGTGTGCTGGTGCCCCCTGGGGGTGGCAGCATTTCAGCCGACTTGATTACGAGTCAGTGACAATGCTGCCACCACTTTCCCCCTGGGCTGACTTTCTGCCCGCCAGCCCAGGCGGAAAGCTATAATGGGCCTGGCGGGGTGGTCACCACTACAGTGAAGGACACCCTGTCGGGAATTTGGCGGAAGTGTGTTCCTGTCCGCCAAACTCTTAATCAGGGACTTATTCTAAAACACACTAAAATCACCAGTTATGGCTAAATGAACTAATCATAACTCATGCATCATATGACATCATTTATGACTTGTTAAATAATATCACTGATGAAATCACTGATGAAATCACTGATTGCATCTCAAATCAAATCGCCTACTTTGCAATGTGACCTGATAATACATAGATCACATCACAAACCAGATTCCCAAGTTGTGCATCTTTGGTTTTTGAATGGGAATAGTACATAGGGCTTTTACTTCTCTAGCTCTTGTTTTCTATCCATGCCATTCTCGTCTTTGCACGTGGAAATAGTGTTTTCTCAATTATACTTGATTCGTTTTTAGTATTGTAGTGCAAAGCGTTCTTCCATGAGGCATATATCTTGCCATTATATTTATCACTAACATCAAAATCTAATACTAATCTTAAACTATGCATGGTGTGTTTTATTTTAAAATGCATGACCGGTTAGCATAACCAGAATGTATGTCTTTGTCTTTCAGGACACTGATCTCATGACCTTCAACATCTCCATCCACCGGTCTTGGTGGCGGGAGCATGGGCCAGGATGCGTACGGAGAGTGGTGCCCGCTCCGCCCAGCCAGAGCTTAGATGATCATTCCTACATCTCAGTGTCAGGCTGCCTCATGGAATTTCAGTACCTCGAGGTCATCCACAGCGCTGTTCAAGTACTGCTCTCCGTAAGTTACACTTTCCTTTGAGGTGTCGACTGCATTCATTAGACTGAAAAAGACCAAATAATTGAATGCTGCATAAAACTGGAACCTATGTAAAAGGTTAAGAAACTGGAAGGAATTGCAATTAATATAATAAAAATATTTTTGACATTTGTATGTAATCGGAAGCTCCTAGCCTTTCTCCTTAGTGGATCAGTAAGATTCTTCTAGATTCAGCACAAACACGAAGCACCTTTAATGTAGCAGGTCTTTTCATTGATGAAACCTGAGGCTTTAGGTTGCAGAATGGGATAAAAATGAATTGATGGCGAAACAGCATTATCTTCAGGACGCTTGTCAGACTTAGCTCCGAGGGATAAAATGTAAATCCAGGGCAGGCGCATCTTTCCAATTCTAATTTAAAAGTTTAAACTCCTGCAAAGAAAAATGTGAAATGCTTCTCACCAAAATGAATAAAGCGATACGCTTCACACGTCAGTAGCTCACCTCAGGCTAGAAGGAGGAAGCACCAGGAGAAAAGATTCCAATTTTTATAGAACTGTGAGATTAACAGGGGAGAATGTCAATGCACGTGATCTTCACGGCATTTGTATGTCATACGACCAACACTTTATATTTTGCTTGATCTACATGCGTCACATCATATGTTTTTCTTTTCACCTCAAAATAGCGATGTTTCTTCTAAAAAAAAAAAAAAAGAATAACTACTTGCCAGGCAATTTGTAGAAGGTGTTGTGCCTACATGTGTGGGTCTGCACGTGCATACTTGGTAGGTGGTGATCATCTTACCATCACCGCCATGGTTTAGGATGGAAGACTAGTTAATAAGACTGAAATGGAGGTAGAATTAGAGTTGGAATTTATTGAATTATACTTTTGTTTGCCTAATAGTAGCACTTTGATAGTTCTGCGAATATCCAGTGAAAGAGTAATAGATTTAAAGACAGCTATTCATGTAGGGGATAATGATCTCATTTTTTATTTGGTATTTTAAAATGTACAGTAAAAGTGAAGCACTGAGGGGGTGTGGCCAAGTGAGCCATCATGGCGGTGGCAAACTGAGGGAGCTCCCGATCCTCCTCAGTACTAAACGATCCTGCCAGGCAGCATATTGCCCCCACCAGGATACGAGGGTAGGGGCGACTCAAGAAGACTGAAAGGGGCCAGTCGGATCCCGTGGTGGGCCATAACGGCCACGGGAGAGTAAGAGGAGGGCTGAGTCTGGGGCTGGCCGTGCGGGCCTTGCCCGGTGGCGTCAACGCACGAGGGTGGCTGGGGAAGCAGTGGCGAGGACCAAGGTGAGCTGTGGCTGGTGGTGGAAGGGACCCTTTGGAGAGAGGGCCTTGTTGCCCAGCGTGGGAGGGGAGAGGTGGCGTTGCGGCCCGGTGGTGGTGGTGGGAGGCGCTGGGCTGCCGCCGCCTGGAGCCGCCCTGCTGGCCCCTGTCCCTCCCATCCCTGCTGAGTGCTCCTACCTCAGCACGAATGAGACTGTGGTGGCGGCCTGGTGAGCCTCGTGTTGGGGCTTGAGACGCGGTGTGGAGGAGACCAACGCTCTCCCCCTCCGGGACTCATGGGGAGAGCTTGAAGTCTGCGGATCCAGAGGTGGATGCTGCATAGGGCTGTGCAGGGGCCCTGATTGCTAATGGTGCCTCAGTGTGGAATGCCGCTCACCGCTACGAAGACGACGGAGTGGGCCTGTGATGGGCCCGCACGGCGGTGCGGCCTGGCTGGCTGCTGTCTTGGAGGGCCGCTGGAAGATATTAAGGGCCCAGAGAACTGCCCCCCCTCACGCAGTTGCTTACATCAGGAGATGCGCAGCGGTCCCTTGGACACGCCGGGGGTGACTGTTCCCCCTGCGGTGGATGAGTGCTGCCCTACGACCAACTGGGGCGACTGGACTGGTACCGCAGCCAGGATTGGCTGCTGATCGAAGGGGCCATGAAATTGAGGCTGTATCGCGGCCCGGGCCTGGTTTGCTGTGGGGCCATCTCTGATTGTGGGAAACCATCATGGGGCATGGGCTGGAGCCGGTCTGGGCCTCCGGCTGACATCACTGGAGATAATTGGCGGACTGCCTGTGAGACTGACAAAGCTTCTCCTGCCAGGGCCCTGCACTTGTCAAACTACAAGGTGAGACATGATCACTGTGGGGCCCTCTGATCCGAGGGGGACATGGGGATGGATGCAAGAGGGCTGCCGAACTGAGTGCTGGTGCGGCCACTGGTCTCCTGGTCCCTGACCTTGATCCTAAGAGAGTCTGCGTGTTGAGAGGGGACATGCGCGTGAAAGATCCCAGATACGGATCGGGACAAACCCCTTCAGACTAAGGCGGCACAAACTAAAATGGATCAGTACACAGTACTCAGGGACTCTGGAGCCGGCCGGGTAGCTCCCTCCGGACATGGCAAAGCTTCTGAAGGCAATCCAAGACTCAAGGGAAGAGGTGGAGTCAAATGTGGACAGGGTCTGCGTGGACCTCTCCCTGGTGCGTCAAGATCTGCAGCGAGCGGCCGAGAGGGTGACTGAGGCTGAGACCAGAATTTCTACAGTGGAGGACGTAGTGTCTGCACTTCAGACACGGATTACTCAACTCACCTCAAAGGTGGCTGGGTTGGATGAGAGGGCTGAGGATGCCGAAAACCAGTCACGGAGAAACAATCTCCACCTGGTGGGGCTGCCAGAAGAAATAACAGGAGACAGAATGGAGGACCTCATGGAGACCTGGTTCCGATCCTGGTCGTCCGAGGACAAGCTCTCTAGTTGCTTTGTGGTGGAGAGGGCGCATCGGGCACTTGCCAAGCAACCTCCACCGGGGGCTCCTCCCTGGCAGGTGGTGCTCCGACTCCTTAAATAAAGAGACTGTGACACTACCCTGCAGGAGGCTCGCTCCTAAGGGGAATTATGCTACTCAAATGACAAAATTCAGATTTTCCCAGACTATACTCATGCTGTGCAACAACGCAGGCAATCATATGAGGAAGTTAAGCTAAAACTAAGGGTGCTGAACATATGTTATATGCTCCTCTTTCCGGCTGAATTTAAGGTGATCTACGGTGCTTCTTCCCTGTTCTTTGAAGCACCACAGCAGGCACGGGAGTGGACGATGGAGCAGAGGGAGCTGCATCCCAAAAGTGAGTTGGTAGTGGATCGTACGAACGGGGCCGAGGCTCGCCGCCGAGGCCTAGGTTGGAGGCTTGCGAGCAGCAGCAGCGGTCCAGGCGGGGGTGCCCCCGGGGTGGGGGAGGAAGAGACGCCTTGGCAAGTCCGTCCCCAGGACTGGATCTGAAGCAGCCAGAGACCTGTGACTCATCTCTATCGGATACTCCGGCCATTTTCTACTCCAGTGGGTGTCCCCATTGACTGAAACTGTGACAAGGCTTCGAGCTACTGAACTGTGAAGGCCATTGTAGCTAGTACTGGAATATGTTTGAACTAAGTTACTGTGGTCTTGAGTCCTCCCAGCGGTCAGAGGGCTGGGGGTTAGGAGAGGGTTGATGTTCAGTTGGGGGGCTGCAGGTGTGGGGTAATGCCTCTCATTACATGCTTAGTACTATTGTCTTGAAGCTGTCAGGTGGATTATCCATACATGAGCGGGGGGTATCAAGCTGTAATTCGCCTAACACCTCCACGAGTTTCTTCAGGTTGGGGTGTCAAGGAGTCAACAGCTGCTTCTTGGGTGGAAGTGTGGGGATTTGGGGAGGAAGGGCACTGTTCTTGTTGTTACAGTAATTCATATTGCATGTTGTTTTCAAGTTTAGATGCAGCTGTTCCACACACTTATCCCTTGAGACACGACCATAGACTGGGTGATGGAGTGCTAGTATCTGGTCGCGTGCTCCGCCACCCCCACATGCTGTCCCTTGCTTGCCGGGATGCTCTGTTGGTCAGATAGCCATATTCTCATGCACAAGATGATTTAGATCATTTCATGGAACGTTAATGGGGCTTCTGGACCATGTTAAATGGACCTTAGTACTTAGATATATCAAGAGACATGACCCGGGAATTGTCCTACTGCAGGAGACGCACGTAAAGGGAACTCATTGCTCCTTTTTGGGGCGCTTCAGATATGATAGGGTCTAGACCTCGGGGTTTATTCGAGCATCTCGTGGAGTAGCCCTGCTGCTTCATAAGTCGTTACCATTGACTGTTACTAAGGTTCACGAGGACCCATTGGGGAGGTATATTGGAGTAGAGGGTCAGATGGAGGCCAAGCAGTATAACTTGGTTTCCTGCTACATTCCCCCACATCTGTTGCAGGTCACCTGTGTGGTGTTTGGATCGCGGTTGGCATCGCTTCTGGCCGGCTTCACATTGGTAGGTGGTCACTTTAACGCAGTACTGGACCCGCTCTGGGATGTTTCAGCGGAAATTAGTTCCGCCTGATGCACCTGTTCAACGAGCCTTAAGAACTGGGTGGACTTGTGGGGACTTTGTGATGTATGCATGAGCGTGTCTACACCCATCGGTCTTCCGCACACCACACCGAGGCCTGAATTGACCTTGTATGGGCTCCAGCTACAGAGGTAATGAATCTGTTCGGATCCTTCCCACAGGTGTATCCGATCATGCCCCATTGTTTGCCGAGTGGGGGGATGGGTATCGGACACATCATCTGATCTGGAGGCTCAGTGCTTGGCACCTGAAGTCCCTGGGGTGTGTCAGTTTTGTAGAGGGAGAACTTCAGGCTTTCTTTCGACGTAATGTGGGCTCTGTGGCCTCCGGCACAGTGGTGTGGGTGGCCTACAAGCCAACAATGAGGGGTGTTACCAAAAGTTATACTCAAGAACAGAAACAACGCCAGCGGATGTACTGTGAACAACTTGAAGCTAAGATATTGGAGTTGGAGGGTTGAGCTAGATGCACGAATGCACCAGTGGTGCAGCGCCAGTTGGTCCTGTTGAGGTCAGAACTACGTCAAATATCTCTTGAGGAGGCCAAACAATGTTGGCAGGCATCTACCAGAAGAGTCTATGAGATCGACGATAAGTCCAGTACACTGCTCTATTGGGTGGCAACACAGGGGCCAGTGACCAGAATAGTTTCTGCCATACGAGATAGAGAGGGAAACACCCAAGGGGAGTTGGAAGTGATTGCCCAGGCCTTCTCAGCATATTACCAAGACCTGTATGCTAAGGACCCTCTCCTGCATCTGGTGGAAGAGCGTTTCCTGGTTTGGGACCTCCCGGTACCAACTATTCCATCTACTCTTGTCGAAGACTTGGACAAGCCATTAACAGCGTAAGAGGTGGATGCCGCCATTTCGGAGCTTAGTGGGGGTAAAACCGCCGGGCCTGGTGGGTATCCAATAGAGTACTATAATAAATTCCGTTCACTGTTGGTACCTCATCTCCTGAATCTTTACGGTGCGGCCCTGTCGACAGGGGATTTTCCCCCTGGACTTGACTGCACCACTATCGTGGTCCTGCCCAAGGTGGGGCAGGCTCCAGAACAGTGTGCGTCATATCGACCGATCTCTGTATCAACGCTGTTCTAAAATATATGCCAAGGCTCTGGCTTTGCATCTCATGCGCACGCTGATCCACCTCATTCAGCTGGACCAATGCGGCTTTATGCCTGGCAGGAGCACGCAGCACTGTATTCGACAAGTTCAGGTGGCTTATTCCATGACTCCTGCTCCAATGCTCGCCTGGCCCTTCGTCTCATAGATTTTTGTAAAGCATTCGACATGGTTTCATTGGACTATATGGAGGTCATTTTAGCATGTATAGGGTTAGGGCCATTGCTCTGCCAGATGATCCGTCTCTTGTATCAACACCCCACAGCCCAGGTTTGGATAAATGGGGTGCGCTCCCACACATTTCCAATTCAACTGGGAACATGACAGGGCTGCCTCCTGTCTCTGCTGCTCTTCACGCTGGCAATTGAGCCCCTGGCGGGCTTATTGTGGAGCGATCCTCTGATGTGGGGCTGGAGATGGGGAGATGGAGTGGAGGATAGAGTGGCACTGTATGCGGACAATGTAATGGTGTTTCTCAGTGATACGCACACATCGGGACCCAGATGCGTGGAACTGCTGGAACGGTTTGGGGAGGTGTCCGGGCTCTGGGTCAATGCCCAAAAATCTGCATTGTTGGAGGTCTGGGGGGATGCAGAGTGTCGACAGTGGTGTCCTCAGGTCCCAGTGCGTAGAAATGTGTTTAAGTATTTGGGAGTCCACAATTCCCTTATGCCTGTTTTAGCGTGGGTACAAAATTTGGGGGATTTGTCGGAGCATCTGGACAGGGACCTGCAGCATTGGAAGGATCTCTCCCTAAACCCCCTTGGGCGCTCTGCTCTCCTCAAAATGATGTGGCTCCCTCGATACCGGTACTCCCTCATGAACTATCCTTATCAAATACCAAGGGCATGGTTTTGCGCTCTCCCCTCAAAATTTACCAACTCCATTTGGAATGGAGGGTGGCCCTAAAACTCATAAAATGGGACCGCCGTCTTACTCGAATGACCCCTATGTGTAATGGAGACTAGTTGCACCAACTCACCACATTAAAGGGCTTTCGGCACTGGGCCTTAATAGGGGTTACTTATTTAGGCGACGTTTACACAGGGGATAACCATATGTCGTTCCAGGACATGAAAAAACACTATCGGCTGCACCAGATGCAGTTCTTTCAATATCTGCAGTTGTGTCATGCCTTGGGTGCCCACGTTTCAGCTGATACCCAGATCCCTGATTATAGTCCGCGCAAGGCAAAATTGTTAAATGGGAGCCTAGGGAAGAAAGCAGTGTCCCAAGTTTATAAAGCTCTGCTTACAAACGCCCAGACAGGTTTGACCACCTACGCCAGAGGTGGGCGGGCGGGGTGGGGAGCTGGGTGACGACGACTGTCGGGAGGCACTGTTGGCCCCCCCAGGAAGTTAGCCATGTTGGCTAGGCTGTGAATGGCACACTTCAACTATCTCCACACATCTTACTTGACCCCTGCAATAATGTCCAGAATGTCCGACGGAGCGGGGTCTGCCTGTGCTAGGTGTAGTCTCCCAGGGGGAGACTTCCTCTATATGACTTGGACCTGCCCCCAGTTACGACCCTTGTGGGAGGGGGTCGGCAAGGAAATAGCAGAGTTCCTAGGGCGTCCCATATATTTAAGCCCCAAGGTTGCATTGCTGGGACTTTTGGAGGAATTGGGAGGCCCTAGGGCCGACCGGATATATGTAGGCGTTGCGTGCGTTGTTGCTAAGAGAAATATTCCTCGGGCTGGAGGCTTCCTGGGGCTCCGTCATTGGCGAGATAGAGGGCAGAGGTTGATTGGTGTGCACATCAAGAAAAATCAATCTACGAGGCTCGAGAAAACATGATAAAATATGGGGGAAATGGTTGGCCTACTATGATGTTTTATTGTAATGTATTACTAAATAATGATTATCTAGCTATGGTTTGTGTCTTCTGGTTTGTACCTATAATCCTGATGATTACGGAACTCAGCTGTATGTGTATTCTTCTCAAATTTAACGAAAATAATAAAATTTGGTACCCCAAAAAAACCTAAAGTGAAGCACTGATTCTTGTGTTAAAACTGTGGCCACCTTTGCTTAGTTCGATGGCCTTTCATCACAAGACTTCCTTGGTTAGTATTTGTGGACAATGCAGACAACTTTGACATGGGGCTGAGCTTCCAGTGACTACCCCAGGGCATCTAATTCGACCATGGCATATGTTAATATTTAGGTCTTGTCTGAAGCATTGAGCACACGTTCTCTCTTCAAGTTCTATTGTATCTTAAACAAATCTAAAAAGGGCTTAGATCCCACCCATTACTTACCATTGGTTGGCATCTTCATCACTCTCACTTCTTTTGTCTTAATTGGTCAGTGGCATCAGGGCTGTTTCATTTTGTTGGCACATCTTGCTCCAGGCTATTTTAAGAGAATTTTGCTTTCATCAATTTAGATTCGACACATGCACACAAAGACAAAAGAATTGTTCGATACACACTCAGACACAGTAGTTTCAAGCTGACATATATCACATATATAGCTACTGTATACTTTACTTTATTCTATGCCACTCCACTTTACTTTATGCCACTCTACGCCACTGCACTTTGAAACTTTACTCCACTCTATGCCACTCTACACCACTCCAAAGCACTCTGCACCACTCCAGTCCACTCTACAACACTGTGCTTTACTTTATGCTACTCAACTCCATGTCACTCTACTCCACTCTATCCCACACCACTTTACTCAACTCTACTCCACTCTATGACACTCCACTCTGCAACACTCTACTCCACTCCATTCTACTCAACAGTCTATTCCACTACACCCGACTTCACTCTAAAACACTCTACTCCACTTCATGACATGCTACTCCCCTGTATGACACTACTCCACTCTATGACACTGCACTCCATGACACTTTACTCCACTCCACGCCACTCCACTCCACTCTATGACACTGGACTCCACATCATGCCATTCTATGCCATGTCACTTTTTGATACTCTATTCCACTCTTCACCACTCCACTTTATGCCAATCCACTCTATGACACTCTACTCCATGCCACTCCAAGTTACTTTACTTCACTCTACGCCACTCCACTCTATGCAACCCCACTCCAATTTACGGCACTCTACTCCACTCCTCTGTACTCCACTCCACTTTATGACACTATATTTCCTGACATTCTACTCCACTCCATTCTATGACACTCCAGTCTGCAACGCTCTACTCCACTCTGTGCCACTGCACTCTAAGACACTCACCTCTATGGCACTCTACTGCACTCTGCTTTTCACCACAGCATGCTACTTCACTTCACTCAGCTTTACTCTGCTCCTCAACACTCTAGTTAACTCCATGCCACTCCACTTTTTGCCACTCCACGACACTATACTCAAGTCTACACCACTCCACTCTACGCCACTGCATGCTACTTTACTCCACTCTAAGCCACTCCACTCTAAACCACTTTACTGTATGCCATTTTACTTGATAACACTCCACTGCACTCCGCTCTACTCCACTCCACTCTACAACATGCTACTCTACAACACTTTACTCCATTCTGTGACTCTCTACTCTTTGACATTCTACTCCACTCTACAACACTCTACTATATTCCACTCCACTGTGTGCCCAACTACGCCATTCCACTCTATGACACTCTATTCTGCTCTGCGCTACTCCACTCAATGACACTCCACTCTGACACTTTACTCCACTCTACTCTACTGCACTCTACACCACTTTACTCTATTACACTCTACTCCACTATATGCCACTCCACCACACTGTATGCCACTCCACTCTACAACACTCTACAGCTCTCTATGCCACTCTATGACACACTACGCTACTCCACTCCGTGCCACAGTTGCCACTCTATGCCATGCCACTTTACTCTAGTCTACTCCACTCTACCAAGCTCCACTCTATGACACTCTACACCACTGTACTCCACTCCACTTTACTTCACTCTATGCCACTCACTCTAAGACACTCTACTCCACTCCACTCCACAACACACTACCCTCTCTACGCCACTACTCCACTGAATGGCACTCTACTCTATGACACAGTACTCCACATTATGTCACTCCACTTTATGACACTCTATTCTACTCTACACAACTCCACTCTTTGCCATTCCTCTCTACCGCACTCCTCTCTTTGGCAATCTGCCCCACTCTATTCTACTCCACTCTGCTCTATAACACTCTACTCCATAATACTGTACTCCACTCCAATATATAACAGTCCACTCCATAAAACTCTACTCACTCAATGCCACGGCACTCTACAACACTCTACACTAATCCACTTTATGTCACATCATACTACTTTACTCCACTCTATGCCTCTCCACTCCACAACAGTCTACGTAATTATATGCCACTCCAATTTTTGACATTCCACTCTTCAACAGTCTACACCAGTCTATGCCACTACACTTTACACCACTTCACTCTACAATGCAACACTCTACCCCACTTCATGCTGCTTTACTTCACTCTAAGCTACTCTGCTCTATGCCATTCAACTTTACTCCACTCTAGTCTGCTCTATGCCACTCCAATATATGCCACTCCATTCTACAGCACTCTACTTCAATCTATGCCATTCCAGTCTATGACACTCCAGTCTGTCACTCCTCTCTATGATACTGTACTCCACTACGCTCTGACACTACACCCCACTATGTGACTCGCTACATCACTCCACTCTGTGCCAGTCTACACCACTCCATTCTACGCCACTCCATGCCACACCACTCCACTCTAGTTTGCAACACTCGCCACTACTTTATGCCACTTCACTCTACACCACTGTATTCTACACCACTCCACTCCAGCAAACTCTACTCCACTCTTTGCTAATCTAGACCACTACACGCTTCTCCACTCTATGCCACAACACTCTATTCCACTCAACATCACTCACTCTACACCACTCTACCCCACTCTATGATACTCCACTCTATGCCACTCAATGCCTCTCTACTCTATGGCACCCTACTCCACTCTGCATCACTCCACTCTGCAACACTCTGCTCTATACTATTAGGTGGCATTCTACTCCACTCTGAGCTACTCCACTCCACACTGTTCTAAGCCACTCAACACAACACCTTTCCACTCTATGACACTCTACTTCACTCTACACCACTTCACTCTATGCACTGCACTGCAGTCCTCTCCATGATATTCACTCTGCGACACTCCATGCCTCTTCACTCCATAACACTCTACTCCACTCTATGCCACTCAACTTTGCACCACTCAACTCCACGACACTCCACCCTACAACACTCCATTCTATGACATTCTACTCCACTATATGCCGCTCAACTCCACTCTTTGACACTCCACTCCACATCACTTTCTTCTAGGCTACTTACTTTTAGCCATGCTAACCGCAGCCTTGCTGGTGCACAGCATGGCTAAAACAAATTGGAAAACCAATAGTTCTCTTATTGATGAGACACATTGGCTTTGCCAATGTTTGTTTCTCCAGTCAGTTAGACTGGCCACATAGTGCACAAAACCCTTGTTTTGGGCAGGCCAATGGAAAAGCATTACTAATATTCTAAAATGAACAGGACCACAGTTCTTACTATCACGTGGGAGCATGATGTAAAATATAATTTGAAATTGATAAGAATGATTTGTCTTGAATGCAGATGTTTACTAATAATCAACATTTGCACATGCCACATACCAAAAGCTATAAATCCAACACCCAGGGCAGCTACTAAAATAGGGTTCTGGTCTCCCGAAGGCAGTTTCAGCCCTGCCTCTATTTATTATAATGCTTCCTGTCCAATCAAGAGAGATGTGTAAAAGCACCTGGATTTCACAGTGATTCCAAACTGACACAAACGTGATTATCCATGAAATATTGCAACATGCATTACCATTGGTTCTCTTTTGACACCCTGAGATCATGCCCCTTTTCAGATCAAAGGCCCATACTCCAACTAAAAAGCCACAGCAAGAGCAACAATTGAGCAACTGCCACATGCAACATGTTGCAGCCATGCTCAGTCATTAGTGTATCAGGTACATTGTTTACTGTTCCACTGACTAATGTAAGGTTCCTAGTCACATAACAAGTATGGATAAGCCCAACAGTACACAGATAAGAAATCATGCTCAACTTTACTCCGTGTCAGTGGGAGTATTTACAGTAATGGGCTCCCATGCTCTCTACAATCTTTATGTCTAGCTTGAAAAGCGCAGCTCTCTCAAGATAAACTGTTACTAACCCTTTAAAATATGATTAGAATGGACTTTGGTCCCACAAGATGAGAAGTGTTCTCTCGCCTCTTGTTTGGTGTATCACTCCACCTCCCAGGGACCGTTTAGCAACAGGTTGTTTTTAATGTTTTAGTTAGGACTCAAATGCAAGCCTGCCCTATTAACTTTGCACAAGCCTGTAGTATACAGGGCCAGACCGGGGAACAAATAGCAGCCAGGGCAAGGAGCTTAAACCAGAACTCCTCGCCCTATCTCTTTCATCCAGTCTCTAGTATTCCCCCTCTCATTGCTTCCTCTCTTCCTTCTCCCTCCCTCCCTCTCTTCCTCTCTCTTGATGTCCCTCTATGCCCACCACAATTAACCTTTGGGAAAGTGGTGGAGGCACCAGGGGCAGTCTTGGGCTTTCAAAATCCGGCTTCTAAGGCTCCAGCCCACTGGAAAATGCCCAGGGGAATGAAAGGTCTGTCCATCCCTGGTTGTATATTGGTGGGGCTGTTGTGTTTCCTAGTTGAACAGGTACGCATTTTTCTAAAAGTATGATTATAGGGCTCATCTTTAAAGCAGAGCGTGAGTGACTTAGAGCGAAAGTGCTGACAGAAAGATAACAATCTCCTCTTAGAGAGTAGCTCACTCCAGCTGCATGAAGCCGCTCTTTATTGATGGATCATGTGGGATGGTCCAGGAGCTGAGCTGGGCTTGTTCATAACAGAAAACGGGATTTGATTAGAAAGGCATTTTGTTGAAAAGGCAGTGCTTATTTTGAGTCAGTGCTTTCCAGTGCGGGGCACCAGCAAAAGACAGATATGGGAAAGACAGAGGAAGAGAGAAATGAAGAGAAAAACGAAAAAAGCACCTCAAAGGGAGAAAGTTCCGTGCTCGCACATTTAATTGTAGCGACCGCCTTTTTCAGAGAAGAGTTTTGGGCACCTTCGCGTTTTTATTTACAAATTAATCACAGGTATAAGGCTTCCAAGGTCACATCTAAAAGTAATCTGGAGAAGCTACTCCAGAGTAGTGGGGATTAATTATTTGCCTTTTCCAGACACGATCTAGCTGTGGTTCCTAACTTCGAATGGAACTTGACTAGAAAAGCAGTTAGAAAATGTACAAGGCTTCCAAGGCCGGATTGGCTGTAAGAAGCAGCCATAGTCGCTACCTCAGATTAGGAGAGGTGAATTCAGGGACGTTTCCAGACTCTATCTAGCTGCAGTACTTTAATCTCCAGATGTGATAGCCAGGTGTTGGAAGTTCCTAGGTAGAACAAGCCCTATCCCAAACTGACTCCCAGCAATGACATTGGCAACTGAAGTCTGCAGGAAAAGCTAGAGCTGATAAAGACAGGTGTTTACTTCAGATGCTCCATGTTTGTCTGGTACCACACCAAGGTCAAGAAGGACTTTCAGTTTCCTGACCTTAGGTTTGAGGTTAGTGGTTCGGTTTAAGATATGAACAAATTCAGTGTTCTTGTCTTTTTGATACACCTTTCTTCACATCCACAGTTTTGACCCAATGAAACATGTTTTTTTAAACGTTAAACCGCATGACAGCTGCACCACTCATTTCCTGAGATGCAGCAGGGAGGATTGTTTTTGCTAACTGATAACATTCACATTCACTTTTCACACTAAACGTATGATGTTTTAACAAGGTTCTGTAATGTCATAATTAATATTATTCTGACTTTAAATTGGTTTAATCTAATAATTCAAAATAGTTCTATAAACTTTGCCAGTGGGGTTGCACTGCATTTACTAGGCCTGGATATCGTGGTTTCTTATAATTTCTCGAAAATTCCGGTTAGGTTTCAGAACTGCGGACCCAATGAAAACCCCTCCTGTGTCTAAATAGCTGTGCTGGTCAACAATGTGGAAAGTATCAGTAGACTATCAAAACTTGGTGAGATACAGGGAAATGGAGTGAGACAGAAGTCCTGCACTGGAGTCGTCTCTCGTGGGATTCGACTGTTTCAAAGGATTGCATCACTCTGTGTCGATATTATCAATCAATCAATCAATTTGTTGAGCGTGCTACTCACCATATTATGAAAATACGAAGTTCTAACCAGCTGGAAGAAAGAGGGCATAATGGCAGTACTACAAAACCAACTAAGTCTCAAAAACAATTAGCTACTAAAACATGGTTTACAGTTTCAGCAGTGTATGATGTTATGACCAGCTGATCCGTAATCCGGTGATGGCCCCTGGACTCTACTGAATGAACACTAGAAACACATTTCAAACAAATGGGACAAGAGAAAGCAGAACTAAAGTGGTACGGCAAGGAAGGGACTAATGTGGAACTGAAGGAACAGACAGGGAAAAATTAACGAGGAGAGAGTGATGCAAAAGGGTTGAGAACTACAGCCCAAATCGGAAAAACCAATGCAGCCAGAACACACATTAATAGGCCCCCCCAAGAGTCTAAATAGGGCTCTACCCCTCTTGACAATGATATGACCTCAATCTAGTGTTCCTACCTAACTAAGATTCCACAGGCTTGTTCGGCAGTGTTTAAAGCCCCTGTGTGCCTGTTGTTAACCTGAATCCTGTCGGACTTCCATTGCCACCCATTGAAATGACAGAATCTTCGACGAGTAGGTGAACTACCAGGGTAGTTTATTATATGATTACAGAGCATAAAGAGCGACGCCTCAACGATAGGAACCCAGTCACCAACTGTCCCCTAGAATCTACCTACAACTACATTCGACCCTTGCCACATTTACTTAGTGTTCTTGCAAACCCTACTAAAATGGCCTATATTTGTACATGTACTACAAACTTTTCCCACAGCAGGGCACACTTTTGAATTGGCCAAATGTTCACTTGACCCTCCTCTATAACATAGTTTCATGCCAATTTTCCTCTTCTCCATTTTTTTTCTCTGTGCTTGCCATCTTTGGTCATAGTAATACATTTACCGATTCAACACTACTACTTCCAGTGCCTTTCCTTACAGTCAGGACACCTTTCTCCTAAACATCTATACTTCTGGCTACATCAACTGAAGTTTTTTAACATCAATTCACTGCCACATGACCACAATTTCTCTTGTATTTTCCGAGATTTAGTCTTCATCAACAATTGATCTCTCAATACTTGGTCATTTGACATTTGCTCAAACTTACAAGTGACAGCTAGCCTTCTAAGTGCTGCCATAAATCGGTCAATCGATTCCTCTTCCTGCTGGACTCTAGAATAAAATTTACATCTTTCTAGCACTACATTTATTTTTCTTCCCTTGCGCTCTTGTAGTTGTTTCTTTGCACTTCGATATACATTAGCATCACCAATATTATCTGTTGATGATAGGCTCTTGAACTCTTCAAGACCAATAGCACCTAATCTGTGCTTCAATAAGGCTAAATATCTTTCAGGGGAACATTCCTTTTCCTCAAGAACTTCTACATATGCTTCAAAGAAATCTACCCATAACTCCCATTGTATAGGCGGTTCCCCTGGCTCAGTCAAAAATAAATGGTGGTGGATGAACTGACGTCATAGTGTAAGACACAATCTTTTTTTAATGCCATGCAAGAGTTATGCGCAAACCACTGACAACCTGCAATATTAATAGTGCAGTACTAATGTAGTCTTTTACAAAAGTATATAATAACATGTGAAGATCACTGTAAATCCATCCACATCCACATGTAATCGCTGCTGATGAGCCATCTCCATAAACCGGAATAGGGTGTTCGGATCACCGCTATTCTGCTACTTTCGTATTATAAAGTTCCAATGAAAAGTAAGGTGTGCGAATCACCGCTAATCAGCATAAACTGACTCTAATCTGTGAGGTGTGTGAATCACCGTTAATCCGCTAATATTAAGTGCCCAAGAGTACTCAATAGTAAAATGCAAGAACTGACTCAATAGAATAGGTGTGTGAATCACCTTTTATCCACAACAATGATTTGTAATAATGAGATCGCAATGTAGGACATCTCCTGAGCGTATCAGCTAAAGTGAAATTATACCAACAAATAGGGTGCCACACACGCATGGAATGACGTACATTCTTCAATGACAAAGTAGGGCCCATTCACTGCAGCCAATGACAAATTCCGTTGGTGCCCGGCCCAGTGTAGAAGATATTGTAGGGCCACACACGTCAGATGATACACTCGCTGCCTGGGACCTGTCTCAGAATATATGACAAACTGGAATCATGCCAATGCCTTCCTTTCAGCACTACTCCCCACCTTTTGGAACTCAAACTGCTGCTGTGTGAGGGCTGGAACAAAGTACGTGAATTTCAGCACCGCTCTTTTACTTTAAAACATCCCATCGTCATGACCAATGTTGAAATGACAGAATCTGTGACCAAGTGGATGAAATACTGCTGTAGATTATTATAAGATTACAGAGCACAAAAAGAAACGCCTCAGTGCTAGGAACCCAGTCACCAACTGCCCCCTAGATTCTTCTTACAACTACATTTTGCATTCTACCCTTGCCACATTCTACACTCTACAAGACACTTACCATAACACCTCATCCACTAAGTAAGCAGTTTAGTAGTTATACAGGTGGAGTACATTTCAATTATGATTCACTGGCAATTCCCACACCAGGTTATTGGCTATTTCCTTTGAGAGGAATTTGTTCTTCTCCCTGTTGCCTGGGATGCATAATTCACACTTCCTTCACTTATATTTCCTTCAGAATAAACTGATTAGCCACACCAAGTGCTATGGAATTGTCCTAACCTTTCCAAACTCTTGCGAAAGTCGGTGCATGTCACAATAGCCAGTTTTGCAGGAAAAAGTACTGTGTCCAAAGAGAGTGTGCAAATTCAATCCAAGGTAGTATAGTTAGTAAGATTTTCTTGCAATTTAAACAGTGGTAAATAAACATTCCAATTTATAACAGTTGCACAAATTGTAGTTGTAAGAAACTGGATTATCATTTTGAATGGGTAACTACCCACTTCAAGGAATACTCACAACCTATGTCAGGGTGAACCCACAAAGTCACTAAATTAACCTGAGCTCAATATCCGGGTAGCTATGGCACAGAGCAGGCAGGCTTAACGTAGGTGTTAGACTTGACAGCCTTAGGGTGGTCACCCCTAACTTTTTGCCTGCCTCCCTCCACTTTTTGGACACTGTTTTTGCTGGCTTTTAGACTCTGCGCACTTTATCACAGCTAACCAGTGCTAAAGTGCATATGCTCTCTCCCTTTAAACATGGTAACCTTGGATCATACCTGATTGGACTATTTAATGTACTTATAAGTCCCCAGTAATGTGCACTATATGTGCCTAGGGCCTGTAGATGAAATGCTACTAGAGGGCCTGCAGCACTAGTTGTGCCACCTACTTAAGTAGCCTCTTTACCTTGTCTCAGGCCTGCCATTGCAAGGCCTGTGTGTGCAGTTTCACTGTCACCTCAACTTGGCATTTAAAAGTACTCGCCAAGCCTAAACCTCCCCTTTCTCCACATATAAGTCACCTCTAATGTGTGCCCTAGGTAACCCCTAGAGCAGGGTGCTGTGTGGCTGAAAGGCAGGACATGTCCCTTTGTAGTTTACATGTCCTGGTAGTGTAAAACTCCTAAATTCGTTTTTGCACTACTGTGAGGCCTGCTCCCGTCATAGGCTAACATTGGGGCTGCCCTCATACATTATTGAAGTGGTAGCTGCTGATCTGAAAGGAGTAGGAAGGTCATATTTAGTATGGCCAGAATGGTAATACCAAATCCTGCTGACTGGTGAAGTTGGATTTAATATTACTATTCTAGAAATGCCACTTTTAGAAAGTGAGCATTTCTTTGCACTTAAATCTTTCTGTGCCTTACAATCCACGTCTGGCTGGGCTTGGTTGACAGCTCCTTGTGCATTCACTCAGACACACCCCAAACACAGGGTACTCAGCCTCACTTGAATACATCTTCATTTGGAATGGGTCTTCCTGGGCTGGGAGGGTGGAGGGCCTGCTCTCACACAAAGGACTGCCACACCCCCTACTGTGACCCTGGCAGACAGGATGGAACTGAAAGGGGACTTGGTGCACTTCTTAGCCACTCTTTGAAGTCTCCCCACTTCAAAGGCACATTTGGGTATAAAACAGGGCTCCTGCCCTACCTCATCAGACACTTGCTGGAGAAGAAACCTGAACCAGAACCTGCATCCTGCCAAGAAGAACTGCCTGGCTGCCTAAAGGACTCACCTGACTACTTTCTACAAAGGACTGCTGCCTTGCTGTTGCTCTGCTGCCTTGCTGAACTCTTTTCTGGCTGTAAAAGTGCTCTCCAAGGGCTTGGATAGAGCTTGCCTCCTGTTCCCTGAAGTCTCAGGACCAAAAAGACTTCTCTTTTTCATTCGGACTCTTTGTGCGCTTTAAATTTCGATGCACAGCTTGCTCTGCGGTGAGGAAATCGCCGCACACCGACGCTGATCGACGCAACACCTTTGGGGCGACTGGAACTTCGACACATGGCCTCGCAAGGACAACGCTGCCTGACTTGCAGGGGGGAAATCGACGCAACGCCTGCCGTGAGACCGAGAATTCCACGCACAGCCTCCCGGAACGACACGCAGACGGAAAACAAGCCGAAGAATCCACGCACAGACCCCGGGACATCAGGTAATCCCACGACCCACAGAAAGAGACTGTCTGCGCGCCGGAAAACGACGCACGACTTCCCCGCGTGAAAAATAACGACGCAAGTCCGTGTGTGCAGGGGAGAAATCGACGCACACACCATTTTTCCACGTATCTCTTCTTCTGCGGCCCTTTGCGGAGATTTTCCACTTTAAACCAGGTACTTTGTGCTTGAAAGAGACTTTGTTTGCTTTTTAAAGACTTGAGACACTTTTCAGTGATATCTCTACAATTTCACATTGCATCTTTATTCGTTTTGACCTACAATTATCCTGATAAATATTATATATTTTTCTAAACACTGTGTGGTGTATTTTTGTGGTGCTATATTGTGTTATTGTATGATTTATTGCACAAATACTTTAAACATTGCCTGCTAAGTTAAGTCTGACTGCTCGTGCCAAGCTACCAGAGGGTGGGCACAGGATCATTTTGGATTGTGTGTGACTTACCCTGACTAGAGTGAGGGTTCTTGCTTGGACAAAGGGTAACCTGACTGCCAACCAAAAAACCCATTTCTAACAGTAGGGCAATGTGTAAAGTTTTTACTCAATACCAAAACAGTTCTAAAATCAAAATACAAAACAATAAAATTCTCAGACTGAGTTAGAAAACTGGGTAAAATGTAATAATCGAAATTACAAAAGTCCAGTAAGCAGAGGTTGAGATATGCCTTTTTAAAAATGTAAGGGAAAATAGCACCAAAAAGGGCAAAGTGTGAATTATATTCTATGATCATGTCAGACCAGGACCTAGGTACAATTTGAGGCTGGACTCAGTGGAGCATAAGTCGGATGCACCAAGCAGATGCACCAACCAGGTGTGTCCTGGTCAAGGATTTTACCTTCTGACTTAGTCTTTCAAGTCCCAATTCACTACAGAAGAACACTTCAAAAGCCCCTAGGAATTCTGGGAATGCACTTAGAGACACAGAGGGGGTCATTCTGACCCTGGCGGTAAAATCCACCAGGGCCAACGACCGCGGGAGCACCGCCAACAGGCTGGCGGTGCTCCCATGGGCATTCTGACCGCGGCGGTACAGCCGCGGTCAGAAACGGAAAACCGGCGGTGTACCGCCGGTTTCCCGCTGCCCTGGGGAATCCTCCATGGCGGCGCAGCGGTCGTGGCCGCCAGGAACAGGATGGCGGTAAGGGGTGTCGTGGGGCCCCCGGGGGCCCCTGCAGTGCCCATGCCAATGGCATGGGCACTGCAGGGGCCCCCGTAACAGGGCCCCACCAAGATTTTCAGTGTCTGCCATGCAGACACTGAAAATCGCGACGGGTGCAACTGCACCCGTCGCACCCCTTCCACTCCGCTGGCTCCATTCGGAGCCGGCATCCTCATGGAAGGGTGTTTCCCGCTGGGTTGGTGGGCGGCCTTCTGGCGGTCGCCCGCCAGCCCAGCGGGAAACCCAGAATACCCTTGGCGGTCTTTTGACCGCGCAGCGGTATTCTGGCGGTTCCAGCCAGGCCGCCGGCTTCCGCCGCCGGCCGGGGTCAGAATGACCCCCAGAGTGTTAGGCAGAGGTCTACAGCAGGGTACATTCCAAGGCCAGTTGTCACTGGTGTTATGGGTACTTCCAAGAAAGTGCGTCTACATTTAGTAACATATAGCCACATAGGAATTCAGACAGCTGACCCTCAGTGTCCACTTCTTTGCCCTGAGTACACGAGGGAGCAGGTCCTGACAGTCAGGGCTCCTCATGGGTACAGGCAGCAGGTCCAGTCCTCTTTTTTTACGTCCACAAGTCCAGAAAGTATTCTGAAGTGAGTGCCTGGAGGTGCTGCAAATTGTACCTGAAACCAACTAGGCAGGTGGGGTGACCACTCAGCATGCCTTAACTAACACTTTTTCAGAAGTTCCTGCTTGTCTTACCGCACACAGGCTTAAAATGCTATGTGTCCCCAGATGTTCAAAATGGCAAAAGTCTTTCTCCACATTCAACTTAGTCTCTGAGAGCTGAAGTGTGTTTGGGGAGTGTACTGTGTTAATCTTAGTGTCTTCCCACATCTAATACTAAGTCCAGTTTGATTCATGCACTGCATCCGCAACAAACCCAAAGAAAGAAGTCTGGTAAGATAAAAGCAGGGTTGTCCAGCAATCAGACAGTGGATAAACAACAATTGTCGTGGAATTCTGTTCTTTCGTTTTCAAGTGTTTCTCAAGCATTACATGTGGCTCAACAGACCTGCCTAGCAGGATTCAACACTGCAATGTCAAATTGAATAACCGCAACCCCCACCCTGCATATTCTGTTCAGAGGAATCATCTCTGCCCGTTCAGGTTAGCCTACTGTTTGTTGCTGGGAGGTATTTCATACATTTTTCACACCTCGGCTGAGCACAGGCTGAGAGCTGGCAAAGACTTTTGGTAATCAGCTTTCCGAGAGTTCAGGCAAATAAAGGCTAATTTTCTAAAAGTTACATTTCCTTAATATGTATTAAAAATCCAACTTGACAGCTGAATTGCTTTTTTAATAAGTATTAAATAGTTGTTTCTTTATTCATATAGCTGGTCCCATTCCTGAGATAGAATATTACTATTTTAATCTGTACTCTGGTTTTTTACATAGTAGAGCGAGGCCTGCCACAGTAACTTTAACTTTCTACATTTTTCACTTTAAATACCATGCAGCCGCCCTTGTGGGCTATAAGGTTTAAATAGGGGTGACTCACTAATATTTAAAAGGAGGGAATGTACCTGTCAAAAAAAGACTATTTTGACAGGTTGCAGTGCATGTTTTGCACTGTTACAGTCAGGGTACAGTGGCAAAACCATGTTTGCACTGCCACTATAGTGGACGGCACAAAATATGCTGTAGCTCCAGGCCCTTGATTACATTTTGTATCATATACTAGGGATTTATTGGCAAGATAAATATATACCAATTATTAGGTTGCCAATTTAGTCATGGTTAAAGGGGAAGTGCATGCACTTTAATAATGTATTGGAGGTAAAGTGCATAGAGTTATAAAGAGTTATAAAGCCATCAAAAATATGGGGTACAGCAAACAATTAAAAATCTAGTGTGACCACATAGAAAAGGTGGATTTCCTATAGCAATGCTTCACTCAACATTAATTTTGCCCCACGAGCAAGGTAAATGGAGACGATTTTAAAAACTGGCTCCAAAAGCTCAGGCCAGTAACTCTTCAAGTGGAGGCTTGTGAACCAAAGAAAGATTGGTATCAATATGTTCAAAGAATTCATCGCAATTTATTTGGGGTGTTCAATGTAAACAGTCAACGTGAATTGACAATGGTGAATCTAGGATGGTTCGTGTAAAACAATGTCAGGCTCATGTAAGTAAAGGTACAGTTATTTATCTAGCTGATCCCATTCCTGAGACTGAGCATTAATATTTTAATCTGTACTCTGGTTTTCTACATGGTAGGGCTAGGCCTGCCAAGTTAACTATACAAATTAGTAGGATGCCAATTCAGCCACGGTTAAAGGGGGAGCACAGGCACTTTACTGCAGTATCAGAGGTAAAGTGCACAGAGCTATAAAGTCAGCAAAAATATAGGATACAGCAAATGTTGAAAAATCTAGGGTGACGACACAGAAAAGGTGGATTTCCTACAGTATTGCTTCATTCAACGGGCCAAGGCATAAGCTGAGGATACCATTTAAAATCAAGAAATTGTGTTGTCAATCTACCATACGATGCACATAAAAGATGGTTATTCCTAACATAGGACCAGTAAACAGATTTCAAAATTTGTTTCTGAGCCCTCCCCAAATTATAAAACATTCATTTTAGCCCGCGAGCAAGATAAATGGAGAAGATTTCCAAAACTGGCTTCAAAAGCTCAGACCAGTATCTCTTCAAGTGGAGGCTTGTGAACCAAAGAAAGATGGGTATCAATATGTTCAAAGGTCAGAGAGTCATTAAAATGTCTTTGGGATGTTCAATGTAAGAAGTCAACCTATATTGGCAATGGTGAGTCTAGGATGGTTGATGTAAAAAAGAAATATCAGTAGGACCTAAGTAAAGTTACAGTTAAAGTAAACATCCACAAATAAGGTGCACATGTCAGGGACGCATTCCTTTTGGTCATATGAACTTCGCTCCAGTCCAGCAGCACCAGGCCTTTTTCTATTAAGGTTTTTATAAAGCACAAGATGGGGCTTTTCAGCCGTTTGTTAAACTGTTGTTTTTCCTATAGCCATGGCCTCTCACACAGCTTATTACGAACTAGTGATAAGGTCGTTAGTTTTTTCCCGAATGAAACATAGGCGTTGTTAGCTAAAAGTGACGGGTGTTGTATGAAGTAACACCCTTTAAAATCAAACACTGTCCTTCCTGACTTAAGAGTTTGACCAAGTAATAATGAAGTTATAGTGTGCAGAGAGATGAGGGATGTTCAAGGAACATATGATGAAAATGTCATACTGTAGTGTTTTGGTAGTTGCTCTAACATAGTCAAAGGAGAAAGTTCATTGTCAGATGCTGTATTCCTAGAGTCACGGACAGCTAGTTCAGCCTTTTCATGTGGGCAGAAACTGCTGTTGTGATTTCATTCTCCTCTCCACTTCTGGTGTGTAATTCTGAATCTCGTGTGGTTCATTGAATGCTCCGCGCGCGAGAAGCAAATTGCAGAGCGTTGTATTTCTTCTGGGCTACAAGCCGGATCAAGGAAATTGTAACCCAGAAACAATTGGAAATTAACATTTTTTCGCAGACGAACAAACACAATTTGCTTCATACGGGTTTAGACAAATATTCAGAAAATTCTTACTTTGTGGCGCAATTGCAATGCAAATCTACTACAGTGAGCTGCAAGACGGTGAATAACAGAAACATGTATTCCCACTTTAAAACTCTTTCGGTTCTTTAATACAATTGACATGATTTGGCATTAATCTGGGTTTAAGTGAACAGATAAAAGGATTTGTGAAATCGCAGGTTGTGTGAACCATACAGGATCGTTTGCCATATGTTAGCTTTATATGCCATTAACAGTACAATCGTTCTAGCAGTATGCAAGAGAGGCTGGATGTGATAATGCTCAAGATTGTAGGGATGGGCAAAAGGTGGAAAATTACCAGATGGAAAACAGGCTGGAAGAGAAAAAACGCGTAGTCTTCCTGAACGAAATCTACCGAAAAATAGATATTTTATTTTCAATTATCTTCAAAGTTGGCCTTGCATGCTGAACAGGATACAAGGTGCATGTTGGCACCTTACCTCAACTCCTAAAGACACCGGCACCTCCACAGGACATTGTGGGCTATTTTGGTGGTTGTATATATGAAAGGAAGTGTGTGGACTTTTTTTGTAGTTCAGAAAGAACGATTAATACTTACTTATGCTTGCTCCTCGTCACCTTTTTTTTCTTCTATGAGGTGTGCACATCACAGACTCCGAATAGAGGCTCTCTGTGATAATATGTTATTCAGTACATTGTTATACATCATGTGACTAACCCTGATGTTTTATAGCATTTGCCTAAGAACTGTAGCTCTTGTAGTTTTGTCAGTGACATCCATTATTCTTGAAATTTGGACCATATAGGGAAGGCACTTAGCACTTTATGGCAAGGTTCAAGAAGCCGATTGAAACAAAAAGTGCACAATATAGTTTGCTAAACTTCATTGTTTTACCTACACGTTTGACATTAGAAGTACTGACAGTATTGCCTCTGGTGCCTAATATCTTGGACAGGTTGACGTTGCCCATTTCACTTGTTTAGAAGGAAGTCCAAGGTAGGCACTGCTATCTAGTCTTGGTTTCAAGCTGGCATTGGCATCTTATAGTGTGTAGGGATTGTGGCCTGTCTTGAACTCCTGTGCATCAAAAACCCAGCACACCAGGAAAGTGCCCCTAGTGTGAATGTGCAACCTACAATGATTACGTCAGGCTTGAGAACCGCACATTAAGAAGGTCTGGTATCACAGCGCCATCTTTGGGAAGTGGAGCGTAGCATCCTGCCCTGATGCCGGGGAGGGAAAATGAGCCCTCCACATTTTTAACTGCATGTACCACAGTGCTCAGCTTCCATCTTTCCTGGAAGTCCCACTTTGAATGCATTTGGTTGTAACACGGGTATGTGTTAGATTTAGGATTCCGTGGTTGTAATGTTTACAGCATGGCTACCTTTTAGGTGACAGCGGGACAGGTTTCCAATGCTGACACTGAGGGAGTTGGTTGGGATGGGTTGAAATGTGCATGCTCATTCCTATGTTCACCGGTGATGGCTTTATGGGACAAGGATAAGTAAAATGATAATGCTTCCTGTCAATCCATCTTGGCACTTTATGATGTTGCCTGTTTTGTAGTAAGTAGAGCCGGGATCATGTTTCTGTTCTGCTTTTGATACTTAATTGTGATTGAACTGAACCGTGGGCACGTGTAGGGACTCCGATACACATATTTGGGACAATCCAAAATGATTTATGACTGCACGATGATGCATATATTTGAGTCGCTTGCAGTCTTAGTTTTAGAGGAAAAATGATTTGTGGCTTTTATAATGAAATACTTTCTTTTTGTGTAGGGTTCCAGTTCTGTAACACAGCCTTTCCCAATCAAATGCACTTAAACGTTCTTTTATGCTGGAATCTTAATATGCATGCTGTTGTTCCCAGAATGCTAGTCTTTATCAGTGATGCCCCTAGAAATTGCAACTGTGTTGATCTCTCCTCTTAAAATGCTAGTCATTGGACAACTATCAGCAAATAAATGTGCTTATGATATTTAGAATATTGAAACATTACCGAATCAAAGAAAAATTGGATTAGAAAGCATTTTTCCAGCACTGCTGCCTTAGGGAGATAGGGCAAGCGCAGCATCAATAATTGATCAAGACAAACACTGAGTGTAAGCTTTGTAGACACTGAAGCAGAGGACAACACATTGTGGAATTGGTTAGCATTTTGATTGTGATGGCTTAATACACTTCTTAGATAGTGAAGTTAGGCTGATTGACAGAATTTCTCAACTCTAACTAGGGAATTTGGATGTCAAGCAGCATGCTTCCTTTTTTTTTTTTTATAAAAGCACTGAACACAATTGGCTGCCTTTATAGTCCTTTCTCAAAAAATGTACAATGTTGTTTTTTTTTAATGGCGATTAGTCATACCCACACTCATCGTACATCAGGATCAGATTTGGACACAAAACAGTCCACAGCACCAAAATAAAAGTGGCCCCCATTAGTGAATTAGAAAATTAAGGAAGTGGTCTATGCTTGCAAATTGGGAAGTTTTAAATTTTTAAAGACACTCTGTTTTTCAAGGTATGGAAGACTGCATGGATTTGAGCTGGCTGCAGCCAATATTTGTACTAATAGTAAACTACTAAAGGTGCTCTTCCTCTAGAAGAGGAGGAAAAAGAAAGAAACAAGGTTGGTTTGCCCTGCGCAAGAGTCCTTAGAATCAAATGGTGCGCTCACACACCGAATGGGTGTCATGCCTCAGCATAGGGTGAACTAATCATCCAGCTGGCGCTGAAACGCCCGACGGAACCCGTGAGAGGTCACTTCAGTGGAGATCGTTTTAATTATTATTCCATAATGATGGTCTGAACTAGTGTGTGATGGTGTGCTCTGTGTAGGGTGGTGAGAAAGTGAGAGACAAAAAGATATGTTAAAACTGTCTAGGAGTACCAAAATGACCTTCATTGTTGTGGTCCCTCTGGCAGGGTTAAAAGCAGGATGCTACCCAGGGGGCTAAGGGGCTCAGGTATCCTTTAGAGTAATATAAGTAATGCCAGCGACCTACCCTGTCTCTGCTAAGCCTGATTTTTTTCAGGCTTAGCAGAGGGAGGGTAGGTTGCCTGCATGCACTGCGCGAACCACTTCTTGTGCAGCTGTGCGCATTTCTCTGCTCGTGACCTAAGAAACCCAACAAATGTATTCCACTGGGATGGACCATACTGAAGATAGGTCATTTGATCTGTTAGGGACAACTACATATCCTTTTCGGTGTTGGGTAAGGTAATAAGGTCCTGAAGAAGTGCCAAGGGTCCGGCTGGACCGCTGGGTGCAAAACATGTTGACCCTACTTAAATTACTCTAAAATCCCTATTATGAAGCATTACACCCATTTGGGTGTGTGAGGGCACCATTTCTTGAGAATAAGGACTCCCATGCAGGGCAACCCAATTTCGACTCTTTCTTTTTCCTTCTCTTCTGGAAGAACAGCATCTTTAGTTGTTTAGTGATGTTCTTTGGGAGCATAGGTGCTGGACCTTCATTGGCTCCCTGTCCCTCCTACTGAATATATAGAATATTTGTATTATATCAGGAAAATCAACAGCAAAAACTGGCCCAGCAGTCCATAAAAAGGTCCACAAACAGCCTAAAATCCGGCCAACACTATGCCCTATCAGACCAGCCTGATGGGCACTGTCTGATTGCCTTAGAGGTCTGTCAATCCCTGCCTTAAATTAGTTTACACTATTTCACTATATAAAGTTATCACAGTAAGAAACAAGATCATGTAATTTAGTTGCCATAAAAAGGGTACTCCCACACTTGTGACACTGGAAGAACATCTGCACTCATATTACATCATTTGTTTTAGGATCTCCTTAATTCTGGATTTGATAGAAAGGAACGCCCCAAAATGCAGCCAGTACCCCATGTCTAAAGTATTCACAAAGGCATCATGAAGGGTATATGAGTATAAGAGGAAACCAGGCAACCCTGCTCTTCCCAGATGTCCTATTGCTGCACATAAGACAATGTATATAGTATTTTATTCTTCATGGCATTTTTCGATGTTTGCTAGAGAGAGCAGTTCCAGTTATTCCTACCAATTCATTTAGCAATCCCCTTAGAATGACATGGTCAACAATGCTGTAAGCCAAGCAGAAGGTGAGGACTACAAGGCCGGAATGTTTGTCCTTGTCCAATGAGAGTAGGAGCTGATCAAGTTCTGCATATTCCTGGAATTGTGTTGTCACCTCCGGTTCCAAGGCTAATGCCAAATTCAACACACCAATCCAGAGGACACCTTCAGCATTCTGACAGAAGGCTCCCATGCACACAAACAGACAATGGACCAGAGAGACTTCTATCTACATTGTTCAAGCTGTAGGCCATCCTGATCTGTTCCTGTAAATTGCTCTTGAAACCCAGCTATTAATACATCACTATCCTATTTAATTTCCAGGCACTCCTCACTGTTTCTGCAAAGTCTTAAGCGTCTGAGTAGACATTGAGTTGAAAAAAACCTAAATAAGTAACCATGTTGTAAAAAAGGGCTAACATCCTGCTGAAACAGCTCAGGAAACCCTTTCTGTACGCTGCTGCAGAAGATCATGCCACTTTGATGGGCATCATCGTCAGTGTCAAACTTGACTATGCAACCATGCTAAACTAATGCCTCCTGAAGACCAAACTTGTCAGGCACAAGGAAATCCATAGCGTAGTAGGCAGACTGAAAGACAGGAATTATGGAGGACCCAAGCTGTGCAACCTCTACTAGCTCTCAATCAGGGGCAGAATCAAATTCAAGATTTCTTTACCCTTGCTAGATATTGACATGGGACATAGCCAAGCTATACCGGGAGTGGGGGGCAAGTGTTCCCCACCTGTCCTGATTGATACTTCCCATCTCCTGACTTGTATGTGCTGGCTTGCGCTTCTGCTCCTGAGTGCCCCCTTCCATTGAGTACCCCTTGGGATTGCCCATCCCCCCCCCCCCCACTAAATCAACCCTTTTCTTTAAGTTCGACAACAGTCCTCGTTCTGCATTTTCACCTGAGACAATATTTGGTTTCTGAAGTGAAGGGATCTGTTCAATCCTCTTACTCTGGAAATGGGCTTCTATAACTTCTATGTTCTTGAACAGGTTAAATCTTGTATTGATTGTACTCATATGTCTGTGTCCTAAATATAATAAGGAATCATATTAAAAAAGATGTCATAACCCACCTTCAAAGCAAAGAGGCACATCAAATGCTTCAACTCCTCAACAAGATCAGCCATCACATTTGCAGCAGATGCCGCACTCTGCAGCTCATCACCTCTTTTTCAACTAAAACAATAAGTAAGACTGACTCATCGCTATGCAAACACTAGTACTTTGGACTAGCCTTCCCAGACACATCAGAACTCTTAAAATGTGTCTTAATACCAAAAAATACAACTTCTGCAGCCTTCCACCAATGTGCCTCCCAACTTTATTGTGTGTGCCATGCTGCTGCAATGTATATATGATAATGTGTGAACTGAATGGAAATTAGAGTTATGCATAATAAACGAACAAATCAGTACATAAATAATGAAGAAGCAAATTCAAGCTACACTGATATTTAAAGAAGCACCTTCTTTCTGAAAATGTAACAAATCACATAGTAGACAGAGGGCGTTTCACAAAAACATGTTGAGAGTGCTCTGCAACATGCTGTTCAATCGATTCCTTAGCCCACACCTCTCAGTCCAACCCAAAAATATTTTCAGTGTTCAACTCACTAACAATGTTAATCGACCTCGTATTATTCTTTAAGCTGTCCATGGATGATCTAATGGATCCTCCAGGAATATATTAGCTTGTCTGCCTGATTTGACCTTCATTTTGGTACTCGCTTCTCACTGAAAATAGAGTTTACCATGTCTGTCTCATTGAGCCTACAGATGAACCACCTAGAGATAAGATATCCTTATTGTAATCTGCTAGTCAGGTTTCTAATAATTATAACTTTGTTTTATTTAACTCCCAATAGACAGTCTTTAAGAACTGCATATAAAAGTAATACTATCACTCAATTTAGATCCCGAAGAAGTTCTAGGTGAATATGGTGAAAACCGAGTATTTAGGAGTCCCAGGCCTTGGGCCATAATTCGATTCCATATAATATAGTTATTGCCATAATTTCCACTCCCCATAATAATTGGCAGTAATGCCGTGCGGTACATAGTAATTGGGTAAAATGCGCTCCATTTGTTAACATTAGAATGAAAAAGAGGGATTTAAACTCATGACCTACAAATCAAGGAGGTACCAGGTAAGTGTAAATCACTGAGCAATCTTATTGACCCTTCACTAAGCCTACTGAATAACAAAAGTGTCAGGCATCATAACTGAAGAAGCCCTGCCCATGTCAGATTTTGTCATGTGCCTCTGGTAGATGATAGTGTTAGCACAAAGTCCTTCAGATAATTTGTGTACTGTTGTTGATGCTTAGCTCGGTATCAATTATTCTGAAGAATGGTATGCTCCGAACAGAATGCTAATCTTTTTAATTGTGCTTAAGTGACTATAAAGAGAGTTTGTACTCCAGGCAATACTATGTCAGAGTCAAGGCTGAAAACGAAGCAACACAAAGATTCTTCTAAATAGATTCTAGTGCTCCATTCAGAATAAGTTTAAGGTGTGCACCAGACTGTTGAAAATACTTGTTTTTTTGCTTGAAAGCAATAGTTAAGTGATAAACAATTGTGTTTGTGATTCAAAAGAGAAGATAAGTGCGAGGGTTCCTATTTAGCTTGACCTTTACATAGACAGCAGCATGCGGCCATTTATTAGGTTTCACCTGCACAGAGCTCGTGCTGTGCTTGTGAAACGTATTGTATTAATATAAATCTTAAAAGGGGCTTGCATCCCACCCTCCTGCTTTTCATTTGTTCCTGTGCTTGCCACTTACTTTTTCTCTGTTTCCATTGGCTGTAGCATTTTGTTCTGCATCTACCAGTGTTTGTTTGGCTGTGCGTTTCTTATCAGTATCCTGAGGCCCAGTTCAGCATTCTCATCCGCTTACGGTTGGAACTACTTTCATTACATTAAGACTGGGATTCCATTCTATCCCTGGCTACGAGTACTGAAACTCTGCTTTTAATGATGTATTGACAGGAAGGATGCTTTTTATGGGAAAACATATCAATACTTTATTCTGGCTGCAAGCAATGAAACTGTGGTTTACTTTTTTACCCGTCGGCTGTCAGAAGGAAAAATACTTTTCTGCCCATGGCTACACGCATTTCAAGATTGCTTTTAACATACACAGCGCTGTGCTTGTTTACCTAACCTCCCCGGTTGCACACATTTCAAGATTGCCTTTAAAATGCATGCTTGAAATGCGTGCAGCTATGGGGAGATAAGTGCACAACTGCCCAAATTCCAAATTAAGAGCAAAATAAGGGAGGAAACCAACCCCAGAGTCTTTGTCACTACAATGTGGAAAACAATGGGAACAACTAACAGATTTTACAGATCAAATGTCCAAGGAAATGGGATAACAGCCAAAGGTTTTATATGCAGTTCTATTAGTAGGGGTATGCAATTTGACAGGGCCCCCATCGTTTTTCAAAGAGTGCATAGCATCTCTTTTTACTTTTATGTTCTTCCTACGTACATCATTGCATTATGCCACTTCCAAACATAATATCACTTATAACAAGCGCAGCAGCGGACCGAAACAAATACCCGTGGGTATTTTAATGGTTGTATCAACTGCTCACCAAGCTAAAACAAAAAAAAATGTATTAACGACATAGCCGAGGCGAAACCTAATGCATTTACCAATTGTTGTTCTATCAGCAATTTAGCACTGATTCAAAATATTTCCAGTGTGAGTCTTTACATCTGTGAGCACATTTATTTGAGCTACGCTCCCACAGATATTTTTTACTAAATTTATGAAACGCACATGGACGTTGAAGAGCAGCAAGTTGTGATGTAACCCGTCCTACCATCATGACAAGGCCACCTGTTGGATGCAGGTATTATGTGTCAATCCAAGAAAAGGGTAAATGTCATCATCTTTGGAAAGGTTTGAAAAGTGCTGCTAGGAAATCATGATCAGTTCATTGATCACAATCAGCAAAATACATTTTATATGTTCAAGGCCACTATATGTGCTGCCATATATTGGAACCATTGTTCACAATTAAGATTCAAATTCACAAATGAAAGGGGGGAACGTTCACAAGTTGAGGGCTGCTGGAAACTGGGTTACTGGTTGAGGGGGAGAAACCTCACTCAAGCAGCAACCACAATGCTGGTCAGGGTGAAGTCACAAGCAAACCCAAAATTAGCCTGTGCATAACCCTCCAGTAGCTTGTCATGAAAGCAGTCTTGCTTAACCTAGAGTCAATGGGCCAAATTCACAAAGGTAAACTTAAACATTTGGTCTAAGTTAACACCATAAGTCTATGTTTACAACTTTTTGGTATTCATCAAGGTAAGTTAGGAGTAGTATCTTTACGTCCTCACTTGAGGCAGATCATCCGCACTCGGGGCAGATCATCCAATCTTTGGCCAAATCATTGTAATTGCATACACCTGTACACGATTAATGTCACCTGCAACCTTGCACCAAAAATCAGATAAAAGCAGCCCACAAGCAAGGTGAAGGTTTCTCAACAACACACTGCACCTGCCTCTACAGAAGCCATGCTACCTACAAGGAGGAAGAATAACTACACAGACACCATGGTTCTCCAATATATCATCAGGAACTACAAGAGACTGCATGGTCTTCCACACAGCAGCAGCTGTTCCGCACAGAACTCAGCCCTATGACTGCGGTTGGCCAGGGTGGTTACTGTATTGGGGGAGGACATCCAGACGGTCACTTACATGAAAAAGAAGTGGCAGGACGAGAAGAGAAGGGTGATGGGTAGAGGTGTCCAGAGCACTTCCTTGAGTATCAACTGGAGCCCGCCTCCAACTCACCCCACTTGAGAAGGAGGTCCTCTCCACCATAGACCCCCCCACCTGCTCCATGGGCTGCCTGTGAGTGATGACCTCAATGTGGTGCCAGGTAAGATGTGATGACACTAACTATGACACTAAATAAGCAACGTCAGTGATACTCCACAGATGTGACATGAATGTTTTCCTAAGAATGTGCAGTCTGCATAGCGAGACAGGCCCTCATGCATATCAGCTGGTCCATTGCACTACAAGTCCAAGGATCCTTTGTGACGGCAATTGCAACTTCCAATTGTTCAATCCCAAACAGTGGCCCACCACTGCTGCCTCATCGAGGTAACATTAGTAAATGGCAATAGAAAATATCCGTCATTCACTTACCACTGCTGTAGGCATTTAGATGCAATTGTGACAGGTTACACATATTCAAATATCTTGGTTGTGTCTGATGACCTTTCCCTTTTGTTGCCACATACAACCAGAGCACAGACACACAGGAGCAGAGGTTCCTGCTGCATCAGGGAGGCAATGTCATGAAGCACTGCAACCCACAATAACATCACCAACTGGTATGTAACTAGGGCCAGGAGAGGGCAATAACTTCTATTTTGTCACTAGTCAACTCATAGATACATTACATGGAATCCATAAACTGTGAAATTAACTAGGTAATATTGTGTATCATATGTCTTAATTAGAATGTAAACTGAAAACACACATATCATTGTGGGCCCTGTGACTTTATCCCAAAAACCACAGCCTGCAGTGACCTCTGCAACATGTATGGGTGTGACATCTGGTCAGATACCACACACTGGGTGGATGTCAGAACTGGTAAGGATACATAAAAATGACTATACCAAATGCTAATGCCCCTAAACTGTGGTTGCAATATCAGCAGCATGTGTTGTGTGTCTAATATCACTGTTGTCACTCCTCTCCATATGCTCTCACATCGCTCATAACACTATATCAAATCAGAACATGATGCCCAATGATAGCACAACTCAAAATGTATGTGTACAGTACCAACCTAAGGGTTCATATTAGCTCTCATATAGGTGGATTTTGCATAGGTCTGTGCAGCAAGTATATATGTTTCAAGTCATTATAACTCACCTCAGGAGGTGTAAGGTGTCAGTGCTTCCCCAGGTGTACATGGTTCTGTCACTCTGGGGAAGTGTCACAATCCATATGTGTTATGTGGGAATACTCTTCTCCCCGTCATGGAATGCCACTCAGGTGCAGAATAAGGCAACATGGTGATTTGTCCAGCCTTGACACACTCCATAGCTAGGAGGCCATTCCAAATCATGCAAAAGTGTTTGGCGTGGCTTCATAGATATGATTCACCAGTGGGTGCAGCTGGAGTCATCCAAAGAGTGATGCTCCAGGGCGATGAGAGGCTCATAAATATTTCCCCAAGTCTCTCATAGAGATGAGTAGTCACAACTTCTTTGTAGGTCCATGACATGGATACTTGCTGACAACATACAAGGAACCAACAGCTACAGTATTGATGTGGATGAGGGGTGCGCTGATACC
The DNA here is from genome assembly GCF_031143425.1 of Pleurodeles waltl. Lineage (NCBI taxonomy): Eukaryota > Metazoa > Chordata > Amphibia > Caudata > Salamandridae > Pleurodeles > Pleurodeles waltl. The sequence goes on from NC_090439.1 coordinate 685,187,700, forward strand.
AGCAGGCTTGTATTTGGGGAGTTGGGTTGTGGCAGGTAAGGTGGCAGGTAAGGTGGGTCTAAAGGAGGCAAAGCCTATACATCTAGTGGTGAACTGCAGAGCATGAAACTAGTAAAGGTGTGGATCACCCCAGCATCCCCACCTGACTAAATTGTGTGATCCCAGACCAATGTTTCTTTCACTTTACCTCCCATTCCCCATTATCACAGATGAGTAAACTTTGGAACACAGGACCACAGGATGTATGCTATACATAACTGTATCCATTGTCAGGTAAAATAGACCATGGTGTGGTTCATGTACATTGGGAACACAGGCCAGAAGAAGAGTGGAGTGTAACTTGTAGATCACTGGTCCATACCTCTGGCATGCACATGTGGAATCATCACCATCATCCTTTGCACTGTTACATATATGTAGGCTACATTACAGCTGCTGCCAGGACTACTTTTGTGATATGAATGATATCACCCAGGGGATTTTGAGATATCCTGGCTGCATCACTCAAACCCACTGCCATCCGTCCATCAGCTAAGTGTGCATGTACTGTTGTAGATATTGAAGTACAATAACCAAATCCTTGCGAATGAGGATAAGCAGATGTTGCCACTTCATCATTACATCTGAAGTTGATGTATAAAATGTACCCAACACAATCAGTGATGTCTGTGCCAAGTGTGCATTTTCACATATAAAGCATGCAGGACATTAACTATGGGTTCACTTCTTTCACAAGCTGCTGGATCAAGGACCATATCTTCTTCAAGGAGCTCGGTCCAGCAGTTGACATCAGGGGGACCTCAATGCACGCACAGAGCTGTGGTTGGAACTGGTGAGTTTGCTTTTGCATTTCACATCTGCACTGAACACCTCAATTCTGCTGTGTGAGCTACTACGTGTAGGGGTACACAACTCAGGTCACACGTGGAACATCCATTGATGTCAAGATAACTTGACTCAATCCCTGTGTTGCACCGCATGATGTTGTAAGGCAAATACTTAGGCCCAGATTTATACTTGCTTTGCACCGAATTTGCATCTTTTTTTTAAATGCAAATTTGGCGCAAAACTAACTCCAAATTTATACTTTGACCCTAGACCTGTCTCGTGCCAAGGTTTTGGAGTTAAAGTAATTTTTGCTAGCGGGAAACTACCTTGCAACAATGGAGATGCAAGGTAGGCATTCCCGAGTGTTAGATATGGGGTCTTTGATTGGTTACCCCCTGTCCAAGCAAAAAACCCTCACTCTAGTCAGGGTAAGTCACACACAATCCAAAGTATCCTATGCCCACCCTCTGGTAGGTTGCCACTGAGCAGTCAGGCCTAACCTAGAAGGCAATGTGTAAAGTATTTGTGCAATAAACCATACAATACCACAATATAACACCACAAAAATACACCACACAGTGTTTAGAAAAATATATAATATATATCTGGATAAATGCAGGTCAAAACAATTAAAGATGAAATAAGCAAATGTAGGGATATAATTGAAAGTGACATCAATTGTCTTTAGAGTTAAAAGGTTACTGTAAAAGCAATAAAAAGTGTCTTAAGTTCTCCTAGAAACAACAAGTGTCTCTTGCAGTGCAAAGTACCTGGTTTGCATTGAAAAATCCTTGCAAGGGACCGCATACGAGGAGATGCGTGGAAAATGGTTAGTGTGCATCGTTTCGCCCCTTTACTCACAGACTTGCGTCGTTATTTTTCACGCGGGGAAGACGTTGCATCGATTTCCGGTGCGCGGACTTGGATCCTCTTTGGGTTGCGGGGTTTTCAGACGCCCCGGGGACAATGCGTGGAATCCTGAGCTTGCGGAGCAAAGTCACAGCGGCTGAGTCGATTCCAGTAGGCGATGCGTGGAATTTTCTTCAGCACGGCAGGCGCGGTGTCGATTCCTCTCAGGAAGTCGGGCTGCATCGTTCTGAGACAGCTTGCGTCGATCCAGTAGGGCTGTGCGTTGAAGTTTCGGTTACTTCGCTGGCGCTGCATTGATCTTCTGTCGCGAAGTCTCGCTGCGTCATTCCGGACTTGTCGTGCAGTGACATTTTCACCTCAAGCAGGCTGTGCGTCGTTCTTGGCAGGTGGTGCGTTGAATTTTCGCCACACGGGGATTTCAGCTGCAGGAGAGAAGTCTTTTTGGTCCTGAGACTTCAGGGAACAGGAGGCAAGCTATATCCAAGCCCTTGGAGAGCACTTCTGCAGCAAAGCAAGAGAGCAGCAAGACAGCAGGGCAACAGCAAGGCAGCAGTCCTCTTCAGAAAGCAGTCAGGTGAGTCCTTTAGGCAGCCAGGCAGTTCTTGTCAAGGTGCAGGTTCTGGTTCAGGTTTCTTCTCCAGGAAGTGTCTGAGGTGGTAGGGCAAAGACCCTGTTTTTTTTACCCAAATGTGCCATTGAAGCGGGGGAGACTTCAAAGAGTGTCTTAGAAGTACACCAGGTCCCCTTTCAGTTCAATCCTGTCTGCCAGGGCCCCAGTAGGGGGTGTGGCAGTCCCTTGTGTGAGAGCAGGCCCTCCACCCTCTCAGCACAGGAAGGCCCATTCACAATGCAGATGTATGCAAGTGAGGCACAGAATCCTGTATTTGGGGTGTGTCTGAGTGAATGCACAAGCCAGACGTGGATTGTAAGGCACAGAAAGATTTAAGTGCAGAGAAATGCTCACTTTCTAAAAGTGGCCTTTCTATGATAGTAATAACAAATCCAACTTCACCAGTCAGCAGGACTTTGTATTACCATTCTGGCCATACTAAATATGACATTACTACTCCTTTCAGATCAGCAGCTACAACTCAAACAATGTATGAGGGCAACCCCAATGTTTGCCTATGATGAGAGCAGGCCTCACAGTAGTGTAAAAACGAATTTAGGAGTTTTACACTACCAGGACATGTAAACTACACAGGTACCTGTCCTCCCTTTTACCCACACAGCACTCAGCCCTAGGGGTTTACCTAGGGCACACCTTAGGGGTGACTTATATATAGACAAATGGGAGTTTTGGGCTTAACAAGTACTTTTAAATTCCAAGTCGAATTGGCAGTGAAATTGCACACACCGGCCTTGCAATGGCAGGCCTGAGGCAAGGTTAAGGGGCTACTGAAGTGGGTGGCTCAATCAGTGCTGCAGGCCTACTAGTAGCTTTTAACCTACAGGCCCTGGGCACATATAGTGCACTCTACTAGGGACTTATAAGTAAATTAAATAGCCCAATTGGGTGTGATCCAATGTTACCATATTTAAACGGAAAGAGCATATGCACTTTAGCACTGGTTAGCGGTGGTAAAGTGCGCAGTCTAAAAAACAGCAAAAACAGTATCTCAAAATTGGAGGGAGGCAGGCAAAAAGTTAGGGGTGACCACCCTAAGGCTGTCAGGTCTAACACCGGGCAAAAAATGATGACATGGCCTTAACGCCATATTTACCCCGGTGCTAAAATCAAGCATGGGAGGAAGGGGGCCTTAAATAATGGCACTAAGCTTGCTTAGCGCCATTATTTAACACCTGGGTCAGGGCAGGCTTTAGGGGACCTGTTAGCCTATTTCCATGGTCAAAGATCATGGAATGGGCCCACAGGTGCCCTTTCCAAGCCCCAGGGACCCCCAACCACACCAGCGGCACGCCAGAGGATGGGGGACCCCATCCCAGGTAAGTAAGGTAAATACAGGTAAGTTTTTCTTTAGTATTTTTAAAAGTGCCATGGGGGACCTAACTTGGAACCGCCTACATGGCCATTGGGGTGGTGGGCATGACTCCTGTCTTTACTAACACAGAAGTCATGTCTATGTGGGTTTTATGTCATAAAATGACTCTAGTCTGGTTAAAGGCCTTTTCATGTCTTTGCCCCTACTAGCGTCATCCTTTGACGCACAACCTCCTGTTCCCCCTACGCCTCCCCCACATGGCTATCATCTGTTTTGATGACACTAGCCAGGCCTTACTGCCGGCTTCTGTCTTTCCATAAATATGATGCCAGGCCGGCATCTTACAATGGTAGTAGCCAGCTGTATACTTTTTCACGCAAAACTGCGGATTATGACTTGAGCCTCGAGGAAGAAACATTTACCAGTGGCGGGTGCCGAACAATCTGAAGTGAGAACCCAGTCCAAGCTGCCTTGTCAGCTGCCAAAACGGCACAGGAGGAGGAGGAGGAAGAAGAGGAAGATGAAGATCAAGGCCTGATTTCAATAGATGTGGAGGCAAAATCCCCTAAGCACTATTGTTGGCCCACGCAGCATACCATTAAAGCCCTCATCTGCTCTGGTCAGCTTGGTGCATTCTCCTACATCCCCAAGGATTGCCCATTCTTCACACACCACCGAACGACCATCATCTCCTCACAGCCCAGGTCAGACGCGTGGGTTCCTCTACACACTCCTACTCTGACACTGTCTCCCAGGACTTCTCTCCAACATCTGAGGTACATGCCTGCCCAGGTGAGGAGGAGGTAGCCCCTAGGGCCGACTCTCCTTCTCACAACCTCTAACTTGACACCTCTCCCCTTGCTGGTGGACCTGCCAGTCATATCCGAGGTCATCCCAAGCGGAGAGGGCTGGCAGATATTCATGGTGGAGAGTGGGAGGAGGATTTCTTCCAACTGCAGTCACATGTGAGGCAGGACACATTTGTGTCATAGGAGTTACACTGTCATGTCTGCCTCACTACAGGACTTGCCCCAACTCCCACAGTTGGTGCACAAAATAACCCAGGTGTTGAAGAGGAAGCATACATCCTGGAAAGACATGGGTTGAATGACATCATGGCCATAAAGAGAAAAGAGAGTACAAGACACTATGCATTAGTTATGAAGATGACAGAGGGGATACTCAAAATGATACAAATTCAGCCTTCACAGCCAATGCATTGAGGTAAGCAAACACATCTACCTGTATCGCCTCACCCCCAGCCCCTACTTAAGCCACCTGCACAGGGCCCCAACAATCTATCACAAATATACTCTCCTTGCACATGTCCCCACTGCACAGTCATGCCCCCCCCCATGTACATGCACCACTACCCCCTGCCCAGGACTCAACTCCCCCTGTCCAGGATGCACCTCCAACTGTACAGGATCCACCTCCCCCTGTCCAGGATGCACCCATCCTAGACAGGGGGTCCCCCCTGTACAGGACCCACCACCCACTGTCCAGGATGAACCCCCATACAGGACCCACCACCCCCTGTCCAGGATGCACACCCCTGTACAGGGCCCATCACCCCCTGTCCAGGATACACCCCCCCCCCCCATAAAGGACCCACCACCCCGTGTTCAGGATGCACCACCTGTGCATAGGAACCACAACTTCCTGCACCTCTGAGGCCCATGAAATGCCGCACCTCACAATGTTCCTCACCAACAAAATTGAGAAGGTGCAAAGGAGATCCCCCTTGAGCACTATGAATATGATTACATTGAACAATGAAAATAAAATACATATTCCACATTCAATTTGAGTTGAGTAATAGGTGATGATGTTCATTTGCTTAATGTGGTTGTAGGTCATATATGTGTTGACAAATGTGGGGAAGTCATGTCTATTAACAGAACCATTGGTGTATAAAGGTATCATGTTGAAGGCATAGGTAAACCACTTCAGGCGTATACAGCCATACTTTAATTTCAGCAAATACAATGAACAACGCGACATAGTGATTATCAATTTGTTTGTATGAATATGAATGCAATGAACGTAAATATTACCGTCCATCGGGCATGGAGAAATGAAATGATGCTCTTCATCCATCATGGATAGGTGACTTGGAGGCAGTGGGACAAAAAATAAATAAAACACGTCAGAAAATATCGGGGGAGACAGTATAAGTACAAGGGCAAAAACAAATGTTTGGTCACCATCAATTGTCCAGTCACATATCATGCTGGTCATCCTCCTCCTTGATTATGACGAGTTCCTCTGCCTCTCTGGCCGCATTCTGGCTGGCCGGTGAGGACCTGACACCCCACAGGAATGGGACAAATGGGGGGTACGGGAGAAACAGAGTGGGAGGGCAAACAGGGAGGCACATGGAGGGTGGTGTGGGTGTTACGCTGAAACAGGCCAGCCATCCTGGCTGCACCCAAGGAAGTGAGGGTGACATTGAGGGCAGCAAAGGCATGACCATTGTTCTCTCAGGACCTACACAGTACCTCAAGGATCTGCTGTAGAAGCCAAGAGGAAATGTCATGCTCACCCTCCTATGCCACCATCCCTTCCTGGGATGCAGCCACAGGAGTAACATAACAAGGCGGGGTTTGGGTAGCACGCAAGGGATGTGGGGTGATGGGGACAGAAAGGCTCCTCAGGGCACTGGGGCAGTAACTTAGAGGGGGACTAATGGCAGAGGGTGCATCTGTGGCCCCGATGGACTGGAGGCCTCAAGAGCTAAAGAGTACTTAGAGGCAGAGGTGTAAAGTCGGCCTGCCCGGGTGACACCTCTGGCAGGTCCACTTCTTCAGTCTCGAGGGGAGGGTTCAAATCCTCCCCTCCCTGCCCAGAAGTATACAGTTCATTGGCCCCCTACAATGTCCGCAGCCTCCACACCGTCAGTGGCTGAAGTTGTGTCAGTCCAGGTGGGTGCACTCCCCCTGGCTGAAGATTTTTCAGGTCCCTCCTCTTCCTATTCCTCTGCTATAGAAGACAGTGGCTGTGCCTGCCGACTCCCTAATAATGCCATTCCCTGTCCTTGGTCCTTTCCCTGGTCTTCCTGGCCATCCAAGTCCACTGAAATAGAAGAGAGAACATTATGTAACTAGTGTATAAATCAGAGCACAGCACATAAGTACATGAAGCAAGTGCTGACTTTGTTCTTCTTTAATCTCACTAACCCATTATAGGTGACTTGGATCACAAATGTATGTGTACCATCACTGTAATGTCATGACATTACTCACACGTTGACATCTAACACAATTATGGGGTGTATGTAGTCCTGTAATGACAAAGACTCACCTTCAGCATCACTGCAATACTGTGGCCCAATTCACAAAGGTCTACAAAGACGTTTGCTGTGAACATAGATCAACTCTCTGAGTTTACCTTTGTAAATTGAGCAGAGTGTCCCCTGTCCTTGCTATCTTGTCATCTCCCAAAGTCGGTCTACAAGTGGAGATGGGACGCAATCTGGATGGATTTCTCCACACCTAAGCATGTATCCATGATCATCCTTCAATGTGCAGACTGGATAGTTTTACACTGACCACTGAAAATCAACTGATTTGTGGCATGGTCTGATTCCACAGAAATGTTTGAATGGGTGTACATATACACACCTGACCTTGGTCATGACCTTTGCTAGGCTGTGGCTCTGTGTATTGGAGGATCCCTGACAACATCAGCCAATCTACATGGCAGGTGCCACATTTGGCATGCCAAGACTGCCTGTTAATCCTGTACACCAGTTGGCATGTGTGCATAATTGGTAGAGTAGCTAGACATTACATGTCACATACCTGCCACTGCTGTGGAGATGTGTTCCTTTGCTTTCCCTTAGCAATGTTGGCACCATTTTGTGTGAGTCAAGTACCCCAAAGTCAACCTTTTTTGCAAGATCCATGAAATGATACTCTACATTGACCCAAAACACACAAAAAGGATGCATGATACCGCATATGACACCCACACTGGACCGTGTCTGGCTGATCCCTTTGCCCTTGCACCCAGCAGGGATAAGGCCGTTGGATCACCAATCACGATGTTGGCATTGCATTTTTTCCTCCTAATGCACAAGTAAAATCAATTTCCCCAGTAGTGTTCAGGACACTATAAGTCCCAGGATGCACCCTGATGACATCACCAGCAGGAAATGAGTCATCCCAGGCAGTTTCAGGTGCCACACCCAAACCAGCATCCTGAAAGAGATCAGCCCAGCCAGACAGAGCAGCACTCAGAAGGAGCAAGAACACCTGAGCCAGGATGGATACCCCAGGCCAAGCACAGGAGAAGGCTGAAAGGAAGCGCAAGCTGAAATTCAGCGAGCAGGAGCTTGAGGTACTAACTGAGGAGGTGGTGAGGAGCCATGACCGCCTGTTTGGAAAAAGCTCACTCCAGGTGCCTGATAGTGAAAAGAGGAGACCTTTAGCGCCTTGAGACCCGCACGGGTGAGTAGAGCGCTTTATAAATGTTAATGATTTGATTTGATGGCTGGACATACAGTCCAAAATCTGCGCCATTGGAGTGGCACAGCGCTCCATCGAAGAGATAAAAAAAAGGTGGTACAACCTGCGGTCCCGTGCAAAGGAGAGGGTGGCAAGGAGACTTGCGGAGGCCAGGGGTACAGGTGGCAGTCCACCAACAGAGGCACCATCAACACCATTGGAGGACCTAGTGGAGTCCACACTCCTCCCTGAAGCTGTGACTGGGGTCACAGAGATCGACACCTCCGGCACACCGAGTACCAACCAAGGTAGGTGCAATATTGTATTGTAACCCTTTATGTATATGCACAAAAGCCCCTTAGGAATTAGCATGTAATGTGAAACAGTGTGTCAAGTAGTCCAGTCCACATCTTAGATGCAGCACTACAATGCATTATGGAAGTGGCGGTCCACAACCTAGAACTGAAAGTAGCACAACAATGTAATTAAGTATAGTGACACCCAAAGTAACACAACACACACAACACCGTGTAGAGCAGTACCTGTACCTTTATTGCCATTGTCTGACAGATAATGTAACATACAGAACTGACATGCTGCATATTGTTGTTGTAGCATGTCAGCCACACCATCTGCATGTGTAGGAGAGATAGACACCCATCTGCCCTCAGATTCGAACACCAGTGGGTCCCTCCACATGTCGACTGGACGACGCAGGCCCAGGGCACTGCCATTGCCAGAGCTCAGCAACGACTCTGATGAGCAGCAGGAAGGGCCAAGCACACCATCAGCACCAGACAGGCGCAGCCAGATTCCGGAGGGCAGGTGTCAGCCAACCACAGCACCACGCAGGATTGCGACGGAGTCCTGGGCACAGCAGCATGAGGCAGGTGAGGGTCCCTCCTTATTCGTGGGCCTGGAAGCTGCTATGTTGCAGCAGCAGCGTCTGCATAATAAGCGGATCCTTGCATTAGACCGAAACCTGCGCAAAACACAACCGCAACATGATGGGCCTGCATCGCCAACTTGACTCACTCAATAGCAATATTGTACAGCTGCGTGAGGGACAGGTGCAGGCTTCACAGGACACCAGGGCCCTTACAAGTGCTGTCCGTGAACTGTGCCAGGAGCTGCGCCATGAGAGGGTGAGCCAGCGCAGACAGGAGCGCAGATTACGTACAATGTTCGGCAGCTACTGCCGGTCCTCTAACAGGATGGCAAATTCGACTGCATTGATTGCCCGTCGCACAGTGGCTGCGCAAGTGGAGGCTGCACATAGCAGCAGGGATGTTGTCAATGGACTTGTTCAGATCACAAATGTGATCGAACACATCATGGGATCACGATCAGCCACTCCAAGTGAGCTAGCACTGGGGGACACTGAGGACAGTTCCAGCCTCAGCAGTGTTGCCGTACCAGCAGCAGACACCAGACGGCGCAGTGCCAGGCACAGCACTGCCACTGAAGGTGACAATAGAGGTGCCAGTGATGTAACTGGGCACCCGAGTGGTGTGCGTGGTAGAAAAAAATGACTCTTGCTGCCATTAGACTGCTGTTGCCACTATGAAGAAATAGTGCATAACTCTGGTTATTCGTTGTTCTGCGTTTGTCACATCACCTGTTTCATTTCTTACTCACTCGTACATTACCTGACGTAAGGTAATAAATTTATTTCACTACAGGTAAAGTTGTCAGAGGATTTGTGTCATTTATATTCACGTCTGAAACGGTTGTGTGTGATGTTGGCACGCCTTTGCCTTCCCTCTGCTGCACTGGTCCTGTCTGCTGGCTGTAGAGGTGGTATGGGATTGTCATCCTCATCTGATTCAGATTCACATATGTCTACAGATATGCCCCTGGTTGTAGCTATATTGTGCAGGATTGCACAAGTAGCCACTATTCTACATGTTGTCTCTGGACTATACTGTAGTGCCTCTCCACTTTTGTGGAGGCACCGGAAGTGACTCTTCAGCAGTCCAAATGTGCGCTCCACCACGTTGCGGGTCGCCCTGTGTGCTGCATTGTATCTCCGTTCAGCTGGTGTTGTAGGATTGAGGTAGGGCGTCATCATGTAGGTGCGCACTGCGTACGCACTGTCTCCTGGAAGAGACAGAGGGTGTGATGAGTAACTGAGCCATCTGTCATGGGTTCGCCATCTATGCACCAGTGTACAGAGTGACATTACCTAGTAGATATCCTTCACCAAACTCCCCAGCTAGCAGTCTTGTGTGAATCCCGCTGTGGCGAAAGATGTATGAATAATGTGTGCTCCCTGGGTACCTGGCCACGAGATCAGTAATGATGTAGGAGGCATTGCATATCACCAGTATGTTCATGAAATGTTGGTATTTACGGTTGCGGTACACATACTCTGTGGCTGATGGTGGACAGATTGCCACATGTGTGCCATCTATGGCACCTAGGACGTGGGGGAACTGTGCTATCTGATAAAACTCTATTTTGGTCTGCTGTATTTCCTGTGGGGTGTGGGGGAATCTGATGTACTGTTGTAGTTTGCTCAGCATGGCGTTGATGAAAGAATTGAAAAATCTGGAGAGGGTACTCTGTGAGACCCCTCCAGCTGCTGCTATGACCCCTTGATAGCTCCCTGAGGCGAGTAGGTGTAGGGAACATAATACCTGCACATGGGTGGGTATGCTGTGAGTCCTTAGTGTTTTGCGCTGCAGTATGGGTTGTAGCTCAGCTATCAGATCAAATATCATGGCTGACTTCAACCTATACCTCTCATATATTTCCTCATCTGTCAGGTCAAAAAGTGTAATGCGCACTCTGAAAATGCGCTCCTGTCTCCTCCTCCCTCTCCTCAAACCTGCCAAGATCCTCATCCTTCTCGCCATGACGTAGAGTGCAGCCATTGTGAAAAAGAGTCTGAGGCATTCTGGGCCAATTTATATAGGTTGCACCTGGTTACCACCTAGTTTCAGTTCATGGTATTTTGCATGTGCAAAATGCCATTCTGCGAAAAATCGCAATTTGCGATTTTTTGATGCATCTCTTTGCGACTTGGATTTTGCGAATCGCAATTTGCGCCTCGCAATTTCGTACTGGAAATACCGAATCTCAAAATGTGACTCGCAAAACCAGGTCACAAAGCAAAAAATCGCAAAAAATGCGATTTCTTATTTTTGGTCCGCAAATGCCTTCCATGCATCGCAGACCACGTTTTTGCACTCGCAAACGGACGATTTTTGCGATTCGCACCGTTTGCAAGTGCAAAAATGTTTCATACGTCTGGCGCCTTCTCCCCACACTGGACCTTGTCTGGCCCATCCCTTTGCCCTTGCACCAAGCAGTGATAAGGCTCTTGCATCACCAATCATGTTGCATTTCTTCCTCCTAATGCACAAAAGAGACCTATTTCCCCACTAGTGTTCAGGGCACTACAAGACCCAGGATGCACCCTGGTATGTGCATCCAGTGGGCTCCAATGAGACATTGGCCTTATGACTACTACACCAAGTGCTCAGATTGTATACACGGTGACATGAGATACATGATGGTAGCGCTCAGTTACCACTCACATCATACTGACATACACATGATGCAGCACAGGCACTTACCAGGTATCTGCTGCTCCAACTCCTCCAGCTGAGCATGGAGGGTTGGCTAGGCTGTCCTCAGGACTCTCCTATTCCGTAGAGTAAAGTGGGCTGGTGCACATGGGGCTGGGAGGACCCCCCCAATAGTTCCTGGGCCCTCAACCTGGCCCAGCATTTTAGTCCTCACAATGCTTGCAGCATGTTGTGGCCCACCGGAGAGTGCTGCGCAATGTTGGACCAGAGACGGGCACACGCTGCATTGGTCAGCTGGTCCTCTGGAACCCATAAAGCCAAGTGTAATTGTCCAGCATCCACCAGTCAAAATATCCAATTCCCATTCACTGAAGGGGGTGCCCTCTCATCAACTCCCTCAGCCATGTTGGGGGCAGTTAGGATTCACAGAACAGCAGGATGGCAGAGGATGCTATCTCTAGTCGGGATGGCTCAGAATGACACTAAAATGGCTGTCTGCAATGTCCTTTCATAGAATTCCTGCCTTGCATTTCCTCTGTGTCATTTCCTGTAGAAATTCATTGGGTTCCGCCCTGTCTTCGGATTCTATGCCCCAAGTGCAGATGATCTGCACTCAGAGCATACTCTAAATACTCAGAGCGTAGATTCTGCATACAGAGTGTAGAATCCATACTCGGGGTGGTAAACAAGGGTAGGGTGTCTTTGTACCTGCAATAGGCCTAGATGTACCTTTGGAGCAGGGTGTGTGTGTTATGATAACATCACATGCCCAGATAGTACCAGCCACTCCACGGAATATGTCTTGCATGGTACCTGTAGGGTTGACAGGAGACAGTGACATATCATCATAGGGGTACATGAGACCTGCATGTCTGATGCATTCTCCATTACACACGATACTAAATGGCTAACATAATGAATGTGACCAGTAGGTGTTAGTGTGATTCAGGAAGAAGACCATTTGTGATCATGGAGGCCTTTAAAATTCAAATTCCACAGGTCCATTCTTGATATGCTAATCCAGGCCAGATGTATTCTGGGTCTTGTAGTCTCTGTCATTCCAGAGTGAAAGAGGAAGAAAAACCCCTGTTTTCACTATGATTGACCACAGGCCTGAAGTGCCACATCCAATGAGCAGCTGCCAAACATGTCAGCTATGAGCATAGAGTATCCATGTCTCTACACCGGTCAATCTGTTCCCTGGTGTACAAATGTCAGACATATGGCTACGCAGCCACATAATTGCCACACACACATACATACAAGGTGCTTGGGTCACAAAGGGCCTCTGCCCTTATGGCAGAGGCCAAACAGTTGTGGGTCAGTTGCCGCACATGGGGCAGGATCACTGCACTGTGAACACTCAAAGCAGCAATTTCCCCTGGTGTACAATGAAACACCCTATGATGTGGCACCTTCACTATGAGGGGAGATACCATTTGTGAAGCAGAACCCTCTTGTGACACTGTCCAAGGAGGTATGACACATACAAACATTTACTCCCCAGAGTCAATGAAGCCCTAAGAGACATTGTCCACACTAATCCCTGACCAGCACATCATGTATGGCATTGATAAACGTTTGACTCTTGTCAACGGCTGTTGTTTACAGACATCATGCATGGCTTGCAAAGTATTCTCAGGATGGAATATATGGACAGAGTGTCCAAAGTCCAACTATCATCATTGACAACAGACCATAAACCACATGAAGGCCATGACACAGCATGTTGCTTAGGTGAAGATAGTGTCAACCAGCTGGTCATGCACCTACATACAACGCCGTCTGTTTTGTGCAGTGGCCCAGTTGGAAGGATTCAGACCTAGATGAGGGTCCCGAGGTATGTGTAAGCCATGATTTAATGCTATATTGTGCAAAACACAACAGGGTACTATAATCTTGCACACAATGTGAGGTGAGTACAAAAGCATCCCCAATATGGGTGAGACATCTGAATCTTGACTTCCGAAGACCAAAATTGCCCTCAATGATGCCTTGTGTACACCTGTGTGTCCTATTGTACCTTTGCTGAGGTACGGTAGTTGCACGTCTGTATGGTGTGAGGAGAAGAGTGCATATGCAGCATCACCTGAGGATGTAAATGGAGTGATGTCTGTAAATGTCCCTCTTGCATGAGTACAATGGTACATACTGTGTCTGTTGGGGCCATGTATGTGTCATGAGGATTAGTGTTATCTAATGGTTGATCTTCTTAGAAAACAATATTAAAATGTCATACCTGTTTGGTGCTTAGTACTTACCCAGTAGCCACATGTTGCCAAATTCTCCCACTGCAATCTGTCAGCCAAGTGGTTGTCATGGAATAATTAGCTATAATGGGTACTGATGCACATCAAATAAGCTGACACTGGCATCACAGACACCCTGCACGTTGATGGCATGCCAGCGGTGTCTGGTGCAGAAGTTGTGTGCATTGTGATGAGGTGGATAAAGTGGCACATGAGTGCAATCAATTACACCCAGCACACGTGCGAAGCGGGACATGGCGTAGAAATCCCTAGTTAACCTTTGTCTTCTGGCCAGTGTATGGGGCATTTTTATGTGGTAATGTGCTCTCCTATTGATGCAGCTCAGTACCTGATAAGGCATCGGGACTGGGTTGCCTGGGAGATGCCCACTAGGTCATCAGAGGCCCTCTGGAATGACCCTGTATCTAAAATATGGAGAGCTGCTAAGATCTTGACATAGACTGGGATGCTGTGGGAGTGACAGGTCACAGAGTCAAGGTTCTGCACCCACTCACTGACCATCTCCAAGATGATTTCAGGGGGAAAACGTTATTTTGCCATGACATCTTGGCTGGACATCCCAAAGTGATTGATCCTTTGTCTGAAGATCTTATTAATTCTCCTCCTCCTCCTCCTTATCAAGTCCTGCTGTCATATGGCAAGGGCCAAACCAACAAACACATTCAATGACATGTTGAGAGGCCTGAAAAAGTTTGTTTGTTGCAGCTCTTCTTTTGCGTGTGCAGCAAGGCTGGGATTGGCAGCTTGGCAAAGAGGTTTCAGCTGTAGCTGGGTTGAGGGATGGTAGTCACTGACACAGGTGTGTGAGTATGAAGGGTTACTTCCTCTGCTCCGAGTTTGGATGATCCATCCCGAGGGTGGATGATCCACCCCGAGTAAGGATGATCCGCTGTGAGTGTGGATGATCCAGCTAGAGTGTGGATGATCCGCCGCATGTGCAGATGATCCACCCCGAGTGCAGACTTAAAGATACTACTCGTAACTTACCCTTGTGAATACCAAAAAGTGTTAAAATTAGATTTTTGGTCTAAACTTAGACCAAACGTCTAAGATTACCTTTGTGAATCGGACACAATGTGTAGAGTATTTATGCAGCACTTCAAATAGTTATAAACTGGAAACACAACACAAGAAAAATTGAGTTTAATATATCATTTGAATCTGAAACAGCAAAAATCCAATCAGTAGAGTCAGAGATGTGCAGTTTTGAAGCTTTCAGTGAAAATAGCACCAAAACCATCAAGCGTTATTTGTGTTTATCTGGTCACTCTAGACCAGGACAAAGTCACAAGTTCAGTCCACCCACAGTGGATCACAGGTCGGCTACAGGGACCCACTTAGCTGTTATACATCCAAAGTTAGTACACTATTTGAACTGGACCTACCAAAAAGAAAATCACTATTATTTAGAATTCAAAGTTGTTCCAAACTGGGCACCCCAAAATATATCCTGCCCATGGCACACAAATCCATAAGATAGCAATGCCAAGAGCAGAAGATTTAGGCCCATATTTATAAAAAAGTGGAGCATCAGCTATAATGCACCACTTTTTTTGCGCCCCCCTACTGGTACCTAATGATACCATGGTTGTGCCTTATTTATGATACGGTGCAAAGTGGCAGTCATTTGTACAATAGCGTCAACATGTTTTATGCTATTGTAGTGCTTTGTGTAAAAAATGTTGACGCTTGTGTAGCAAAGTGCAAGGAGGCCCGTAGGTTTCTATGGGTGTGTCATGTTAATGCCTGCTCTAAGCAGGCATTAAAAATTATGCCAAAAATTGTGCAGTGAAATTTTTTACATTTCACAGTGCCATTTTTGTGGGACTCCTGGTGCCGGAACACCCCTTTTGCATACATTATGGCTGGACCAGGCATAATGTGGCTCAAAGGTTTACAAAGTGGTGCAATGCATGCATTGCGCCACTTTGTAAATATGGTGCGGCACAAAAAACACTTTAGTGCTGCCTTAGCTTAAAAAAATGACACCATGACGGCGCAAAGGTGGCGCGAGGGGCTCCCAAATATGCCTCTGAGAGTCCAGTGTTTCAAATTTTGTTTATGAAGTTTATTGTACGAACTTGTGTGGTTGAATTGGAGATATGTTGAATAGGTGTTGAAATTGAAATGTGTTCACTAATAATGCAATGTTGTTACACAGTCAAGAGTGAAATTTACATCGGAGTATGAATTGTGGTATAAAATAATGTATATTTCCTTATCCACAAAGTTAGGGGAAAATGAAAAGTTTGCTAATGTAGATCTGCTGGTAAGTTTGGAACAAATTTATGAGATCCACAAATATCCCTGTAATGATCTTTGAAAAATACAGTCATAGTTTTAGAGCAGACCTCACATTTAAATAACTTAGAAATGCAGAACTTTCACTATTCAGAATTTCTGCATAGTGAAACCTTAGGCTAATTATCATTTTCACATTTCAGGTTTCCTGTTGGTTCTTAACAAGGGACACATTTACACACGTGGTCCATTTCACTTACAAGTTCATTATATTTCCCAAGCATGGACATGGAAATCTAGCTGCAAACTGTATGTGAGTACTCAGTGACATTCAAATTTATGGGTGTTCACCTATCTTTGCATGCTGGACATCTGTGGAAGGCACACAAATCAATCCCTAGCCATAGCTTTCTGACTGCACAAATTCTATCACATTGGCAAAATGTCCAAATTAGTAAATCTAATTTGGTGATTCTATATCTTTGATTCATGATTTACTTGTGCACTTAAGTTATATTTACATATGCAAATACCTTTGCGAATAGGGCCTGGTGTTCCAAAGTTTAAGACGAACGTTCACAACATGTTTTACTAAAGTAGATTTAATTTATATGTAATTGAGAGATAACAATTAAATAAGCTGGATCACAGAGACAAATATGCACCCTTTAAATCATCATTTTGTCTTTTTCTAAAATTTACTTCATAATAAACATTTGCCAGTCTGCAGGGCACATATACCAACAAAAAGTGGATCCAGCAAAGGTAAGGCATGGAATATGAACAGTGCTCAGCAGCCAAGTCATTACACCATTCAGAAGAATGCAACATGAATGTGTGTTTTTACCTAAGGTGGTTACCAGTGTTGCAAAAATAATTCTGGTAAAATTCCTAGTTTTATGGCACAGAAACTGATGAGAAAAAGCAATTATCAGGTACTAGGGGCCATATTTATACTTTTTGACGCAAAACTGCGCTAACGCAGTTTTGCGCCCAAACAATTAGCGCCGGCTAACGCCATTCTGAAGCGCCATGCGGGCGCCGTATTTATTGAATGACGTTAGCCGGCGTTAGCCGACCGGTGCTGCCAGGTGTCCGTGAAAAAAAACGACGTACACCGGGCAGCGCCGGCGTAGGGAAAAATGGCGTTTGGGCGTCCCAAAATGGGGCAAGTCAGGCTGAGGCAAAAAGATCATCTTAACCCGATTTGCGCCATTTTTTTTGGGCACCCAGACGCCATTAACATGACTCCTGTCTTAGCAAAGACAGGAGTCATGCCCCCTTGCTCAATGGCCATGCCCAGGTGACTTATGTCCCCTGGGCATGGTCATTGGGCATAGTGGCATGTAGGGGGGCACAAATCAGGCCCCCCTATGCCACAATTGTTTTTTAAAAAAAATACTTACCACAACTTACCTTTTCTTCCCTGGGATGGGTCCCTCCATCCTTGGGTGTCCTCCTGGGGTGGGCAAGGGTGGCAGGGGGTGTCCCTGGGGGCAGGGGAGGGCACCTCTGGGCTCATTCTGAGCCCACAGGTCCCTTAACGCCTGCCCTGACCCAGGCGTTAAAAAGAGGCGCAAATGCGGGGTTTTTTGCCCCGCCCACTCCCGGGCGTCATTTTTGCCCGGGAGTATAAATACCACGCACATGCCTGGGAGTCATTTTTTAAGACGGGAACGCCTACCTTGCATCTCATTAACGCAAGGAAGGTGTTCACGCCAAAAAATGACGCTAACTCCATGAACTTTGGCGCTAGACGCGTCTAACGCCAAAGTATAAATATGGAGTTAGTTTTGCGTCGAATTTGCGTAAAAAAAAACGACGCAAATTCGGCGCAAACGGAGTATAAATATGCCCCTAAGTGTTTTATTTTCAACCTATATGGTTGAACCTAATCTGCTTCTGAAAAACGTTAAATTCATTTAGAGGTTAAGCACTCACTGTGTATTCTTATCACATTTTTGCAGTTTCATTACACTCTAAAGCCATGTGACATGATGTATTGTGAATTGTTAGGGATGAACATGGTGAAATGACGCCAGTTCACGCATATACTTCCTTCCATCACTGAAATTACCTCTATAAAACTGGCTTTCTACCATAAAGCAAGGAACTAGCCAGACTTTCGAGCCCACATTCATATTCAGCAACACTCTTCATTCAGCATTTTCCACCCAAGTGATAAAATCTAATCTAAAGAGGCAGTGTCATTTTAATTTACCCTTCCATGCACACTAAGTTAGCACCATACGTATGTTTAACAAATATTTTTGACATAGAAGTTTTTTCTATATTGTTTCAAATAAGGGGAATTCAAAATGTTGAAAAGCATCTTTAAAACTCTGTGAAATGTTGCATTTTTTTAAAAAGCAACAAGATCAACAGTGTAGCAGCTGTGCTTTTATTTGAACATCTCGACATAAGATGAACAGTGGGACAGAGAAGCAGATGGATGCATAGGCAGAAAGACAATTAGACACCTGGGGCCATATCATGAATGGGTGCACCGGTGCAGAGCAAAGCTGTGCTCCTATTTTTAAGACGTTGAAGTTTCTAACTCAAATGAACTTCATTCAGAAATTCTCTTAATTAGCGCAAGAGATGCAGACAGCACCACTCAGAAACTGGGACCAGTGGTATATTTCCTTTAGCATTTATTTACACACAACCTTAAAATATATATATATATATGAGTATGGTAGGGGTTTCTGGTCAAAAAGGTTTGTGTTGAAATTCCTACAGGCCCCTTTGAATCAGGCATCTGAATCCCATATGAATAAAATCAACTTATGAGTACACTACATTTTAAATTTACAATGGCAACATTTATTTTATTTTACTTTACCTCTTAGAGACATGTTGGCTGAATGTAAGACACCCTAATATAATAAAGTCTAAAGAGGCTGAAACTGATTTGTGGTTGCTTGGGTTAATGTTCAGAGGGTACCAGACCTGGACTGGCAGTTCAGACTGGGCTGTTCTTATTGGGGTAGCACCGAGGCAGACTTGCATATGACCGGTTTCTGTCTAAGGTGGCGTACTGGCATGGTGGACAAATAAAATTAACTAGAAAGCAGCCCCAATTACTGGTGGCTGAGATTAATTCAAGCATTCCACCTATCACTTTTTTATTTTCCTCAGCATGAAGTTTGAATTGTGATGGGTTTACTCTCATTTGGGTTCCGTGACAGTGGTTTTAAGATTCATCCTACTGACAAGGCCTAAATAGGCCAAAAACATGCAGTGGGTTGATTGCGTTCCCATTCGGAGATGACCTATTAGGGTTAGACTGTTCCCTTTTAAGCAGAATCCAGGCTGATTTGCATTTGGCTGGTTCCTGTTTGAAGTGGTGTGGTAGGCAACAACAATGGATTAAATTGTAACCCAGAACAATTATCAGTGTCTGAGATTAATTCAAGCAACCCACCCATCACATATTTGGTTTCCTAAGTGTGATGGGTATGTCCACACGTGAGTCCCAATCCTCACTGTGCCACGGGACTCAAGCTGTGCCCTACTAATGAAGTCCAGATTGAATGAAATTATTGTGATGTTGCTTGTGTTCCCTTTCAGAAGGGACCTGGCCTGGCAGTTTGTGCTAGATTGTTACTGATTTGCATGTGGCTGGTTTCTGTTTGAGATGTCACGGCGAGCAAAGAAACAATGGACAAAATTACAGCCCAGAGCAATTATCAGTGTTTTAGCAATTTTCAGTGGCTTAGATTAATTTAAACAGTCCATCCACCACTTTTTTTATTTTCCTAAGTGTGTCTGCTGTACCTATACTGGTATCCCATTCTCATTTTGGCGTTAGACTAAAGCTATAGCCTACTGATGAGGCACAAATAGACCAAAACTGTCTTGGGTTGCTTCTGTTCCCATTTTAGAGGAGACATGGCCTGGACATTTTGGCTGGACTTTTCCAGTTAGGGCCAAGACTGATTTGCTCATGGCTGGACATTTCCTGAGGAGGCAGTGTGGGCAAAGAAAGGATGGACTTGATTGTGGTCCGGGGTAGTTACCAGTGGTTGAGATGTATTCAAGCAATTCATCCATCACTTTTTAGTCTTTCTCTGTGCAACATAATAAGAGCCATAGGTCTGCCCAGACATTGGCCCTGTGTTTAATTTGCCATAGTACTCAAGCTGTACCCTACTGTCAAGGTTCAAATAGACTGAAATCAGCTCGGGGTTGCTTGTGTTCCCATTCAGAAGGGGACTTGCCTAACAGTTCAGGTTATAATGTTCTTAATGGATCAGGACCAACACTGATTTGCATATGACTGATTCTTGTCTGAGGTGGCATAGTGGGAAAATAACAATGGACTAGATTTTGGCTTGGAGTAATTAGAAGTGGCTGAAATTAATCTAAGCAATCCATCCATCCCTTTTCTCACTTTCTATTCTTGGAATGTCTCCCTAGCATGCTTTCTATGCTTGAGAATCTGCCCATTACAGTACCTCTCAACATCTACACACTGGTGAACTAGCAAAGGGCATTAATTCAAGCAAGAAAAATAAATAATCCTGCCCAAGCATAGATCTGTGAAGGAGGGATCCCTGCTTGGGAGTCACCTCAGGAGCACTATTCCCCAAGCAGGGATTCAACCCACCTAGACACCAAGGAAGGAATATGTGGGGATAGCAAAGCCCTCCATGCCAGGGGCCATTTTCTGATGTAACTCTAATCAAGCTGTTCCCATAAACAGATGTCAACAATGCTAAAAGATTATTTTTTTTCCACTACCATGTTCACTTCAAAGCTGACAATGATCACATAAGCACACTAAACATTACGTGAAAACCTTTGCAAATATTTAAATAGCTGGTGAAAATATTATCCCTATGCCATCCTTATTCATGTGGGCAGTGCACATTAAATAAAACAGCTGCATGTATTTAGGGACATGGTAACAAAATAAGTCTGGTTTTAGATTTTTGATTTGCAGACACAAACTTTTTGGAGTTTGTTTCTGAATGATAAAACTATTTGGTGAACTGCAGCCTTAGAGATGGTGGCTGTCAAGCAAACATGTTGTCCCTTCAGAGGAACCACTGTGATGGCAGTTCCTCTGAAGGAAAGGAGCTCACCTCTGGGCTGGCAGTAATCCCTAAATTTGGATTGCAGTAAATCGTCAGAGTGGCAGATGTAATGGGTGGCGGACCCCCTGCCAAAAAATAAATCAAGCTCTAAGGTGAAAACTTTGATCTATGTGATCCTCTTGCTCTACCCGACACACGCTCTATCATGGTTGGCCTGAAAAAGCACTTAAGTCTTGGTCAACAGTGAACCGATTTTTTTTTTACAGTAGGGTTTTCTTGATGCTTTTTATCTTAAAACGTTTTAAAAAAAAGTATGTATCTGGATCCCTGATCTGATTTTGAACTTTTTGGTGTCTTTTTGCTTATTAACGTGTTTTCTATTTTTCTGATTTGTTTTGGGAACTTGATTGAGTTGTTTTCTTGACTTTAAAGTGTTTGGTACTGCCTGAATTTCACTTGTATAGCTCTGAGGATTTGACTTCTGGTTGTGCCGCAGCTACCAGAGGTGGAGCAGCGTTTTTTCTTCTAACTGTGTGTAGAGCTTAAACGGGTGTTTATATAGTTATTAAGGGTACTCTATTCCCAAATAATAGCCCACTCTCTGATACCTACTTTGGAATATTTTGCTGTATATGCCTTTTAAAATTACTACTTACAACGCAAATGAAACCTCATCTTCTGACTCCTTTTCGTAATAATCATCTTTGAGTCTACAGCTTATCTCTGCTATTGCAGTCTGTTCAATGAAGGAACGTTACTCCCAACCTTCAAACTGTCTACAAGATGTTGCTTCTTTATGGGATTTTCTTTCTAGGACAGCTGTTCGAAGTTCACAAATAGTTCTCCAAATATTAACAAACACTTCCCAAAGAAAAGGTGAGACGTATTAGCTTTGCCTATGCTTGTTTTTTTATTCTGGTGTATTGTTGTTGTCAAAACCTTAAATTAATTTGGCTAATGAAGCATTATGTTGGGTGACCAATGGCTCTTGTATTATGCACCTCTGCAAGTAGTATGGCCTTGTTGCGCTTAAGGTTGGTTTGTCTGTCTGTCTTCCTACTTGAAGAAAGATTTTTCTAGAACAAAGGGGCATATTTAAGAGCCTCTAGAGCCACCAGAGCGTCACTTTTAGTGACGCTCCAGTGGCATTATGCACTGCATGGTATTTACTTTTTGTGGCTTAACACCAGCTTGTAAATTTGGCCCCTTCACACGCAGCACTTTGCGTGGAAGGTGGGTGTGCTACAGCAACACCCGTTGCGTTTTGACACTGCCCCAGGTTTACAAGTTTTCGTAAACCTGAGGCACTGCCAAAATCGAATGCCACCCCATAAGTAGAAATGCTTTCATTTCTCCTCATTTTTTGCTCTTTCTATGTGTTCTGCGTTAAGCAGCACACATAGAAAGAGCAAATCGCCATTCAAGATTGTTTTTGTGCAGTAAGGTTTTCCTTCCTGCACAAAAACAATCTCTTCCTCAATACAGCCATCCTTGCACAATGATGCAAGGGTGGCTACACTGGCGCAGGGCAGCAAATTCAGAGCTGGTGCAGGGGGAAACCAGAGGGGTGCACCGTATTCTATTAAATATGGCATATCCGTGCGTTGTGAAAATGACTGTGCACGATGCTGCCAAATTTGGCGCAGTGACGCCCACTGTCATTTTCCCTTAAATCTGTTCCAAAGTCTTGGTGGATGCAGGTGAAACATATCTTTTGTACTTCAGAATTCAGCATGTAGTGTTACTGTAATATCGAGAAATTGTTTATCGTTGAGGAGAATTTAGTCGAGTAACATACATTTACATAAATACCAGTGGTAATAAAGTAATTGCAACAGACTGAAGACCTTGTAGCCTTTCCCTTTCGGCCACGCCATCCTTTCCTTCTTGCATAATTGAGCCGATGTCCTTTAAACTATTGGAAAATAATTGCCTTGAGCTATCCAGCATGAGAAGGACGGTTTGTAGCCCGGCCATGCTGCTCTATCACCGTGAAAGACATTGATTTTGTTGCACACGTTTGCATGTCACAGTGATCTATCTTTCTGCATCTCTGTGTTTCCATTCAAAAGTTGGACCCTTTTGTTGGGTCATTAAATAGATTGATTGGGTGCATTCTGCAGTAGTGAATGGGCCGTCTTTATTTCCCTAACAGAAACTGTTCATAAGGAACAGGACTGGCATAATGTTGTGTTTTGATAAGGAACTATGATGTCCACTAAAATTATGCTTTATCTTTGAAAATCATCTACCACTAATAAACCCAAAAACCCTTGGATACAGTAGTAGTTATTTATAACAAGCAGACACTGGGTTATGATAGAATGCTACTTCGTTTGTTCATTAGCATTTGGTGGTTTGTGGGATGTGAAGATGCTTGATGTTATATTTTCATTGGCATATAAATCTTAATAAATTACCCAAGCCTGCAAACAATTACAGATTTGTATTTTGTAACATCATCCCTTCATCCCCCCACGAAGGCTATGGATATTTCAACACCCACCAAATAATTCACAAAAAATGTTTTGCACACTTGAATTACACTGAATCGTCAAATCTACACCCTCATTCTTGGACCTTAGTGAACACTAATGATGGTGGAAGATCTACCACTATTTTGGATTTTCCACTATTATAGTTTGGCTTGTGGGACACATTGTGCTTATGGGTAGGCCGTTGCAAAAATAGTTAAACAACCGCAAAAATAAAAAATAAAACACATTTAGGAATATTCAGAAATCTCTTGCAGGTTTTTTTCCCACCTAGAAACCAAACGTAAACTTACCTTTTATGAAAGTTTGTACAGGGTTGGAAAGGAAGCGGGAACTCCCAAAGTAAGTCAGCTAGTTTTTCTAGAGGGGAAATCATTTTTTGTAGAAAAAAAGTGAAATGAGCAAATGTACAACCTTCCTTGATTTTCTCATGCGGATTCAGCAGCTGGTAAATAACTGTGCATTTTGAAGAGTACTCTGGGAAATGTAAGACAATCATATATTTCCAGGAGTAATACTGGGATTATTTACATAGCTATATACCTAAATATACATTTAGCTATCCACTGCAACCATAAACATCCACTTAAAAAGGAAATATAGGACTCTATTCACGAAAGTATTTTTGGTCATAAACCTGTGTATAGCTGAAAATACCCCATTGATGTCTGCCAGAAATTTACAAAAGGATTTCTGACAGGCCTAAATGAATTTATAGATGTGGACTCCTCTACCACTAGTGAACTACTGTAAAATAATAAATCCCCCACATGGGGTAGAATGTAGGAGTTCTAAAGTGTGGTTAGCCTTGTATGTTTGTGAACTCCCAAAAGCTTATACCATTGTGAGCACTCACAAACTGAAATCCAACCCCTTCCTACCCTGGAAATGGTCTAAAAGTTACCTTAGGATCCTCTTCATAGGCAGGTGGACTGAGAAGACAGCGGACCAGAACTTAACCCTGCCCATGGCTGTCTAAATGTTTAGGTGAGGTGAGACCGACATACCCAAATATTGCAGATATTGACTTCTCTGGTCAAGCCACAAATTGTCACTTGATTTTCTGCAGAGTGATAAGGTCTTTCAATATAGGTCCAGACGAACGACATACAACTTGTTGTAGGGTTATTGGGAGTGGTAGAAATATGTTGACACCATTACCACTTAAAGGGTGAGTTGCATCCCCTGGCTTCACTTTTTTAATGATGCCCATTGGGGACAATGATTAAAGTTGGAATATTGTCCACTGAGAGGCATTTTGTATTCAATTTTACTCACTTTTTTCTCTACACTCTGCTAACTATTACTTACATAATACAGTTCATGTTGGGATATCCATTTACGTACCACCCAAGAGTGCCTCTCAAAATCTGTGAGTTGAAGTTCACACGGTAACCTACCTATTAGCAGTTTGAGGAGGAACTCGATAATGGAGCATGCCACCTTTCAGTGGGTGAGGGTTTTTGTCCTAAGATTTTCTTCCCCTTTGTTTCCTTCTCTATTTTTTTCAGAGGCTTATTGAAGATTAGGGTGCACCTGCAGAGTATTGCTTCGTAGAGACCCAATGCACATTTTGTTTGATGTCTAAAAGTTACTCCATCCAGAAGCTGCATTAACTCTTTTTCCAGGATAGAAGGGAACAGTTCATCCCAGATTTGCTGACGATGTAGGGGAAGTGCATTTTCCATATGGAAAGATATTTTCCCTGCAGTGAAAAAAATGTCCTTTGGCACAAAGGGCTCCATTCCCAGTGCGCATTACTAGACTTTGGATATTTATGCACAGTGGGAAAAGGAGCTGGTGGGAGATGGTAGAATACATTTACAAAAGTATGCCTGGAAATCTGTGCCTAGCACAGCTGTCCGAGCGTTAGTCTGTGAATGTTTGTGTACTGAAAAAGAAAACCTAGAAGAACAGTCCGGCTACGGTGCAAATCTCTCCCTTTTCATTTCTGTATGTTTGTTTGTGAAAGTGGACTTTGGTGATTTTGGAAACTTGAGCTTTTGTATTCTGACCTCCTTCTATATATAGTGCACCTCAAACAGCCTTTATCACTGAGTTGATTGACTGAAATTATATGTTGCAATGTGTGGAGATCTCTTTTGGAAAAAGGGCTAGATTCTTTGTAATTTACAAAAATAAGATTAAATTTCAACTATTTGAAAACATCTTAAAGCTTTCAGATTTGTGTTCAATATATTTTTGCTGCAGTGCATTGACTGTCCTGTTTGTATGCACCCTTCATCTAAAATAGGTCCTGTTGCTTTTGAATATTTAAGAGCTTGTCTAATCATATTTTACGTATCGAATCCACTTGGTTTGCTCTACACATTGAAATACTTTCATGGATCCCATTGGGACTCATCAGCTTACGGCTAACTGTCACAGTTGTTATGAGACAATTTTCCTTTGCATGAAAGGGAGCCCTGATACGAAGCATTTGTTGAATTGTAAGTGGTAAACTAAACTAGGAAATTTGTGTCATAATTTACAAATATGCCCTGGGGAGTTCCGTCATGCCTGCAAATTATAATTTAACGCAAATATCCTTAATGATAATACATACAAAAAGACAGAAGCATCCGCTGTTATCTGACATGGAAAACGAACACCAACATTTAAATTTCAATAACACCAAGCACAAAGTTCAAGGTGGTTTCATTTTAATTGCAGCCTGGAGACACCCATTTTCCCCACTTTTATGTCCCTCAGCAACACCCTTCACTCACTCTATAGAGTTCACTTGCATCGACATTTTACTTAATCTTTATGCAGCCGTCGACCATCAATCACTAATAATGACATGGGCCTGGCATAAAATCTACGTCTTGCCAACCGTCTTCAAAGTTTCCCGATAGGTGCCACAATTTTCCAGAAACTGTATGTATCCTCTGGAGTAAAACAAGGCCCCATCCTGCTCTCCCCACCCTATAATTTTCAACATGTACATAGGACCCTAGGAAAACTAATGACTGCAACATGAAGATCGCAAATTATGCTGATGGCAAACAACTCTATTTGAAATTATTCATGGCTCACTACATACAACAACTCAAACCTACTTCAATCTCATCCAGAACTAGATGTCATGCTCCCACACAATCAAGACAACATTTCTCCTGTTCACCAACTGCTCCAAACAATCACAGATTCAAACCTGAGTATTTGAAATTAACCTCAACAGTTTCGCCTCAACTAATAGCAATATCAAAATCATTTGGATTCATCATTTTCATGGACGTAACCCTCAAAGAACACATCACCAAGTAAACCAATACAGCATGGTATCAGCTCTTCCCTGTGCAGTAAGTGAAACACGATACCAGCTTCCTAGGTTCACGCTGTTGCCAAATCCTCTCTCACCAGTATGGATACAACACTGTGCTCAGCCATCTCCATGACACCATAGTGTCCTCCATGAATGGCATCAGACTGCAGCCTGACGTAATAACAATTTGAAAAAGTCCGATCACATCACATCGACAACTTAAGAACTACATTTGGCTCCCCCTTCAAGCCCACATTATGACCTAGACCAGCTAAATTACATAATAAACCAATAAAAATGACATCACTGCATACCCGGCTGAGAACATAATCACCTAATGTAATTATCACCATGCCAGAAGCCAGAATATTGCCAGACTTAAAATAAAGACATCCATAAAAGAAAAATTAGACAGCTGGCTTGCTGTGTCTATGCACTCAGAGTCTGAAACATCATCTCCTCAAAATTAGGATTGTACTGCTATGCTTCAGTTATGTAATGAAATTAAGCCACATCTCTTCTGAGAACGCTATGCCACCATTCAGTAGAAATTTGCATTCAACTGAATATTTGGTCTCATTTGAAATACTCATGAATCTTAGACCAATACTTAAGTACATAGTTCAGCCTTCTGCTGCTCTCTGTCCATATTCATACTTTACCTATAATATTACAAACATTAATACCTTCATTAGCTAAGTCAAGTACATCCTTGTATGTGAATTTGTCATAAAATGCCAGACATCACTGAGCAAGTTTAATAATTTGTCATATGTTCACTAATGACCACTGAAGCGTCATTTGCCCAACACTGTGTCAGCTTCATAATACTGACATTCACCAAGCAGGATGAAACACACCTGTGATGTGTCAAAGGTTCAGGAGACTAAAGCAGACGAATACACGCATTCCTTCTGATGCCACAGAGTTTTATTTACTGACTTTTGGTAGCTAGTGATAAGCGTACAGTGTTTTCTTTGAATTTGTAGATTTATCAAGGTTGAAGACGATTGACACAAAGGATATTATTTCAATACATCTTCTTTTTCCAATATTCCGTGTCTTTCTAAGGCCTAGAGAAGAATGATCAGTTAATTGAGTTGCACCTGCTAACCACTTAGTGAAAATATCCCTCATGAACCAGCACCTGAGGAGAAACATGATTGGTTTTCTGTTAAATACTTGGTGAACCACTGACTGACAAATATTTGTGAACTTTCCAAGAATGCATGGCAATCAAACACAAGGATGTATGTGCAGTCCAGTGCTTAATTTGAGCCAGTGGTTGCAGGTACGGCTCACAAGCCCTTATTTCTTGGAACTTGGACTTATTTTTCATCGCCAGACTTTGACCCAGAACAAGAGAGAGAACTTGTCACAAAAGGTAGAAAGAAGGCATAGAAGAAGGAAGAAAAAGCAGTTTCAGTGGTATGAAAAAGGCTGAAAAAGAATTTGCAAGATTGAAATAAGAAGGCAGGGAATGTAGGGTGAAAAGAAGAATTTCAAATGAATTAAATGAATACCAGCTTGTTCTATTTCTCAATGGCAGATTGTCAGCTGCAGTTTTTGCCAAAGTTCCATGCCAGATGTTTATCATCAAGTGATCAACGCACTGTGGAAGATTGTGAGAAGTTCTACCATAGAAAGTCCACATGGAAGCGGACAAGTATGTGAGAGCCAGTAAAATGATTACATTACCCTTGAGTTATAAACTGTCAGTAGGTGCCCAGAGAGGGACAATACTTGTAAACTAACGAGAAATAAGAAGGTACGGAGGCAGGCTTTTGGAATTATATGGCACGCGACTTGAATGCCCCTCTTTACTCCATTTCCTTCTGCTGGTAGAAAACAGGTCTATCAAGTCCATTTTCGGGTTATCCGAGTTTGAGAATGTATCAAGCCTGGGATGAAATCCAATTTAGCCCTGCCTTGCTGCTCAGATTTAATTACATCTTGTGCCTTATTCAGATGGCCTTTCATGGTCTTACCACTGATTATTTTGCTAATTGGTTTAAGTTGCCTCACGAACATTGAGTATTCAACTTTACTGTCGATCATAACGCTTGACATTAAAAGTATTTTAAGTTTGTTACATCTAACATTTCAAAAGGATTAATATTATTCTAGAAGTGTATTGTCTAGGGTATGCCTAATTCATTAATTTTTAAACCGTTTAGCTCTCTGGTTTATTTTGCCTACGGGCTAGTATTTATGTTTTATGCTTCGAACGCATCTATTTTAATTTGATTCCTTGTGCTGGTGCCTAAAAAGGTTTTTCCTGGCATTGGATGGGCTACTGAAAAAACGTTTAAAGCCGAAGAGTGTACAGTACGAAACGATAGCACGTTGCTACAGAAATCCGAAGTGTAAATAACCCAGAAAGTATATGTGAATGTATCTCATTGTCCTGCGAAGCCAGTCAGGATCTTTCGCTAAGGCTATCCTACAGTACAGCTGTACAACAGCTGCTTTCCTCACAGAGGCCCTGAATTATACTTTTTTTGCACTGCATTAGCATAATTTTTTGACGCAAAAGCGGAGCAAACTTGCAAAATTAAATTGTATTTTGTATGTTTGCGCCGCTTTTGCGTGCGAAAATTACGCTAATGCGGCGCAATAAAGAAATCAGGACCTTAGACTCCCCATTCTCATCCTCTGTTTTGCCACACACCAACATAACACTGAGGGGCATATTTATACTCTGTTTGCACCGAATAAGAGTCATTATTTTTTAATTCAATGCAAAACTAACTCCATATTTATACTTTGGCGCTAGACCCGTCTAGCCCCAAATTTATGGAGTAAAAGTCATTTTTTGGAAGTGGAAAGCTACCTTGCCTTGATGAGATGCAAGGTAGGCGTTCCCATGCAAAAAATGACTCTAAGGCCTTAACGCCATAATTATACTCCCGTGCAAAAATGGTGCACAGGAGGGAGGAGGAGTCAAAAAATGCTGCAAAGCTTGCTTTGCCCCATTTTTTAACACCTGGGTCAGGGCATGCGTTAGGGGACCTGTGTGCCTGTTTCCATGGTGGAACACCATAGAATAAGCCCACAGGTGCCTCAGGCAGCAGGGACACCTCATCCCCCACACCAGAGGGACTGCGGAGGATGGGGGACCCCATCCCAGGTAAGTACAGGTAAGGATTGCATTTTATTTTTTAAAGTGCCATAGGGGGCCCTGAAATGACCCCACCTACATGGCACTGGGTGCAATGGCCATGCCTAGGGGACCCTGGTCCCTTGTGCTGGCCATTGGGGTGGTGGGGATGACTCCTGTCTTTTCTAAGACAGGAGCCATGTGGTATGGATGGTTTTGCATCAGAAAAGAGTCATTTTCTTTGACTCTAACCTGCCTAACATTATTTTTTTGTGCAAAACCCCCTTCTTCCATAGCACTAGCCCCACCCGACTAATGTAATTTTTTTTTATGCTAGCCCACCCTTTGCATTGGCTTGCACCATTCCATAAATATTTTGCCTGGCTGGTGCACAGAAATGGTGCAAGCCAGTGCTAAACATTTTGGTTCAAAACTGTGTTAGTGCAGTTTTGCACCAAAAAAGTATAAATCAGGGCCTGAGTTGGCCTTGACAAACATCTACTTCTGATTAGCTGCTACTCATGTCGCTATGAGCCAGTGAGCAGAGAAACCATTGTTTTTTGTAGACGCATGCCAGAGGAATATTATTCAGAATCAACGTTGAAGTACTGTCACATAGTGTTGTTTGATCTTCCACTCTGTGCAAGAAGGAGGAATGATTATTCAAAAGTTGAAACATTTCAAACAGCTTGAAGAGCTTTAGAGCTAAGCAAGTTATGGAATAAAAGAACACATTGTTAAAGCCTTACAAAAGACCAGGTATTACAATAGCAGAAAATGCTAATAGAAATATAAGTGCACTGTAGAGTTTTGACGTTCTATACTGCGTATACTTACCTTTTGAATAGACAGCTTACAACGTGAAAGCTATTTGCATATGTGTGACTTAAATTTGGCAATTCTTCAGTTGGACGATTGATAACAAGAACTATTTAAAATTTTACAATGTGGTGTCCTTTAAGTTTCAAAAGGAAAAAAACCTTCTTTTCAAAGGTGATACGATGGATTCCAGGCCATTTTTTCTAAAAAGCAAAGTGGTTATGAGTGTTCTGAGTGGCATCCATGCAGGAGCAGCTCGCGGTTCTTAATAGGGGTGGGGCGGTGCATTGGGACAGGGTTAATTTAAAAATAAACTTACCTGCATCGTCGTCGCCGCCACCACCACGCTGCTCCACTACTGCAGGCCGGCTGCAGGCACTGGCCTGTGGCCAATCTTGACACTGCTCAGTGCGGCATTAGGACTGGCTGGGAGCTCCCAGCCAGGGCTCTCCAAGGCAGACTGGGAGCCTGTGCCTGCTCTCTCCAGCCCGGCAACAGAGTGAGGGGCTGGAGAGAGCACAGTGCGCATGTGTGTTTGGCCGGCCCAAGATGGCCAGCTAAACATACATGCGCAATGAGAGGGAGTGCTGTGCACTCCCCCTCAGTGCTCGTCACAGCCCATGGCCCCTCCCCTTTTACCACAAAACAATAATAAACATAGTTTATTATGGTTTGGTAGTAAGAGGTTTGCAGCTGCTGGAGCTGGTGGGTGGAGATGCTCCTCCACCCTAGTGGAAGAGCCACGGCTGCCTCCATGTGGTTGTATGACACAATATTAACCATCAAAATATTGTGCTACAAAAATAGTACTGTAAATATATTAACAACCAAACTATCAACTTTAATCACATATAATGTAAAGTGCACAAATTAGCTACCAAATTTCATTATCAAAAATACTGACACTTTATTGGTAAGTATATGTATTTATTCCTAATTACATTATTGTAAAATAAATTAAAAGTTATGTTATTTTTTAAATATTTTATATATTTAAAAATATGCAACATATAAACATGAATTTATGGCATTTAACATCTTAAAGTACACATGACTTTAAAATAATGTACTTTTTATCAGTTAATTAAAATGTATGTAAAGTGCTCAATAAGTAAAATATCAACAAAATGTAAATTTAGTAAACCATTACACGTAGTTTTTGGAAAAATGAAAAATAATATTTTTAAAATGCTAATGAACATAACCAACATAGGACACTTTAGAAACCACTGCATATTGCTCGTAATCATTACATACTCTGCAATGATTACAACTTTTATTCACTGCAGAATATGCAAGGGCACTGAGTGGTATATGCAGTGGTTTGTAATGTTTAGAAACCACTGCGTATCATTCTGTGCCTGCCCCTTAGAAAGTTTGCAGTGATTAAAAGATTTAGGGCCTCAGTTGGAGTGTGGCGGTCCCAACACAGGCCTGCTAAACTCACGGGGAGGACCCCACAGCCATAGAGGTGATGTCCTCCGGAGCATATTACCATGTTCCCACTGGGCGGATCAGAGGGAACATTGTAATACATGTTCCCACCGGTCAGTCCGGCAGTAACGGTGCTACAATATAGCACTCAGCTCTCATAAAGAAGCTGAGTGCTATATCGTAGCACAGAGGGGGCCTTTTAGCACCCTTGGAATGCACACCGTCTGTAAAGCAGACAGTACGCATTCAAACAGTGCTGGGCAGGGGGGACCCTGCACTGCCATGCCAAGGGAATGGGCAGTGCAGGGTCACCCCATGGTCTCCAGTACTGGCTTTCCACCAGCTTTTTAATGGCAAAGTCCCCACCATGAAAAGGCTGGTGGAAAGTGGGGTTGTAACTAAGCCTGGGCGGAGTTCACAGAGATCGACTCCGCGGAATTCCGTGGACTTGAAAAAAAACTCAGTGGAATTTCGTAGAGACCAGGCGTGTTCACTGCACATGAGACAGATCGGGCCTGAATTCAGCCAAGGCCGTAGGCAGCGAAAGCTGCCAGGCCTGTTGTGAACCAGCCTGCCCCTGTGTGCTTGCACATGGGACAGGCCAGTGCAAAGAGGGCTGAAAAAGCAGCTTTTGCTGCCTACGGCCCTGGCCTGCACTGCCATGCCATGGACATGGGCAGTGCAGGGACCCCCCCTTGGTCCCCAAAACTTTCCACCAGCTTTTTAATGGCAGGGCCCCCACCATGAAAAGGCTGGTGGAAAGTGGGGTTGTAACTAAGTCTGGGTGGAGTTCACAGAGTCCGACTCTGCAGAATTCTGTGGACTTGAAAAAAAAACTCAGTGGAATTTCATAGAGATCAGGCATGTTCACTGCACACGAGACAGATCGGGCCTCCATTCAGCCAAGGCCGTAGGCAGCGAAAGCGAACCAGCCTGCCCCTGAGTGCTGTGCACATAGGACAGGCCAGTGCAAAGAGGGCAGAAAAGGCACCATCAGGCCAGGGCCGCAGGCAGCAAAAGCTGCCATTTCAGTCCTTGTTTGTGCACCAGTGTGCACAAACAATGAAAGAAGAAACTTCGGGGACGAGGACTTACCTGGGTTTTCCAGGGGGTTCTCCTCTCCTCTTCGTCTGACAGTGACCAGTCCATAGCGGCTACTTCCCTCTGGCCACTGCTCTGGTGCACTCTGCAGCCCAGTTAACGGTTGCACAGAGCAAGCGCAGACTGTCTGCGTTTGCAGCCTATAACTGGGCTGCAGCATGCCCGGGTGAGCTCCCCTCTGCTGGTGGGGCTAGCTGAGTTTTTGGGCTAACTCTGCATTCCAAGTGGAGCGCAGAGGTCCAAAAACTCTGTCAGCTCCACTAGTGAAGCGTAGCTCCCCAAACACACCTAGTTGTAATCAGTCAGGCAGTGCTGAGTTCAGTGTCGCCATGGCTGGTTACAACCCCAACCACTGTCATTTCATCAGGATCTATGATCCTGGCAGGATGACTGTCTTTAGGCGGTTCTCCCTGCCAATGTTGTAATGTGGTGGTCCAACCGGCACAGCTGCGGTGGTCTGACCGCCACAGCAGGGCTGGTAGTCCTACAACTACCAACCTCGTAATGAGGCCATACCTTTAGTAACCAAAGCAAAATCTTTAATTCCGGCTGTGGAGCAGTGGAAATTTAATTTATCAGTATTACCGCATTACAAGAATTACCAAAATTCCACCCAAGCCTACTACCTATTTCCACTTTATTAAAATGGTGATACGTAGGGACATTTCTTAATATTTTTAAAAAATGTACAGACTACCACACTAGTACCTACAAAGTACTGCAGCATTTACAGGAGCATTAAAAAATAAATATGTAATAAATAAATAAAACAATGTAGTACACTGCATGTAGTATACTAGTGCACTGTAGTACACTACATTTAGTGTAAATAGTATTCTACAGTGTATTTTTTAAACATATTTTTTAAAACTTTTTTTCAGTAGCTCAGTATTTTGTTAGTAGTACTGCAGTGCATTAATATTTAAAAAGCAACTATTTAAAACATTGAAAAACACTGTAGTACACCATATTGGGAATATATAGTGTAGTCCAGTGTATTTTCAATTTTGTACATATTTTGTTTTTCCCCATTTTGCTAACTACTACAGTTCTTCCTGGGTGGTAGCAGGGTATTTTGTGACATTCTTTGAAAATATATACAAATTTATAAACATTTTTACCTACCTATTTATACTTTAATAAATAGGTAATAGGTATGGCAAAATATAAAAACTACTACTTACCTATATCCAAGGCCCTAACCCAGAACACCGACAAAGTGTGGGTAAAACAACATGCCTGCCTTTTACTTTTGTAAAGACAGCCATTACCCAATCATATACTTCTTTGTAATCTGCAAGTACCATGAAGTTACCGTAAACCTTCATGGTATTCCATGAAATTTCACTGCATTTGTGTGGCCTCTGATATCACTATGATTAATTGCTTATATCCTTAAAAATACCCTTCTTAACTGTACTATCAAAAAGGATCATCTGCACACCACAATCTATAATCCTGCCTAATTTCGTAAAAATCCAACTTGTTGTTTGCTCGCTATGTGCAAATACAAAGCCTATGGAAAATACATTGGTGAAAAAAAATTCATTTTGAGGCTCCCGTTTTTTCTTTCCACCCCCTTGACCAATCACCACAAATCTTTTAATCATCAGCCAGTGCAAAAAAGCAACAGGCTAGTTTCATGGAGATTCATCAAACAGGCACTAAATATATATATATATATCTTTGCAGCCAGGCCCTGGAGCCAACCACTGATTACCTTCAACCCTGAACCATGCACAGCCAAACAGTCTGTCTCCCTTCATGTGAGAATAGGTGTGAGAGGCTGTCTTGTTGTGAAAGTGGGTGTGTGAGGGTCTAAGTGGTTTGTGAGTGGGTGCATGAGGGTCTGAGTGGGTCTGTGAGTGGGAGCGTTGGTGTCTGTGATTGGATGCATGAGGGTCTGAGTGGGTGCATGAGTGCCTGAGTGAGTATGTAGGTGGGTGCATGAGGGTCTAAGTGGGTCTGTGACTGGGTGCATCAGTGTCTCAGTGGGTCTGTGATTGGTTGCATCAGTGTCTGAGTGGGTCTGTGAGTGGATGTCTGAGGGTTTGAGTGAGTTTGTGAATGGGTGTATGAGTGTCTGAGTGGGTCTGTGAGTGGGTGCATGAAGGTCTGTGAGTGGGTCCGTGAGTGAGTGTGTCAGTGTCTGAGTGAGTCTATGAGTGGGTGCATCACTGTCTGAGAGTGTCTGTGAGTGGGTGTATAAGGGTCTGAGTGGGTTTGTGAGTGCATGATTGTCTGAGTGGGTCTGTGAGTGGGCATGTAAGGGTCTGAGTGGGTCTGTGAGTGGGTGTGACAGCATCTGAGTGGGTCTGTGAGTGGGTGCATGAGGGTTTGTGAGTCGGTGCATGAATGTCTGAGTGGATCTGTTAGTGGGCACCTCAGGGCCTGAGTGGGTATGTGAGTGAGTGCATTGGTGTCTGAGTGGGTCTGTGAGTGGGTGTGCCAGTATCTGAGTGGTTTTGTGAGTGGATGCATGAGTGTCTGAGTGGGTTTATGAGTGTGTGTGTCATTGTTTGAGTGGGTCTGTGAGAGGGTGCATCAGTGTCTGAGTGGGTCTGTGACTGGATGCATAAGGGTCTGAGTCGATTTGTGAGTGGTGCAGGAGTGTCTGAGTGGGTCTGTGAGTTGGTGTGTGAAGGTCTCAGTGGGTCTGTGAGTGGGTGCATCAGTGCATGAGTGGGTCTGTGAGTGATGCAGCAGTGTCTGAGTGGGTCTGTGACTGGATTCATAAGGGTCTGAGTGGGTTTGTGAGTGGTGCATGAGTGAGTGGGTCTGTAAATTGGTGTGTGAAGGTCTGAGTGGGTCTGTGAGTGGGTGTGTCAGTGTGTGAGTGGGTCTGTGAGTGATGAGTCAGGATCTGTAAGTGGGTGTGGGAGTCTATAAGTGGGTGTGAGTGGGTGCATGAGTGTCTGAGTGGGTCTGTGAGTGGGTGGATGAGGGTCTAAGTGGGTCTGTGAGTGGATGTGTCAGTATCTGAGTGAGTCTATGAGTGGGTGCATCAGTGTTTAATAGTGTCTGTGAGTGGGTGTATGAGGGTCTGAGTGGGTTTGTGAGTTAGTGCATGAGTGTCTGAGTGGGTTTGTGAGTGGGCATGTGAGGGTCTGTGAATGGGTGCATCAGTGTCTGAGTGGGTGTGTGAGTAGGTGCATGAGGGTCTGAGTGGGTTTGTGAGTGGGTGCATGAATGTCTGAGTGGGTCTGTTAGTGGGCACGTCAGTGTCTGAGTGGGTATATGAGTGGCTGCATCAGTTTCTGAGTGGGTCTGTGAGGGGTGCACCAGTGTCTGAGTGTGTCTGTGAGCTGGTGCATGAGGGTCTGAGTGGTTTTGTGAGTGGGTGCATGAGTGTCTGAGTGGGTCTGTGACTGGGTGTGTGAGGGTATGAGTGGGTTCATGAGTGGGTCTGTGAGAGGGTGCATCAGTGTCCGAGTGGGTCTGTGACCGGGTGCATAAGGGTCTGAGTGGTTTTGTGAGTGGGTGCACAAGTGTCTGAGTGGGTCTGTGAGTTGGCGTGGAAAGGTCTGAGTGGGTCTGTGAGTGAGTGCGTCAGTGTGTGAGTGGGTCTGTGTCTGAGTGGGTCTGTAAGTGGGTGTATGAGGGTCTGACTGAGTTTGTGGGTGGGTGCATGAGTGTCTGAGTGGGTCCGTGAGTGGACGCATGTGTCTCTGAGTGCATGTATGAGTGAATGAATTAGTGTACGAATGATTGTGATTTTCTAAAAAAATGATGAAGAAAAATCATTTTAAACCCATAATTTGACCCACAAGCACCCTTATATCACACTCCTGGGGTCAGGGTACCTCCACCCTGACCCCTTATGCTACGTTTCATTTTGTTTTTCAGCCCTAGGGACCCTCTCCCATAACGAAATGGTGGCGGACACTTTCTGTTCAGGTTGTGGCCAGGCAATTACAGCACTTCTATTTGTCTGCACATTCGTGAAAATTCACGAATATTCACAATATATTTACGAGCTCAGATATACAAATTTGGAATTTTTTAATGTCTTATAAACTTCTGAATGGATTTACACCAAATAAGTGAAAGTGTAATCTGCGTACGGAAAGCTAGCTTTCTGCCAAATTCAGGCTGTAGTTGTGTCTAAAATTCCTATGAGAATTAACATGGGAAATCCAACTTTTTTTGACCCCGCCTTTTTCTTGGCTCCCCACCTGAAACTTTATGTGCACAACAAGAATCACCGGGGCACTTTTTTTTGGAAAATTTTGTGAAGATTCGTACAAAAACTATTTTTCTATGGAAACATGGTCCTAACTATAACTACCTAGTGGCGACCGCCATGCACAGTTTTTTTTGTAAGAAAAAATATTGCAGTGATGTCATCAAAGATGTCATGAGTGCTGTAATTTGTGGGGTAATTAGCAGTGCATGGCAGGAGTGCAAGTTGTACTTTCTTTAGAGCACATGTTCTTGAGATAATTCTAAGTATAACAGGTAAATTTCATGGTTTTTTACGTTTAAAATGTGAGCCTAGCTATGACATCCCTGTAACCTTTGTTTTTTCAGTGAATTATATATATATATATATATATATATATATATATATATATATATATATATATATATATATATATATATATATATATGTATAATTATATATATATATTGTTAGAAATGGGGTTTTTGGTTGGCAGTCAGGTTACCCTCTGTCCAAGCAAGAACCCTCACTCTAGTCAGGGTAAGTCACACACAATCCAAATTATCCTGTGCCCACCCTCTGGTAGCTTGGCATGAGCAGTCAGGCTTAACTTAGAAGGCAATGTGTAAAGTATTTGTGCAATAAATCATACAATAACACCATATAGCACCACAAAAATACACCACACAGTGTTTAGAAAAATATAGAATATTTATCTGGATATTTGTAGATCAACACAATAAAAGATGCAATAAGAATTTGTAGAAGTATCACTGAAAAGTGATATAAAGTGTCTTAAGCCTTTAAAAAGTAAACAAAGTCTCTTTCAAGCACAAAGTACCTGGTTTGGAGTGGAAAATCTCCGCAGAGGGCCGCAGAGGAGGAGATGCGTGGAAAAATGGTGTGTGCGTCGGTTTCGCCCCTTCACACACGGACTTGCGTTGTTATTTTTCACGCGGGGAGACATGCGTCGTTCTGCGGGAAGAAAAATGGTGTGTGCGTCGGTTTCGCCCCTTCACACACGGACTTGCGTCGTTATTTTTCACTCGGGAAAGACGTGCGTCGTTTTCCGGCATGCAGGCTGACTCCTTCTATGGTTCGCAGGATTTCCAGATTTCCCAGGGTCTGTGCGTGGATTCCTCAGCTTGTTATCCGGCTGCGTGTCGTTCCGGGAGGATGTGTGTGGAATTTTCTTTCTCACAGCAGGCGTCGCATCGATTTCCTCTCTGGAAGCCGGGCAGCGTTGTCCATGCGTCGAAGTTCCGGTCGCACCGTAGGCATCGCGTCGAGCGGCGTCTTTCTGGATCGGCGTGCAGCAATTTTCTCACCGCGGAGCAAGCTGTGCGTCGAATTTTTCGGTGCACGAGGAGTCCAAATGAAAAAGATAAGTCTTTTTGGTCCTGAGACTTCTGGGAACAGGAGGCAAGCTCTATCCAAGCCCTTGGAGAGCACTTTTGCAGCCAGACAAGAGTTCAGCGAGGCAGCAGGCCAACAGCAAGGCAGTAGTCCTTTGTAGAAAGCAGACAGGTGAGTCCTTTGAGCAGCCAGGCAGTTCTTCTTGGCAGGATGCAGGTTCTGGTTCAGGTTTCTTCTCCAGCAAGTGTCTGAGGTGGTAGGGCAGAGGCCCTGTTTTAAACCCAAATGTGCCTTTGAAGTGGGGGAGACTTCAAAGAGTGGTTTAGAAGTGCACCAGGTCCCCTTTCAGTTCAATCCTGTCTGCCAGGGTCCCAGTAGGGGGTGTGGCAGTCCTTTGTGTCAGAGCAGGCCCTCCACCCTCCCAGCCCAGGAAGACCCATTCAAAATGCAGATGTATGCAAGTGAGGCTGAGTACCCTGTGTTTGGGTTGTGTCTGAGTGAATGCACAAGGAGCTGTCAACTAAACCTAGCCAGACGTGGAGGGAGGCAGGCAAAAAGTTAGGGGTGACCACCCTGAGGCATGTCAGGTCTAACATATATATATATATATATATATATATATATCACTAAAAAACAAAGGTTTTGGTTAGGTACAGATTTTACATGCACAAAGCCATAGAAATTCAGCTGCTATAGTTAGAGTTATTTCAAGTAATTATAACTAGTGCCCTAAGGTAACTATAACTTGCACCCTCGCCATGCACAGTTTTCTCATCAATACTGTTACTGCAAATGTTAAAGAAATATTATTAATGATGCCATAGAAGATATCGTGAATGACATAATATCTGGGGGAATTAGCAGTGCATGGTGTGGGCGCGAGTTATAGTTACCTTAGGGCATGAGTTATAGTTACTTGAAATAATTTTAGCTATCCCAACTGAATTTCTATGGTTTTGTGCTTGTAGAATCTGAACGTAACTATAACGTCCCAATAGCCTTTGCTTTTTTCTGTGAATTTGTAGAGTTTTTAAATGTTAGGTACAATTTCCATTGCAATGCACTGTAGGGGGGTTGAATGCAGGGCCTGGCCTGGCATTGTCCTCCCCCACCCATACTTGCTGTTCCTGCTCCTCTCCTCCTTATCATCCATTCTCCAAATCCATGCCACTGCTCCCCCATTACAGCCCTGTATGGCCGTTATTATGCCACTGCCCCATCCACCTCTCCCTACTGTCTGTTTTTCAAGTCCATTCACCAGCTCCTTTCCTCCTGCCCTGCATGGTCCGATCAGTTGCCACTGCCCTCCAATTAGCTTGATATCCCTGCCCACTACTCCTGCCCTCCATTGCACAATTCTATACCACATCATTGCCCTCCTACTTAGCCTCTGTGCTTAGTTTGCTGCCCTACCCTCCTGCCCCCTGCCTTCTAATGTCTGTGTGCTTGCCCCTTCTCCATCCTTTTTGCCCACCATGTTCCATGAACCTGTTCCTGCCCTTTCTATCTACTCTGAGGGTTCTTTTGAGCTGCCACTGCCCCTCTCACCTTCCTGGAATGTTCAAATGACTGCTGTCTGTCCCTCCACCATGCCCATTCGAGTTCCATGCTACTATCCCCTCCCTTCTGCTCTCTATGGTCCATTTTGCCGCCACTCCCTTCTGCCCTCCACGCTGCAACTGCTTCTCCTGCCTACCCCTAGTTGCCTGTTGTGAAACCCCTTCCCCTGCCCTCTCTTGTCTGCGTTCAACCTTACCCCTCCCTTCTGTCCACTATGGTCCTTTGTGCATGCCCTTTCCCC
Organism: Pleurodeles waltl; assembly: GCF_031143425.1. NCBI lineage: Eukaryota > Metazoa > Chordata > Amphibia > Caudata > Salamandridae > Pleurodeles > Pleurodeles waltl. The sequence goes on from NC_090439.1 coordinate 685,228,411, forward strand.
CTCCCTCTTCCCTACTATGGCCATTGTTCTGCCACTAACCCTCCCACTTGCCCTGCATGGCCTTCTGTGCTGCCACAGCCCCTCCCATCTGCCCTGTGTGGTCAGCTTGCTGCCCCTGACCCTTCCCTTGGTTGTCTGTGAGTATGCCATTATAGTCTCACTGTTGCCCTCCATGGTGTGTTGTGCTTCCAGTGCCCACCCCGCCTGCCCTTCATGGTCAACTTGCTGCTCCAGCCCTCCCCCTGTCCTCCATTTTCCATGTGCAGGCCCCTATCCCCTCACTTTTGCTTTGTCTGGTCTGTTGTCATGCCCCTAACCCCTCCCTCCTGCCCTTCATGGTCCGTTATGCTGCAACTATCCCTCCTGTCTATCTGGTATGGCCAGCTTGCTGCCCCTGCCTCATTCCACTCTGCTATCTGTTGTCTATGTGCATAGCCCTGTTCTCTCCCTATTGCTTTCCATGATCCATTGTGCTGCATTGTTGTCCCACTTGCCCTGTGTGGTATTGTGCTGCTGCAACCCATGATGTCTGCCCTGTAAGGTAAGTGTGGTGCACTTGCCCATCTCCCTCGTGCCCTCTGTTATCTGAGTCCATGTCCCTACCCCATTCCTCCTGCCCTCAGTGATCCAATGTACCAAACTTGCCAACATTTTGTACTTGGTAAGAGGGAGATTTTGAAAATATAACCTGGGGAATGTATTTTTCCCTTTGACTTACATTGAAGAAGAGGAGATTGTAGGCAGGAGACAGATAAAATAAAGCCCCTTTGGGATTAAAAACTTTGTTAGTCTCCTGCCTCAATCAGGTCTGTTGGCATGAATGGGTGTACTATCACTGCCTCTTTCTTCTGACCTCAGTGGTCTGCTACAATGCCACAGCCTCTCTTGCTTGTCCTGCATAGTTGGTCTGTTGCCCCAGCCCCCCTTCCCCCTGTCCTCCATAGTCTGTTGTGCTGCCACTGTTCCTCCAGCCTGCCCAGGATGGTCAAGCTGTTGCCTCTGCATCCTCCTCCCAGCCCTCAGTAATCAGAGTTCATGCCCCTGACATCTTCCTCCCTACATTATTCTAATGAACAACTAGATTGCTAACATTCTATATTTATTACAAAACTGCATCACTGGTAGTATCATCTTGATGTAATCAAAACTGTAATACCTAAAACATTTCCTTTAGAAATGATAAAAATGAGAGGGTCTAATTCCAATAGGAATTATGGTTAGTGCACTAAAAAAACAAAATGAGGTCTCAAATATTGGAAAAGCACTTTAAAATTATTTGCTATCTTGATGTTTTTTGTTCAGTTGATCACCTGATTATATGTTATACCTAGGGGAGAGAATGTGGCGTTACTGCCAGAGCTTCAGACTTCACAACTGAGGAACCAGGTTTGAGTTCCGGTCTCAGCTCGTCAGCTTGTCATTTTGGGCAAATCACTTAATCTCCCCATGCCTAAAGCCATAAAGGAATGTGTCCTTGTATAATATAACTGAGGCTCATGTAAACCACTCCAGTACCTTCAGGTCAAGTCTACTCTATATAACACTGCAACAACAACAACAAAAAGCTTTTACATACTTCTGTCATTGGTCTATACTTGGGCTATATTTGGGTGATATCTGGGCTACATTTGAGCTCTTTTTGTCTGGTGATCACCTTGGGCGACGTATTTGTTATGGAGCTCCCTAATCTCCTCATTTACTGCTGTATCCTCAGCAGAAAATTATTTCAGTTTTCCACTTTAATGCAATCGGATGGCATCAGATGTGCCACACTTTTGGCATAAATTCAGAATGTTAGCGCTCTGGTTCCTCATTAGAACACTGTCGTAAACTGCTGATCACCAGGGAGTTAACTGGCAGTCTGTGGTGTTGAAAGTGAATGTTTCAGTCTACATGTCAGAATATTTTAATGAAATAGAAGAGGAAGATATTTGAGAACTCACTTAAACTGTGTCCTAATTTTAATTTCTACAGCATTAACCATAATTTCTATGACAAACTGAAACCCCTCATTTTGTTCCTTTCAGAATTAAGGGCCTGATTACAACTTTAGAGGAGGTGTTAATCCGTCCCAAATGTGACGGATATACCACCAGCCGTATTACGAGTTCCATAGGATATAATGGACTCGTAATACGGCTGGTGGTATATCCGTCACTTTACCGTCACTTTTGGGACGGATTAACAAGTCCTCCAAAGTTATAATCAGGCCCTAAATGTTTTAAGTTTTAGCAGTTTGATTCAATCAAGATAGCTTCAGGTGTGCCATACTTTTGTCATAAGTACAACTATTAGCACTCTAGTTGTTCTTTAGAACACTTTGGAAGGCTGCAGTAGAACGCAAGGGAATCAACTGACAGGCTGCTCCTGTTGGAACACATGTTTTACTGACAATGTCAGACTTCATTCTCATATGGCTGAGAAAGATAGTGTGAATTTACAGATATTATGCTCTTATTTTATCTTATGGAGCACCGTCCATAACCTTTGCAATATAATAATGAGAAAACAGTCACCTTAGCAACAAATGACTTATATTGCAACTAAAATCTGTTATCACCCCTTTATATATTCTCCATTTTGCGACCCTCAAAATCTGCCATTCACTACAATGTTTTTCAATGGGTTTTATCATATATATTGGTCCCAAGGTGGCTGCCAGCACTTCCTGGTTGAAATGCTGACAGCCAATCAGATCTCACCATGAGATCTGTGCTTAGGCTGTGCCTTGATAAACAAATTTAGTTTTGTTTAAATATCTCAAAAACTACTGAACGGATTTACACCAAATAACAACAAGCATTTGCAATGCAATGGGTCTCGCGTTTGCTCGAGTTAGAGATATTAGCATTGTTAACTCCTAACCGGACCTTTCTTGCCGCATAAATTGAAAATGTAAAATAAAACTGTTTCACATAACTAACCAGACTTTTCTTGCCATATAAACTGACAAGTAAAAGTTTCACATAAGCGATCCGACGGCCGCCATCAGCAAACACACAAAGGGAAATAAAAGTTTGCCCGCAATGAAACCCATTGGCAAAAGTGCAATTTTCCATGTAGCTGGCAAAAGTGCAATTATCTATGTAACTGGCAAAAGTGCAAATACATATGTAACAGGTTTGATGTCATGCAAAGCGCTCCACTACTGCCCAGCGAGATCGCACTGCGAAATAAAGAGAAAAAGTAGTCCAGAAAGCAAATGGAAAACATCAAGCCTCGTATGTTTTCAGTAGTTGGTCAGTACGCTTGATAGATAGATAGATAGATAGGTTCGTATATGAACTCCCTAGTGTCATTCGTCACTAGGTAGTTATAGTTAGATCTGTTGTTTCATAGAAAAAGAGTTTTTGTGTTGCTGATAACTGTGACACTGTTTAATGAATCTTTGCAAAACTCTCCGAAATGGTGCGACATTTGACTAGTTTATGCAAAGAAAATTTCAGGGTGATCCATCAAGCAGAGACAGAGAGAAAAGGTGGTCCCAAAACACAAGATCTGCCTGAATTTACCATAAACTTCTTTAGGCAGTGTTACAGCAAAAACTGCAGAACAGAATTACACCAGATTTAGCAGGAAGCTAGTTTTTTGGTCCACAGATTGTGATTTTTTTGACTTGGTGTAAATCCATTCAGTAGTTTTTGAGCAATTACGATTAAAAAATTATTGTATATCTGGAGGATTGGGTCCCCCTGAGTGTTGAGAGACTTTTACAAGAGAGGCAGTTTAAAAATAGAGCATTCTGATTGGCCCAAGGAGCTTTATTTCTTTGGACCATCTTGCTACTGTGGGAGCCAGCAACATCCCCTTTAAGAAAAAAGGCATTTGGGGATGGGTTCCCCAGGGCCAGACTCTGTGGCAAAACCTCCCACCACTCACAGATGTAGGCTGTGTGCAGTTTGGGATTGGCTGCCTCTGGGGGGTTAGCCATTTGGCCTGACCACATGTCAGGCCTTGTTGCCAACCCCCCACCGTGCATAGCTGAAGCTCATGGTCAATGTGGGGTTTGCTGCCTTTATGGGGATTGACAACAGGGCCTGGCCGCTGTAACGTTATGGGAAGTTGTGACAAAAAGATCTGTGAATTTTTGGGGAACTTTCTTTTTTTTAAACTTCGCTGAAAAAATGATAGGTTAAATTAATACTGCAGTTTGGTGAATTTGCCAATAGTAACATTCATGTTTTGAACGAAAAAACACAGAAATTATAATTAGTGATGTCATCATTGATGTCATTTGATATGTCTTCAGTAATGTCATTAAATATGCCATAGAACATGTCGTGGGTGATGTAATGTGTGAGGTATTAAGAAGAGCATTCCAGGGCGCAAGTTATAGTTGGTGTTGGTGATTCTAACTGTAACTGGTGAATTTCTGTGGATATTTTGATTCAAAAATTTATTGTTGTCATTGTCAAATTCACCTAACTATAACAACACTACCTTTACCTTTATTTTTTATATATATATTCAAGTGAAATATTCAGTAACAACGAATCTTTTTAAACTAAAAAAAAATACAGACACTGACCAGTTATAGTTATCTTAAGTAACTATAACTCATGCCGTAAGGTAACTGTAACCAGTGCCCCCGTCATGCACAGTTTTCTCATCAATAAGCTCATTGCAAATATTGTAGTGATATTATCGATGATGTCATAATATATGTCATGAGTGATGTAATATGTGTAGTAATTAGCAGTGCAAGGTAACAGTGTGAGTTATACTTAACTTAGGGTACAAATTATAGTTACTTAAGATAACTATAACTGGTGAATTTCTGTGGAGTTAAGAATTTAAAACGTTATGTTGTTACTGAACATTTCACCTAACTATAATGTTACTTTAACCTTTGTTTTTTTCAATGAATATCTAAGGTTTCTTTTGGCATAAAATGGTATTTTATCGCCATACATAAAGCTAATCTTCCACTGTGTACGGCCTTTGGCCGTGCATGGTGGGAGGTTGGCAGCAGTGCCTGGCCTGGCCCTGCCACCTGCCCACTCACATGCAGCCAACCCCATTTTGTGCACGGCCTTCGTTCATGCCCAATCGGGAGTTACCGACAATGCCTGCAGCCAGCTCCCACAGCCAACCCCGACAGGTAGCCAAACACCTCCTCACCCTCAACACCCTAGACGCACCTTAATTATAAAGCAGATCTATCATATTTTTTCCAAAAATGAAAATAATTGTAACCAAATGTACATTTCAATAATGACTTAACAATATTTCATAAAGTTTTATTGAAATACATGTCTGTGACTATTTCTTTTTATATATTTTCAGTATTATTTGGGTGTGAAAAATGTGATAATAAGTAGTCAGAGATATATTACTTTTCATTAAAAAAAAAAAAAAAAAAAAAATATGTCTCTGTTCTACCTTTTCACATTTTACACCCCCCAAAATGCAGAAGAAAAAATAACCACATAAAGGACTTATATTATAAGTCACATATCTTTAACACATAAAATTCAACCAGTCCTAGTTGACACCACAATTCCAGTAGTAGAGCAAAAGCTCCAATCTGGGAAATGCTTTAGAAAAATATGGTAAGTTCTCCTTAGGACATGGTTTAAATGACCTAGGAGACTTACTTTTTTCCCTAGTGTTAATGGGGTGGGTGCAGATCTCCCTAAAAGCCCCCATAAACATAAAAAAAATTGGTGATGTTCCTTCCCCTTCTGGGAACATGACCAAACACAAAATATATATGTAAATAGCCCTGCAAGGGCATTATGGGGCTCCCACCGAATATGCTGTAAATAATAAATGAGTGGGCTCTCATTTATTTTTCAATATTTGCTTTTTTTGTGTATTTTTAATTTGGATGTCCTTGTCCTGCTGTGGCAATGATGTCTCCCTGGCTTCTTGGGACCGAACAGGAGTTAGCATTTTTGTTTTTATCAATGGCATGGCCCAGAGCCCACCAGGGGCACCCCAGACCATTATTTCTTATTGGGGGCTGTGATCGAATCCAAAGGGCCACCAAACCCCCAGCAGCAATGTCATTTTTTAAATTAAAAAGTGTTGTACTCCAGTGCCTACCCAAGGGCATGGCACAACTAGTCCCAGCCTTTTTATTTGAAAGTAGTGTGTTGCGGGGCCTACCAAATCCATGTCACAACTAGTACTAGCCTTATGTTTAAAGTGGGCTGCCCTAGCACCCACCTGGAGCACCCCATGGGTAGTTCCTCATTGGACACTGTGGGGGAAGTCCCAGGGCCCCCAATAAGCCCCTGCCAGCTCCCCTGCTTGCACCCATCATGGGTGCAGCGGGAGTCGGCATTGCTCCAACCCCGGAGAAGCAGTTTTCTTTTGCTCACATGGGATCACAGAAACCAATGCATTTCCTTGCCAAAGAGTGTGAGCAGGGGAATGTTTTGTTCTCCCACTGGGTGGGAGCAGTTTTTTGGGAAATAGATAGTGTCCCAGGTGTTTGGGAATGCCTGACTCCGTCACAGAGTTGGCCCTGGGGGATGGGTTCCCAGGGCCATTAAATGGTTTAGGGAGGGGGTGCATGGCCCCTCCCCTTTATTTAAATTACCAGCCCAGGGGATGGGTCCCCTGAACCTTTTGAAGTCTTGGGCAAGGGGCCACATGCCCTTACATTTATGCCATTCCTTTGCCCCCTGCAACCCGATCCACCCAGTGGGGGGGAGGTGGTGAAATGCCTGGGACCCTAGGCTTTTTAGAAACATTTGCTGTTTACTTGCAGATCCTCCCAGTATTTGTGGCAAAATTAGAAAAAAAAGGGTTTTGGCCCCAGGCTGAGGGCGTCATGGTATTACTACCTTACACTCTATGTCTATTTTTTGCGTTTTTCCTTAGGACTCAAGACTGAGTTCTGATTCCTAAGATGTCTGCCACCACCTCCTGGTTGAGGTGGTGTCAGCCAATCAGATCTAAGAATGAGGTCTGTCGGCTCCGCGGATCCTCTTTGGTATCATATATACTATTTATTTAGACCTCAATTTTTCCAAAAACTATTGAAAAGATTTACAAAAAAGGACAAAGGCACTCTTTCTGGACTAAGATGTAGGTTCTTGACAAATTTGGTGTACCTGTTCAGTGGTTTAGGCTGCAGTTGTGTCTAAAGTTCCCATGGGAAAATGAATGGGGAAAATGGGTTTTATTAGGCAGGGGCGTGTTTAGGGTGTCCCTTCCTAATACCGAATCGTAGTGGTATATATGAATATTTTGTGACTGAAACACAGTCCCAAAACATTCGCAATATCCCATCAATTTCAAATTGGTGGTAACCCATTTGCAAATGGAAGGAGTGCCCAAGAAACCCCTTCCCTTTTATGAATGTTTGTTAAAACATTTTTAAGAGCAGAATGTAGTCCCACGGACCACTGCCTACTCCTAAACAATGAAAAGAAAAAATGTATTTCTTTTTAAATTTAAATGCATTCCATTTTCCTTTAAGGAAAACTGACTGCATTAAAAAAAGTGCTTTATTTAAAGGCAATCACAGACATGGTGGTTTGCTGACCCCAGCAGGCCACCATCCCTGTGATCTTAACGATTCCCAATAGGTCGCAAACTGAGACCCACCTCATTGACATTTGCAGGAAATCACAATTAGGAACTCACTGTTTCAAAGTTTCATACATGTGTCCCTAAGGGCACTATGTACAAAACTAAAGCTTTGTGATTTTCAAATTGGAAATTCATAGAAATGGTTATAGGGAATCAGAAATTGAGATGCAAGTAACAGTGGATTCCACTAATAGCGATTTTTACAAATCTGCAATCGCAAATAGGAAATCACAATTTAGCAAATTGAAAAATTAAGAAAGGTTGCATTCCGGATGCAGACTGATGATGTCAGACAAGGAAGGTAAGAAATACAGGGTGTGGGCACAACCCAGAAGTCTAGTAAGGTGTTGGAAGGAAGGAGTGCACCTGTCTCACCACTGGCAGTACAATACCTGTGCTTGAACTACACCATGTCCAAGGATGATGGGGTCAAGGATTCTGGGAGCAGTAAGCCAAGCTCTAATTCTCTGAAAAGGAGTTGAAGCTTCTAACCAAAGAATGAGTGGCACATATGGACTATGGTTTTGGTAAGGCTTCATTTAGTGTTCCTGAGAGCCAGAACATTAAGATATGGAACTGCATCCTGGAGAAGGTGAACTCCTTGGGTATGACCATGAGGACCATCCTAGAGATCGGAAAATGCTGCTATAACTTGAGATCCTGCACAAAGGAGAAGGTGGCCAGCAGGGTGATTGAGACTCATTATACAGGTGGTGGACCCTCCAAACACCCCCTCCCATTCCCATGGAATCAATTTTTGAGGTGACACTGGAATCAGAAAGAGTGTCAGATTTTGACTCCTCCATCCTGCAGGCTCAAGCCAGGGTAAGTCAACTCCATTTTACTTAATTAACATAACACAATGTCTATAATTCCTCAAGTAAAACATCAGAGTAAACAAAGCTCCTTTTCAACGCTTGCTGTACCTTGCCAGTACATCATGGGAGTTGTAGTACACCAAAGTTGCATTCGTACTGTGTGCTGATAACTACACTACAAATATCTGTACATAATAAACATTTCACAAACACATGAAGCACAGTTACAATATTGTGAAAAAAATATTAACCATGTACTTACACTAACATTATACATGCATTTCCACAGATCACACCCATGACACGTCAGAAACAAGTGAGACTGAAGAAGTTCTTGACACACACATGGAAATGGAGGACAGCACAACAGCAACTCCTAAGCCCATTACTCCAACTCCAAGCACTAGGAGAGCAACCGTTGTGCCACTACCAGACTATGTGGATGGCGATGAGGGACAATCACAAAGCAGGGATAGAACTACATCTGTGGCAGGACACACAGACACCATAGAGTCTAGCTATCAACAGTCCACCATGACTGTGTCAGACAACATGGCAGACATTCTCCTGTGTTAGGTGGCCTGAAGAAATCCATCATCTCAGTAAGGCACCTGTAAACCAAACAAATTAATACTGTTAACTGACATCTGAAAAGCACGTCAAGATCAATGCTGCCATTGCAGAAATGGCAAGAACATTGGATTGCTGCCATGAAGATGAAGCAACGTCTGAAAAGACACAGGCACAAGCAGGACATGGCATGATTTGATGCCTTCATTCGTTCAATTAATCGATTGACAGCAGCCAGGACCACTCATGTAAGGAGGACTGTCAACATACAAATGACATTGGGCACCGCTTTCAGAATGTTGCACATGGGATAGTACAGATTACCAGAGCCCTTGAAAACATGCACCCACACAACCTGTCTGTACCCAAATTAGCACCACATCTACACAAGAGGGATGCTGTACCAGGCATCCATGTTGAAACACTTCTGGATCTGACTTGTGCCCTGTTCCACATGCCAGTGTTGAGGCCCCTAAAAAGTAAATCCATAGAACACTCAGTCAGGAGTCTACTTTGTCTTGTTTGTTATTACATACTTTGTTGCTTTGTTGAAGCAATGTTAAATCCCCAATGGATACAGCTAGTTTAAGAGAGATATATTATTGTCTCAACCTGAATGAAAGGTGATTTTTCAGCTAAGCATCATGCATTACCATCATGTGTGATGTCTATTTTTTACATGTTGTGATCATTCTTACTTCAAAAATATTTGTTGACGATCCCTGTGCATCGTGCTCAATCCTCTGCTGCATGTGTCCCCTTCTGCTGCACCTGTAGTGGTGGTATTTCCTCATCTGAGTCAGATCTGGGCTCTATGAAGATGTTGTACAGACCCTTCCTCATGGCGATATTGTGTAGAATGGCACTTGTGGTGATGATATTATGGCATGTCTCAGGTCTGTAAAGTAGAGCTCTGCAACATTTGTGGAGGCAGCAGAACCTGGACTTTGGTATGCCAAAGGCCCATTCTATGATGCACAGTGTTGTCTTATGTGCCCTATTGTACTGCCTTTCACTTCTGGTTCTTGAAGTCAAGTATGTTGTCATTATCGAAGGACACAAGTCACTGTCTCCTTAAAGAGCAAGAGAAGAACAACTATTAGGTCATAATACACAATCAGTACTTGTCACTGTATGATTTGAGTCTGCAAGTCTCTTACCAGGTAAAAAACCATCACCAAAGTCACCCTGAGACAGACGGCTATGTATTTCATTGTGGCAGACCATAAAGGAATCATGTGTGCTGCCTCAGAATCTGGCTACACGGTCCGTTATAATGCATGAAGCATCAATCACTACCTGTACATGAAGTGAGAGTGATCTTTTCCTGTTTCTGTGGATGGATTCATTTGCTGAGGGGGAACATATGGCAGCATGTGTGCCACCAACACAGCCAATAACATTGAGAAACTGTGCTACCCGGTAAAGTATTAATTTGGTCTGTTGCAGATATTGGGGGAGGATTTGGAAAAGATATGTATTGGTCAACTTTCCTAACCATGATGTCCAGAAACTTGTGAAAGAACCTAGAAAATGCACTTTGTAACTCTCCACCTGCCACTGCTATGACTCCCTGGTAACTGCCAGAAGATAAAATGTGTAGACAGCATAATAACTGCACATAGAGTGGGATTGCATTGCTTCTGAGTGTTGGGGTGTTGAGCTGAGGTTTTAACGCAGCAATTAATTCCATGATTACCTCACTAAAGAGTCCGTACTTCTCCTATATCTCCTCAGTCTGTTTTAACACATTCTTGTCCTCATACTTCTCTGCCTGCCAGCCAAAATCCTCATCCTCCTCCCCAAGACGTACAGAGCTGCCATTCTGAAAGACCCTGATGCATTTTGGGTTCCTTTTTATAGTATGAACCTAGTTACATTAATGGTAATTGCATTACCTAAATGGCCATTTTTCAACTATTTGCAATTAGGAAATCCTTTGTACATGGTGTTTGCAAAGTGCTATTTGGAATTTCCAAACTGCGCTTTCTACTAGTTAGAACTTGCATTTTGCACCCCCAAAAATACCTTTCATAAATTCTGAAATGGTATTTAGATTTTCTAATGGCCTGGAATTGCCAGTCACACCATTGAGAAATGCAAAATACCTTCCTACATATGGGCATGAACATAGGTATCAGCTATTGCTTCTCTCCCAGAGATATGAGGAGTTTTTTCAGTATATTTTTACCATCTAGACTCAAATTATTAATAACTTTTTTTTGGCTTGAAGCCAAACGAAATCATTAATTTCTATGAGTCACTTATGAATTCCCAAAAGGTATATTAGGAACTGTGGGCCTCATTATGAGGATGTCGGTCGGATCGCCGCGGTTGTGGCAGTCCGACCGCCACATTACAAGTTTGGCAGTTGGACCTCCATCCAACCGCCGTCTCTGCCAGGATTCAGATCCGAAAGGGAGATGGTGGTCTTGGTTGCAATCAGCCAGGGTGGGGCTGAACTCAGCACCGTCCTGCTGATTACAACCTTGTTCTCCACCAGCCTTTCTGGATGGGTGGCAGAGAAAAGGTTCAGGGGGCCACACTGCTGGCATTGGCAGTGCCGGGGCCCCACTGCCCAGCACCCTCGGAATGCGCACTGTCTGCTTTGCAGACAGTGCTCCTGCCGAGGGTGCTATGCGGACCCCTCCGTACTACGAGAAAGCAACCTGCTCCTTTAAGGGACCCAAGAGCTATGTCATAACACTGTCCCCACTAGTCAGACAGGTGGAAACCCTCTAGTTGAAGGTTTCTGCTGGTCAGCCAGATCAGGCTGACGGAAACCTTGTAATAGAGTGGGGGGACGCCACCGCAATAGCGGTGACGTCTTCCCCGTGAGTTTGCCTGTCCCGCATTGGGACCGCCAAACGTGTAATGATTGTTTTTATGCAATAGAGAAAGGAATCAGGGCAGGCATTTACAGGGCCACCAATGCCTCATTTTGATTCCTTTGGATATTTCGATGTTTATCTGCAAATGGTTATTCTTACAGTGATAACGAATAATTAACACTCCTCCTGCTTTTCACACTTAAGAATTAAATTGCATCTCAGATCCAATAGTCACCATAAACAGGCCCATTTAATTTTGCCAGAAATGACATACTTTATTAATCAGCGGATCATTTCAGCTTATAGATGTGTGATTGTCATATTATGTTGTCATCTTAGGAAAGCAATCCCAATCTCATTGTATCTCATGTATGCAAGAACGGGATTGGAGGGGAACAGATAATATAACAAATGAAAAAAGAGAGTTAGTAAATATATTTCCTATTATCAGTATAATTCACAAGATTTTTCCTGTAAGAAAGCTGTCTTTTTATCGACTTTTGCCACTTTGTATGAGGCGCATTGATCATGCATTCATTTTATTGTATTTAATTTTAATTTTATTTTTAGGTCTGGCCTTTGAAACAGGTTTACTTATCTCACAGGCAATTATTTCCCCCAAAATGCGCATATAATATAGATACCTAAAGGGGATTTTAATCAGCAGATTTCATCCATTGTTTTTTTTTTAATGGTCTTCACATTCAGCAACTGCCCTCCAGTGCTTACTGCCAGAGGCAATTGGTGAGCCCACTTTACTCATTGGCTCCCTTCATTTAGAGAGACTGTACAAAGTCTATGCACATTGTCCATATCCACCTAAAAATAGTTCCTTTTTCTTCAGTAACAATATCTTTTTATACTAAATTTAAATACTGCTGTTGGAAACTGGGTTACTTGTTGAAGGGCTTAAACCCTACTCGCCCAGCAACCATAGTCTCTGCCAGGGTGAAACAAAAGCAACCCCCAAATTAACCTGTGCTTAACCCTCTGGTAGCTTGCCACAATGCAGTCAGGCTTAACTGAGAGGCAATGAGTAAAGTTTTTATGCAGCACTTCAAACAGTAATAAAGTGAAAACACAACACAAGAAAAAGTCTACACAAATTTAGAAAAATAGATTACAATTTATACCATTATTTTACACCAAAACAACAAAAATCCAGTCAGTAAAATTGGAGATATTAAACTTGAAAGCTTAAAAAAAAAAAACTAGAAGCACAAGGCACCAACTGTGGTTATCTCATTATTCCTGGACCAGGAAAAAGTCACCAGTTCAGGACGACTCTTATGGAGCATGGGCTGGATACACAGACCAAGTTAAACTTGGTCCACTGACCAAAAGTACACTAAATCCTGGTTTGGGGGTTGTTGCGAGATCCCACATTGAGGGTGTGTTGCTCAGTGGCAGGCCTGAGGAGCTGAGGGGCCGTGGTACTAAGTCTGAGTTGTCTTCAAGGATGCCTTTGACGAAAGGAGTACAATGAAAACTCCTGCATCAAAATCATGTGGCGCAGCGGCAGATCTGAAGAGTTGCGGGGCTGCCATGTAGAATCCTGCGTCATTTAATTCCTCCTCGTTTTTTGCTTTCATGTCTCCTTGATTTTTGCTCTTTCTATGTGTGCTGCATTCTATAGCACACATAGAAAAGAAGACCACTATTGAAAATTGTTTTTGTGCCGGAAGGAATCCCTTACTGCACAAAAACAATGTCCCCCGCAACGCAGCCATCCTTGCACCATGGCACATGGGTGGCTGTGTTGGTGCTTGTAAATATGCCCCTTAGTCTATCTTATCCTTTAACCTCCATCCTGGCACTACTGAATCAGGTCACGGACCTTTCCAGTTTTTCTTAATATAAAATACACTTTGGTGTAAAAGTGAATCAATGCCTCTGACTGTTGCTACTATGAAGCGCTCTCTGGGTGAACACATTTATTAATCTCTTCCCAGGAAAATCAAATATTTTGGTATATTTCTGAGTCATCACTTTGGGCACATTGTCCAGAACAGTATCATGGACCTACCTAGCAAAACAATCAACAATCAACTTTGCTAGGTGGTAGCAGCTGCAAATATAACTGTGGAGCAGAGTCCAAACAAGATGGTAGAGGCACCTACAATTAATTATGTGTTTGGAATGCTGCTGTGTGTGAGACATAGACCTTTTTATACATCATCGATAGGGAAGCGAAAGCCATATATATTGGGCAGTGTCCAACCAAGACTCAAGATAGCAAAACTATGAAGATCAACAGAATCAGAAGGATTACAAATGCCACACATCACCTCTTACTATGATGTACATCATTTGTCCCTCCTGGGTGTTACTTTTCATCAAGTGTGGAAACGGCAGGCTAGATCTGCATGGAAAGCTCATCGATGCGTGACCTTATACAACTGGTGATACTCTATCGAGGGAGATGCCTGTCCTGTTATCCAGATAATCCCATCCTCAAAGAGGTAAGAAGAATTTGAGACAATCTAACAATACAAAAAGAGATTCACCATATTCATTCTATGGTATTGCTCTTTGTTAACCATATTCTTGAACAGGGTTTGGACCTCCTTACAGAGGCAAGTGAAGTGCTTTAATCCTAGCCCCATTGCTTTCACCAGCACTCTTTCGTGATTATCCAGATGTGGCAGGGCTCAACAATCATCATAAAATTGATGAACACAGCACTCACCATGGCAAATATGTGTATACTGTGCAGATGGAAATCAAAATCTCCTCCTACACATGAAAATTGGTGTAATGGCATGATGCTCACGGCTACTTATGATCTTACATTTTATAATCTAAATGTCCAGTTTCAGATTTTTAATGCTGTAAGGGATGCTTTTATGGAAATCTAGGCACTTTAGTTTTTAACTCCTGTATGAACGATAGCTATATAGAGTATATAGGTAACCTCAACATTACTATATTGAGACTTCCTTTCTCCCTGACTCTGTTTAATAGCTGTGATATTTGTGAACTGGTGATTTCACATATTTTCCTATGTTTCTATTTCATATTACATTCTCATTATTTGCCTAGAAACATTCTTACATAGATTGCCATTGAATCCATGAAGTGGACACGCAAGGATGGATTGATGTAGTTGTTTTTGTGTGAGCATTACACTATGTTGTAGCTTTTGAAAATTAAATAAAGAATATAAAAAGGAAATAGGTGCTGTTTATTGCAAGTGGCCTAAATGGAAGAAGCATCTACAGGCCTCATATTATGTTTTGACCCCTATACTCACACTCACGTCTGACAAGCCTGTGCAAAGTAATCCAAGTTTAATTTTTTTCTTAAGTAAGATAACGCTTATTATGGTCAGATTCAAAGGCTTCGTTCAATCATAGTTGCTTTTAATACATGGGATTCTGTAATCTCTGTATAAACTACTGTTGCTAATGTCTTCATAATCGGCAACTTGTGATGCACCCAGTCACCGATTATAAAGAAAGGAGGTCAAAACTCTGCAATATCTTTGTAGTGAAAGGCAAGAGGTAATTTATCCCTTATATTATGGGTTTTCCCAGTAGTTTACCAAGTTGCTTCAAATGGAGATTAAATTAGGTAATACCTCAAATGGAAATTTCTACAACTATGTTTTCTATGCCATTCTACTCTACACCACTGCCTTTTATGACACTCTACTCTGCAACACTGCACTCTGTCACTGAACTTTACTCCTCTCTATTCTGCACCACGGCACACTACTCTGCACCGCTCAACTTTATGCCACTTTACTGCACTCTACACCAATCTACTCTATGCCACTACACTCTACGCCACTGTACTCTGCATCACTGCACTCCACCACTGCACTCTACACCACTCTACTCTTCCTTGTACCACTCCTCTCTGCCATGCACCACATCACTCTATGACACAGCACACTGCACTCTGCACCACGGCAATCTATGCTGTGGCACTCCACTCTGCACCCCTCTACTCTTCACCACTCCACTGTACTGCACTCTACTCTAAACCAGTGCACTCCACACCAATGCACTCTACACCACTTTACTCACAACCAATGCACTTTACACCACTTCACTCTACGCCAATCTACTTTGCACCACTGGACTCTATGCCACTTCACTCTAGACCACTCAACTCTACTCTATGACACTTTACTCTGACATTACACTCCATGATTCTAGACTCTGACACTCTATTTCATTAAACTCTAACACTTTCTCCATTCTGTAACTCCCTACACAACTCCCTATATGCCACTCCATTCCACTTTATTTCACTCTGTGCCACTTCACGCCACTCTATGCCACTTCAATCTACGATACTCTACTCCATGCTACTGCACAACCCTCTATGCCTCTCCACTATACAACTATGTACTACACTGTTCCCAACTCTCTTTATGCCATTTCACGTTACTTTACTTCACTGTATTCCACTGCACTCTTCTTTATGCCTTTCCACTCTACAACACTCTACCATTCCACTCTCTGACACTGTACTACACTCTGACACTCCCCCACTTTACTACTACTTTATGGCATTGACACTTGATTAGAGATTCAGATCTCCATTGATTTCCTTCTTGTTCATGAGAGAAGTGAGTCAGATTTATCTTGGCCTTTTTGGTTACAAGCACTCAGTGATCCTTTTATCTTAGGCTTAATTAATGCTGAGGATGATCCTGATACTTGTCTAGGGGATCGAAACGTCGTCAGCCAAAGTACATTGACTTGAATTTGTGATATTGTACATAAGTTGGCATAAGCATAGGTACTATGAGCTAATGACTTCTTGATTCGATATTTAAGTCATTCATGTAAAAGTCGGTGTATGAAAGCTTGTAAATCATTACTGTGGATGCTAACCACTGTGCTATACGGGTTACTTTTTATTTTTTCTTGTAATTGGTGACATTGGGTCCTCCAGATAACTTGTGTAGTGCCCGAATACCAAAGTCTTTCTCGATTTTGCCTGTTGATATTTTTCCACTGTTTGATCTTCTATATTTTGATTGAATAAATGCATGAAACCTTCCATTTGGATACTACTTTAATATAATTGTTTATTGGAGTGGTGTTGCATTTTACTCAAGGGACCCCTGTTCCTTTAGAGTTCGTTTACTATTCCATTCTAGGACACTCTACTTACTCCATGACACTACGCCACACCAATCGATGACACATCATTCTCCTTTACGCCATTAACTTTTAGCCATGCTGAATAGTAGTCTTACTAGTGCACAGCATGGCTAAAACACATTTGGAAAGGCAATAGATCTTGCATAGGTGAGACCTATTGGCTTTGCCAATATTTGTTTATAAGGTATGAACTTCAAGGTGACTTGCAATATCCTTATGTACGCAGGGGATATTTTACCCCATATAATACATGGTCACACCACCAACTTTCCCACAAACCACTTAAAACCTTAGTGTGTAGCTTCTGTCATAGCAAGCTATTAAAATAGAGCAGAAGAAAGAAAAGCAACATTCCATTTGTTGCTTTAAACAGCTGCATTAATTATGTTCTTTGACCTGATCTGCCTTTCACCTTGGCTGGTAGCTCTGGCAGAAAGCATTGTAATGTCAGAACTCAACTATAATAACCTTCTTATAGTCATTTTCTGATGTCTTTTCTTTATAATCAGTGAATGTCTTTTCTGTATATTCAGTGACTTGGTGTATCACAAATAGCCTATTCTAAAGAAATTAGTGACTTCAGTTTATACAGGGATTAAAGAATCCATGTTTATATAGCCTGTAACTCCAAGAGCTTCTTCAGTTGAAATGCTTCCAGTAATGACTGATGTGGAGCTGAGCTGCCGGCCAAGATCACACACAGGAGTAGAAGTGTTATTAGAACTATGGTTTCTGAGCACAATTTACAATTATTGTACCTAATCCCTTTTGATATCTCCAGTTACAATTGGCATGAGGCGAGGGGCATGATGGGAGTGGGGCGCAAAGCGTATGTTCTTCCTTTTTACCCTCCTGCCTTTATTTGCTTGGTTCACAGGGATGAAATGTTAATCAACATGTTATTTTCACATTTGAGCTCATTACTTTGTGAATGTAAATAACAATAAAAGATACTTTTAGACTGTGACAACATGCCTTCCTTTCTCCCTGTTTCACTTCCAATATATAAGATTGTGTAAATTTATCGGAGCCTGCAGTTCGCAAACAATGAGCAATTTGTATAGGGTTGACTGAAAAGTCCCCAAGTCTGTCCCTGTCCCCCCCAAGAAATGTACTGTCTCCTAAGCCCCTGCGTGGAAAAGATGCTATTCAAATCAGAGACATAGATTTCCATATTCTAATAAAAACTGTTCGGAATCAGGGCTGATACTGCAAAATGTGGTCACAATGGGTATATCTAACCCAACAGACAGTGAAATGAGAACCACTTTGAGGTGCGGGAAACAGAATTTGCCAGAATTAGGATTCTGTGAACTTATAAATGGAATTGTTGTTCACAGAGCAAAATATTGCTGCTGTTACTCAATAATCCATCCACCCTTAGCTCATAATACACTTCCAGGTTTTTAGAACAATTTATTAACCGAATGTTGTATGAATTACTTGTAATCAAATTTTCCCTTAAAAGATTTGTTCTGTGTTATTATTAGATGCTGATCCATTTATAAAGTAATTTCCTATTTGGTGAATATTAAGTGTAGACCAATAGCCTAGAATGTGTGGTGTGTAGAGCATTCTAGAAGCATTGATTTTTTGGGACCGCGTATGGAAGAATGCTCCACTGAACGAGTGCTACATCATCCTCTGGGACACAACACTCTTGAAAAATGCACATCTGGAAGCTGAAACATGCTCGCCTTCAAAATAACTTTTTATTCAGTAAGCCATCCATTGTATCCGGGCCTATCTTCATATATTACTAGTCATACTGAAACAAAGAATTGATTTAGTTCATATTTTGCCTGAAAATACAAACTAAATCACTTCTTTGAAATAAGATAAGAGTAAGGTCCTTTTGACATTTGACTTTTATTACATGACAACAAGATCTTATCTCCGGTCAATATAATCAAAGCTTCACTGCAGGCAGGAGTTCTCACTTATCTGGTTACAGTCTGAGCGTTTCCGGCTTCGACGTCCAGCCCTTACACCTCTCCTGCTCCCTGCCCCTCGAGCCCCTAACCCTTGCATCTCTCCTGCTCTCCAGCCCTCGAGCCCCCAGCCCTTGCACCTCTTCTGCTCCCTACCACTCTAGCCCCAGCCCTTGCTCCTCTCCAGCTCCCCACCCCACCAGCCCCCAGCCCTTGCTCCTCTCCTGATCCCTAACCCTCGAGCCCCCAACCCTTACATCTCTCCTGCTCCCCAGCCCTCGAGCCCCCAGCCCTTGCACCTCTTCTGCTCCCTACCACTCCAGCCCCCAGCCCTTGCACCTCTCATGCTCCCCACCCCTCGAGCCCCCAGCCCTTGCACCTCTCATGCTCCCTGCCCTTGCAACTCTCATGCTCCCCACCACCCGAGCCCCCAGCCCTTGCACCTCTCATGCTCCCCACCCCTCGAGCCACCAGCCTTTGCATCTCTCCTACTCCCTACCCCTCGAGCCCCTAACCCTTGCATCTCTCCTGCTCTCCAGCCCTCGAGCCCCCAGCCCTTGCACCTCTTCTGCTCCCTACCACTCCAGTCCCAGCCCTTGCTCCTCTCCAGCTCCCCACCCCACCAGCCCCAGCCCTTGCTCCTCTCCTGATCCCTACCCCTCGAGCCCCCAACCCTTACATCTCTCCTGCTCCCCAGCCCTCGAGCCCCCAGCCCTTGCACCTTTTATGCTCCCTACCACTCCAGCCCCCAGCCCTTGCATCTCTCATGCTCCCCACCCCTCGAGCTCCCTGCCCTTGCACCTCTCATGCTCCCTGCCCTTGCACCTCTCATGCTCCCCAACACCCGAGCCCCCAACCCTTGCACCTCTTCTGCTCCCTGCCCTTGCAGCCCCCAGCCCTTGCACCTCTCCTGCTCCCTGCAGCCCCCCAACCCTTGCTCCCTACCCCTCAAGCCCCCAGCTCTTGCTCCTCTCCTGCTCCCCACCCCTCGAGCCCCCCCAGCTCTTGCACCTCTCCTGCTCCCCACCCCTCGAGCCCCCCCCCCCCAGCTCTTGCACCTCTCCTGCTCCCCACACCGCGAGCCCCCAGCTCTTGCTCCTCTCCTGTAGACTACAGCCAGCCCCACAACAGTGGCACTATGGAAATAACGTATGCCTTAAGACAAGTCTGCTTCTGTCACTGGGTGATCTTTAGACCCCGGCAGCAGACTGTCTTTGTAAAGAAGGTGGGGGCTGAGGGGAGCTTGGGGTGGTGTTTGCAGTTTGAAAAATGTGTCTAGGTGCTGAAGGCTAATATAGATACATTTCTCAATATGTTAAGCCTGAGTTAATTAATTTATATTTCCAGACAGGCAGACCAAAAGAACACGAGTTTTTGATTTTCTCACCTCGTCTACAATAGTTTAAAGATTCACCGTAGGCATATTCTGCTCTCCGCTGGCTGGCTGCTGCTGCATGGCACCATGTCTCACCTGAGCTTTCATTCAAGTGCACATCAAACCTTTTTCAAAGGAAAGGAAAGGATATGTTGTTTTCAAAGAGCCTGGCTGGCTTCACACCTTTTTGTATGTCTGTACCAAATGTACATGTCATGCCTGCCCGTCAAGGCAAGGATTTCGTCGACTAGTGCAGCACAGTTTATAGCACATCCCACCCTGTGTGCTGTTTGTTTATGGGCTGACAAATGGCTTGCAACCTATCTGGTTTGATGAAAGCAGGGTCTTCCAAATGCAAGCAAAAAAATCCAAGTAATTTATCAGGACATAAACGAACACACAGGTCCTGGTAACAGATTGGACTGGCCTTACTGGGCATCAGGTTTTTCCCCTGGAAGGGTGTGAGGCTGCCTTTGTTACTGTGGGCCTGTTTTGTAGCAGTGCAGCAGTTTTGAAAGCACTGCAGAGTTCCTTGTATATCCAACAGTTTTCAGGCAACAATAAGATAACTCTGGTGATTAATGTACCTGCTGGAGAGAGATGGGAGCTTTGGCTAGTGGCAGTTATGAATGATCTAAGGTAGTGCAGAGGGTTAATATGCCTGCTGCAAAGAACGTGTAATATATGCAGATCACAGAACTGTATTTTTTGTTGCCAATGGGATAATACTTTTGTCATATAGATCCTTTTGTTGTTACTGTGCAGTTCATAAGCTACAATCATAATTTAGCACAGTGAGCTTAGAACTGCCATCAAACAGCTGCAAACTCCATTGTACAGGTTAGAAAGTTATGTTTTTTTTCAGTCTTTGATTATCCTAATTTTGCTAAAAAGGGGTTGTTTGGGTAGATATAAATGATTAGTAAAGTAAACACTAACAATTGTTTTACACTCTGAATTCTGAGTTTCTGCTTCCCCAGACCAAGCACTCTTAACCCCTTCGCTGCCAGGCCTTTTCCCCTCCTGTGCCGGGCCTTTTTTTGGTTTGGGGCAGTTTGCGCTTACGCCCTCATAACTTTTTGTCCACATAAGCTATCCACTCCAAATTTGCCTCCTTTTTTCCCACATCCTAGGGATTCTAGAGGTACACAGAGTTCGTGGGTTCCCCTGGAGGAGACCAAAAAATTAGCCAAAATACAGCGATAATATGTTTTTTTAAATGAAATGCGAACAAAGGGCTGCAGAAGAAGGCTTGTGGTTTTTTCCCTGAAAATTGCATCAACAAAGGGTTTGCAGTGCTAAAACCAACATCTTCCCAGCTTTCAGGAACAGGCAGACTTGAATCATAAATCTCAATTTTTCAACACAATTTTGGCATTTTACTGGGACATACTCCATCTTTACTATTTTTTGTGCTTTCAGCCTCCTTCCAATTAGTGACAGAAATGGGTGTGAAACCAATGCTGGATCACAGAAAGCTAAACATGTTTGAAAAGTAGACAACATTCGGAATTAAGGAAGGGGTAATTTGTGTAGATCCTACATGTGTTTCCTACAGAAAATAACAGCTGAAATAAAAAAATATTGAAATTGAGGTGAAAAAAACAGCAATTTTTCTCCACGTGTTACTCTGTAACTTTTTCCTGCGATTTCATATTTCAAAAGCAATATACTGTTACGTCTGCTAGACTCTTCTGGTTGCGGGGATATATAGGGATTGTATGTTCATCAAGAACTCTAGGTACCCAGAGCCAATAGATGAGATGCACCTTGCAACGGGTTTTCATTGTATACAGGGCATACAGCAATTCATTTGGTGAAATATAAAAAGTGAGAAATCTGTATCAAGAAAACCTTTGTATTTCCAAAATGGGCCCAAGATAAAGTGTTGAGAAGCATTGGTTATTTGCACATCTCTGAATTCCGGGGGGCCCATAATAGCATGTGAATTTCAGGGCATTTCTCAAATACACATCTTTTTTACACAGTGTCTTACATTTGGAAGAAAAAAATGTAGAGAAAGACAAGGGGCAATAACACTTGTTTTGCTATTATGTGTTACCCTAAGTCTCCCAATAAAAATGGTTCCTCACTTGTGTGGGTAGGACTAATGCTCGCAACAGGAAACACATCATGGACACATCACATTTTTACATTGAAATCTGACATGTTTTTTGCAAAGTGCCTGGCTGTAGATTTTGGACTCTAGCTCAGCCAGCACATAAGGAAATCTACCAAACCTGCACATTTTTTAAAACAAAACACCTAGGGGAATCCACGATGGGGTGATTTGTGGGGCTCGGACCAGGTTCTGTTACCCAAACTCTTTTGCAAACCTCAAAATTTGGCCAAAAAAACACTTTTTCCTCTCATTTCGGTGACAGAAAGTTCTGGAATCTGAGAGGAGCCACAAATTTCCTTCCACCCAGTATTTCCCCAAGTCTCCCGATAAAAATGGTACCTCACTTGTGTGGGTAGGCCTAGTGCCCGCAACAGGAAATGCCCCAAAACACAACGTGGACACATCACATTTTCTCACAAAAAACAGACCTGTTTTTTGCAAAGTGTCTATCTGTGGATTTTGGCCTCCAGCTCAGCCGTCACCTAGGAAACTTACCAAACCTGCACATATTTGAAAACTAGACACCAAGGGGAATCCAAGATGGGGTGACTTGTGGGGCTGTCACTAGGTTTTGTTACCCAGAATCCTTTGCAAACCTCAAAATTTGGCTAAAAAAACACTTTTTCCACACATTTCGGTGACAGAAAGTTCTGGAATCTGCCCGCGAAAGGAAATGCCTCAAAACACTATCTGGACACATCAAAATTATCAAAAGCAAAACTACCTGTTTTTGCGGAGGGGGGCACCTGCGTTTTTGGTCCTGGGCTCAGCAGCCATCTAGGAAAACCTACCAAACCCAGACATTTCTGAAAACTAGACACCCGAGGGAGTCCAGGGAGGTGTGACTTGCGTGGAACCCCCAATGTTTTCTTACCCAGAATCCTCAGCAAACCTCACATTTAGCTAAAAAATCAAATTCTCCCCACATTATTGTGTGGAATCACCGCACCAGGACAAATTTCATACCACCCAACGTTCCCCTCAGTCGCTCAGTAAAAATGATACTTCACTTGTGTAGGTGGGCCAAGTGCTTGTGACAGGGAAGAGCCAAAAACTTGTCGAAATTGAGGGGGAACCAAAGCGGGTCCAAAAGGACAGTTTGAAAAAAAAATGTTTAGACTACAAGTGCAGCAGAATTTTTATTGGTATAGATGAGACAATGCTGGGTGGGAGACATTTTGTGGATTCCTGCAGATTCTGGAAGGTTCCATCACAAAAATGTGGTAAAAATGTGTGATTTCCTGCAACGTTGGAGGTTTGCAGGGCATTGTGGGTAAGAAAATGGTGCATGTGAAACACACCACCCTAGAATCACCCAGATTTTTGGTTTTCAGATGTATCTAGGTCTTGTGGATTTTTTACATGGCAGCGTCGCAAAGTCCATAAAGTGCAGCCCTCACCATTCCAAGTGGGACGATTTTGAGAGTTAGCCAAGCTCTCACGGCCCAAATGTAAAACCAAAACCCAAAATAATCAAATGTCCTATTGCTTGTCATGGGATAAGATGTTTTAGTGTGCGGGGGAGAGCTGAAAGGTTGTTACCTCCTTCAGTTGTGGTGGGGGCATAACCAGGCCCATACTGGTTGGTAGCCACCACCCCAATATATATTTTTTAATTCCCTGGCGTCTAGTAGACTTTCTGCCCCCCGGGGTGTGGATCAGGGGTACTTGCCCCATCTACCCACTGGTGGGCAGAACAACTTTGGCCCCATTTATTTGGGGTGGGGGTATGGCCATACCCCCACCCTCTTATTTTGGAAAAAAAATCTTCCCTGGTCTCTGGTGGGCTTTCTGCCCCCGATTGGGACAGCTGGGCCTTCTAAAAATAGGCCAATATGCCCCCAAGGGGGGCAGATATGGTCAACAGTAATGTGCCCCCTTGGGGAGCGACCCTTACCCAAGTGGCTGCCCCCCCAAAGAAAACACACACCAATCCCTGGTGCCTAAGTGATTTCTGCCCCCCCCCCCCCTCCCGGGGGCAGATCGGCCTAATAGAAATAGGCTGATCTGCCCCCAAGGGGAGCAGAAATGGCCTAAAATAAATTTGTCCCCCAGGGGAGCAACCCTTACCTAAGGGGTCACTCCCCTTGCGTGAAATTGGCACACAAACAAAATCCCCGGTGCCTAGTGGTTTCTGCCTCCCTTGGGGGCAGAAATGGCCTAAATATGATTTGCCCGCTAGGGGAGCGACCCTTGCCTAAGGGGTCGCTTCCCACCTCTAAAAACCCAAAAAACTGAAATAAAAAAAATAAAAAATGATCCCTGGCGCCTAGAGGTTTCTACCCCCTCTGAGGGCTGATTGGCTTAATAACAATAAGCTGATCTGTCCCCGTGGGGGCAGAAAATGCCTTGAAAAAAATTGCACCCCTGGGGAGCGACCCTTGCCCAAGGGGTTGTTCCCCTTATGCCAATTTCCTTATTTGAAAAAATCCCTGGTGTCTAGTGGGCATTTCAGCAGCACGATCGCTTCACGATCTGGCTGCTAAAATGCTCTGAGAGACTTCAAAGGGAAGGAAATTCCATTCCTTCCCTTTGAAGCCTCTCAGGCCCCCATCACATGATCGGAAGAGAAATTCAAAGCATTTCTCTTCCGATTGTGCTGGAAGCTGAGCTTCCAGCGCGATGGGGAGGTGGCCTCTGATGAGGTGAGCGCACGCTCACGTGCTGACGTCATCAGACGTCACTGGGGGAGGTCTGGGGGGGTCGGGGTGGAAGGGGAAGGGCTTCTCCTTCCTTCCCTGCCTTGGGGGGTGGGAGGGAAGCCCACAGCTCATGTGCTAGCGCTCCCTCCGAGTTCATGTGCGAGGACGTAATGGTTACGTCCTCGGCACAGGAGCACTGTACCGGTGGACGTAACCATTACGTCCCTGGCACAGAAGCTGTTAAAAAATACCTAGTTGTATGGATGGCATGTGAATTCAACATCTTTTAGTCCCCTTTGTCGTACGTAACATTTTATATATATTGATTTACATACATTTGTTTCACTGTCTGTGTGTGTGTGATGTAAACTGTTCCAACACCCTACCCTGGAAAGAGAGGCACTATAAAAACAAATAAAATACATATGAAAGAGGGGCTATGGAGCGATGAGAGGCACTGTGGATGAATGATGGTGAAGGATTCATTGAAAACCCCAATAAAGATTGCCATGTCCTGGTGCTCTGTATGGGCATCATTTACTGTGCTTAAAAAACCCCGAATACAATTGAATATATGAAAAATGTGTTCTAAAATGGCTTCTTGCTTTCTCAAATGTACTTAAAATTGCACCATTTGCACACTATTTTCTTTCAAAATGTTCACAGGGGAGAACCCCACCACACTTGCTTTATGTCTGTCAGACTCGCTCGCTATGCTCACTTGCAGCAGGTCGCTCATCCCAAACTTTAATGCCCCACCACTTTGCAATGTCACCAGCCGCCACTGAGGACACAGAACATTTTCACTCCTAAAAAGTAGATAGCGGTTGGCCAGCTCGGAGGTGAACCTTCTGAGAGTTTGACTCTTAAACATAGGTGATACACTGGAGCAGGTGCAGCCTAAATAGCCTCAGTGAAAAGCCACAATCCAGGAGATCGTTATTGTTTACACACTGTGTGCCCTTTCAGTGAGGGTAGGGCTTCGCTCACAAGGTGATGATGCTTTCTCCAGTATCTGGCACACATTGGCAAAGATAAAGTCAGGAGATGCAAGCATTATGATTGTGTCTGCACCAGGACAAGCCCAGCTGAAGTTGGCAGGGGACCATGCAATCTGTACTTTAGTTGGGAGGAGTTTTTATCTAATGCTTGTTCTCTAATTAGACATATACCAGTGAGTACAAGAATGAAACCATTCATTTGAGGTACACCCATCTATACATCTAGCTGTATATTTTTATTATTTTGAAATGGATGGAAAAGATTTATGCAAATGGCTAACCACCAGAAAGCTGCACTTTTGGCCCTCTCAGGTTGTGAAGAGATAGAAAAATTCACCTAAGTCCATCCAATTTGTAAGTAGCAGGAAACATGAGTTTTAGGTTAACTCATGAGAAAAAGAAAAGCTCTTTTTTAGAGCCAACCAGCACTCACCTTCAAATAATGCCAGTTTGTAGGGAAGAAGGGTCTAATGTTAAACAAATTAGGAAACTCAATAATCGACATCAATGCAAAATTTAGTGTAATAAAAAAATGCACATACTTATTTTTTATGTGCCGATTCAGTATTATATCTTTACAGGGACTGAATGTGATGCATAACAGCAGTTTAAAATATTTTTTTTTATGCAAGTTCCCCAACACCACAGGTTCACGTGTGGATGGGAAACTTGTTGTATTCCTGAGTCCCAATGGGGAGCATGGGGAAGAGCCTACCACAGATGCCACTCCACCTCGAGGTACCAAATGCTTTTGCTATCAATATGAGCTCCTTGTGGTCTATTGCTCTTGTAGAAGCGGAATCCAGAATTTCAATGATACCACCAATAGAAGGGTAGAAATGTCTTTCAATGCCTTAACATGAACGAGTCTGTGTATTTCAATGCCTATCTCATAGGTGGAAAATGCTGTCATTAGTAGGCCCCATTCCTCCACACATGGGGCTCAGTTGAGCCAGAGCATACTGTAGTAGTAGGTGCATGTCTGCTGCTGTGGTATGCAATATGTGGCAGATGAGAAAATTCAAATACTGCATCAGTGCTTACAGCCTGGATCTCCACCCACCCTCTGGTCACTATTATGATCCTGGAGAAGATTTTGTCCATGAAACTGCAGCTGACCTGGGAGAAGGGCAACTTTCCTTTCACAAATGCATGACAATACATATGTGAGCTTGAATAGATATATGACGTGGGAATGTTGGGAGCTCTTTGAAAACAATGCAGTGTTCCAGGCCTCTAATGGCCGGTAGCAGTCCAGAGCTCCAACAGTCTAATGTTTTTGTTCACAGCTGTAGCTGTGAACAGAGGTCTCACAGAGCCTTAGGAGATTTCAATCCCCTCTGGCTCCGTGAGGCCTCTGTTTAATTTTTTAGAACTTTCTGCCCTCTAGCAGCATAATGCACTTATAGCCTTCCTTGGCTGGGCTACACTGACATTAAAGTCCCTCTTCCTTGCTAAAGGCCCTCAGCTTTGGCTTGAGCCTTTAACGCTGGAGCAGCCCTTTAATGGCACTATGGAGGGCTATAAGGCTATATGATATTGCCTGATCTATAGCAATCTAATACGTATTTATCATACAGAATCAGCTGTTTGATGATTAAGCTAAAGCTTAAGCTTTCTGGGATAGTTGATTGTTATTTTTTTCTCAGCTCTATAAGAATGCCTTATTCCTGTGGTGTAAGTGGACCACCGAAACATTTGTAGCTATGACATTGAATGACATTTTATTTACATCCTCATAAAGGCTGATCAGAGGAGTTCAATCATAATGTGTAAGTTGATGTGTATGTTTGAATTCTCAAGAACTAGGCTTTACCATTCTACGCACAACACTGCTAGCTTTGATTTTTAATATATGTATTTATGTTTAGGCTATTTGTTTAAGTGCAACATACATCCTGAATGGGACTCAGCGCTGTAACAAATATCCATATACAAGAGGGAGAAGGAAAATAGCCATGTTTTCAATGTCTTGTAGAACTTCAGAAGGCGTGCCATTGACTTCAAAGCTTCATACTCTTTTCTTAGAAATGTACTTTTACTGGGTTGTTTAGGGGGTGTGAGTGGGGCTAATGGAGTAAGCTTGTAATCCAAGCATGTCACTTTTTGCAATGTGAGGGCTCGTACCCACCCACCCACTTCCGCTTCCTCTGAAGCCAGCGCGAGCCTGCACTCTCTCACCTTTGTCTGTACCAGCAGCCAAGGACTCCTGAAGCGCTCCCGAATCCAGTGCTAGTGCTGCCTGTGGATGCCCAGGGATGCTGCAACATTGGAACTCTAGTGGTGGAAGGTCCGAGGATCACAAGGTGATGGGGAAGCTCCTCTATGGGGTGGTAACCCTCCACCACTTTCTCCCTGGGAGCCGGCAGAGACACAAAGGAGGTACTTACACTAAGCCCCTTGGTAAGGAGCGCATATGAGAGAAGTCTTAGGTTCTGGGCATGCTGGTGGGCGTGATAGGCACCCTTCCTCCACTGCAGTCTAGCCCCTCTAGGAGCCGGGGGTTTTAGTCGTGCAGCAGAGTGGGAGGGCGGGCCTTCCCACGAGCCTGTTTCAGAGACCTCATGTAACCTGGTACCTCCAAGACGTGTATCTACTCTCTCTCATAATACTTTGCCTCACAATATCTTGCCTCAGCCAATACTCAGCCTAGAAGCTCCCCAGAAGAAATTAGCAATTCTATGCCCTCTCTCCGCCTCCACATCCAGATTGTGAAGCAGCTCCGGCAGAGCAAGGTGTGGTGGTGGCGGCAGCAGTGGTACGCTTGTGTGTGTGAAAGGAGGAAGTAAGTGCTTTTTTTTTCCTCTTTCATATTTCATCTTGCTTTGACTCATCCCAGCACATCCCAATTGACTATAGCATTTTCTCCATTGTGTACCATAGATCCCTCCTTTAGTGTCTACACCTCATGCTTCCTCAAAAGAGAACGTTGCCGGGAGCATCAAAAGGATAGGCTCAACGGAGTTGAGGGGTTCACCCTTGACTACACCAATAAGGAACTTTGGGGCAAACTTACTTGCCCCTAGCACAACTGGAGTGTCACTTTTAGCAACACTCCAGTGGCGCTGTGCACTGCACCATATTCACAAGGCAGTACTAAGCAACTTTTTGTGGCTTAACTCCGCCTTGTAAATATGGACCCCTCTGATGCAGTTTTCTGTGGCAGAGGGGCATGCAGAATGCAGCACACAGAGAAGTAACACATGTCCATTATTGACTGTTTATGTGCAGGAAGGAGCACCTTCCTGCACATAAACAATCATTCCCTTCAGTGCAGACACCCTTGCACTATGGTGCATGGATGCCTGTGCTGGCAGCTAAATTTAGCACCAGCCCTAGGGAAAACACAGGGGTGAGCTGGGGGGTTTAGTCATGCAGCAGGGTGGGAGGGCGGGCCTTCCCCCCGAGCCTTTTCCAGAGACCTCATGTAACCTGGTACCTCCAAGACGTGTAGCTACTCTCCCTCATATTACTTTGCCTCACAATATCTCGCCTCAACCAATGCTAGAAGCTCCCCAGAAGGAATTAGCAATTCTCTGCCCTCTCTCCGCCTCGGCCCACCAGGCATCCAGATTGTGAAGCAGCGGTAAAGCCGCGGTCAGAAAAGGGGAACCAGCGGTTTCCCGCCGGTTTTTCCCTGGCCCAGGGAATCCTCCCCGCCATGGGGATTCCGACCCCCTTCCCGCCAGCCTGTTTCTTGCGGTTTTCACCGCCAGAACCAGGATGGCGGGAACGGGTGTCGTGGGGTCCCTGGGGGCCCCTGCACTGCCCATGCCATTGGCATGGGCAGTGCAGGGGCCCCCTAACAGGGCCCCATACAGATTTTCACTGTCTGCTCACATTCGGAGCCGGCTTCCTCATTGCAGGGGCTTTCCCGCTGGGCCGGCGGGTGGCCTTTTGGCGGTCGCCCGCCGGCCCAGCGGGAAAGTTGGAATGGCCGCCGCGGCCTTTTGACCGCGGGCGGTCATTCGGCGGTAACCGCATGGCGGGCGGCGTCCGGTGGTAACCACATGGCCGCCGCGGTCAGAATGACCGCCTATATATGGTATCCTAGAAACTTTGGTGACCACAAGTTCAAACCATGTGGACCAACCAAAGCTTTTGAAAGATAATGCCATAACACCAACAAAGTCTTGTTAGTTGCAAATGAGAGATTAGGCCTTATTGTACTCCCCCACAGAGCCTCAGTGGGTCAAACGTCAACCACATCAGAAGAAAATGGGTTTTGTTAGTATCTAGGGCACCGGTTTATGTCTCCAAATGCCCAATGTTAGTTAGTATGAGACAATATTTTTTTGGTCCCCTTACTTTTCCTCGAGCTACTATCTTTCTCAGAGGTTTAGAGGTTTAAGAAGAAGAGCAAGTTCTCATAAACCAATACCGATCACCCCTAAACAAGAGTCTATCCCTCGTCTTTCCTAACCATGCATGGCTGGTTAGCCACAAACCATTGGGAGCAGCTTACACCCTAAATGTATGATTGTCCACATTCAACAGTTAGGAGAACATGGCAAGACAGTCAGCCCCATAAGAATCTGAGTGTGGTATTAGTAAAAGACAGCTCCCTGAAACCTGGGGGTGGGTCATCAGGCCCAATGGCACATGGAGTAAGGACCCCTCTCCCAATCAGCTAATCCTAAATTGGAATATCCATGATTTTGAGCACCGTAGAAGTCTTCGTAGTGTTTAATAGACAAGGGTCGAGATGAGGTAACAGCGGAGCTTCATCAGGGGTCCTAACCTTAATATTTACCAAGGTAATCAAGAAACTACAGCAGGTCATAAATGTATTAAGAGGTATGCAGTTTTCTGTGGTTGAACTTGGCCTGACTAACAATGTTTGCAGCTATTTTCTTTTTACAAATGTATATATTCATAGAGAAGAATACCGGAGAATTAAGGACTGCTAGAATCCTCCAACCAATCTTTCATGACATTGCAGTAACATTTTTAGAAGCAATTGTAATTTTGGTTGGGGACTTCAAACCTCATCTTCACCCCACTCAAGCGGAACTACAGATGAAAGATGTTTTGGATCAGTACAAAATCTTTCCACCCTTGTTTCCTGTTGGTTTCATCAAGCGGGAGGCCAAAGCTTTGAGCCAATGTTTGGCGAACAATGGTCTGGTCTGCTTCAATGGCCGTTTTGCTAATGATATGCCAGTAATCGCAACATTCTGGAAGGGCTGATTGGTGGGCCTGAATGACTATGGCCCTCATTATGACCTTGGCGGGTGGCTGAAGCCGCCCACCAAGATCGGACAGCCGGGCGGCCGCCAATGCAGCCGCACCCCTGCCGCGGCCATTTGGAGATCCCCGCTGGGCTGGCGGGTGGAAAACTAGTTTCTGCCCGCCGGCCCAGCGGGGATCTCGGACGCAACACAGGAGCCGGCTCCAAATGGAGCCGGCGGTGTTGCGGCCGTGCGATGGGTGCAGTTGCACCCATCGCGCTTTTCACTGTCTGTAATGCAGACAGTGAAAAGCTGCACGGGCACTAATCCCAGCGCTGCCCTGGCGGATTGCTACCGCCGGGGCCATTGTGGCGGGAAACCGCCTGCCCCGGAGGTGCGACCGCAGCGCTTCCGCCGCGGTCGTAATGACCTGGGAAGCACCGCCAGCCTGTTGGCGGTACTTCCGTCATAACAGCCCTGGCGGTCTTGTACCACCAGGGTTGTAATGACCCCCTGTATGTTTACCCCTACCTGGCACTTTAGTCTCTTCACAGACTTTAAAGTTGCAAAGTATGAGGGCAGCGACCACTGAGCCACAACGGCTGTCCTTTGCATTTAGGTGCCGGTGGCTGTGGAGAGGATACTTCCTTTGGAGATGTCCTACCCACAGAGACTGACAACTCAGTTAGACCCTGCCGATCTTGAGCTGCATACCAATCAACAGAAAATTCTGACGTTTTCAATGTGGGTTTCGATGTGTGTAGGAAAGTACCATCTTGCCTGGCATGTCACCCCCATTTTTACTTGTGTGTCAGTTTGTTTTTGCCTGTCTCACTGGGATCCTGCTAACCAGGACCCCAGTGCTCATAGTTGTGGCCTGAATGTGTGTTCCCTGTGTGGTTCCTAACTGTATCACTGAGGCTCTGCTAATCAGAACCTCAGTACTTATGCTCTCTCTGCCTTTAAAATTGTCACTGCAAGCTAGTGACTATTTTCACCAATTCTAATTGGCACACTGGAACACCCTTATAATTCCCTAGTATATGGTACCTAGGTACCCAGGGTATTGGGGTTCCAGGAGATCCCTATGGGCTGCAGCATTTCCACCCATAGGGAGCTCAGACAAATCTAATACAGGAATGCCACTGCAGCCTGGGTGAAATAACGTCCACGTTATGTCACAGCCATTTTACACTGCACTTAAGTAACTTATAAGTCACTTATATGTCTAACCCTCCCTTAGTGAAGGTTAGGTGCAAAGTTACTAAGTGTGAGGGCACCCTGGCACTAGCCAAGGTGCCCCCACATAGTTCAGGGCAATTTCCCCAGACTTTGTGAGTGCGGGGACACCATTACAGGCATGCACTACATATAGGTCAATACCTATGTGTAGCTTCACAATGGTAACTCCGAATATAGCCATGTAACAAGTCTAAGATCATGGAATTGTCCCCCCATGCCAAATCTGGTATGGAGGTGCCAATCCCATACATCCCCAGGGCACCAGCATGGACCCCGGGTACTGCCAAACCAGCTCTCTGGGGTTTTCACTGCAGCTACCGCTGCTGCCAACCCACAGACAGGCTTCTGCCCTCCTGGGGTATGGGCAGCCCAGTACCAGGAAGGCAGAACAAAGAATTTCCTCTGTGAGAGGGTGTTACACCCTCTTCCTTTGGAAATCGGTGTTAAGGGCTGGGGAGATGTAGCCTCCCCCAGCCTCTGGAAATGCTTTGAAGGGCACAGATGGTGCCCTCCTTGCATAAGCCAGTCTTCACCGGTTCAGGGATCCCCCAGCCCTGCTCTGGTGCGAAACTGGACAAAGGAAAGGGGAGTGACCACTCCCCTGTCCATCACCACCCCAGGGGTGGTGCCCAGAGCTCCTCCAGTGTGTCCCAGACCTCTGCCATCTTGAATCCAGAGGTGTGAGGGCACAGTAGAGCCCTCTGAGTGGCCAGTGCCAGCAGGTGATGCAGAAACCCGTCCTGATAGGTGCTTACCCGACTAGGTGGCCAATCCTCCTCTGAGGGCTATTTAGGGTCTCTCCTGTGGGCTTCTCGTCAGATTACGAATGCAAGAGCTCACCAGAGTTCCTCTGCATCTCCCTCTTCGACTTCTGCCAAGGATCGACCGCTGACTGCTCCAGGACGCCTGCAAAACTGCAACAAAGTAGCAAGAAGACTATCAGCGACATTGTAGCGCCTAATCCTGCCGACTTTCTCAACTGTTTTCTGGTGGTGCATGCTCTGAGGGCTGTCTGCCTTCACCCTGCACTGGAAGCCAAGAAGAAACTCCTGTGGGTCGACGGAATCTTCCCCCTGTTAACACAGGCACCAAACTTCTGCTTCACCGGTCCTCTGGTCCCCTCTCATCATGACGAGCGTGGTCCCTGGAGCACAGGTCTGGATCCAAGTGACCCCAACAGTCCAGTGGTCCATCTGTCCAAATTTTGCAGAGGTAAGTTCTTGCCTCCCCTCGCCAGACTTGTGTACTACGTGAACTGCAGCTGCTAGGGATTCTGTGTACTTTTGCAAGGAATCCTTCATGCATAGCCCAGTCGAGGTCCCCAGCACTCCGTCCTGCATTGCTCAACTCGCTGAGTTGACCACTGGCTTCGTGGGACCCTCCTTTGTAGTGTTGAGATGACTGCCATGCTCAGTTTTTCTGAGCCCATGTTCAAGTACTTCTGCAGGTGCTGCCTTCTTCTGCATTGGCCATTTGTATTGCTGAGGGCCCCCTCTGTCTCCTCTTCCATGTGGCGACCTCCTGGTCCTTCCTGGGCCCGGGCAGCACCCTTTTTCTTTAACCGCAACCTTTGCAGCTAGCAAGGCTTGTTTGCAGTCTTTCTGCATAGAAACAACTCTGCATCCTCCATCATTCCGTGGGACATCTTCTGTGCAAAGGAGAAGTTCCTGGCATCTTCCGTTGTTGCAGAATCTTCAGCTTCTTCCACCCAGAGGCTGCCATTTTGCACCTTCATCTGGGGTGTAGTGGGCTCCTGCCCCCTCTGGACACTTTCGTGACTCTTGGACTTGGTCCCCTTCCTTTACAGGTCCTCAGGTCCAGGAATCCGTCTTCAGTGCTTTGCAGTCAGTTGTGGTCTTTGCAGAATCTCCTAACACAACTTTAGTGTTTTTCTGGGGAAGTAGGGTAACTTTACTCCTACTTTTCAGCATCCTGGGGTGGGGTATTTTGACACCCTTAGTGTTTTCCAACACTCCCAACGACCCTCTACACACTACACTACACTACGCCACGGGTCCCTAAGTGGTTCACATTCCACTTTCTTAGTATATGGTTTGTGTTGCCCCCAGGCCTATTGCATCCTATTGTATTCTACAGTGTTTGCACTACTTTTCTAACTGTTTACTTACCTGTTTTTGGTTTGTATGTATATTTTGTGTATTTTAGTTACCTCCTAAGGGAGTATGTCCTCTGAGATATTTCTGACACATTGTCACTAAAATAAAGTACCTTTATTTTTAGTAACTCTGAGTATTGTGATTCTTATGATATAGTGCTATATGATATCAGTGGTATAGTAGGAGCTTTGCATGTCTCCTAGTTCAGCCTAAGCTGCTCTGTTATAGCTACCTCTATCAGCCTAAACTGCTAGAACACTACTAATCGACTAATGAGGGATAACTGGACCTGGCACAAGATGTAAGTACCATCTGGTACCCACTATAAGCCAGGCCACCCTCCTGCAATGATAGAATTGCTTGGTTGAATGCAATTTTGGTTGCTGAAATTGTGCATCACTAGCAAACTACATGGTAAAGAGAAGAGTTGGTTTCACCTAGCCTGTCGCAAAATAAAACGCCTGATGAGACGGGCAGCTAAACAAAAAGGCTATACCCAGGAAGTGGTTTCCCCAGGGGCTGAATAGGCTTACGTCCCAATACAAACAGTTGATTAAAGGAAAAAAGCCTTCTTTTATCATAGTAAGTGGGATGGGATGCAGAAAACTATCCAATCTGGGGATCAACAGGGATTTTAGGTAAAAGTAAATGAGTGTAGTGGCCCAAATGTGGGGACTTTAGTATGTATGATCCCTGAGGCCATATGGGCAGCATACTTGAAAGCTCTGTTTGGTAGTCCTTTCTCCTGTCAGGTTTTTGTGTACAGCTGTCAAAGAGCTCCCTTCTATCTGGTTTTTCGTACAAGAGGTAAGGGCAGTCATTGATAGGTTAATGCTCTCAAGAGCCGCAGGCCCGTACAATATCCCAACAGTGATAACTAAATCAAATAGCGACTAATGGCCAATGGTTTACCCCTTTTTGTTCCATTGGATAGCCTCAACTGACATCCACCCGCCATCATGGAAGGTGTCAATTGTGAAACCTATCTTTAATAAGGGGAATAGTTCAGATTCCTCACTTTACAGAATGATTAGTCTTTTGGACATCTTGGTTAAAGTATTTTCTAAAATTAGTTTATCCAAGCTGGAGGATTGGGCTTCTGAAAATAATGTTGTCCCAATTGAGTAAGGGGGGTTTCTAGAGGGACACTCAACCATAGACCATTGCTTCACTCTATGAGCCATCATTCAGAAGGCCCTGGAATTGAACCAGAGGGTCTGCTGTTGTTTTATTGATATCAGGACAGCCATTGATTTAGTTGACAGGGAAATACAATGGAGTTAACTTGCTGCCTAGTAGCTTCCCTTGGATCTCCTTAGTTTTTTTCAAACATGACATATTCACAATTGGGCTCTAGTCGAGCTAGATATGTCTAGCAGGCTATCTCAGAGAATCCCAATTAAGAATGGTCTTTGGCAGGTTTGTTTCCTTGCCCCCCCGGTTGTTTTAGCTTACTTTTAGCCGACCTCACAGCTTACTTATACTATGTAAAGTCTTGCTCCCCTAAAGATGGGAATCAGCACATCTCAGACCTGCTCCATGCGGACAATTTGGTGCTACTGGATTATACTTCAATATGCCTGCAGAAGAAATTACACGCCCTTGAAGCATACAGTAAGCAGAATCAGTTGAAAATCAGTCTAGAGAAAACGAAGGTGTTGGTCTTTGGGGAAAAAAAGTAAAAAGCTGCAGATGGTTCCTATATTCTCAGGAGGTGGAATTAATGAATTCAAACAAGTATCTAGGCCTGATCATCAAAAAAGATCTTAAAATGGGACATGGATAGTATACAGCAGAGGTCCTTGCTGCAAGCTAGCTGTTTGACTAGATTTAACTGGAGTTATGGAGGGTTGGTTCATACCCCTTTAGTGACGGCCTATGAAAGGAAAATACCCCGATTGGATCTGTATGGCACAGAGGTTTTGTCCCTTGACTCTTCCTGTGAGTGGGAATGGTTGGAGGGGAAGGTTCTAAGGAGGATTCTGCTGCTACAACCAGGAACCATGGTCCAGGCTATAAGGAGGGAACTGAACCTAACCCCCTGGAATTTGTTTGCATTTTCCCGAGCATTAAGAGTTTCCAGTAAACGTTCGGAGGACTGCAAAGTGGCAAAGGTCTCCAGACTTTGTTCTTTTGAGATCCAAGTTATGAAAGAAGATGGGCAAGAGAAGTAAGAAATAGACTAAGGGTCCTAGAGAATATACACAGTACATTTTTCACCTGGTCACCCTTTCCCAGTAAACAAGCTTTGACAAAATCTGCGGCAAATGCTGCCCCGTCTCTTGACATGATGTACATGGGAAAGAAACAGTCTATCAGCTTTTCTTGAGGCACACTTGGCCCTGATACAGTCTTCCCTTACCTGATGAAGCTATTGGATTCCTCACTGCGGAATGAAATTTTCAGAGCGAGAGTGGGTTGTAACCCTATTAACACATTTTCCAGCTGACGTGCTATATTTCAGGATAATAACAGTTTTGGCCTATGCCCTTTTAATGTAAAATGTTCCTTGTTACACATACTTGTGCTTTTTTATTTCTAGCAGGATCTAGTTTTTAAGACCTCTGTTTTTAAAATATAGAATGGTACAAAGGGTGGAGGCAACAAAGTTGTTATATTGATGGGGCAGTACGCATTGCTAATTGTATAGGTGCAGTCAAACAGACTCTTAAGAGTGGGTTACAGTAGAGTGGGTGGTTCATGGGTGGGTCTGGTGGGTGTAAAATTAATTTTATATAGTACAAATGTTTTTATTATTTTAGAATGTTTTATGGACAATGGTTCTAATGAACTTGTTTTATACCTATCTTCCTATGTTGGGTCTACGTTGAATGTAATTAAAATGTTAAGTTCTTCGTATATGTAGATGTAATTATAAACAAAGGTAATTTTCTTGCCCAATATTTATGAGTATTTAATTATATACATTTAAAGCTTACTGTTGGCTCCAGTTGTGGAATAAAATTGATTGTTTACAATTCTGCTTTTATGCAAATAAATGTGTTAATTATGATAAATGAAAAAGCAGGTTTAGGATTTTAAACCAATCTGATTTTACACCGGAAAAATAGATTTCCTGGAGACGTGTTTTTCTCTTATTGTGTTGTTAATGATATCTCACTCTCCTTAGTGATAATGGGGATCATTCTATACATTTCCGAGTTCAGTGTGTACATAAACCTTATCCAAAGTGGTTATATGCCTCCCCTGCAACCAGATTAATTTGTATCTATTTCCTAAACACATTTGACTTAGTATCCCATAATTCTTCAATAATTTGAAGAGTACATTTACATTGTCTACATCTATATTGTTAATGAAAATCCTACCAAAAAATCTTCAGAAGATTATTGTTCATTTAACAAACACAGCATCAGTTTTCCAGTATGGGCCACTTGAAAACACTTAGAAACACTTTCTCGGACTCCTTTAAAAGTTTGCTCGCAAGTAAGGCAAAAATCGAAACTTGGGAAAATATACTTTCTTCACAAATGTATAAATCACATTAACAAATATTTTGCTAACTCCATCCTAGCTAAGCCAGATTTGCCAAGGAGAAGACATGCTTTCATCTGTAATCAGTGTGTACCAGTGTATTCTTTTTTTGATTTGCACCTTTCTAAAATTTAATTGAGACCCAAAATGTTTATGCTTTTGACTTACTAAGCCTCAGTTTAAGTCATGTTCAGTATGTCCTTGTAGGGATATACATCTACTCTGACTGTTGGGAGTTAATACTGCTAGTTTGCTATAACTTAGGTGGTCATTAAATATCTACAGACAGGCCACCAGACTTCTAGGTCAGCAACGACCATGGCCTGTGCTCTCCTTGAAGAGGATTGCCTGCCATAATATGAGATCTCAGTCTGCCTGGCAGGACTATTACTAGTATGACAGCCGCACTGAAGGAAGACCAGTTTGCCAAGCCAGTACCATGTTTTTTCACACTGTTCAGCAAGTATTTTGTTTTTCAAAAACAAAAGGGCCCTGATGGCTGTCTCTCACAGCACATGGGGTATTTGTAGTAATTTGTCTTCAGGACCCCTACGCTATATCTGACTGGCAAAATGTGTGTTTGAAGGGCTGCCCTAAATATGGTGGGACTTCTGCTACACAGTAACTGTTAGCCCTATGGCCGGGTGTGCCGTCGGTCAAACATTTCTGTTAGTGAAGCCAGTTGAGACTATGATGTCAGATGCCTGGTTCCTCACCCACCTCTAAATAAGGTGTGGAAGACCTAGGAGCTATGGCTGTGCTCTCACTTCAACTAACTCCAAATGAGTTTCTTAGTCTCCTCCTCCTTACCAAACTGAGAATCTTATCAATACAGGGATTTTAAAACATATTAATGAATCAAGAAATCATAAATGGTGTCACATGTTTGCTTCTTTCACTTGTGCCAACAGTTTCCAATAGTTTGTTATAATGAAAGTATGTAGGTCTGCTGAATCTTCAATGCACTACTACTAAGTTACTTGTTTACTTTCTGTTCAGTCATTATTTCACCCTATTATTTTTTTACTTATTTTCTACTTGGATACATATCCACACTTTACTGTAGTATTAGTTTTACCTCTCAAGGGTGATTCAAATTGTGATGTAAATAGTACATAGTTCTTTGTCATTTTATTTAATTTTATTGTATTTATGAATTGTTTGTGCCTAAGCGCCACAGAGAGCAAAATAAATACAAAAACATTAAAGAACAATCAAGGAGAATGAGCAGGGTGCACTAAAATGGGATATTCCAGGCATGATTTGCTTAGCAAAACAAAAACTGTCAAGGATGGTCTTGAGGAGATTTCAAAGAAGCTCAAAAGATGTACATAGAGGAAATAGGGAGTACAGGCGATAGTAGAGAGTTCTAATACTTAATGCTTGTAAGGGTGAAGGAATTTATTCAGAGAGGTGCCCAAAGAGGCAGAGAAAATTCAGCCTGATGTGGGTAGCAGCATATAAGGGAAAGCAGGGGCTATAGAGCTGAACAAGTGAGGGAAGGCAATGTGGGAGTAGACCAGATAAGGTGGTTTCTTTGCTTCAGTTTGGGAAGTGAAATGCCATAATTTCCTGCTAATATTAGTTTAGCTTAGCGCTTAAAACATATACAATTAAGCAGGAGATAGACAGTTGATTTTCCTGGACATTCACATAATGTCACAAAGGTAATTGTTAGAAATTGGGTTAGTGGTTGGCTGGCGTGCAAACCCTGGTCAAGCTGCAACCACAATCCTATACAACGTAGGACACAAGCAAACCCCAAATAAACCTGTGCTTGACCCCCTGGTAGCTTGGCACAGAGTAGTCTGGCTTAACTTGAAGGCAATGTTTAAAGTACTTGTGCAACACTTCAAATAGTAATACAGTGAAGTCACCTCACAAAAAGGATTGCACATTATGTTAAAAAATACGGCTCAATTTAGTAAATAAAATAAGACTAAAATGACAAAACTCCAATCAGTAGAACCGGAGTTATGATTTTTTAAATATTAAAGTGAAAATAGTTCTTAAAAGCACAAAGCGCCAACTGTGGTTATGTGGTCGCGCCAGACCAGAACACTGTCACAAGTTCAGGTCAAGGGCGATGGAGCATGGGCCAGCTACAGGGGCACAGGTCCAAGGAGCACAGTACTTCAAATCCTGGTGCACGGTGTGCATGGAATTGCTTAGAAAGACCTTGAGTTGCCCGTCATCGGTTCCGAGAAAGCGAGTGGTGAGGCTTTGTAGGGCTTGGTGTCACTTTGCTCTGGTTCTAAAAAGCAGTGCGTCGAGGCTTTGCTGGGCTGGACATTGCTTTGCATCTGCTATGATGAGTAACAGCTGAGTGGTGAGGCTTTGCCCGGCTTGGCGTCTCTCACCATCAACTCCAATTCCAATGAGGACCACAGCTTGGCTTGGCCGAAGCACCTTCAGGCCCTCTTCCAAGGGTCTAGGACCGGGGTTCCACCACTCAGGAGGGCAGGACTCACAGCTGGCTGAGTCCAGCTGCTTGCTTCAAGGTTGCGAGAAGCCTGTTATGTTCCTGAGGCTTATGTTAAGGAGGCTAGCCAAATAGCCATTGGAGACTCTCTGGGGGTCATTCCAACTTCGGCGGGCGGCGGAGGCCGCCCGCCAAAGTTCCCCCGCCAGAAGACCGCACCGCGGTCAAATGACCGCAGCGGTCATTCTGACTTTCCCACTGGGCGGGCGGGCGACCGCCAAAATGCCGCCCGCCCGCCCAGCGGGAAAGACCCAGCAACGATGAAGCCGGCTCCGAATGGAGCCGGCGGAGTTGCTGGGGTGCGACGGGTGCAGTGGCACCCGTCGCGATTTTCAGTGTCTGCTAAGCAGACACTGAAAATCATTATGGGGCCCTGTTAGGGGGCCCCTGCACTGCCCAGGCCAGTGGCATGGGCAGTGCAGGGGCCCCCAGGGGCCCCACGACACCCGTTCCCGCCATCCTGTTCCTGGCGGTAAGAACCGCCAGGAACAGGATGGCGGGAAGGGGGTCGGAATCCCCATGGCGGCGCTGCTTGCAGCGCCGCCATGGAGGATTCCTATGGCCAGGGGAAAACCGGCGGGAAACCGCCGGTTTCCCTTTTCTGACCGCAGCTTTACCGCCGCGGTCAGAATTGGCCAGGAAGCACCGCCAGCCTGTTGGCGGTGCTACCGCGGTCGTTGGCCCTGGCGGTCCATGACCGCCAGGGTCAGAATGACCCCCTCTATGTTCTTAGTTCAATAGAAGCATGTTCAGTCCTTCTCACCCTGCAAGAGGGCAGCAGGTCAGCACAGCACGGAAGCAGTCCTTCAGAGCAGCAGTCTTTCAGAGCAGCAGTCCAGCAGAGTGGCAGCACAGTAGTCTTTCTTCCTGACAGAGTATCCATGCTTCCAGAAGTGTACTCAAGTGATGGTGTATGAGGTTCTCCTTTTATGCACAGCTGTGTCCTTGAAATGGGGAGGGCTTCTAGATGCCATGCCATCCCTGTCCTGGCTCCAAGCTTTGTTGGAGTGACTATACAGGGTTGTAAGCCCTTTGTGTGCATACAAGACACAGCATATTCAGGTGTAAATGAAGCTGTGTCCAGCTCCTCCCTCCCATCTCTACAGGGATGGCCCATCAAGACACACCTAAGCTACCATTGTATGTGGCTGTCTAGGAGGAATACACAAAGCCCATTTGCCAACTACACCCAGTCATGTGACCAGAGGCAGGCTGCAGGCACCAAAGGCTAAGGCAAGAAAAATGCCAACTTTATAAAAGTGGCATTTCCAGGATTGTGACCTACAATCCATCTTTACCATGAGTTAGGATTTTAAATTAGGATTCCAGAGACACAAAACTTGAAGGATGTATCTCTTCCCATTTGGAAGTTATGCTTGTAAAATATAATAAGGGTTCTCCAGTGTTATCATATGGGAGAGCTAGGCATGGCAGAAGTGAAAAACATTTTTTGCCACCAGGACATGTAAAACATAGAAGTACATGTCCAATTCTTTAAGTACATTGCACCCTGCCCTTGAGGTTGTATATGGCTTAATGTAGGGATTACATATATTTATTGAAAAGGAAGGCTTGGGCCTGGCAAAAGGTTTTTTGCCAGATAGACATGGCAGGTTAAAACTGCACACACAAGCTCTGCAATGGCCGGCCTGGGACATGTTTAAATAGCCACTTATGTATGTGTGGTACACCTAGTGCTGCAGGCCCATTGGTAGCATTTTGTTTACAGGTCCTGGGCACATCTATTGCACATTACTAGGAACTTAAAAGTAAATTAAATATGCCATTTGGGTATAAGCCAATGTTACCATGTTTTAGGTTTTAGAGAAAGAGCACAAGCACGTTTGCACTGGTTAGCACTGGTTAGCACTGGTAAAGTGTGCAGAATTCTAAGGCCAGCAAAAAATAAGTCAGCAAAACCAAGATGTTTAAAGGCAAAAAGTCAGGAGGAAACCACACCAACGATGTCAGGTCTAAAAGCAATCTTTAAAAGATCCATGGTACATCATTTACCCATAGGTTAATCATTTCTTTTTATGATAGTACATATATGTTCACCAATAAACTGAAGGACTCACTCTTCCTTTGTTAGCACCGCCTGCTCACTCTGTAGGAAGCCTGCTCTGTGCGGGTGATTATTCTGAACACATATACCTTCTGGGTACCAGCTATGCTGATTATAAGCAAGATGTGTTTTTTGTTAGTTACTATGGGCGCTTTGCTGAAATTAAATCTCTCGGATCTCATTGCACAGGTTTTCCCAGGAGGGAATTACATAGATCAGCCTTAAGCATTACAAAAAGACAGTTGTGATCTTGAACATTCACTAACTTTGGGGAGATGTAATACCAAGCAAATTATTGCACTAGCACAAGAAATTAACATACAAACCTAACACTCCAAGATAGGGCCAACTTTAGGGCAGTGAGAACAGTGTGGCATTACTGGGCACTGACCTGGGAAAGGTGACCCTGACCTCAAGAGGGCTATGTGTTTAGTATGATTTAAAAACACCTGCTGCAGAGTTCCATATGTGTTGAGCATTCAGGCAGCAAAAGAATTGTCACCTCTGGTGGTTAATGTTCCTGCTAGAAAGAAAAAGAGAGATTGAATTTTGGCTAGTGGCAGTTTTGCAGTGCCATAATGTAGTGCAGAGGGTTGATAGGCCTGCAGGAGCTTAGCCTACTTCAGCCAGAGGATAACTTCATTTTGAGTGACTGTATTTTTACAAACAGCACATCCACACACAAGCTAGTTCTCTTCATTGCCAATGTTTTTGTGTTTATAGTCTGGTGTGATTGTAACACACTTTCTTCCAACTCGTCCACATTGAGTACAGGGCACATTCCAGCGTTATGAGTTCCTGGGTCCAGCCAAATATGTTGTAAATCCCGTTTGAATTCGTCTTTGTTCATTTGACTGCTACCATTTCACTGCATAATAACTTGTGTTAATTTGAAACCGTTTTTTATGAATCTATCTATCTGTCTATCTATCTATCTATCTGCTTGCCTGCCTGATCCCTCTCTGTCTGTCTAGCTATCTATGTCTGCCTGCCTGTCTATCTTTATTTAAAGCTTGCCAAAGCCAAGAGTCTGGCAACCAATGCCAGACTTATTGGCTTTGCTAGTGCTTATTTCCTTTTGTCTCCTCCATTCCTGTTTCCCTTCACCTTTTCTGGCTGATCTTTCTTTTGGCACAGACAGACTCTATGAAGTCTCCATCACTGTCTCTTCCTCATCTGTAATTCTGAACTACCTTTGCCCTTGTGTTCTTCTTTTCCTAGCTTTTCCCTTGTGTCTCCCAACCACCACCATGCAGCATAGGCTTATGTCACCTTCCTTTATATGTCCCATGGTTCCTTTACTTTTCTCCTGAATGACAACATCATATCTCTGCTATCTAAAATAGAAGACAGATTCTTTCCCCAGGTTATGTTGAACTTTTTTTAACCTGCCCCAAGGTTCTTTTTTTTATCTCCAGCAGGTTCATGGTTTCATTTGTGTACTTCTTAACATCACATGCCAATAGATACAATTGTTTTTATGAGTCAACAAATGAATTGTCATGGACCACTCAGACCATTACTACTTCCAAACCCCCTTCAACAACTAATAATAGGTGTGTCAGTATAAAACATTATCATTAACTATTTGCAGCATTAAAGTTATATTTGTGCAG
Source organism: Pleurodeles waltl (assembly GCF_031143425.1). NCBI lineage: Eukaryota > Metazoa > Chordata > Amphibia > Caudata > Salamandridae > Pleurodeles > Pleurodeles waltl. The sequence goes on from NC_090439.1 coordinate 685,272,554, forward strand.
CATTAAAGTTTCGTTTATCATGCACGCCACCTACATCAGGTATTGCGTTTGTATAGTATTATTTTTTACTTTTATATAAAACCACTTTCCTGAGAAACTATGGCTGTAAGAAATATTTTTCTTTCAAAATATTTAGCGATCATTTAGCTTACTTCAAAATATAATTTATTGAGAGTTTTTGCATTTGTGCCCTTTTATGACGTACGTTCATTGTGAAAGGTAAAATATGTAACTCCTTCTTCTCCTTTTCCTTCTTTTTCTTCTTCTTGTTCTCATTCTCTTTGTCTTCTCCTTAATATTGTTGTTGTAATTATTATTGTGATTAGTTATATCCTATTCAGATTACTCTACCATTCGTATTCAGTCTCGTGCACCAATGCCAAAAAATAGGCGAGTCTCTGCAAGAATTCTGATTAGCTAGTCTTAGTTTTCATGTGGTTTCAGCTCCTCTGAACAATTAATCCTTTGTGAAAAATATTAATTTTATGCTTAAAGTATAGGTGAGACGGAATTTACATTTTGAAAACTGTGTCTCGAATTATCTATTTGTTTTGTAATGTATAAATATTCCCAGTGCCTTGTGTCTATGTGTTTCGGGAATGTCCAACTTCATCATTAATAGGCATCTTCTTTCTGATGCGATATTTTCAAATGATCCAGAGAAAAATGGGTTTTGCCTGTTTAAATTCAGAAAGTGAACCAAATGTGTTCTTTCTTCAGTTTTTCGATGCCTTCCAGTGGCAGACATCACATCTTGTGGGATGCTTCTCACCAGATGTAACACACCAATGTCCATAGTATTGTTGTAAGATTTTTGTTATTTATCGCAGCACATTTTTCATAATACTCACCGTATCTGTAAATATTTTACGATTTGACATTTTTCCTTACCCGTGATGTATAATTCTGATTTCAAAACACAATTAACATAAGCACAGAGTTCGTTCAGTTTCCTGACACTAAACAGTCTTTCAACCGAAGCTAGTAAAATTGTTAGTCCCTGGAGGTGATATGGAGGACAATGCTTGTTTACTGTATTCAAAGTCCAGCTGATCATAAATGGCACACATGAATCTGAGGTTAACATTAGAGGGGATTCTGGCAGAGCGGTCCCTGATCACCTCTAGCTTGCGATGTTTACTAACGCCAGGACTATTGAAATAATGGGCTATGAAAAGATACATGGGTTTGTTCAGGGATTAGTTTCCTATGCAAATGGTACTGCATTGCTTTTGAAGGCTAATATTTAAAATATCTTGCAACTGCCTTGCCTCATTGCCCAAACATGTGTGCTGCATCTTACAGCACACAATTGATTGCATCCGTCCCAACAGTACCCAGGCATGTGCCTGTAGCACCACCACCCTGCACATTAACAACACTTCCACATAAGGCAGCCACCACTCCATCATGCAGTGAGGATGCCCCCTGGGTGCAGGGAAAAATAATCAGAGCAGGCAATGGGGGAATAGCTGGGTGGTCATGTATTACAAGAAACATGCCACTACCCAGAGCAACTAAACTGGTGTAGTGTGGAACCACACACCTTGATGCTGATAAGAAATGTGCCACTACAGAAAATATGTACCACAGATAGAAGAATGTATGTCACAACAGATACAGGCTGAGCCCATAACTACTCTGACACAACCATGTGAGACACATAGGAATGGGGAAATAAACACACACTTACAACACATGGTGTATGACTGTGAACATAATGGTGTATAATACCATATTGATGGGTGAGGACTGTTGCTTGGGCAAGTCTAGTGTTGGTAAGACTGCCAGTGAAGTGTACCATTTGCAGTCGTCGGAATGAGTCACACGTTGGGATGGCGGGTGGAAATCTGTCTGCTCATGGTAGCTCTGTGTGGCGCTTAACACAACATTGTTGATGGATCAAATAGAGTCAGTGGCAGTCTTGGGGTGCATTGGTTGTGACAGGACGCGCTGCTCTTGGTCCTGAAAATCAGGCAGTGGAAAGGGCAAAGGGGCAGGGCATGCCAGGTGCCTGGGCTGTGCAGGGGCACCCAGGGGCACACCACATCACCACCAACCTTTGCATGGGGTTTTCAGCACCATGCAAAGGCTGGTGGACAAGCGGGAACATACTTGAAGGGTAACGTTGATTGTAATACTGGTCTGGTGTCACAAGACAGGTGGCATTGTCAGACTGTAAGCTGCTGGAAAACTGCCAGGCCATTGGCCCATGGGGCATTCCCCATTGACAACATGTGCCACTCTCACCTGGACTGTTGAGGGTGGTCATATAGACAATGGCAGTCAGGTGGTCATAGGACTACCGCACTTGTAATGAGGGACTAGTATGACTGCCTGCAGAATCACTATCAAACTAGCTCGAGACTTAAGTTAAAATCCAGTTAACTGGCTATGTCCATAAACTCATTTATCATCAGGTAGTGTCACATACAGAATGATGTACACAGCAAAAAATGATGCCCATGCTGGCCATCCCTGGGTCTTCCCCTGTGCCTGTGTCAAATTAGCTGCACTGCCACCATGCTGCATCTCTTGCATCATAGTGCAAGGATGGTTGCATTGAGTGGGAGACCATAGTTGTGTAGGAAGCCACACCTACCAGCACAGACAGAAGATGAAATTGAACTCTGCTAAGTCCATGTGTGCTGTGCAATGTAGAAAACACATACACACACATCAACATAAGGAGCTATCAAAGGTAATAACAGCATAGTGTCTTGGCAATGCCATCCCTGGGGTGGTACAAGGTTTCAGTACCACACAGGTGTATGTGAAAAATGTAAGACTGGACAGGGGCATATTGCCATGTGTGGTACTGTGGCTTGGCCACTGCAATACCCATTGCAAGGCCCTACCATGCAAATGGATGCAAAGGGAGGGTTGACAATGACAAGATGGTGTCAAGCCACAAAAAGGATATACATCACACCTAGTAGAAATGACACAGCCAATTGTGCCACCTGAGCTTCCCCTCATGTGACACTCAGGTGGGGCATAGGGCTGATAGATATGCACTACGATACTTGTAAATAAACATCTCCTACACAAACAGCTTGACTAAGTGTATTGTGACACATCTACTATCCTTAGGAATTGTGATGTGTGTAACCATGTCATTAGTCACAGAGTGTCAGTACAAGAGTGCAGGAACATGGGGGCACACACCTACACACAAGGTTCCAACATGATAAATGTCAATGCTGGTTTCATCCCCTACAAGCAATTCACTGAGTATGTCAAAACTGAAGAACACATGTATGCATCACTCACTACATATGGCAGGAATGACTGTGAAAAAGTTCTCGGGCAATATTGTCAGCTGGGAGTACCAGTCGAACACATTGATGTGAAACAGAGGCAACTAACCTCATCAGTGATTGCCAGTGGTCACTTTTGCAGGATAGATTTCAAATGCAGGCTATTGTCAGATGTGCCACAGTACCCAACATTCTTACATAGGAACCCAATACTGACAGCTGAATTACCACACCTACCTGTCCAATACACAGTTAGCATAGTCACCTTGAGTGGTGGGTACACTGGATGGCAGATGCATGGACAAGTAGATGTGTTGTTGCTGCCAATGTGAGAGCTCAGTTGTCAATAGGTTATGCATATGTCAAGAGATGTATTTGGAGGCAGGACGAAATCCCTAGGCCAACACACAATTTGCACTGTGCACTCATTGGAAGACCCTGAGACACTATCATTTAACACAAAATGTATAGGGGTAAGCTCAAATGCTTATTAAGTATCAACCTGAACTAAAACATAATTAAAACCCACCATATTCTAAACAAACCTATTCTAACTATACTTAAACAACAACTGAAGCTAACTACCCTATGCCAAACTTAAATAACACATTTAACACCACACTGTAAACAATGCCCCCCCTTAAGTTACAGGACACATGCAGGACAACATATACATATACTAATATTACACATATACTGACTAATCTAAACAAATCATTTTTAATTTTTTTATTAAACACATAGGTACCTCAAAATGACCCCCACACCAATTAACACGTAATAAGTAAAAACCCATCCCCCAAATCCACTTAACCTACCTGAACTACATTCCTACACTAACCTAACACTATCCCCCTAAAACCCACTATAAAACATAACTTAAAAGCAGAAGGGAGGGAACAGAACTTTCAGGTGGCAGTTCAGAAGTCACTCAGATCTTTGCCTACTTCATTTTTTTTATGAACTTCAGCCGCTTCATGTTGACAGCCACCTCCTTCTCTAATTTGTACAAATGTGTCAGGACCAAGGAAACGTTCCTCTTCAGTTCCTGCAACAATTGCATGTCCATGGCAGCAGGTGGTGTGGGCCGTTGCACTGTTGTTGTCAAATTAGTTGCAGCCAATGTTGTGGGAGTGGTGCCAGATGTGCCCCCCCTGTACTGCTGAGGAGCTCTGTGTATGCGTTGCCTTCTTCGCCACTGTGGGACCCCATGTGGGAATGCCCGCCATTCCCCCATTGCCCTCTCAGCACGGTAGCGGCGAGCCATTCTACGGAAGCCAGGTTCCACTGCCAGGATATGGCGGTACTCACCGTCCTCTTTTGGAATGCCCGTAGCTCATCATTGCTAATGTTGGCAGCTGTGAAATGGAGAAAGGCAACCATCGGTGTCAGCACTGTGTGGAGTCTGTACAGATTAGTAGCTTACACTGCTACATCTAATTATACATGCACTCCAACTCACATTCCAGAAAAGAGACAATGGCCCTAATAAATGTAATGACAACACTGCCTTAGCAGCATTTTATTGCCACTAAGGTGACGCAAAACCCAAAAATGAACCAAACACATGGAAGTGTGTAATGCTTTTGTATTATAAACAATAATGCAAAGGCAGTGCAAACTTGACATGGATCAGGACTAATATGTCTCCTCATCTGTGTCTTTTTACAACCATACATCACCAGGAACTTGGATATGTTAATGGGAGGATGGGATTCAGTTGGTAACCATAAGGGGTCAGAGCTGATAGGTACACATGCAAGCCTGATCAATATGACTGGCACCTAAACTGTGAGCATCACATCTAACTACAAATTTGGTATTTGACTCCCCCTGAGCCCAAGGGGGGATGGCCATGCAATCCTTCGTCTCAACTGGCCTGCTCATCCACCAAGGCATGCCCACTCAGACATGGAGTCAAGGGGTGGACCATATGTTAGGAGGGCTGACAACTAGGAAGCTGGTATCCATGGGACTATCATATCTACATTCTTGTGTCCAGGTGTAGACACCCATCAATACCTGATCTGCCACTACTATTCCTTACACACCCATTTCCATGAAAGCACATGTTTGGCGTTGTCCTGCATGCAAGCCAATTACATACCACATATTTGTAACATGCATGGAGTGCAAAAGACAGAGGGGGTCATTACAACATTGGCGGGCGGCTAACGCCACCCGCCAAGCTGTAACCGCCGTGCGCCCGCCAATGCAGCCGCACTCCCGCGGTCCCCATTACAACATCCCCGCTGGGCCGGCGGGCGCAAACCTAGTTTACGCCCGCCGGCCCAGGGGGGATGCGGCAGCAACATAGGAGCCGACTCCTAATGGAGCCGGCGGTGTTGCGGCCGTGCGACGGGTGCAGTAGCACCCGTCGCGCTTTTCACTGTCTGCTATGCAGACAGTGAAAAGCTGCACGGGGCCCTGTTAGGGGGCCCCTGCACGGCCCATGCCAGTGGCATGGGCAGTGCAGGGGCCCCCAGGGGCCCCAGGACTCCCGTTACCGCCATCCTCTTCCTGGCGGTGCAAACTGCCAGAAACAGGCTGGCGGTAGGGGAGTCATAATCCCCAGGGCAGCGCTGCTTGCAGCGCTGCCCTGGCGGATTATCACCACCGGGGCTAAAACGGCGGGTCTCCGTACCGCCAGCCTGTTGGCGGTACGGACGCCACTTTAGCCCTGGCGGTCGGGGACAATTGCCAGCCCAGTCCTCCATCCATATGACAATACAGGGATTCACCAAATCGGGTTCAATATGGTTCATCTCTGTGTTGTGAGAATTATGGAGTGCGCCACTACCAATATTCCTACAGCGTTGCACTCTGAAACTCGTAATGGGCCATTGTGCACCACGTGCCTCACAAGATGTGACCCTCAGGTGGTGCATGGGGATCCTTTAAAAGGGTCATAATGTCAGCATCCAGCCTACTTTGAATATCTGATCATTGGACAGTTTATCACATCTGGCATTGTATACAATACACAGGACTCACTCACACAAAACCCTTGATTACTTTACAGGACACACATTAGCACATTTACTTGATACATCTGTGTCCTCAAGTCACGCGACTTCGCCGATAGTGTAGAGGGCAGTTCCACCTGTAAGACATGAATGGAAAGCCATGCTAAATGTGATATCACCGTCACCGCAAGTGGACAACAAATTTCAGTGTGTACTAGTTGAGAGGACTGAGCTAGTTATCCTAGAGGAAAACAGTGCAACAAACACACCACTACGATCACACAATGACACAGGCACTCAGGTGAGTAAGAGCCACACATCTGAACACTAACACTGGGCCAGGGACTCATGTAGTGCTACACCCTGCAACAACCATATGTGGGCCATCCATAGAAGATGGAACAACATGGTATAAGGGGGAGTTGTGTAAACAAACATGACACTACCCTGGCGCTTTGCAAGACATATGACTCAGGTACTCAAGCCTATTCTGCAAGGCACCTGGAGGCGCTTTGTGATAGACATGCAGCTCAATTTAAAGTCTGCAATGATCATGGATTGATTAGTCCATGACTGATGTGGCAAAGTTGTCTAATGGTATCAAGTGCTCCATATACAATGCCCCCTAAGGTGGGCAAGCCCCTTTGCTAACATAATGGCAGCAGGTCATGTGTGTTATATGATGACAACGTTGCGCTATACATGCATTGCCCAACTTTGTTGACACAATCCAGGGAAAATATGGTAGGCTGGCAGTGCCTTGGCATTTCATACATGACACTATGACGAGGCACAGGTGTCGCCATGGCCTCTGAAATATGTGCCTACATGATGTTTGTGCAAGACTCACCAGACATCTGGCCTGCATTGGTATCATGGTTGGACATGTGAACTCCAGGCCTAGACTGACGCAGATACACTTCATTCTGGTTGCATACAACCTGTCCACAAGCATAGCATGCAGCACCCCAACTCATCTGCTACTGTCATTCAAGAGCAGTGAACAGTAAATAGCATGCCAATGGGAGACTCACCAACAGGTCCGCCGATCTTGACACCAAGGTGATCAAGCAGATCCTGCTCCCTCGCCACCAGATCTGCCCAGCGATGCTTGAGCTGGTGCTCATTCTTGCCACTTCTGTAGACCCTCTTCAGGTGATGGAGCACCTTGCCCCATCGCAGCACCTGGCTTCCGTCTGGTATCCTTGGATGACCCAGCCACCCAGCTCGAGCATCATGGTAAGGTAGTGGCATACCAGCCACAGAAATCGACCTAACTCCTCCTCTGGCATCCACGTCAGCCTCCTCCTGCCAGTCATCTTGTAAATGATCAAAGTTGACCACAAATACAAAGATAAAAAGGAAAAATAAATGGAAACTTAACCCCACTAACTAACCCCAAATATCCCAAATGCTAAACTGCCCCGGACAGACACCCCACAGTACAAATACAAATTTACACAATAAACACACAAAATCACAACAACTGGAACAATATGCACACAATTAATCACAGGTCACGACAGGAGGGACACCACAAACTGCAATCAACAAACAAAACACAACCACCAGCTCCAAAACACAACCACACAGTCAGATAGGCACAGACTGTAAAGAGAAAGTGAAACTACACCCACTGTACCATGCTTGTAGACAGGATTTCCTATTACGTCACTTCCTGTCCCTGTGCGTCACAATTTTCAGTTGTTCATGTATTTATTTGGCGCGTTTGACATTTGCATAGGTTTTCTAAGACGCATAACACACATGCGTCATTTCTATAGACGGATGATGGTTATGCGTTAATTTCACTGAAGGCAGCATTGAAAGGTGTGCAAAGGTGGAATTCACGCTAAGGGCCCACGTGACATTTACTTTGCGTTTGCAGATGTTTTAGACACATTTGAGTCATATTTTCTGACTCAGTTCCTGATTGTGTGTTTTTTTGCATTGTCCTTAGATGCACCCTGAATCAACATACAAATGACATGGGCCGTGCTGCAATATGGCACATGTGGCATCAATGTGGCAAGGGTGTGACTGGTTTGTTCCACCAATGTGTGTGTTACAGACTCAACAGCATGCAAATTGTTGCACGTCATACATATATATGCATGTGTGACAACAGTGCATCCACATATGTTTGGCATTCTGTTCACTGCAATAGTTCTGATTTGTGATTGTGTATTGTGTTTTTGTCTGTGATGTGTGATGTTGTCATAAAGAGCATAATATTTAAATCTACATACACAGACCAGGCATTGTTGATGATGGGTGAACCATTGTTACTTAGGGATTATTACCCGATAACTGTCTCCGTGTGTAGATTTTGAGTTTATGGAGACTTGTGTGAAGCCTGCATATTTGTCTGACATGTGTACATCTTTGGTACACAGTGTGACACACTCTGCCTACATTCCACCCAGAATAAGGTTTGTTCACAATAGTTTGATTGAACTTGTTGCGCATACCAATGGTTGTTGATTTTGTGTGGTGGACCTGCAGCCCTAGCTGCTTAGAGTCTCTTCCATGCTGATGTACATTCCACCGACGTGTCCGTTCAATGTGTGAGGTCATCCTGTGTCAGGATTGTGCCCCATGGCAGTGGCAGGACAGATTACCATGGATATACTGTGCAGGTCCAACTTCTACCATTGGTTGTTATACCTGGGCAAATCAATGGGATGACCATTGTTACTTATGATGCCCCCCCTTGTGACACATGTTCTATGCATCCACTGCAACTCTCACACTGAGTTGTGACTGTGTTCAGTTCCAACATGACTTAATTTCTATTTATTGACATCCACTACCTCATGTGTGGACCCCTTGCATACATCCTATTTGGATATGATGTAGTTGTGTCTGATGACCGATTGTCTCACAAGTTGGCAACGTGGATGCTCAAAATATGCAGTGGTCCATAGATTGTGTCGTTCAGTTGTCACATACCAGTGATTAGGCTGTTAGTGATGTGTGAGATGGTGGTAGTACATTCTTACACATCACATATGATGTTGCAACAGTATTTGTCAGATTCCTATTTGTGACATGATCCCTGACCTTTGACTCACATTCCTCTGCTATGTGTAGTGGAGATTGAAAAGCCCAAAGCAGAATTGGTTGTATTAGTGAAGTGTTTATTTTCAAAATTGACAAGGTGAATTCAGTGGTTCTTAAGAGTAAAGGTTGCCAACTATGTGCTGTCTCCAGCGTACCCCAGCAGCTGCGTTGTCCTGTTTCTCCTCCACATCATCACCACTATCATTCTCCTTCTCCTCAGGCATGTCACCTACCTGGTCATACATCGGGACGTTCATCCGCACTGATATGTGGTGCAGGATAGCAGATGTCAGGATGATTTTGCACACAATGTGTGGGGCATATAGAAGGCTGCCTCCTTTGAGGTCCAGGCACCTGAATCTTGTTTTCATTATGCCAAATGTCCTTTCTACAATATTGCGTGTCTTACAATGTCCCTCATTGTATGCACATTCTGCTGATGTGCGTGGGTTTGCAAATGGGGTCATCATCCATGGCTGTATGCCATAACCCTAAACCCCTGCAAGAGATAAAAGGTTTGTCATGTTGAATGGCAGTTGTTATGTTGATTTGGTTGTGTCTCATACGTGTTTGTGGTATGGTGTGAATTCCTGGCCTTGTGCAAAGTTTCTTAGCACTGTGTTGTTGAACATGACAATCTTGGATATTGGCTCAAGGACCTGGGACATATATTTTGGAATCCTAACTGATGCTCACTATGTATGTACCACTAGGGGGGGATATTGAATATCCTCACAACACAATGGGGTCAGATGTGGTGACAACATGGTAGCCCTCCAGAGCCTGGACATCCCAGCCATTTTGACATGTGTCATTACAGATGAAGTGCAACACTTAGGCTCCAACATTGGCAGCACTGTGCTGCAACATTTTGACTATGCAGGAATGCACCACGTGTGACATGTTAATAGGCAACCCTTTGTTGTCCCCTGCGCCACCACCTAATATGCAGCCGTGCACCAAGACTACCTTCCTATACATATTTGATGGCCAATTGGCTCTTTCTGTGTGTACAGCAGTATATTTGCTTATTGCAACCTGCAAACGGCACCTCTGGGGTGGTGTTTGATGTTGGCAATGCCTCAGGTTTTAGGTGACACCTACATCTGAGTCAGCATCATCATGCTATGTATCTTGTGGTGACAGACCTGCAGCAACACACATTGCAAGCCCCTTCAATGCTAAGTGCTGCATGGGAGCGTGGTCGTTTTCCAATGTGGCTTCAAGTCACAAAAGAGTGGTCATCTGCCAACTTGTACATACAGTGCAGGCCATGACAATGGCACTGGGGACTCTTACATAGGCCCCTAAGTGATCCTGAGTGGCAGCTGATGTTTGTGCCAGCCATCAAGTAGCCAAGGGTATTTATTCCTTTGTTTCAGGATGATCAACATCACTACTAGTGTCCCTCCTATCTTCCAAAACATGAATTAGCATTTATATTGTCCACACATGCACAGTGCAGGCTATAGGATGGAGCTCAGCTACTTAACAAATGTGTCCCTTAGCACAGTGCATGTAAGGTCAGTGATGTCCTAATTACTCCTACAGGGTCCCAGTATGGCATCCATGATCTGCACTGTCTAACAGTGACTCTGCCCCATGGTGGGCCATTTATTTTTTACATTACAGACATGATGGTGTTGTGGGTCAGTACGTGGTGCATGTGAGGTGGCACTTCAGAAGGTGTGGTGCCACTTCTCACAAATCTGGCACATGGTATGTGAGGGCTATGTGTGTGTCCCAATGCATCAGGCAGTTGTTTATGCACACTACAGGTAAGTCAGGTATGTGTTGATGAGATGTAGTTGGTATTGGCACCAGTTGTCTGGCATATGAGGTTTGTTCTGGCAGAGACTTGCACAGCATGATTTGAGTGGTCTGTGCCTATGTGTGACTTACGTTACAGGAGCATGTTGTATGCCATTGACATTGCTGTGCTATTCTTTGTTTGGTGTACTGTGTATGTGAAGTGTACGTAGTGGGCAACCTGTGGGCACTTGTAGTGGTTTGTGTACATCTTCTGTTTGCAAAGGGTACATATCTGCACCTGTCCTTTACATGGTGTGCCTGTCAAGTTGTGAGTGTGTTACGTACATGTCTATGTGTTTGTGGTGTGCACTGATTGTGTTGTACTGTAGCATGGTGCATATGCATTTTTACCTGCACATTTGTGTTATCCTGCCCATGTGTGGAGTGGTGTATGTCTTGTGTGTCTTACAGGGTTGGTGTGTTGTGTGTAAATTGCTAGGTTTATTGACTTACCCACAAGTAGGCCATTTGCATATTGTCCATCCTGTAAGTGTTTGTTGATCCTGCTGTGCCAGAATATGTAGGCGTCATGGACACTACTTGGCCAAAATGTTTGTGAATAGTCTCCATGGTCCACTATGGCCTGCACATTTATGGAATCTGTGTGTTTGTGATTCCGGTATAGATGCTCTGTTGCGGCAGGTGGAACAAATTGCACCGAGCACATGCGGGAAGCCATCAAATTGATGGAACCTCTGTTTTACCTCCTGCAGCTGTTGCTCAGTGTTGGGGTAGCTGATGTGGCAGGGTGTCAGAGAGATAATTGCGTCTAACACCTTTGGCAGGAACACTGAGAATGACGGCTGTGACACACCAGCAACCAGGGCACCCGTTGTTTGAAATGAGCCACTTGCCAGCATGTGCAGGACAGCCAGCAGCTTTGTCACAGGTGGTATATTGTGTGGGGTTTGCGGGCTGGTTTTGATCTGTAGCTCAATGTGGTGCAGCAGGTGCAGTATGGCTTGCCGGTTGAGTCTGTATGTCCTTATTCTGTCCTGTTCCCTGAAGCCAAGGAGAGTAGTCCTGTTTCTGAATATCCTCTCCTGCCTTCTGCTTTGCCTTTTTGGGGCGCGTTGTAGTGTTGGTGGTTGCTGTTGTTGTTGCTATCCTCTGTGTCATCTCTCAAGCTGGAGCAGTAGTACTTCCATCCTGTCCTGTGGGTTAGTGATGTTTGAGTTTTCCTTAAGTAGTGGTACATGGGCCTCATTTTAACACCTGGTCTGACCAAGGCGTTAAAATCGGAGTTAATATAATTTTCTGGGTGTGCCACCCACCCGTGCGTCATTTTTACCTGGGCGGATAAATATAGCGCTAGGGGCCTAGAGTCATTTTTTGGATGGGAACGCCTACTTTGCATCTCATTGATGCAAAGAGGTTTCACTCATCCAAAAAATGACATTGCTCCAATATTTTGACGTTAGACGGGACTAGTGTCAAAATATAGATATGGAGTGAAGTTTGCACTGAATGAACGTAAAAAAACAAATTACGTTAATTCAGCGCAAAGCAAGTATAAATCTGGGCCCAAATATTGTATCTTCTTTGTGGAGGCAGTCTCTGGAAAACTGTGTTGCAAGTTAGTTAGTGAGCTCTCTGATATATATTTTTTTCTTAAGTGAAACAAGATTTTTAAGTTGTTAAGTGCTTTATTAATATTTTAGACCTGCTGTTCTCCATAAAATCATGCAGATTTGAAATAATGTTAGTTCGTCTATTGTGATTTTTGAAGTGGGACATACAATTTGTGAGTCCAGGAAATCGGTCAGCTTGGCAATATTATACATAGATTACCATTTGAACAACTTAAGTGCAACTGAGTATTCCTAATTGTTGTTTTAATTATTTACTGCTGCATATTATTTTCAAGAAACAAATACGTTTAATGATTACTCTTTAGAAATGTATGGTAGGCTCAGTTAATCTAATTAAATAAATAGTGCATCTCATGCATTCTCCAGTCTAAACCAGGCTAAGGACAAGAAAGGACAATTGGAAAACAGAAATGCAAAGGTAGCTATGGGTATTGGTGCACACAATGGACAGAATTATGTGAGTTAACATATTTGGAATACTAGTACACAAATTCTAGACACAGACAATAATTTAAGCATGCTACTCAGAAGATTGCATACCTTCTGTAGCATAGTGGCACTCCGCTAATCGGGAGGAGGAAGATTTGAAGTTCAGGGTCTTCTTGCAGTGAGACTAACAGCTGTTAGGGAGGTCTCCTGCCACAATAGTTAATTCTCTTGACATGATGGTAGTAACCCCAATAGTACCTTCCACCCAGATTAACCCACCGCACACTGGTTGCTGCATGTTATTTGGATATAGGGTTACCTCACTTCATTTCATGATGGACTTGGTTTCCGCTCCTGGATCTTTAACATACAAGTCATTGTTATCAGGTGCATTAGTTTAGTTGGTTCAATACTACAACAGCCAGAAGACATTACCCTGGCACAATAAAGCCCATGTCTGGAAGCTGTGCTTGTGATGATATGGAGTGAGGTGGCCATCCTACACTCTTTTGTTAATAGAGGCAGGCATATGCTTCGTCCTTGTACTGAGATATAGGTATTCAGTTAAAAGGTATTCCTGCATGAAAATGTACACTTGTGGTCTTCCCGGTAAAATACTTCTGTGTGCGCTCATATGTGTCAAGAAATTGGAACCATAGACATGCTTTTTGTATGCATCCTTGTAAGGATTTATGGCTAGATGTAAGGTGGGTAATTCGTTTCTTCTGATAGAGTGTAGTGCTCTGGTCTTCTGTATTGCAATCAAACCTATTATGGGAGATGTGAATGCTCCATGGTTATTGACTTAGAAGGATAGCATTACTCTGAGGAGGACTAAATAGTGTCTGAACTGTGAAGCCTCAGCTGGATAATTGGAATGAAGATATTTTAGTGTTTGTCATCATATAACTTATTGATGTTACTTAATACTAACCAATGTGGTGTTTATTTGACTATGCTCAAACATGAACTATACCAATCCAAGTGGATTCTTACATATTGCTAATGCATGCTGATTGGTATGCACTTGTTTTTTGTTCAACAGAACCTACACCTTGTTAGAACCTGGACATTCTAAATGAGGTTTTAAGAGTATGCAAAATGCCTACCGATGGTATGAGATTTTTGCTTTATTATCTATTCAATAAATTGGTTTCAATTAGCTTATGCTTAAGAAGTACATAGTTTAGTCTAATCATTTTGTTTGATTTAATTAAATTTCGGTATACGGTTACATAGAAAGTTGTCCCTCTCATCTTATTAAGGCTAGAACATTATCAGCTCAGTTGCCTGAACCATGGTACTTTATGTCTGGAGACAGTTCTATTCTCTTAAGCACAAAGGTGTGACAAATCTCTGATAGGTAATTTAATCATACAGATGTGTGGGATATTCAGGTAACATTTTTGAGTTAAAATGAAGGCATATTAAAATTATAAATTCCACATTACATTTAAAATTAGGATAGTTGGTTCTTTACAATTTTGCAGGGATGGAAGCCTTACTGGAACCTCTACGGGGAGGGCACCTCCATAAACTATAAAAATAAAGATGCGTGGAGTTTGTGTTTAAAACTAACCCTGCCAATTTACAAAGGTTAGTTTGCATGTGTAGATCCCTTTATGTGTAAATCTACTGCAACACCTTGATGTAAATATCCACCTAGTTATTCACTATTTCTGTGCATAGATTTACACCTAGATGTAGACTTAAAAGTTTCCATCTCTTCGAATGAGGAGGTCAAGAATTAAAGGGCTGAATGTACAAGTGTAATGTTCCTAATAGTAGCTCGTTTTCACATGTTTGTGGATATCTCCACCACTCGGGCAGGGATCTCCGAATAGAAAGGATAGAAAACGTGGAGGAGATCTCACCCAAAGGATTGTGAGTTGTATTTTGTAGTACATAAAATAGTAGTACTAAAGTCCTACTTTTCTACTTGATGGATATAATTTTAATTCTTCCCAATGTGCATACATTGTGTGATTTGTCATGGTGTGTTGATACTGAATGAGCTTGGTTGTTGTATTTTAGGTCTCAATTAAAATGTTCAAGTTTTCCTTGCAACCTTCATTTACAAATTGGGTTTTATTTACTTCATAGTTTTGTTATTTACTCTTCAATGTCATGCATGATATCTGCTTGGAAATTAGCAGGACAAAAAGCTCTCTTAATATTTTAGGGGTTTTCCTGATAAAATTGAATATGAAATAGTTTTTGTGACTTCGTTGGGTTATGCACATGAAATATCTTCCTGAATGTTCATGTAAGTTCAGATATTTCTGGCTATTTGTATCTGACATGGAAGCAAATTCGAGGAGGTGTGTCTAAATGTAACAGAGGCTCACGCACGCACACCACATTTAATGTCCGTCCATTTAAAATGTTCAAATCTTTCAGTACCAGACTGTAAAATGGCAGTATTGGCGCTACATAAGCTGAAAACTAATGTATAAAAAAATATGGTTGCTACAAATGTGTGCATGTAAATCAATAGAATATTTGGGTGACACTCAGCACACTATAGTTAACAAAGATGCCACCTCGACATTTGAAAAGAAGCGTCTATGCCCGGTCATCAACCGAAGTTCATGAATAATTGTATAATCGGTCTTCTCTGTTTGACACATCCGTATATGGACACTGATACTCTATCATGCCCACAACTGCACTTTGCAAGACTTCAGCATGCAGAACACACACATGGTGAATCACATGGCGATCAAGCATGCTTCTGAACACTGTGGCCAGCATAACAATGCAGGAACGTAATTTCAAATTGCAGATGCCCGTTGGCACAATAAATCAACTACCCTACATCTTCATCATTCTCATGAGAACAAGAGAAACACATGAGGGATGTAAACATTCCACATGTTCATCAATGAAGTACACCATCGCACCGCAGTCTTTCTGGCTTTGAAGGTGAAGATGATACTCAGACGCACAATGGTGACATTGCACCGTAGCACTTTCAGACAATGATCATCCAATTAAATGGAAATCTTTGCACTTAATTGAGTTGGAAACACAAAGAGAAAACGAGCGCACAATTGAACAGACCTCATTGTCTCTACAACAACAATGCAACACTGCCAACCACAGTCGCCAGGCACAGAAAGGGCACGCGATTGAACCTACAGGAAAATGGAAACGGACGCAATATGCACAGAAGCAGCATGCATCCAAACATCTATTTTGGTTCCAAGTTGTGCTTGTGGTTTTGTCCTATGTGAACATTACTGTCGAAGGTTAAGCAGAATATGACAAGATGCTTTGAAAACATAATCTCCAGGTTGTCTACATCTGACATTACTTGTTCTAACATAGGAGCCAGTACAGTAATAGCCATTCACTTTGACATGCTTACTCACATAATTAGAATTGCACATTAACGTGGCAGTGTTGCAAGCTATCTGTTCAAGAGGCTGGTAAGTCACCAATTGTCCAGACACTTCGCCCCTTCTTTCGTAGGGAAGTATCTAAGGTTTACATACAATCAATCATTAAGAAACTGAACATACATAGCAGGTCCCTTGCATGCATTCAGACCCGCACTGGAAGGGCCAGAGCCAAATGAAGGACGGCATCCAGCATAACACTTACACAATGTAATTTGAAGAGTCAAAGACTTTAAGAGCACACCACGTGAGAGAACTGGGGGTATCGGATAAGAGCTTGTGCCAAGCCAGCCTTCTTCCACCAATATTAAAGCTAGATCAGAGCACCCATAAAAAGATATACGTGCAACTCGGAATGTGGCCTTGACAGCGGGTCAAGAGGTCCACACACTGTAGATGCTATAAATGCTGCACAAAACTTCCCAACAACCAGTGAACCAACTTCACCTTCTAATCAATACCATGCTACATTGCCACTCTGGTGAGCCTGCAGAACGGCAGGCATGAGCACAAATGATGATTATGCAAGGCAGAGGTGGTCACACTGTAAAGAATGTGAAACGCCACATAGTGCTCCACTACTCGTTTCTAAAAACTCATGTATCACAACAGAAATGACAGTTGGCATCAATCTGCATGCACGCCTATGCTTTGTAACCATAGTCTATATTTTTTGCAAAACTCACGATCAAGCAGAGCAGTTGTATAAAAAGAGATCCTTTATTTGCATAAATCCTTGGAGGAGACATCAATTCTGGCTGGCACTTGTGCAAGTGTTTGATGGCCTGACTGGATTTAAGCAAACAAGGTATGCGTCTATGAGCAACTTTGACAGCTCTAATTTTTTAGCCAAACTGAGAGACGGAAAGTGAAACAATTGCAATCAGCTCCCCACCTGTCTGTAAACATAAAAGGCACAACATTTAAAGTAAACAGTAGCCAACCACTTGACCGCCCGTGAGTGGGCTGCACAACAAGTGCAGGTAGGTTTTTAGCTTGGTGCATGCATTGATAAAATATTGACAGAGAACCCCTGTAATAAAAAGCCCCATTGAGATCCCAGACCCATAAGTGCATGCGCATATCTGCAACACGTGTGAAGTTAGTTCCCATCTCGCCATTTAATATGGAAAATTCATCACAGATAACAAGGTGTTGTGGTCACATAAATTCCAGTCAGGGGATCTCTTGACCTTCTATCTTGTGTTTTTCCTTGTCACCATGATCTCTCTAGGCATAATAGTACCAACAAAAATACACAGGCGATATAGGGACAATTGCGTGTATAGATGCATAATCCCTTTACGCTTCACATGCCTGCCTAAAATAAACCTTTTTAATGCTTTTATTTAAAAAAAAAAAAAAAAAAAAAAAACTAATATTGGACATCAACTGCATATGCTATGGTACTGTAAATTAACATGTTTTCAGCCTTCTTAAATCCTAGGACAATGGAGAAATGACAAACATGCCTACTTCCAGTACACCATAGCTACACAAACATTGTCAGACCGGTTCAGACCTAATCAGAACCTTATATATTAATTGCAAAGATAGATGTAAACGCCCCATTTTTTGCCTATTTTTATAATAAAGTCGGGAAGAGTACTTGAGAAATGTACATGATCATTAAATGAAATGAGACGTGAGGTTCGCTATTGGGAAACAGACTTTGAATATTAATCATTCCACTGTGCAGCATTTACCTGCTAGATAATTGGTGGCGGTGCCGGCAGCCATTCCTGGGTGTGCTAATTAACTTACCACCAAGTTAAAGGTTAATGAAGGGAAGGCAGCTGGCCGCAAGCACTGTGTGAGATCGAAGCCACTAAATATAATGGTTCAGTACTCTAGAGTAGATGGTTTTGTATGCAGAGATGAACCAGTTAGGACACACGAGCAGTGCAGGGTTGATTGGGTGAATTTAAGAGTTTTGGTGGTTCCTTAAAAACTGATAATGAATCAATTCATTAAATAAAATAATCTAATTTTTTCTTAGCAGTTTTAGTCATGTTCAAGCAGGTTGTTTAAAAGTGGAAAATAGTAGAATTTGTAATAAAGCTTTAATTAGAATTGTAATGTTTGTTTACACCCATAAATACCAAATTGGAACTTTTAAACTGACATAGCTTATGGTAGAAGCATTTATTATTTTTATGATTCCCAATATCAAGGGAAAAATTGCTGTGTGCGTTGATAGAGATATATTTGCATTTTGGATACGTGCCATGTCAAAGTTGTTTTGCATATGATTCAACAGGATTTCACTCAGTTAATCTATCTCTTCATAACTTGCAAAGCAAACCTACTTTCCCAACACTAGAAACTAACAAACTATTTCATCTTTCTAAAGCACATTAGACTAATTTCATTTTTTAAACACCATTCATGATTTTTAAATCTTCTGAACTTTCCCATAGAGTTTATTACAACTCATTTTACATTTTAAAAACTCACAGAACTTTTACTTTTGCAATTTATTCAAATGTGTTGTACGTTTTGCTGTGCTGTATAAAATGTCATAGAAAAGCAATCAACTTTGAAAAAATACAGAACGTATTACATTTCTGCTATTTAAATTGCATTTAAAATATAGCATTTTTCAGGTATTTTAGTGACATTCTTTAACAAATTCTGATGTTTAAAAATGTCCGCACTAAGGGCCAGATGTAGCAAAATAACATTTTGCGACTTGCAAATAGCGAGTCATTGCGACTCGCTGTTTGCAAGTCGCAAAATGTTATGCAGAACGGTGTCTCAGACACCGTCTGCAAGTCGGTATGGGGTCGCAATGACCCACCTCATGAATATTCATGAGGTGGGTCGCAAATTGCGGCCCCATACCGACTATGGGCACTCGCAAAAATGGAGGCCTGCTGTAGTCAGCAGACCTCCGTGTTCGTGACTGCTTTAAATAAAGCAGTTTTTCTTTTTTTTAAGTGTAGCCCGTTTTTCTTAAAGGAAAACGAGCTGCACTTAAAAAGAAAACCGAAACCTTTAGTTTCGGTATTTTTTCAGGGCAGGGAGTGGTCCCTTGGACCACTCCCTGCCCTGAAAAAATGTTTTTGGGTCCAGTCACAAACTGGAAGGGGTCCCATGGGGACCCCTTCCAATTTGCGAGTGGGTTACCATCCACTTGAAGTGGATGGTAACTGCAACACCAAATGGTATTGCATACCACTAGGAATCGCAAATAGGAAGGGAACACCCCTTCCTATTTGCGATTCTGAAATGCATTTTGCGAGTCGGTCCGACTTGCAGAATGCATTTCTGCATAGGAAAATGTGATTTGCAACTCGCAAACGGCAGTTTTTGCCGTTTGCGAGTTGCAATTCCTTTCCTACATCTGGCCCTAAGTTTCAGAAATATTCTCAAAAACAGTCCTAGGACCTTGAAAATACTAAATCATTTTAAACAATCATGAAATTAAAATATCACTATTAGTTTTAGAATGTGTTAACGAACCAAATACAACACATACAAAATAGCCAAAATAATTTCAGTCTGCAATTTGAAATTAATTAGAACTTTTTAAAATATCTGAAAAGAAATGCACACATTTTTAAGTAACTGTTCAGAAAATAATTAGTCTTATTCTCAAGTAAATTGGTAAATTTTCACTGGCAGATTCACACCCTCATTTGGAGTAGGTTTTCTTGTTTTTTCGGAATTGCCCAAAAATACTGGAATATTCTGAGGAAAGTGTATGTCACAGTTTTTCAGATTTCTAGGGCTACATGCATTAAAATTTGCTCATGTGCAAAAGCACCCGTGGCCAGATTTATACTTTTTGACGCAAAACTGCGCTAACGCAGTTTTGCGTCAAAATATTTAGCGTGGGCTAACGCCATTTCTTAGCGCCACCCATGTATCAAATTTATACTTTGACGCACGGTGCTGCTAAGAACAGGTTAGAGTCTTTTTTTTACGTTATCTATTGCACCGTGTCATAAAGCAAAATGACAATAACACAGGAAAAATGACTCTAATCCGGTTTGCGACATAGAAAATTTTGCAAACCGGATAAGCGCCATTTTTCACCGCAATAGCGTCCAAAGGCAATGCAAATGCAGCAAACACTGCTATGGAGCCCCAAAATGGATCCCAGAAGCCAGGAGAGACCCTCAATCTATCCGGAACCAGCTGGGAGGACACAGACAAGACCCAGGGGCTAGAAAAGAAGAAAAGGAAGTGTTGTTTCAGCGCAGAGGAGCATGAAATACTGGTCAGAGAGGTGACGGAGCACCAGCATCAACTCTTCATCACCTCTAAATTGCCAATTGGGAGGAAAGAGACAATTTGGCAACAAATTGTGGACAAGATTTCCAGTGTGGCAGTGGTCAGGAGAACTGTTACCGAGTGTAAGAAACACTGGCATTACTGCAAGCGCAGGGCAAAGGAGAAAATGTCAAGGAACAGGAAGGCAGCACTGCAGACCGGAGGTGGGATCCAGCACCGCAGGAGGCCCTGGACGAGATGGAGGAGATGGTTGCAGCTGTCACCCCGGAGGAGGTCGTCACAAGAATCACAGGACAGGACAGCACAGACTTCCAGGAAACAACACATATGCAGGGTACGTTGCATGGGGGTCCAAATGCCTAAATGTCAAGTGCAAGAAGGGGGAGGAACATACCTACTACACAATGCATGTCAGCCATGGAAATCAGGCAGTGGAAAGGGCAAAGGGGCACGGGTGCATGGGCTGTGCAGGGGCATCCAGGGGCACAGCACAACACAACTCCAACAACCTTTGCATGGGGTACACTGCCATGCCAAGGCTGCTGGAAATGCGAAAGCAGACCAGGAGGGTAGGGTAGAACGTAAAACTGTGCTGCTGTCACAGGACAGCTGGTATTGTCAGAATGTAAACTAGAGGACAATGCCCAGTCTCAAGCCATTGCCTCAATCAGCATTTACCATTGACAACACTTGCCACTACTACCTGTGCTGTGTGTGCTGGTCAATTAGGAAATGGCAGTTAGGTGCCCATGGCACAAACACACTCAAAATGAGGGTTCAGTATGACTATGTGTTCAATCCTCTTCAGTTCCCATCCAAGTGCAACTCCTGTCAACTGCTCATGTACATAGACTCAATAAACATCAGGCACTGTCACTTACATTATGAAGTACACAGCAGTAATCTCATACCCATGCCGCCCATTCCAGGGTCTACCCCGTGCCTGTGTACCAATACCTGCAATGCCACCATGCGACATCTCAAGTGTCATAGTGCTATGACAACAGCATTGAGGGGGAGGACATATGTGTGTTGCTAGTGAAACACACCCACACAGTCATAAGAGGAAATGGAACTCTGCCATGCTCATCAGTGCAATCGAATGTAGCACATATACACAAATGTCAACATAAGAAACTATCAATGCTGACACCTGTATCGTGTCATGCCAATGCAATACATGGTATGGTGCTAGGTCTCAGCACCGAATGGTGTATGTGAAAATTGATAGACTGGGTCAGGGCCATATTGTTATGTGTGGTGCATGTGTCATCAAAACACCAACAAGCATTGCAAGGCCTCACCATGCTAATGGTAGCAGAGGGAGGGTTGAGTAGGACAAGAAGGTGTCAAGACACAATTTGGACAGAACCTACACCTAGAGGATGTGACGCAGACAATTCCCCAAACTGCCCACACTACATGTGACATGCAGGTGGGCATAGGCCTGAGCGAATGGAAATATTAATGACAGGAACAATGAACGGGAACCCAGATTCCAATGTTCCACCAATAGGAAGTCAGTGATATCACATTACAACTGCCACAACAAAGACACACTAAATGTACAATATCTCATTGCAGAGGACGATGGCTCTCCTGTGGATCTGCCTGTGCTGGACTACCCTGATGACATGGATGACAAGCTGACAACCACCATCCAGGAAACCCTCCAAGATGTCCTGGGAACCCTCCCGGCACACATGTAGCAGCCATCCCAGACGACCTACCACCCACCCCAATGGTACGACCTGCCAGCTCCAACACAGCTGAGGACTCTGAAGACACTTGGACCACCTTTGAGAGGACAGTTGTGGGAGTCCAGCGGAAGCTGGCCATGGAGGTGCGGGTGGAGATGCAAAGTATGGCAGCCAGCATTGAGGGGGTGCGCATGTGCATGATGACATCCACAGAACATTCAGCAGCCATCCAAGTCCAACGATCACTAATGCAGGTATTCCAACGGTGTGTGAGGGACCTCACCACTGCAGTGAGGGAGTTGCCACAACACCTGGCCTCCCAAAATTTTCGCTGCATGCATGACAACAATCAGGACTCCGTCAGGGCAGTCATGGCTGCCTACCACAGGGATGTTGCTGCCATACTCAATAACCAGCAGCTCATCCTTGATGCAGTTATACCCTTAATAGTTCCACAGTTGACAGCTACCGGGAATTCTGAATCCACTTCTCCAAACACTGAAGTGTGTGTTGCCCCCTCAAACCCACCACCACCATCAAGGGCAGAGGAGACAACACACATCAGAGGATGAAGAAGTAGAACAGATCACCTTCAGCCGTAGGAGTTCCCAGTAGCAACATCCCATGCCACCTGGGCACTGTTTTGTCCTGTGCTTGACAACATGCCAGTCTTGCTACAGTTGGTGATGTGCACTCTTCTCCGACACACTGTTAACCTTACCACTATGGACTGCAATTGTCTCTCACTACCCAATTGGCATATCATGTTTCTCTGCACTGAATGACACTACAACCTTAGTGTAGACAAATATGTAATGGATCAGTAATGGACAAGCATGCAGGGCTCATAAGTATGTTTGTACACAGGGTAGGTCTCCGAACTTCCCCCAGCAACAGGGAATGTCAGTGCCTCTTTGCAGATTATTCTCACAGCTAGTCACCACGCAAGCCCCATCGAAAGGCGGCGGCAGAAGTGAATCGGTGTCTAGACCCACAGGGCACAAATGTGGATTGTCTTTACATACACAAGACTAGCCCTTGTGTGTTGGGCTGGAGGCACAGTAACAAATCCAGGAATACAGCCATAGCACGCTGGATTAGCCTCATGGAAACCACGTGCCAGTACAAAATGAAACAATTCTATACAGTTGAGGACTGATCGCACACTTACCAGACACAATACCCCAAGAGGAAACAGAGGGCAAGGGAACCAACTAGGAGGCAAATGCAGTCACAGGGAACAGGTGCTGGTTGACGCAAAGACTGGAACCGGTCTGGCTAACAGGAAGCAAGCTCTGTCAGGAACAAACATGAACAAGACTGAAAAACAGGGAGCAGAGTCTGACTGGAACAAGCAGGAACAACACTGTGGTAACAGAGAGCAGTTTTAGGGGTACTCAGAACTGTAACACAATCCAACAAGGGCTCTGGTACACAAATGAATTGTAGTCCAATGCACAACGAGGAGCTTCAGGGAATGGCAGCTTCTAAGCAGTTCCAGGCAGCAGCAAGGCCAGGGTCAAATGGGTGGGGTGCATGAGAGAGCTCACAGGTGTGTGCAGCTTCAGTCTCTTACAAGTCCTGGAGGAGAGAATCCAGTATTAGGAAGCTATGGACAGAAGATTACAGGTCTTACCGACTGCCAGCCAGTGCATTATGGGACTTGAAGTCCATGCAGGCTAATGTAGTTGTACTATGGCATGCCATAAAGAAAAGGGAAGCAAGCAGGAGTCAGAATGGGGTTCTGGGTGAGTGTTAATGATGATTCCCAGAGTACAGATAGTCCATTCACAGCACCCCCTAGAGAAGGGAGGGCAAATACTTAAAACATGACTGTGGCAGGACCTATTACCAGGGATGGACTGTGCAGGGCATGTCTTGTGAGCATTGCTTGTCATACCTGAGACACTCGTGATATCCATTTTCAGGAGTGATGAACCTCTTGTCACACAAACTCCTTGAAGAGATAGCTAATGTCACACTTACTAATGTCAAGGGTCAGTTCATATTCCTGTTACCAATGCTATTTCACATCCACTGCCTCATGTATGATGCACTTATTTACCTTATGATTAAAGATGTCATGGTTGTGTGTCATGTGCTACAGTAGACCATGTTGGCAACATGGATGTCTGTCATAGCTGTGGTCCTACGATTTTGCCCTTCATATGTGAAATAGGAAAGATGGTTTTTATACAAACTGTGTGTGATGTTTGCTGTTCAATCATACCCATCAAATGTGGTGTGGCATCAGACATAGTCAGATTTGTCTTTGTGTAATGCTCCCTGAGGTAATACTCAGATTCCTAAAGAACATATGATGCATAAAAAATTACCCAGAACAGGATTGGGTGATAAAGTGAGGTGTTTAATTCCATATCGTAACAATATGTTTATAGAGACTATTGTTTTGAACTATCTACTGTCTGCGACGCACTCCTGCAGGTGTGTTTGGAGTTCCCCCCCAATTTCCCTGGCACCATCCATCTCCTTCTTCTCTTCAGGCAGTTCTTGTTCAGGTTTATATAGGGGGATGTTCCTCCTAACACAAATGTTGTGCAGGAGGGCACAAGTCAATATGATCTTTCAGACCATTTCTGGGGAATATAGGAGGCTGCCTCCGGTGATGTCCAGGCACCTGAATCTGGACTTCAGGATGCCAAAGGTCCATTCAACAATGGTGCATGTTCTCCGATGTGCCTCATTATAGGCACGCTCTGCTGCTGTGCTTGGGTTGGGAAATGTGGTCATGATCCATGGCTGGATCCCGTAACCCTGATCAGCTGAAAGAGAAAATAGGAGTAAGTATTTTGTTGTTGCTTGCACCAGGAATGTCATGTAGCATGGCAGTTGATATCTTGTGTCGTCTGTGACTCATATGTATTTGTGACATTGTGTGGGATCCCGGGCTTCTGTGAGGTTCTTTCAGCATTGGGTTTGTTTGACTTGAGAATTTGTGTTTGGCTCAGTTACCTGATATCTATGGTTTAGTTTCCAAATTGCAGTTCAGTGTGTATCTCCCATGCGTTGTGTAGTGAGCAAGATGTTTTAGTGTGCTTTCACTGAACGGGACATGATACTTCCACTCGCACAATAGATTCCAATGTGGTGGTAACATGGTTGCACTACATGGCCTGGACATCGCATCCACTTGGACATATGTAATTGCAGATGAATACCAGAGGTGAGGCCCTTTGATTGGGCTTGGTGGCAATGCCCAACACATCTCCCTAGGTTGGCAGCATGGAGGTGTTCAGTATTGACAATGCACAATTGTCCCATGTGTGACTTGGTTCTATGTAGACCTTTGTGGTTCCCCCTGCCAGTGGCTCATGTGCAACCGGGCACCTACACTACCGAACTTGCTCCAGGTAAGCTGTGCAGCAGTATGCAGTATGCATTAGTGTCACATCAATATGTGTTCATAACACAGTACCCTTCATTATTTCTAGCTGGCAACATCACCCCAGGAGTGATGTGTGATGTTGGTACTGCCTCAGTATTTCCATGTCACCTACATGTGAGTCAGCATCATCGTGCTATGTGTCTCATGGTGTTTGACCCCTTCCACAGTACTTATTGCTTGGGAGGGTGTGGGATTGACTATGTGGCCTTATGTAATAGTAAATGGTTCATCTTCCAAGTTGTACTTCCAGTGCAGGCCATATCATTGTCACTGTGTGGTTTGAAATGGGTCCCTTGTAGCTTTAGAGTGGTATCTATTGTTAATGGCAGCTGTCATTTGTCCATAGGTGTGTATCCCATTGTTTCAGGGTGTCAAACATAACTACCTGTGTCACAGCTCAGTGTCTTCCTGGCCATGTGTCAATGTAGTGATGTATGTATAGTGTGTCCTACAGGGTTGCTGTGCCGTGTGTATATTACTAGGTTTATGAACCTACCGACAAGAAGGCCATTGCCATATCGTCCATCCTGGAAGTGCTGATTGATGGTGCTGTGTCGAAAGATGAAGGAATCATGTACACTCCCAGGATACTTTGCTAAGATGTTGGTGAACAATCCCTGGTGATCAACAATGGCCTGCACATTTATGGAGTGGGTGCGCTTTCTGTTGCGGTATAGATGCTCGGTTGCAGCAGGTGGTACAGTCTGCACATGGGTGCAGTCAATAGCATCAAGCACATGAGGGAAGCCATATATTTGGTAAAACCCCTGTCTGTTCTCCTGCTGCTTCTGCTGTGTGTTGGGGAAGCTGATGTGGCGGGTGTGAGGGAGATGATGGCATCAAGGACCTTTGGAAGGAAGGCGGATAATGAGGGCTGTGATACCCCAGCAACAAGGGCACCCATAGTTTGGAATGAGGCACTGGCTAACATGTGCAGGACAGCTAGCAGCTTGGTCTTTGGTGGAATATTGTGTGGTGTCTGCAGGCTGGTTGTTATCTGTGGCTCAATTTGACCCAGCAGCTGCTGGATGGCTTGCCAGTTCAGTCTGTACCTCCGGATAATATCCTGTTCCCTGAAGCCCTGGAGGGTTGTCCTGTTCCTGAAGAGCCTCTCCTGCCTTCTGCGTTGCCTTTGGGGTCCATGTTGGTGTGGTGGTAACTGCTGCTGTTGGTCCTGTGCTCTGCGTCGTCTGGCATGCTGCATGAGTAGCACCTCCATGTTGTCCTTCTTAAGCAATGATGTTGCTTGTGTGTGATTTCCTTAAGTAGTGGTGAGTCTGCCCCATTTTAAATTCTAAACAACTAATAAACCATAAAAAAAAGAAAAACTTACCTTAAAATTGGTTGTTCAGGCAATCGTTATTCAGGCAAAATCGTTGTTTAGACAGTAGTTGTTCAGTACTTTGTTGTAGAGACTTTTTAGTTGTTTAGCAGTAATGGTTTAGGCAAGTAGTTATTTAGGACCCAGTTATTCAGGACGTTTCCCCTATGTAGGATTAGCGCAAACATTTTGGCGCTAATCCTGCACAGTACATAGGAGCCCATTGAAAGCAATGGTGTGCCCCCTTTTAATGCCTGCTCTGTGGAGGCATTAAATGTAGCAGCAAAAAATGACGCAGTGGAATCTCTTACATTCTACTGCGCCATTTTATGGTCCACCCCACGGAGGAACACCCCCCTGACAAATATTATGCTTGGCACAGGCATAATGTGGCGCAAGGGGTTACAAAATGGCAGAATGCATGCATTGTGCCAGTTTGTAAATATGGCATTGTGAATTTGACGCTAATGTGGCACAAGGAGGAGCTAGACCCTCTCAAATCTGGGCTTATATGTTTAAAAGAACTTTGAGAAAAACACATGTGGCTGTACTTCAATGAAAAGATGTACCACTACCAAGGTCTAATAAACATGAACAGCACTACCATTCTGTTATAATGACAAATGTGAGGCATACCTGAACACAATGTTTCTCGAATCAGAGCTATAGAAGGAAAAGGATTTCCTGTGGAAGAGACAGCAGTCAATGAACAACACAAGGGTTTTCATTTTGTCTTAGAAATTATGGTTGGTGCTCTACAAAGCTAAAAAGAAGAAATATTTGCTATAAATATTCATTAAGTTTCCTCATCAATTTCAGAAATAAGTCTGCCATGCTGAGGAAATCTTGGACTTCCAACACCAGCAGAAGTCTGGAAGGTGCTCCCTAGTGTCTAATGTTGAATGACCACAGAACTCTATTGAACAACTAGAGTGATAACATCCTGTTTCAAGACAAAATTAAGACACTCCTGAATGCCATTTTATTGACATAGGAGCTGTTGAATTTAACGACTTTGTGGTGGAGCAAGCTGAAACATCAGGTTGCGAAATATGTAATCAGTGGAAAACAGAACATTAAACAAAACAGTGTATTTCTTTAAGATTTAAGCAATTTCAGAGTTCACTACATAGTCAGTTTTAGGATTTGCGTAGCTCTTTGAAGGAGATCAGATAATGGTTATGAATTAGCCCGCATTACTAGGGGATGCAATGTTAAATCCTTTTTTGCTAATCAATTTCTTTCGTCGAAATTTTGATGAGCGAGCTGTACCTTCTACGAGTAGATTCATGCTTGCTGAAACTGAATAGAAGCTGGCTTTTTTAATACTTGATTACAGGATGTGGATGTTTGGGAAATTCTTCCTTTGTCTTCTGGTTTTACAGCCACATGCTCAAGGTTAAAAGAAGGCAGCATGCCTACCCAGTGCCCTATTACATTACTCATTCTGCACAGTAAAGAATGTATGGAATGAGAACACTTACATAGTGTCCAGCCCTAAAAGGGACCAAGCAATGTAACTACATTAATGGCAATTGCATACATTTAATTACACCTCCTGGCCTCTGCAAGATCATAAAAGCACGTTCCCTATCAGTGAAGCCTGTTCCTGGTGCCAAGAGGCAGTGAACATAATCCTCCCTCGTGATGAAGTTGCTTTGAAGAGCACTATCAGGGTCCAGGCAATCTATTTACCCTAATGCAATTACCATTCAGGAAGGTGGACCTTACCATTTTGGCGACTTTTTCATAGTTGGTATGACCCAGTGTTTTATTTGGGGAGTGATAAAACTGGCATGATACCTCTTGAGGTAGACAAAAACAAAGTCTCCCAATTCGTTTTAATTTTCATTCTTGATAATGAATATACCATTTACTTCTGAGTCTGATATGTTCTCAGATAAAATGTTTCCATACAGCTTCAAAGTCTAAATATACTTTACTGAGACATAAAATGACTCTGTTAGCATTCACAACGCTAAATAGGGCGATGAAGCACTTAATAATAGTGAAAATTTTGACGCCAGGAAAACCTCGCTCTATTCCATCTGTCAACATATTCTTTGTAACATTTTTTGACATTGCTGAATAAATGTTCCTGATACAAACTGTATCTTAATATGTTGTTGTGGGCTGTGAACAATTTCAAACTGGCTGATTTTAACTTCACTTAAATAAGTGCTGCACAGTGGAAACTTACATTTGGCTACACGGACAAAGAATTATTTTAGGATTTAAGTAGTTTCAGAGTTCCTGACATCGTAAGTTTTAGAATCTGCACATCTCTTTGAAGGAGATCAAATAATGTTTTGGATCGGCTGACATACACAGAGGACACAATGGTAAATCCTGTTTTGCTAATCAATGAAGTTTGATTGGAAAAGTTTGATTAATTAGTTTTTGAAGCCATCTGGACATGACACTTTGCCTGGCCATATTGGAACAAGTGCAACCTACTGCCTGAGTTGAGAAGCGACACGCACGAGTCTCTGTTTTATAAATTAGCAAGTTCCTTTCAAATTCAAGCCATATGTTATTTTTTCAGCTAAAAGCCGTATGTGTGAAACTAGTTAAAAATTAAGAAAAGAGCCATGAGAAGGCCATTAAAACATCAGGACAAAGATATTTTTTTGAAAGCAAGAATGTTTATGATTGTAGCAATAGGCCTCTCCTACGTCCTTCTGATCTCGCTCCTTGTAAGGTGTGGTGCTGAAGAAGTGAATAATGTGATGTGAAGGAAGATAGCCATCGTGTCTGCCCTGGGACACAGTGATGTTGGGTCCCTACTGCTCTTAGCCCAAAATAGATCAAACAGGGGCAAATTATTCATTTTCTCAGGGCTATAGTTCTTGTGCATTAGAGGAAGAAGTTTCGTATTGTTTCCTAAGCTCTCAAATCGTTAGTACACCTACTATTGCGTATTTCCCTTGCTGACATCACAAGCTAAATGGTCGTATCGGTACAATTCCGAGTTTAAATTGTAAGTATATTGATCGTCGAGTTTCTACCGTTCTTGTGTCAACATATGGTTCTAGGCCATTTTAGGCGACCACTGACATTTGAAAGTCTTCATTCACACTCCTGACAGGAGGGTTGCTTCCATCTGCCAGCAATGGGCCTTAATGTCTGTGATGCTTGTTGGATTCAGTTTGCTTGAATGCTCCCAAGGTTTACTGCGCCATATTATGTTCAGCAAATGGTAGGATCACAGCTTTTTCACTTGCCACCTTTGGCATGTGTGTCCAGGTTCATGTCTTAAATACATAATTATGCAATTTATTTATAGGTTGGATAAAAGTGGAGTTAGAAAGCGTACTTGATGAACTCCAGTATCGGTTGCAAAGTTGCAGGTACATTCCCCATCCTTTCTCTGTTGAGATCTGGAGGTGCACCTGTATCAAGGGCAAGCAGTTGAGAGAGCGTAGCACATATAATCAAATAATTAACATGAAATATTTATGAACCAATGCATACTAATGCTGCATAGAAAATGTATTAATGTATTTTGCAATAACGTGTGCTTGAAATGTGTCCACGGGGAGTGGCCGCCAATGTATACGGAGACTAATGAAATTGACTAATAATGATGAAATGTATTAATAAAATATGGTTTTACACTCATATTAAAAGGGTACATGCTAAAGTTCTGTTAATAAAACCTTAGGCCTTAGTTAGCATGAATCGAGGCCTAGCTGCTTGGCTCTCATATTAAATGTGTTTTTCTAACGCACAGTGTGCTGACATGCTGAAGGACATGAACTCTTGTTTTTCCAAAGCTAAGAGATGAATGTAACCGTAGTAGATCTGTTCTCATGAAATTCGACTTGCTTGCAGAAACATTTTAGTTAAATGCAACAGTGTAGATTATTACCTGGTACAAGGTCGCCTAAACCCGTATAGACAATGGAGCTACTGAATGAAGATGTGCGAAGGACCACGAGAGGATGAAATCATACAGGACATTCTACCCGCTGAAGACGTCAATCATAAGGACCAATAAACTACGTGAGAACTGTTATGGGGTGACAAATTTGATGAGCTAATTAAATCCTTATTGGAGGGAGATAGTGGGGTACCGACTTTGACCAATTAAATTTTCGGGGACTGTACAGTCAAAAAGGGATAAAAACCTATGACACGGGGAGTCACAGAGATTAGTCAGGGAAATGCTATTGATATGATCCAGAAACTTTGTCACTCTGTTTGGTGACTTGCTAGATTGGTTCTTGAAACCATTCTTGCCTTATATTGGCCGTTTATACTTTACCTCCTTATGAGGGAAGTACCCTTTATCCTTTTGCCCGACTTGCTGAGTTCCTGATTGATGGCAAATCGACTGATGTCCTGAAGACGAAGACAGAATCTGTATGCTGACCCAATACGGAGGGTAACTATATGACAATGAAATTGTGATTGTCTGTTTGCTTTTCCTTTCTAGGTACCAACTGCTTGCTTTTGACAGAGACCATAGTTAGAGGTTTTCTAAATTGATGTTGCTAAATTGTTTTGCATGAAGCCCAACATGCCAATGCTAATTCAAGGTTAGTGGAGGGGTTTCACTAAATGACGCAAAATAGACAAATGACTGAATCTATGCTTTGTTGAACTGACGCGTTAATGATACTCTGCTATGGTTAATCTATGTTGACGTCGTGTTATGTTCTAATAATTGTGATTCTTTCTTTGATGAAGTCTTATTCGAATTGCCAAATTATGACAATGTTGATGAGCTTTTTGCTATTGAGATTAATAAACTTGCTATTAGAATTGTCATCAATAGGGAATAAATGCCACAAAATCTTACTAAACTGGTGTGGTTATTCATGACTGAAAGGTCATAGTGGTTTCTGAGTTTTATTAATGTCTTTGACTAAAGTGAATTGTCTTGTTATAATAAATATTGATGACGTTATTGATATATTGATTGTCATGTTGATTAGCTATCTCATCCTAAGGTGTCTTCAATCAGGGTCAAAATATTCATCGGCCTAAAACGAGTCCCAGAGTGTATAAATTAGTAATAAAGGGACGCGTTACCACAGTCAGTGGTGTTCCATAATTTTTCAGTGTAACCCATAGGAAATTTTAGTCCACCAAGTCAGAAGGTGTCTTAAGATAAACAAATGTCAAATACAAGGCTGCTTTACTACATGTAAGACATTTTGTACAAATTAAGTTGAGGCTCACAGACTTTTAAAACGCACTTAGGTTCCGTAAAGTATGATGTGACTTTGGACCAGGTCTTGTAACTGGTTCCTGAGTTTCTCATACATTTTGCTTGTTCCATTTAATCTCGAGATTGGATGGTAGATTGCTGGATCTGAACAACTACCTTTGTTATATATGCGAACTATAATTTTCAGTTTCCAGGAACAGGGAACATAACCATAATCAAAAATTGCATTGTAAACCATGCATGGGACTGCGGTCGAAGTGTAGGCCCAAGGCCAACAGTGGTCTACTGTCATTGTTTGCCTTCTGCTTATAAATTGTAGCTACAGCCTCGCCAATAGTTAACTCCATGCTACAGAATTTGGGTTCCCTACTCAATTACCGAGTATCACTCTTGTCTATGTTAGTCAGGCCCAGTTTGTCATGGCACCTTCCACTCTCCACTTTGTTGCTCCTGCATACTGCTTTGCAATAGCTAACTCACTAGTTGGGCCTGCATGGGTGGAGTGAGTGGAGCCATGCTACGCAGAACTCCACTAAGTGGCAAAAAAAAAACACAGCGCTATGCGGAGTTCCGCTAGTGGGCAGAGTTCTCTGTTGCACCCATTTGCATTGCAGTTGAAGTCAAATGCAATGCGAAGTTTGTACTCGCGTTCAAAATCACGCATGAGTGGCACCATGCAGTTCCCATGGGTGCAGCCATCTTGTTTTTCACTCTGATTATGGCGCTGGGACTTCTACTTCAATCTGCTCTCAATCTTTGTAATCTTCCACCCCATACTTGATTTACCACTATTTTTTATTTATTGATTAGTGTTTCTTTTTGTGTCTCATTTTTACGGTGTTTAAATTTTTGTTTGTTGTTTATGATTGTTTGTACTTTGGTTCATTTTTTCCTTATTTCCTTCCTTTTTCTCATGTTTCTTTTCCTACCCTACCCACCCACCGCCATGGCAGAGCAGTGGGGCAGCAGCGGCCACCTGTCTTGTGGGCGCCACTGACGTCAAGGGGTGCAGCCGTGTCTGATCTTCAGCTAGGAGGAGGTGTCAGCACTGGCTTTTTATGTGCAGTGTAACCTCCCCTCCATGCTGGCAGCAGGTGGAAGGCCTGGAAGCAGTTACCCACTGCAAGAGTGTTGGCAGCACTGGGTTAGGGTGCATGGTTGGTCAGTGCTGCCACCCAGGTCCAGCGCACCCCCCAGCAGTTGACGCACATCTGGTGCAGACATCATTGACCGTGAGCAGGAGCTGCTCAACTTATTGGATGTAGAGATCCCAGGGTTTGGTGAGTATTATATTTTTATTGTGTTTGTGTTCTACAGTGCTAACTTTTATTCAAAATAGCACACAGCTTCCACTCAGAGGTAAGTTTTGTTTAGTTTACGTTATTATTTTTATGTGATCCAGTTAGAGCTTGGCAGGTGCTCGGCCCCACATCATTATACACGTAGGTAGGCATTTGCTCTGGCTGATTATTTAAGAAGACATTGCAATGCAGATTCCTCTGTCCTCCTGTCTCCTTAGTGAATTAGTAATATAAGTGAGTTAGCATTCTCTGTGACTTTATGTAGCTCGTACAGTCCCAAGAAATTTCACAGTGATGCGAGTGTGCATGCACTGCACAAAGGGAGACTGAGATGGTCCATCAAGGGCCTTGAGAAATGTGACTAGATTGAAAGATCATTCATTACAGGCAATAGTTCTAAGGCCCATATTTATACTTTTTTAGCGCCACATTTGCATCGTTTTTTGATGCAAAATCGGCGTAAACTTACAAAATACAGTTGTATTTTGTAAGTTTGCACTGCTTGTACGTAAAAAAAAATTATGGAAATGAGGCGCTACAAAAGTATAAATATAGGCCTAAATGTAGATTTTGTAAGGAACTATGGAATAGGAATTTTAGTAGTATAGCCAACTCAACAATAGTTGATCATGCTAGTATAGTGCCATAGGCGGTCTGATTTAAGTACAATGTTATTACATTTGTCTGTTATATCATAATTTTGTGGCAATGAACGGTACCACAAATGTCTTTTTTTATCTTCTTTCTATTCTTTCATCAGCACCCAAGGGCACATGAAGAGCACTGCACCGGTGGGTCCGGTAGGAACTGGGGAGGCACTGAACACTAGCGCCGATGTTGATGGCTCTTCTCATCCCAGTAACTCCTATTATTTAATATTATTACTATTATTAGTTCCCTAACTTTTACCTCTGCCCACTTTTATACTACTTTTAATTTTGCCCTGTATACTTTTTTAATACTGTCTCCCACTTTTTCAAACTCCCCTTTCCAAGTTGTGTTTAATTGTTTAATTCCAGCTATTCCTGCGTTTTCTTTTTTTCTGTTTTTCATTGATCATTTTGTTTTCCACCTCTTCATTGCTCTTCAAGGATTCCGAGTCATCCTGTTTGCGGCAGCAGAGGCTGGGGAACATTCTGGTGGATTACCAGCACCTGGTGATCTAGAAGGAGGATGAGGCCGAAACAGCTGCCTCAGACCCAGGACCCCAGATAACAGCACAGCAGCCCCCAGTCTCCCGGCCAGTACATCACCGGTGCTACTGCCAGCAGTCAGGGTCCCTAACTGCATCTGCTACTGCACCCTTCCGTTTCACCGTTGCATTGCTACTACGCATCCTGCAGTGCATGGACCGGAAGAAGAGCCAGCTCACCTGCACAGAGCAGAGCATCGATCAGCTCCAGACCCATATAGACAGTGCCCTTTTTTAAACCTTTTTTAATGTTTTTGTTTTGGTGGGAGGGACTTGTTATGGGTGGAGAGGATGGGGAGGGATTTGGACTAGACTTCACTTTGGACTTTTTGGGGGCTGGGTTATATTTGGTTGGGGAAGAGGTGGGACTGTTGTGGGTGGAGAGGGAGATTTTTATATTTGTAAATAATAAAGGGGATTTTTTTTTACGTCATTTGCTTTTCAAATCTTTATTTGGGTGTTTTAGTCTTTTAGTTTGCTGTCGTTTTGTGTAGCCTTTTATTTTTAATCTGCTATTTTATTGCCCATTGCAACTATTATTGCCCACCAGAGGATGATTGCCCTTGTCTATTTTGCCTACAAAAATCCTGTACACACAGCCAACATCTTCTTCAGTAGGAGTTAAATACTAACTAAACAAGTTTACTTCAATCCATAGTTCTTCTCCTACCCGAATAGATGAAGTGACAGAGTCTTTTTCTTACTGTGGGTTTTTTCCCAGATGGCATTAAGAGGGTGGTAGATAGGTAGTAGTAGTAGCAGGCTAGCAGGCTAGCAGGCTAGCATGCTAACAGAAGACAGAACTTGGCAAAAGATGCCACTCCCACCTATTCAAACTCCAGCTACAGGATTAATCAAAGGGTTGTCCATCACTGTCAACTCGATTGAAAGAAAACAGAGTTAGTGGTTCATATATCATAACTGTAGGAAGACTGAGACCAGACTATCACAATGACAGTATTGACACACAGCAAAGAAGATATGATAATAAAATATAGCAATATCAATTTCTCCAGAGCAATGGTGGGGAACTGTAGTATAAAACTAAACTTAGGAAATGTAACCATGGAGTCGCAAGTGGGCTCAGACTCAAGTGTGTTTGGCTCAGGTTAAGCATTTATGGAACACACACAAGGCATGAATGAAGATGTTGGCGGGGCAGGTGTGGAACATTGCTCAGGTAATAGAAGGTAGAAAGGTAGAAAGTCCTGCAGTAAGTTGGTGTTGTTTTTACCACATGCGACCCAGGAAGTGTGTGATTCATTTATGGTGTAAAATTTGGTCACACCTTAATAAGTCACACAGCCCGAAGGAAGAGGGTTAGGGGCTCAATGAATGGACAGTGTTAGAAATTGGGTTTCTGGTTGGCTAGGGTATGCACCTCAGCCACGCAGATCCTACCCACTCTAGTCAGGGCAAGGGAGTTACACGTACAAGATAACCCCTGCTCACCCCCTTGGTAGCTTGGCACGAGCAGTCAGGCCTATCCCAGAGGCAATTTGTAAAGCGTTTGCACAACACACACAACACACGTGAGACACTATCCCCGCCACAAAGGAAACACAACACCAGATTATATGAAAATATACTGTATTGCACACAACACAATTATTAGACATCACCTATCAGTACTATCCTGCTACCTTAGCAGTTGTCAGAACGTTCTATATCGGTTACTCTGCAGACTATCAGTAGTCATGTATAACACACAGGTTACTCAGTATTCTGCAACATAAGCAGTAGTCAGGAAATATGTGTATTAAACCACGACCCTTGTCATAAGAATATCATAAACGCCCATATTAGGAACATTAGAAAACATATAGCAAGTCATCAAAACATATTAGTATGTCATGCCCATAATAAGAACATGTTCATACCTATAGCAATATATCAAACACAGGCAGGCATTATATAAATTCAAGTCTGTAGAAAGAACTCTGAATTAAATATACAGTTCTTGGTAGGGAATACGTGTTTGTCGGATGAGGCACTTCCAGTCCCTAGAAGATGGGAAAATGGGGCCCCTGGTGCTCCTCTGCACAAAATGGGGGCCTCCCTTATCCTTTGGCCAGAGGAGGGCGGCACACACCTCCTCTCTTTTGTGGACAGGCTCCTCTGGGGACCCGTGATCACTGGGGGCCCCCTGGGCCTCAACCGGCCCTCACAAGAGGGGGCCAATGTCCTCAGGATACTGGGAGAGGAGGGGGGCGCCACACACCCCCTCGGACTTCATAACGGGCCCCACGTGGGGCCCATGGTCTCCTAGGATTTCCCCCAGGCCTGTCCTGGCCCTCCGCTGTGGGGGAGACCACAAATACCAATACTGGCCCGCACGGGGCAACATGAGGCAGTCCAGGCTGTCGGGGAAGCAGGGGGAGCCTCCGGTGAGGCTTCCCTTCCCCCTGCCCGGCAGAAGTCCTCCAGGACAGGGCCTGGGGGGGGCGAGGGAGCCTCAGATGAGGCTTCCTTCCCTGCCCACCAGCTCCCACAGTACTCGGTGGCCCGTCCGGCCGTTGGGAAGGGGGCAGGCACCAAAGTCAGTGCCTGCCAGTGCCCTGGGGGTGCTCTACGGAGGGAGCTTCATCCCAGGGGAACGACAGGAGCGCTCGTGCTCCAAGTTAGCTGGAAATGGATCCTTCTGGTGCCCCGGGGGCACAGAGCAGCGCGCTCACTCGCGCTCAGTGCAGCAACTTCCCCTGGGCTGTGGCAGTGATTTCTTTGGGCAAAAAGAAAATAGCGGTTTTCACAGCTCGGGACACCAGTGAGGGGGAGCACTTCCAAGTGCTAGGAAAATCCCCCCAAAGGAGCGCTATCCCAAGCGCTTAGCTCCTGAACAAAGTGAAGCACCCCTCGTGCTTCAGGGGTCAGGGGCCACAACACCCTGCCCCTGGGGAGCAGAGCTGCCAGAAAAGGCCCACAGGTGGAAGGCCCAACAACAGGCCAGCACAAGAGGTATGCAGCAAGTGGAAAGTCCTCTTCAGTGACCAAGCAGGTCAGCACAGCAGCAGTAGTCCATGGCGGCTCCTGGTGTGTTCTTCCAGCATTTCTGTGTCCAATTCAAAGATGATTAAGAGTCTCTAAGATGTGGGGGAAATTCCCCTGTACTTATACTCAGTCCTTACAATGTTTTGCAATGGTAGGAAGAGGAGGTTCCAGCCAGTTACAACTGGTTCTGGGAGTGTTCCTTCTCTCCTTCAGCACAGGTTCCAAACATCAGTGGGGGGTTAACGACCCTATTGTGTGAGGCCAGGGCACAGACTTTTCAAACGTAGGTGTGCCCTGCCTCTCCCTTTTCTCAGCCCAGGAAGACTATTCAGTATGCAGATGCACCTCTGTGACACCTCCACCCTCCCTGTGTACAGGCTGTCTTAAAAGTATGCACAAAGCCCCAACTGTCACTCTGCCCAGACGTGGATTGGAGTCAAGCTGCAAAATACCAGAGTCATAAGCACAGTTAACTTTCTAGAAGTGGCATTTCTGTAATAGTAATAAAAAATACACCTACACCAGTAAGTAGCATTTATTATCACCATCACAACCATACCAAACATGCCTACGCTACCCCTCATAAATCAGACAATACCCCTTACACACAAGACCGGGCATTTCTAATGCAATCCTATGAGAAGGCAGCACCCACAGCAGTGAGACACCAAGTTAGGCTGCTTGTCAGTAGCAGGACAGGCCACGCAACCTGGCACATGTCCTGCCTTCTACATACATGGCACCCTGCCCATAGGGTTAGCAAGGGCGTACCTTAGGGGTGACTTATATGTAGTAAAAGCGGAGTTTTGGGTCTGGCAAGTAAATTTAGATGCCAGGACCCTGTGGTAGAAAACTGCACACACAGGCCCTGGGCTAGCAGGCCTGAGACAGGTTTGAAAGTCTACTTCAGTGGGTGGCGCAAGCAGCGCTGCAGGCCCACTAGTAGTATTTAATTTACAGGCCCTGGGTATAGAGATACCACTGTACAAGTGACTTATAGGTAAATTAAATATGCCAATTAGGTATAAGCCAATCATACCAACTTTAGATGGGAGAGCACCTGCACTTTAGCACTGGTCAGCAGTGATAAAGTGCTCAGAGCCCTAGAGCCAACAGTGAGAGGTCAGAAAAACCAGTAGGAAGGAGGCAAAAAGACTGGGAATGACCCTGCGTAAATAAAAAAGTCCAACAGATAGGAAAGGGGATTTGGAGAAAGGCGTGACAAAGACAATCACTGCACAAAAGAAAACACAACAATATTCATTGGGGCGCTGAGCAGCACACCACCATCAATCTGTTGTGGAAGGAAACAAACGGATAAGTAAGAAAGTATGACGCAGATCAGTAAATTCATTGGAAACAGTCGTTCTGCCCCATTGGGTGATGCATCTCCACTCTTCTTGGAATGTCTGTCACTCTGGTGCTTGTCTGAACGTGTCTGGTAGGTAGGCTGGAGTTCTCCAAGTTTTGTTCATGCAAGAGAAGGCCTGTGTTTTGAAAGAAACATTAGCTGTATTATAGAGTGAAGGAAAATGATCAAAGTAAGCTTCATGATGAGTCAGGAGTGTACCAAGAAGACTCAGAGGCAGAGCAAGAACATAGGAGGAGTTTCGCGCTTGAGCTAGCAATGCAGCAACCACATACTCAGCAGCATTTCTAAATCAACGCACCGCTGTGCAGTTCACAGAGCTGAGTGAGTACTAGGCCTCAGAATCTTCGCCATCATCATAGAATCTCTTTGAAGTCAAAAACGTTCTCCTTTCTATTTGTTGAGGTAGTCCCATTGTGAGTCCCTTCATCTTCCTCCTCCAGATTCAGAGTAACTGTGTCCCAGTCCCAGACTGAGCAAGGTAGACTTGTGAAGTGCACTATTGTTGAAGAACAAATAGAGAAACAGAACTGGAGTGTTTTTTGTGTAGATTTCTGTTTGGTAACTAAAGTGGCTGGTTTGTTATGGGGAACCAGAAAAAAAGGACTAGACCCTGCAAGTAAATTTCACTGCTTTTAAAAGGCTATTCACTTTCAGTAAAAAATTAACACCCATCAGCCCCCAAACATTGCAAATCATCAAAAACAAATTTACAATTTTGGTGGACTCCATCCCTCACTGTCAGACACCACATACATCAGTCATCACTCACAAATTCACAATCACAGTTAATCAATGTACCATCACTCATTGGTGCAATAACTATTTAGTTACCTCTTCCAATCCAAGCATGGTTGTTGAACAAAATACCTCCTCTTTGATGGTATCCACTCATTGGACTTAGACATTGGCACTGATCTTCTGTTCAGGCCTGTTAGGTGATGTAAAAATAGGCTAGGCAATGGCATGTGAGGAATATGAGGGGGGCAGGCAGCATCTCCAACATCCAACGTCCTGAAGGGTATGTGGGGGCTTCTTCATTGCCCATGGGTCCAACTCCAATCCGGGCTTGTATGTGACTATCTAATCATTAGCAGAGCACCATAATTTTGACACAAGCATACCGTTGCACTATATATATATTTTTTTTAAACCAAAGAAAGAGAAAAAGCAGCTGAATGAGAAATAATGAAAACGTTCTGTGATGGCTCTGGCATACTCAATCCGGGAAGTAGAGTTCATCCTCAAAGTCTGATGGATCACCCAGAAGGTGGTCAGCTAAAACGCTTGATTCTCACCAATCATCCTCTTTCTCCTCTTGTGTTGTTTTACGAATGATTTTTAAAATCAAATTAAAGTACAAAGAAATACTGATGCATGCCCTAGCAAACAAACAACAACACCCCTATTCAATAGTTTTAAAACTTACCTGTGTGATTTCTCAAAAAGAAAGTTGTTAAATAAAAAG
Source organism: Pleurodeles waltl (assembly GCF_031143425.1). Taxonomy (NCBI): domain Eukaryota; kingdom Metazoa; phylum Chordata; class Amphibia; order Caudata; family Salamandridae; genus Pleurodeles; species Pleurodeles waltl. Next base: position 685,313,237 of record NC_090439.1, read on the forward strand.
GTACTTCCAGGAGATAAAGAAAATGATCCTTCCATCTCGAAAAGTGAAAAGTGACCAGGGGATGGAGGAGGCTGCTGGACTGGAACAGCAAGTTGGAGTCTCTGGCATACTTCCTTCCTGTTTGAAAAAAAAGGTTTCTCAACCTGAAAAACAAACTGCAGGGTCCACTGGAGAAGAAAATCTAACCAACAAAGCTCTTTTTGACTAGATTTAGTGGCATGTTTTGACCGCCAGTATGGCTGGAAGCAATGCGAAAGAATGCAAAGCCTTGCGCACACTTGCTATTGGCCCATGAGAATCATCAGACTCGTGAGAGGGCCAAAACCCAATCTTGCAAGCGTGAAAAACTCAGCTCTGTGCCAGAGCACGGAATTCGGGAATTCCACACTACTCCACGTAGCGTGGAGTGCTCAGATTCTGCAAGCGCCACCGGTAGACCAGAGTTCTAAACCCAGGCCTATCCAAAACCAAATTTAAGGCCCAAAGGAGGTCCTTTGCATCCCAGGAGACTTCTTCCCAGATTCTCCTGCTAACTTTCTCCTTTAATGTTTTCTTTGCATCATCCCAGAGCCTGCTCTAGACCTGCTCCATATCTGATTCATTTTATGTTTGATTAGTTCCTCACATTCCCTCCTGCAGCTTTTCAGGACTTGCTGTCCAATGGGGTTCTCATGATGCGGTTTTATCATTCTAGCTACTTCCTGTTTTAGTGTTCAGAGCAGCACCTTACAGTCCTTTGGGTAGATTTTAGGAGTAGTTCATTAAGCGTCACCAACCGGTTTGTGGTTTGGGCAGGCTGCTTTAGTCCATGAAGGACTAAGTGGGTCATGGCCACTTTTTATGCTGCTCTGGACACTCACATCTGAAGCAACGAGCCCCATTTCCATGTTGATTGGGACAAAGCCATTAAAACTATTTCTAGTATCTTTGGTGTAAGTATTTCTGATTGGAGTTTCTATCTCAGTTATCTTAGCTGACCCATTTTTTCAAACATTTCTCCATTTTAGGTTTGCCCCAGGTATCCCAACATGCTTTCCTCTTCCACCAGCTCTTTGTCTGCTCATTGGTGGTGAGGCATTTTATGAAAATTATTTTAATGCCTTTAATGACATACTAGGCATGATTATTCTGGGTTTTTCTCTAGTCTGCTACGGCTTGTTCCAGGTTAGTTAGAATGGGGTCTCCTACTTCACTGTTCCTCCATGAATGGTACACGTTGAAGATATCAAGTCAAATTCAATTGATTTCCAGAATGATAGGTTGCAAATGCTAACCATAATGGGTTATATAAACCATCCATTGGCATCTCATCCAAGGACATTGTCTCTTGCAGCAGTCATGTTTTGTAATAAAGGAGACCCATTCACTGTCCCCTAATTTTGTTTTTATCTGACCATGTTCTAGCTTACTACATTACACAATGTGCTTCTTTCTTGAGTGCCTACTACTATCTGCTTTGGGGAGTCCCTCTCAAAGGGCCACATGGTTAGGAGTAAATCCGAGGGAGGCATAAGTTAAGACCTAACCTTATCCAAGTCCATTCTCCAAACTGAGGGATTCCCGTTCTTCTGTTCTCATCGTAGTGTCTTGTACCATTACATTCTTCCTTCCATTTAAGGTATGAAATTTCACTATTAATTTTTCCCTTCAGTGTGAGTTTTGAGCTTGGGCCAAGGAATGCTCTGAAGGCACCAATATTTGTTTTAATTTGTGTTTCTGTTCTTCCCGCGCTCTAATGACATTGTTGAAAACATTTCTTGTGTAGCAGGCTTCTTTTTGTGGGACTTGCCTTTTGAAGGTGTAAAACACATTTGCATTTCCAGTCCTTTGAAAGATCTTGAAACCCCCATTTTGCATATGTAATTCTGTCATTTTTGTAGTTCTAATCCTTACTCTGCTAACATTTTGCAACCTATCTGCAGTTAACACATGCTTAAATTAAGACGATAATTACAATAAAGGGGTTGACACATGCAAACTATTTTACTCCAGACATATTTTGTGTTTCTGTTTGTTTCTTGAGGCATACACATTTGTGTACAAATTACTCTTGTGGGATACCCTTGTGCGACCAATAGAAGCTCTGAGAATTGAATTAGCACCATAGAGCAGCTTGACTATATGCAGCTGACCCTCCATCTTTTATAGGTACCCATTCAAAGGCTAGGCTTTGTCACATAGTTTTAGCATGACCCTAATCACAGAGATAGGGTAAGCCATGACCAAGGCAAGATCCCCAGAGTGAGGCTGCTTTTGATTATTACTCTCGTGTATGTTGGCCCAGAGACTTTCCTGGGACCCTCCGTGACCACTCCAATAAAGTACTTAATAGAGTATCCTAAAGGTTCACCACCTTCCAGGTAAAAATCCTTCAGTGTGTCTTCCAAGGTCTCTTTGCCCGTTTGTATACCCCTGTGGGGTTTTGTGGGGTTCTCTGATTTGAATGAAGCAACACTTATACAAGAAAGGTAACACACCATTTACCGGTTAGTAATGGGTTTCACATTTGGTAATATAGCACCAGTATGGTAAAACACACTTTCTCGTGGATGGCTCCTAAACTAAGCCTTCACCTTATGTAATTATAGGTGAATTTATGTCTGTTGTGACTCTGACGTTTTCATTTATTTTTATACTGGAACACACCACTACATTATTGACAAACCTGCCCTCATCAACATTTCAAACAAATTCCAAGATTCCAACCTACATTTTTAAAGAAATATTCTCCTTGTTCATCTCCTAAAATAGTTTATTTTTCCTCTGGAAATGACAGTAACCACGATTCATCAGATTTGAATGCTCATTAGACCAAATGCCTTGACAAAGGGCCTGATTTAGAATTTGGCGGCAGGTTACTCCATCAGAAACTTTAATCGATATCCCCTCTGCCGTATTACAAGTGCGACAGGCTATATTGCTCTTGTAATAAGGCAGAGAGAACATCTATCACGTTCGTGACACAGTAACCTGCCACCAAACTGTAGATCAGGCCCAAAGTCTTGAGGAATGACACTGAATATTCACTGTAGACTTGCAGCAAAATTACACCACTATTTTTAGTGCTTGTCAACTATATCTGAAAAAGGCTATGTAGCAGTTTAAAATCGGTGTATGGTGCAAGGTTGCACGTATTAACAATGTTGTCATAAGCAGAGTGATAATCATGATGAGATACATAAGGTGAAGAGGACAGGGAACTAATATTCCTAAATCATTCCCTAATTCATTCTCTTACATATACTTCCATAAAATATTGATTGAAAATAAAGAAGCGCCAAAATCTGTACATTGAATATTCTGTTTGCAAAACCATCAGGTGTAATTTCATCTTTAGTTATGTGTAAACTGGTCATTAACACACTTGATGATGAATAACAAAACACAGTACCGAAAGTAGATTTTACAAATGTCCCGAATGTGTATATGGTGCATTCACACTTACCAGACATCATAAGCATTCATACACAAACGTTAAGTAATTGCTACACATTCCCAAGGTAATATAATGACAAGCAAAACACGTAATCATCATAGAACATTTAATATCTTTCTAAAAAACTTCATGGAACACACGAACAATCAAAACAACAACAGACCCTTGTTAATAACAGAATAACAATCACCCACAAAACTAGTTAAATTAACAAATTCAAAGTACCCCAATTAAACCCAGAACTGCTTCCCAAATCAGCACACCATCCATCCTAATATCAAACACAAACCAAGAGCAACATAAAAAACATACATATTTCTGAAGTACACAACTATGGACTACATGATAGCTTGAGATTGATTTCTCCGCTTACATGCCCATGTAGTCGTCCCATGCAGCAGACCCCTGTAGCCAATGCTTGCTTAAAATGGTATTTGGCCTGCCACAGCACCTGGGACCACATTGAAGCATCACTCACACCAGTTGCGCGTTTAATATAAACATACAAAAATAATTTCCTTTTAAGAATATAGTCATCAAGTTAGCACATATGTATGAGACAGTTGCGAGGAAAATTAACAGGGTAATAGTTGTTGTATAGAATATGAAAATCACATGCATGGTCTGTAACAGGCTTTTCTGATTTCACAATTTAAGCAGTAATTAGGCATCAGCATGATCCGTTGGCCAGAGTTATTCTAGCGCACTCACTTCCCGGTAGTCTTCAGTATGACAGAAGTATTTCTTTACAAAAAATCGGTGCTCAGCGAAGGATGGGGAACATGCACTCAAACACTCCTCAAATTAAAACTAAAATCCAAAATCTTGTAACAAGAGTTGCAGGCACTCCAAAACAATCATCAAACGTCAAGAGGATTAACGTAGATCTTCTTTATTGGTATATGTTTCTCAATCTTCGATCAGCATGTGGCCAACTTTTGTTTTACCACATAGGTAAAACCAGTGACATCATCATGGCATTTAGTATAGATAATAGTAGGTCCTCCAAATAAGTATTAATTTGTCGTCTCACAGAGGTGTCTGTGTAAACCTCAGGTCAATATCCCTGTTGTTTAAGCACGATTAACTGTTTGTATTCCCCCAGATTTAGAGCTACATGCGTAATTGTCTGAAGGTGAGGTGCATTTTGGCAAGGTCTGTATTAAACCTGCAATTGTTACGATCAGGCCTCATAATGCCTAAAGCATGAACATGAATGTTGGCATATTGCAAGGTGGTGTTGTAGGTTAACATTACATTTTAATATATACTATGATGTGGATATTGCTAGCGTATTTTGCACATTTCCAAACGGTATGGCCTTTACAAGTTAAAGAAAGCATTGTGACGTGAAATCGCAATGTTGCCTAATGCATGGTGGGCCAGTGACTGCATAAGACTCTCTACTTCTACATATATATCTTACTACAAAGGTTACAGGCTGTAGGTGGCATATAAGCACAAGCTTATATTATCCTTTTAGATCAGCCAATTCATGGACAACAAAATCATCAGAAGTGTGTGGAAATATGCACCAGTTGAAATTGAACATAATGATTGTTCACTTAAGTCTTCATAATTTGGGGAAAAAAATAAGTGATTGCTTTACTAAAGAGAAGATTTGTATCTGGTTATTTAGTAGATGTTCAATGCATGAATGAAAGAACTGCACTTATATACAGCATAATTTTCTAAACTATTGATGGTGATTTCTGGTGGGTCCTGAACAAGCGATACATAAAGACTCTTTTAGCTTTTGTATTGATCTTGTCACATTTGCTGTGTTTCAAAGACAGAGGTCTGACAAGCATCTTGGCACAGAACAGTCAGTCTTAACTTAGAGGCAATGTGTAAAGTATGTATGCCGCACTTCAAACAGTGATAAAGTATAAACACAACACAAGAAAAATCTGACGCCAATTTAGAAAATTAGTACACAATTCAATAAATAAATCAAGAACAAAATGACAAAACCCATTCAGTAGAACCAGAGACTTGCAATTTTAAACATTAAGGTGAAAATAGCACCAAAAAGACCAAAGCACCACCGGGAGAAAGTCACAAGTTCAGGCTGACAGTAACAGAGCAGAGGTCGGATACAGGGACCGGGTTAGTCCCACTGAAAAGTTACCCTCTCAGTCCATTGTAAAAATTCCCGTTTGTGGAGAAGGGGGCTGCGAGTACCAATGAAGTATCGCAGATGATCGTCAATGTGGCGCAAAGTGCAGGCCTGGCATTGCAGACAGTTGTTGCTGTAGCATGAAGATCCTGTTGTTGTTGTGGGTGGAGGGCCAAAGCTTCATGATGGCGCTTTCTGCTAGTGGTCGATAATGTAATGTGAAGGGTTGGACTGACAAGCTGCAAGTTGTTGACACCTATGCAATCATTTGCAGTTGTGATAAGCCCAAGAATGTAAATCCGGCTCCACTGAGGCCACACCGAGGGTCCAGGAAAGAGAGGCACTACTTGGGGGCTGGGGGCTTACAGCTGGATCTGGGTGCTGATTCAGGTGGTTGGGAGCCTGTTATTTCCCTGTGGCTCTGAAAAGGAATCCAGCTGACTAGCACCTGAAGTCACTCTGGGAGTCCTGGGTTCTCTCTGACGCAGACGGGAGGGCAGCAAGGCAACAAGGCAGCAATAAGAAAGGCACCAGTCCAGCAAGGCAGTTGTCCAACTGGGCAACAGTCCAACAGAGTGGCAGTCCTTTCAGCATCACAGCAGTCCTTCTTCCTGGCAGAGTCTCCACTGGTCCAGAAATGTTGATGCTTATGGTGCAATAATTATACCAGGTGCCTCCTTTGAAGTGTGAGAAGCTTCCAGAGGTTTCCCTTTGAAGTGCCCAGATTTCCTGCCTCCCCTTCTACTGGGGATGTGTAAACCTTTCTGAGGAATTAGGACAAAGCTTATTCAGGTGTAAGTGGGGGTGTGACTAACTACGTCCTTCTATCCTACCAGTGATGGCCCATCTAGGCACATCTAAGCTCTTAATTGTGTATGGCTGTCTAGGAGGAATACTCAGAGTCTAACTGCCAACTACACCCAGTTATGTAACCCAGAGACAAGCTGCAGGTACTAAATAGCTAAGCAGGAAAATGCCAACTTTTAAAAGTGGCATTTACAAAATTGTAAGTAAAAATCGGACTTCACTATAAAAGAGGATTTTTCAATACAATTCAAAAAACACCAAACATGAACTGTTCACTTGTTCCCATTTGGAGGTTACAGCTTATTCAACATAGTGAGGTAACTCCAAGGTTATCCAAGGAAAGAAGCAGGCCTTGCACTAGTGAAAAACAAATTTACCTGGACATGAAGAACTTAAAACTACATGTCCTGCTATTTAAATACATTGCACCCTGCCCTGTGGGCTGTTTAGGGCCTAGCCTAAGGGGAATGTATGTGTATTAAAGGTAGATGTGAGCCTGGCAAAAGCTTTATTTTGCCAGGTCAATATGGCAGTCTAATGTGACACACACAGGCTGCAATCCCAGGCTTGAGACATGTTTAAAGGGCTACTTACGTGAGTGGCATAATCAGTGATGCAGGTCCACCAGTAGCACTTAACTTACAGGCCTTCAGTACATTTAGTACAACTTTTCTTAGGACTTCCAAGTAAATTAAATATACCAATTGGTGAAAGCCAATTCTACCTTGTTTAGAGGGGAGAGCACACGCCATTTACCACTGGTTGCAATGGTTAGCAGTGGTAAAGTGTACATAGTCCTAAGGCCATCAAAAATGAATTCAGTGGAAGGTAAATGCAAAGTGTTTGTGGGTAACCCTACAGAGAGGGTGAGGTCCAACAACTGTGCTCTACAGTACAATACTTTAGTAATATATTTGCAACAATGTGATCCAAAATGCACCACCAGCTACATAATACACCATTACTATTCTCCGATTTTTAACAGTCCCTTTGACTTCAATGATGTAACTTTGATCTCAGCACCGCCCACTCTTTAAATTGTTCCAGCACCATTAATGCAAAAGTGCAGAACTATGGCCCATATTTAAGAAAAAGTAGTGCATCAGAGCTGATGCGCCACTTTGTCTGCGCCTCCCTACCGGCACCTAGCGACACCATGGTTGCGCCATATATATAATAGAGTGCACCATGGTGGTCGTTAGCACAATAGCGCCAAAAATGTTGATGCTATTGTGGCACTCTGCTTCACTAGCATCAACTATTTTGACACTAGTGTAGCAAAGTGCAAGGAGGCCCATAGAGTTCTAGGGAGCATCATTTTAGCCCCTGATCTGAGGAGGCATTAAATATTATGCCAAAAATGCCTCAGTGAAATCTGTTGGATTTCACTGCACCATATTTGTGGGCCTCCAAGCAACGGAATGCCCCCCTTGCATATTGTTAGAAATGGGGTCTTTGGATCCAATGTTACCATGTTTTAAGCGAGAGGGCATGTGCACTTTAGCACTGGTTAGCAGTGGTAAAGTGTGCAGAGTCTAAAAACCAGCAAAAACTGTATCCAAAAAGTGGAGGGAGGCATGCAAAAGTTAGGGGTGACCACCCTAAGGCTGTCAGGTCTAACACATACATTATGCCTGGCATAGGCATAATGTGGCACAAGGGTTTATGAAGTGGCACAATGTATGGATTGCCCCACTTTGTAAATGTAGCATGTGTAAAAAGCCACTTTAGCGCCACCTTAGCTTGAAAAAAATGATGCTGTGACGGCACTAAGGTGGGGCTAGGGGCTCTTAAATATGTCCATATGTCTTTAAGTCCAGTTTTAAATCAAACTCTTACAAGTATTCTCAAGCAAGACTCTGAGTCAATCTTCTGTTTCTTTTGTTGCTGTGTTTTCACTTCACTAGGCAATTTTGAATAGAAAATTTGCTCAATATACATAATCATGCAGACCCATTTAACTTGTGTGTTGCTTTCACACATATGTTAAGAAACATGGATACGGCCTAGCAGCCAGACCTGCCAACTTTACATCTAGGTAACCAGGTTTGATTTTTGGTTCTGGCTTTTGGCAACTGCCTTTGCTCCTATATTATGTAATGTGATCTAGTGCTCATGTAAAGATTTCCAATGCCCTTTAGCAGTGTTTGTGCTGTATAAGAATGCAGTATAGATGGAGACAAAAATCCACCACTGCGCCTCATATTAACACAACAATGGATATGAGACCTTACCACATACTCTGCTGCAGAAGGGGTTTTTCAGATCTGCTAAAATCACTGGTATGAATACCAAGATTTTTCAGACACCTTAGGACTTAGAAAACAGATTCCATAGGCCAGCACCCCACAGAAAAGTGTTCCAGTTCCATTGCAGTTCACCATCTGCCACGTGTATGGCCAGATCAATATAATGGCCATGGTTTGATAAAGACAGAGCAAAGTTGTGACATTTACAAACAATTTCTGTAATGCAGAAACCCAAAAATTTTAAAGTTATGTGTTTTTGGTAATGCATAACATTTTGAAAGCGTGTCAACTATAATATTAAAACATCAAGTCTGCTAAAGCTAGGTGGGTAATGATAGTTTGTTGGCTCAGGATTCTGAAAAGTGGAGAAGTATTGAAGTTATTCCTGAATAGAGAGGAAAGAAGTTTCAGCATGGAGGATGTTGGGAGGGCATTCCTGTGACAAACAGTTTGTAAGTAAAAGAAGTGGCATCCTAGCCAAGCTTTTTATACGAGGTGCTTTAACTAAGAAGACTGCAGGTGATTGAAATGGTCTGCTGGGAACACAGATGCACATAAGAGCATGATGACAGATTCACAGGGCTTTCATTACTTAAATATTTAGCTTTATGAAGCCTACGTAGGTTTTGAGTGGTCAGAGATTAAGCACCTTATAGAAACTCCTATGAAAAGGTGAGCCATAAAATTACCAATAAGCTAGTTTTGTTGCATGAGTTATTTGTGAGCCTACACAGAGGGACTGCCCATAATCAGTGGTTGTCAGAATGATCATGTGGACCACTGTCTTACATGTGTCAAATAGATGACAGAGAATGTAAGGGATTATATTACAAAGTGGAAGGACATGGAGATACTAAAATTACTTTGATCATGAAAGGGCAGCAACTTATGAACAATGTCTCCCACATGTCTGGTAGATTTGGATAGAGTAGGAGCAAAGAGAAATTCTGAGAGCCACCAGAGATGACAACATATAAAGGAAAGTCCACCAAACACATGCACCCCGTTTTGTTGCCACTGAGATTAAGCACATTATCCTTCATTCAGTTGTGAAATGATGAACAGCAGATCCAAAAACACTTTCTCAAATTGCCTGAAATTTAATAGAAAAGATGACACTCTGTGTGTTATCAATGTAATACCTTATTTCAGGGTGTGATAAATGCTAACCATTGTGGTGCTGATGACAGACCGTTGTCAGGCTTTAGAGATGACTGATTTAGGTAGAGAAAAATAAGGAGAAAGGAAGTCTGCCTCAGTATGTTTAGGAATAAAGGAGGACAGAAAGAAAAAAGCTTTGTCTCTAATTCCTGTGGAGGTTAGATGGGTGGACACAGTGGTTTATTTTATGGTGTAGATGTGCAGCCTCACTGTCCAGTCCAGGTCCAGTCAGGGTTGCTGCTAAAACCATGGCTCAGTGGTGGATACCTATGGCTCAGAGCAGTCACACTTTATCGAAAGGAACAAGTGTAAAGCATTAAGAAGTAGCAAAACACAAACAAAACTTAAAATAAGAAGAAAACACAACAGAAAAGAAATCTGGCACCAATTTATAAAAACAAGTTGTGTTTTTATCTTCATAGACACTCCAATGACAAATAGCTTATTGAAGGTTCTGGAGATATGAACTTCTAGAGAAACAATAAATCACAGATTTTTGCTTAGCACAATAAAACATTGTAATCTACCACAACTTGTGGTTAAGGGTTAGCCATAAAATATAACTTAAAAATAGCAGTGGGCAGAGCTCGCAGAGTTCCACTCAGTGGGATTCCATGGAGTTATCTTAAAACTCCATGAAATTCCGCAGAGGTCTGTGTGCGGCGGAATGGCGCCCAGTCCTATTAATAAAACCATGAAAAACTAGTGTTTACAAGCGGTAAAGACCTGAGAAAAGTCAGAAATGTAAAGGAAGAGCATTGTGACGTCACATTGAAGGTTTAACAAGTACATTGATGCCATGAGATATACAACAAAGTCATTTGGTTCCAAAGTTTTTTCATCAGTTTCGTGAGATGCAGTATTCTAAAAGGGGAAAGAGGGAAGATCACTCACCCGCGGTTGAACCGTGGTGCAGAAGGAAAACATATCAGTGATGGATTACTTAACACCTCAAGAAACTTTAAAAATGGTCTAAATCCCAAAAACCTTGCTCCCCTCTCCTTCGCAGTGCTCCTAGCTGCAGCCAGTCACACAAAATGGCTTCCCGTGGTATTTAGTATGTGAACACTTCCGGTTATACTGACACTGTCACGGACCGTAACTCTCTTCTTGCTGTGTAAACACCCCATTCCTCGTAGATGAGTAGATGCTCCCACTGGTTCTCCTGCTGCACACTCTGACGTGGTCACCATAGTTCCGGATGTTGGACGACACTATCTTGCTCATTGGTGGTGGGGAGTTTACTTTAAAATGTTGGCGGTTTCTCTTGCGAGCACGCTAAATAAATATTATATTCTCGGTGGACAGGGGTGTGAAGGCTTTAGAGGTTCTCGATTCTACCTTCCACGATAACTTTGATCCCTGTTATCTTTGCCATTTGGTATCTTCCAAGGTTGAGCCCTGCAGTATGCACGGTCTAAGGTTGTGGGGCCTGCGTAGTGTTGTTCAGTATAATCCAGCCAGTTAAAGAAATAGGGGAGAAGCAAGTTAAGAGACTGGAATGTAGGTGTTGTAGGGATTTTGCATCTTGGTGACAGTAGGTGGTCTTGTCTGTAGTTCAATTACACAGCTTCCTTGCAGAAAGTGCATGCACTGTGCACCGTACCCCTATCAACATTAGGGGTGGGTGAACATGAGCAGAGCGGCAGTGAACTCCACTCTGCCACCAGCTGGTGGAGTGCTTTTTGCCAAACTTCACGCTACACTTGGAGTGCAGAGTACCAAAACTCTGTGAACTCCACCAGCAAAGCGAACTTCGCCTCCCACCCCTACTAAGAAATAGCCATAATGGTACTCTTGTGGCGACCAGCTCTGGCAGGGAGCCAGTCATAGGAATCGAAAAGGTCCAACAGAACAGTTACCACACAAGAAAAGCAGTCTGCAGTCCAGTCCGGTTTGAGGGTCTATAGATGAACCACTATAGGAATCAATGAAGTGGTCCAGATGCAAGGTACACAGGATGCTGATGATGCTCAAGGATGCTGAGGATGTGGAGTTGGTGTTTGGGGTCTTCCTGTGGCCATTTCGAAGTCAACAATCACAGTGGGGTGTGTTTAGCCTCAAGGTCAGTGTCCCTTGAAGTTTGGGTGAAGTCCAGCTAAATACCAGTTGTCACTGGTCTACTGGTCTCCAAATACTGTGACTCCAGCGGTTTCCTTTAACATACAGTAACATGTGTGTTGGACAACCAAACTACACTCCCAGGTTCAGCAAACACGGGTGCAACATTTGAGGAATCAGAGTCAGTCTCCTAGGCTGAACTTCTGCAGCCAGTGGAAATCAGGCATTCTTGGCTACCGACTAACCAAGGCAGGATTCTTCAGCTTTTATGGCCCTGTGAATGTAGCAGGGAGTCAGCCAAGTGACTCTTGGAGTCACCTTCCCTGGCTGGGGCTTGAGGAGGATTTTCTCCTGATCAGGGTTCAACAAGCAGTCTTCTCTTTGCTAGCCCATGGAGCAGCTAGTGTAGTCCATTCTGTGGTGCAGCCTCACTTTGCGGTGTCCATGGAACAGCAGGGCAGTCCTTATTGAGTCCTTCCTCTAGTTCAGATGGGATCTGAGATATGGGTGCCAGAGGTATTACTTGTATGCCCATTTCCTGCTCTTGTGGGGATTCGGCCATTATTAGCCAATGGGCTACCAGGTCTCCTCCAGTCTAGTGATGACTTCCTGTGAAGTGTAACATCTAGATAGTCCAGCCAGAATGCCCTATTCTTTCCATTTCCAGCATGGCAGAACCGTTTTCTTGGTGTATGGAGCTAAGTAGCCCATCTGAAAGGTGTGTCTACCTGTGGGCTACACACCCAGGGAAAAAAAACAGTTTCACAACAGTTTCCCATTTTCTGTACCTGGTATAATTCTGTCTGCTAAAACAAAAGAGCAGCACCTTTCATGTGTGAAAACCATTTGCCCTTCAAAAGTGGCTTCCACTTTGAAGCTTGCCTTTTGGGCCCACACCCTATTTGGCCACCCTGCAAGCAGAAGGTCACTCTTCCAATGGTAGGCCCTTTGTGTTCCTTCTTGAGAGTCATTTACACCCCTTCCCAAGGAGGCAGAAGGCTGTCTTGAAGTCAGCAGCTGATGCAGCCATAAACGTTTACTGGAAACTTTGGGCAACAAAGTGGCAACTAAATTGCCGTTGGTGCAAAGGTTACATTAAATTGAACATTGTCCGGTTTAATGCATCAATCCTTTTGATACATTAAATTATCATATTTAGTAGTGCCATTCACAAGTTTGCATTGCTGAGTTATCAGAGTCTAAAATCTGTACTCTCCAATGTGGCTAGTAGCCTTTCCACAGTAATATGAGGTCTTTACTGTCAGGGCGAATATAGTTATTAAAACACATGTCCATCTTTTGAATACAGTGCACCCTGCCTTTAGGGCTCATTAGGCCTGCCTTAGAAGTGACCTACAAATATTAAATAAAGGAAGTTTTGGGCTTTGCCATTTCTTTAAATGCAAGTCAAATTAGCAGTGTAAATCTACTCTGCAAGTCAGCAATGGTGAGTTTGGAGTAGTACTTTGTTACACCCATGGTGGCACAATAACTGATGCAGTTCACGAGAGACACTTAAACTTACAGGCCCTACGTACCTGTGGTACCATACATTAGGGACTTAGAAGTAAGTTAACTTATGCAAATTGTTTGTGAGCTAATTAGACATATACCTTTTTAAGGGTCCGAGCACTAGCACTGAGGCCTTTCTGGCAGGACTCAGTGCACTTTCAAAGTCAAAACATCAGCATCATCAGTCCAAAAACACGAGGGTGATGATAGAAAAAGAGGCATTTTCTTAAAAAAATCATCACTCTAGTTCTAAAGTACTAAGGCCACACTATTGCCACTACATGCGATTAATCTGAGATCATTGCTGATCCCCAGAAGGAATACTTTTATGCAATGAAGCAAGGGAAAGCACTATAAAAAAGCTTGTGTAAAGGAAGAAAACTGTCTATTAACACCCCTCTTTGTGAAGGTGCAGGAAATGACAGTGAGGGAAGGGTCCTGAACATTGTTAATTGTGAGAGGGTCTGCTGGAGGTTTCCTAGGAAGGGGACCACCATGGCTTACCTACAAGAGCAGAGAAATTTGTCTTCCGACAAAGAAGATTTGCAAAGAGACTGCCATGTTGGGTCAATTAAGTCAACTGCCTTAATGGAAATGTGAACAGAAGAAGGGTCCACTGAGTAACCTGATTTGACTGAATGAACATGAGCAAAACTAGACTCTAACAAGTGAGAAGAGATTTATTAAAGCAAGAGGAACAGGACTTAGAGTCTCAGAGGAGTCACATGTCACTTGGTCGAAGGCAGTAGCAGCTGGTGACCTTTAAAAATGGTGGGGCGTAATCCTTGTCTTGAATTTCAATTAGTTTTTTCTTGAAGGATTCTCTCACACTTTCTGGCACTAAGTTTACTACATCACTTTGACTTACTCAGTCACACTTGGTCTCACTAATTCACTGATCCTCACTCATTCTACTCTGACGCACTCTGTCTCATTCAGTCCCACTCATTCGGAATTACTCAGTATTACTGTGTCTCGCACACAGTAACATTCAGTTACACTCACTGCCATTCTTCCTCACTCACATTTCATCTCACACATGCTCGTCCTTACTGTCACTCATGCTCACTCACTCTGACTCACTCCTTCACTGACTCCCTCTCACTTTAACTCACACACACACAATAACACAGATATGCTCTCAGTGCTCTCACCAGCTCTGAACAGTATCTCTGATGACTGGTACAGGCCTTTTCATGCACCTGTGTAAGCAATCAGACAATGTCCTTGCTGGACCAAAAGCCAGTCTACATTTTTTTTTTATTATACTAGATTAATACAATAAAAAAGGACCACAAGACAAGGAGTGTGTAGTGTAGCTGTGGAGTCCATAAAGGAGAGCCACCACTGGTCCAGGGACACCCATCCACCAAACCAATCAATCCACTTAATCATACATTATTTCACTTATCCACTGCAGTCTCATCCATCCATTTATCCACCGTTTTGCTCAATCTACACATTCTTTCACTCCATCCATCCATCATCTTCCTTTTGGTTCATCCACCTACCCACCATTTCACTTAGCCATTCATCCTTACACCCGTCCATTCACCCTTTGTCCCATTCATCCACTCATATATCCCTCCATTTACCCTTTCACTCAGTCATCCATCCTTTCACTCATCCATCTATCCATCTATTTATCAATTCATCAATTCACCCTTTCACTAATACATCCACCCAACCATCCATCCATCCTTTAATCCAGACATCCATCTACCCTGCCTTTTTCTCTCATCCATCCACTGTTTTACTCATTCATCTTTACATTCATCCTTTCACTTATCCACCCTTTTGCTCTTCCATCCATGTTTTCCATCCATTTATTCATCCACTCACCTATCCTTTTACACCTCCACTCATCCATCCATCCATCCTTTTACTCATTCTTCCATCCATCCATCCTTTCTCTCATCATCCATTGATCCATCCTTTCACTCCTCCATCCATTCACTCTTTCACATATCCATCTATTCATGTATCTATCCTTCCATCCTCTCTCATTGTTCTTTTACTCCCCACCCATTCACTCTTTGACTCATCCATTCATCCATGTATCTATCCATCCACCATTTCGTCCATCTATCCATCCACCCCTCCTTCCTTTTACTCCATCCATTCATTATCCATCAATCCTCTTTTTCACTCATACACTCTTTCCTCATTTCACTCTTCCATTCTTACATACATCCTTTCACTCATTCATCCATGCATATATCCATCTGCCATGTCATCTATTCTCTCATCATCCATCCTTTCACTCTTCCATCCATCCATCCACCCAGACTTCCTTTCACTCACTCACCCTCCCAAGGTCGTTATGAGCCTTAGTCTGCCTGTCTGCAAACAGGAGAAGAGAACCCCCTCCTACTGTAGCTGCTAAAGCAGGAAGGCATGTGGGGTGAGGGGCGGTTGGGTGACGATGCTCCAATGCAGCAGCTTAACTGCAGACTTACCCCTTAGTCCACTAGTGCAATTGCTGCCTGCTGCTGGTTCCTTCCCTCTCCTGGGCCTATACAGAGTTGAGATAAGGAGCAGTCTGTCTCTGTCATCCTCAGCTCCATAATGTTTTATTCAAAGTGAAACCAAATGCAGCACTAAACACCTGTTACTGCAAGGAAAGCAGCCCCCTGCACCCTTCCTACAGCTTGCCCCTCTGTGGTGATTGATGCCACCCACTCCCTTTTTGTCATCCTTGGCCTGCCCCAGCCATTGAAGTGAATGGAGTTTTGTAACTTCTCCCAAGGCCACTGTTCATGCACCCCAAAAGCAACTGGATCAATTGCTTTCTAATTCACCCCTCTCTCTTCCATGATGTCACTGCTGTAGTTTGTGCCTGCAGGTCAAAGAAAATCTCATGTGGCTGACGCTTATGCAGTAGGACATATGCAATGTTCACTAGAGTTCACCCAAGAGATGCAGCACACTGTCTCGGAGCAGTCATTTCTTTTCAGCTGCTCTTTGTTTTTTTAGGTTGAGCATGCAAACGCTCTGATCTGTTGTAATCTATATGTGGGCTTATAACCGTGCCCCACTGACCGCCAACACTATCCCTCGTTTGTGGGCTTGCATATGAAAATCCTGTGTTACCACTGGTAAATGCTTTACATTTGTCTCTCCTTGGGGCAGTTTTGTTACCGCCTTGGCCATCAACCCTGTTACATGGATAATTGCACGATTGCCGATGTGTTTGACTGCGAGCAAACTTCCTTTTCTTTTTGTGTCTCTCCTTCGCACTCACGCTCATGGCGGCCGTGGCACTTTGAATCGGCTTGCTTATGTCAACTTTTCATTTTAAATTTAAGTGGCAAGAAAAGTCCAGTTAGGAATTTACAATGTTAACAGCTCTAACGCGAGACCCATTGCATCGCAAATGCTTGTTTCCATGTTCTTGCCTCTCTCTGGATGGTGGCAGGGCAACACCTTTTGTGCCCATGAACAGCATTCGCCCCTGGTTGAAGGCTGAGAAAAATGTGAGACCCTGTTTTCACAGTACGTAGACAGAGAGTTAAACAGAGCTTGGAAGTGCTGAAGTGGTAAAAGCCTGGCCAAGGCAAGGTTCTTGACAGTCTTAAAAACCTCACTAAAAATTGTTTGCTGTAGTGGCAGTAAAGTAAAAGTAGTGTATTTTTCTTTTATAATCTTTAATTGAGGTTGAGCTATAGTCAAATTTCCAATATCTTTCTTTGGCAAATGCTACCACGGTATTTTTTTATTGTATTCTGATTGGTCACATTTTTACGGCTTTATAATTGAAACATACAGGCTGGTTTCAGTGTTAAATTTGTGCTTGTTGTGTACGGTGCTGAGCACCGGCACTTATTTTTGAGGGCCGGGGCTTATTCTTCTCCCTCAAGCATTTGCTGCGAGCAAAAGACACATATGGGGAAGATGGATGAAGGGAAAAAAGAAAAACCGTCACAAAGAGAGAAAGTAGAAAGCTGCAAGAGTGAGCTGAAGGGGCAGGGAGTTGTTTTTTATGGTTTGAAGAGGCTCGAGATGGCTTCGGGATTACGCTGCTTGAGTATTTCATGTTCACACATTTAATTGCAGCAGCCTCGTGTTTAAGAGGAGGGCTTTGAGCACCAGCACCTTTTTTTTACAAATTAAAAACTTACTGGTTTATACTGAGGATTAATGTGAAGATGTAGCTCACATACATAACGTGGAAGTAAAAAAGCACTAGAAAACGAAACATGGGGAAATATCACAAGTAGTGTCTTAAATGATGACACATGAGTGTTTAATATGTTTGTCAAAATGACTGCAGCACTGCAAAAAGTCAGTTTGTTATATTATTAGAAAACAGAAAATAACCAGCACGAAGGACAGCAAAGCAAGTGCCAATTCATAAAAGAAGACAGTTAATGCATGTTTTTGTACCATAGCTGGATTTGCAAATATCGTAGCAATCATTATATGCACCTAAATGCAAATTTTAGAACTAAACGCATAACAACATTATTTCAGGACCATAATAGTAAAATAATTATGTAATTCAGATTGCTTATGCCAGCATCGCTGCGCCTATTCAAGACATAATTCCACTGTCAATTTGCAGCTGTACCAGGATTCCTTCGGCCAGTGGTTAATTTGTAAATAAAAACGTGCCGGTGCCCAAAACTGCTCTGAAACATGTGGCTCCTGCAAATAAATGTGTGAGTACAGACTATTGAGGCAGCTTAATCTGAAAGCCATTTCGGGCCTCTTTAATCCATTTACAGCCACTCACTGCTCCTTCAGTTAACTCCTGCAGCTGCCTCCGTCTTTTGCTTCCTTGTCTTTCCCAAATGTGTCTTTTGCAGTAAATGCCTTATGCAGTGAACTAGGGCCCATATTTATGGAAAATGACACACAACTGCGTCAGCACAGTTGTGCATCATAGTTTTTAACGCAAGCTACTGTCATTCCCTAGCACCATCCGTGCGCCATATTTAAAAAATGATGCACAATGGTGCTAAGGAATGGGCAGCGTTCAAAAAATTACGCTAGCCAGTGATGGACGGCGTTAGAAAAAATTATGCTAGTGGGCTAAAAATGACGCTAGGCTGATTAGTGACAAACAATCTTCCGCTAGCCAGCCTAGCGTCATTTTCCGGTCGCACAAGCAGCCATGGAATTACTCCTGTCTAAGAATAGACAGGAGCTGCTACCACTACCCTAATGTCCAACACAGGAGACCTGTCTCCCCAGGATAACCCCAACAGAACCAGTGCCAGTCAGGAGGCCCCATCTAAGAGGCCCCCAGCGGCACGTAACAGACAAGTTCCCATACTTACAGAGAATGGGCTCCTCCACTTGTAGTGTCCCTGTGGCGTGGGTGGTGGTGATGTAGGGGGATGGGGTGGGCCTCTATGTGCCCAAAATAGTGACACCATGGTGGACTCCATGGTGTTTGCACTGTGTTTCCCTCTGGAAATGTGCCCACCATCACTTTCACGCCTGTTCTGATCAGGAGTTAAATTTTTACACTAATTGGCCTTCGCGTTATTTTTTGAGTCTGCCTCAGTGTGCGTTGTTTTTGCATCAGGAGGTAAATATGGCACTGGAGGGCTAGTGTCATTTTTTGGAAGGGAACACCTACCTTGACTATCATTGTCGCAATATGACGTAAGGTGGGTTGGTGCTTCCAAGACATGATGCTTACTCAGATATTTTGACACTAGACTGGACTAGCGTCAAAATCTAGATATGGAGTTAAGTTAGCGCTGTTTTAGCATAAAACAAAAAGGACGCTAAGGCAGCGCAAACTTTCCATAAATATGGGCCTAAGTGCCGGCCCTCAAAAATACATGCCGGTGCCCCCACACCAGAAACCACTGGTTCAAATTAAGTCCTGACTGCAACCCCTTCACCTCACTGCGCTCCACCTCCAGGCTGACCATGGAGTGTGTGGCAACAGGTCGTGGTACTCCTAAATGTGAACCACAGGAGAAAGTGCTACAAGTTAAGGGACGGACTACACTTTCTGAATAGTTGCTAAGTCATTCTATGTTTTCGCCTGACAGAGCAATAAAACAAATGCTCGTCTACTTCTAGTTGCATTTCAGATTTCTATAGCTCTCAAATCAC
This sequence comes from Pleurodeles waltl, assembly GCF_031143425.1. NCBI lineage: Eukaryota > Metazoa > Chordata > Amphibia > Caudata > Salamandridae > Pleurodeles > Pleurodeles waltl. Next base: position 685,332,657 of record NC_090439.1, read on the forward strand.
TAGGGAGTGTCCAAGTTCTTTAGGTCGAGAATTTTTCGCCTTTACCCTCTCTCAATTGCTCCATTACAATAAAGATGCTTCTCATCATCGGTACAGGTTTATATTAGCTTATTCTAAAATTGAGATATAAGTAAAGCTAGAAATCTAACTACAGTGGTGACTGCTTAAGATCCTCAACGCAGCCAGCAACGTTAACCAACTTAGCAAAGTACTCTTTCCAGTGGATAGAGGTTAGGACATTTATTTCAAATGCAATAATTCCAATGAATTAATGTATAATGCATGTATGATAGAGAGCTGCACGTCAGCAGCTAAAAGCTCGTTTTGGAATTTTTGGTAGGTCTAACAATAACTTACATTTTCTTCTACAATATAAATTGCTAGCATAGCTATAGCGTTCTCCTCTAGCAATGGTTTATCAATCATGGGCTCTATTTATTCCCCACTGATTGCAAGTTAGATGACCTCTATTCCTGCTTCTGTGGTGGAACAGTGATCAATTAGCATTTCCGCCTCTTGTCAAGACTTTCCAGTTAGGCCAAATAACAGCTGCAGGTTGGCAGTGTAGATGTGGACCCCCATTGCTCTGGTGACCACTGTGCGATGTTGAGGACAGAGTGGGATCCTTGTTGCATCGCACATACTGATGTTACATTTGAGGCTTTGCAGCCCTCAGTGCAGGCTCAGTATGTTCTGTCTTGCCAAAAGGATGTGAAATATTGTATAGCATTATTTGGCACCCCTGCAACCATACATAATGAGCTTCAGGGATGATAAAATGTGTGACATGGTGAGTATATGCACTCGTATTGCATTGCGCGGATCTGCATCTATTAGTTGGGCCTTCATTTAAATGAGTGCTGATTCGGTACCTGTACTAGTCCGTAAACTGAACTGCAATCTCTCTTTTATCAGGACAGGGCCTAGCTGGAATGTGATATGGCTCTCCAGTATATTTGCCACAGGTGTCGCTAGGCTATTGGCCTTAACCAAAGGAGCTCAGGTACCTTTATGTCTCTGGGGTGATCAATGGTAGTTCAGAAAACCGGGGATTCTTGCCTGTGAACATTAGCTAACGACTACTATAAAACAGCTGGGATAGTATTAACCAGCATTTCACTCAAATACTCCCCACTTCATGAGGGTGTCTTAAGGTTAAGTGTATATTTAGGAATTCCTAATTCAAAGTTGGATTTATTTCAAAGGAAATGTATAAAAACCTGCTATTTATCATGTTTTTGTGAATGGGTACTAATGATCAAGTGGCTCGATCTGTATCAAACCTGTTCCTTGTCTTTCTGCATCTTTTTATGGGGCAGTTTCTGACAACCACTGGAACCGCCCATGAAGAGAGTATGGGCTTCTTCTGTCGTATGAGGAACGTTGAATAATTTCCTAGGGTTTTTTGTCATCCGCTTTCCTTGAGTAATAAGATATTGTTGGTTAGTAAATTCGCTCCTCCGTCACATTATAGACCTGCAGTCAAGCAGTTAAGTGAACATCTGTGGACATCGCACCATCCTTGTGATAATGTGATTTGTGAATTTAACTACGGCGGCTTAGAGGCAAACCGTTGTGCTATACATAGTCAGTCACACATCTCAGAATTATGGAAAGGTTTGCAGTGCAGTCACTACCCAGCAGTGCACTGGGGATCTCTTGTGACCTTGGAAAAGCTACAGTGTTAACAACTAGTCTTTGATGGTCTGCCGACAGACATCCCGGCTATGTAATCCCATCCTTGCATCCCTGACAGGATTCATCATCGTGCACATCATCAGTCCTCCATCAAATGGCTCCACACAGCAGAGCTAAATTGAACGTCTCTGGCTCTGATCAATGGCGCTTCCAAGCTGACTTTCATAAGGCGCTTTGCTTAACGGTACCCGTTAGTGAGGTCCATCAGAGAGTTACAGGGATAATGCTCCTCACAATATTCCCACCTGAGAGAGCACAAGATGTAACCAATCTTTAAGTCTATCCCGATTTTATGCCGCCCTCGAATAGTGGTATGTCTTGGGGCATGCTCCATTTTGGATACTTCTGCTGCGCATGCCACGTGATAAAAATATTATTTCCTTTCCAAATGTGTGCCCTCTGAAGCAATGGCAGGCAATATTAAAGAAGAGAGTGTAGGGTAGTTTCAGTAATTCTGACATTATGTTAACTCCCTAGAGATGGTCTCACATCGGGGAGTTGAGTTGTTAGTTGCCATTGCATTGTGTTTTATGGTCATTCTTTTGTCCTTGAGATCGTTTGGTGCTGTTCATTTCCTAGCTTCCACTGATATGATTGTATTTCTATCATATGTTAGTGATGATGGTCAGCCAGTAATGTTTTTAATAGTTGGTACTTTGTTTCCTGGTGCAGTAAGGTTAGTGTTTGGTATTGGTTGGTTCTAGTAACATTTAATGCTACAAAATTTAATGAAGGGTGTATTTTTATGGATTGTGTTGCATATTTTTATGAGCTGGTTTCTGCAATAGAGAAACTACGCCTCCCTTTTTTGCCCTCTGGTTTATCCCTAGCACCATCTTGGGTGATCGCAATGACTGGGTGTTACTAATTTACTGAGTTAGAACAATTATGTTGCACAACAGACTGACCTGCTCCTGGGTACTAGAAACATGGGGCCCAGTGTACAAAACACTGGTCTCAAAATACTCGTAACAAATTCTGACCAGTATTTTTTGACCAGTGTGGAATTTTGCAAACTGACCCATGTGCTGTTAGACTGGTCTGAATTGCAATGTGACCAACCTCATAAATATTAATAAAGTAGGTCACAAATTGATACTTACTCCCATTGGATGCCATCACAGGGATGGTGGTCAACTGGGAGTCTGCAACCCACCCTGTGTATGACTGCCTCTCAATAAAGACAAGTTTTTTTTAAATGCAATCCATTTTTCTTAAAAGAAACTGCTGCATTTAAAAATAAAAGTTTTCTATTTCTGAAAAACTTGTTTGACAGTTGGCAGTAGTCTTTTTTTTTCATCCACAAAGGGGAAGGTATCCCAAGGGGTCCCTTTCATTGTTGATAATACCTTACCATCACAACTTGTGAGTCTGTAAATTGCAATGCTTTGCTACCTGATTGCAGTTACAAAGCACTGATACCTTAAATATTGAATCCCAATTAGAAAATGATGCCCTAAACATGACCCTTCCAAATTACATTTGGGTGTGCATTTCTTAAGACTTTTTTTGATTCAGTAACTATTTATTGAATTGCGAAATTTGTTAAGTACACAGAAAACATTCATTTAGTGGTTGCAAAGACTGTGACTCAGTGAATTGCAATGTTTAGGAATGGTAATGACATGATATTCAGCCCATGGTTCTTTAGAAAATACAGATTTAAGTTGTCATGATCCAAAGGGAGGGCATTTTCGAATAGTGAATGGAATGAAGTTGCAAGCCAAAGGAGTCTGGCTCTTGAGCTACATTTTGCCCAGCAATAAATCAAAATCAGAAGGTTTGTATATAAAGGACTGATAGATGAGTATTCACAGGTTTTATCTGAGATAAACTTAATAGGTGCAATGAACACATTTATTTCCCATTCAGGGACATTTCAACAGAATCAAATCCCTTTAAGGTCACCAATGTAAAGACATAGCATGTTGACAGAAAAAAACATGAATTTTCTAGGTGTAGCTGGGACATTTGCATATTGTTCCTGACGTGTTTTTTTGCCAACAAGGTGGCTTTTGATCCTACCAACTCTACTTTTTGTGTCCTTATACTAGATGTTTGGAAAATGTAGAACAATAAGATTCATTGTTATTGTGTAATAGCCCCAATTTACGTGAAACTCTGCTGTGTGCATTGATATAACTATGCACCTATGCTGAAGCAGGTGTCAACTAGAAGTTATTAATGAGTGTTTATGTATTTTGAAAAACTGAATTATGTAGAAAACGAAATAACGTAGAAAAATAAAGCACACATTTGGAAAATGTGACCTTGCAGAATGGCCACCAATGTTCACGAAATGTATGAAAATGTATTAGATTAATGTAGTAATATGTCATATTTAGGGTTATGAAATATGTTCTAGCTTATTAAATTATAGGCCTTAACTTAGTGAGTGTCTTGGCCTAGTTTTGCCAGGCCTCATGCAGAAGCTGTATTTCTTAGTGTTTAATAAAATGCTGACAGAGTGAACTAAACTGTGAAAAGTCTATTGTCTTGTTAAAAGTGCTTAAAATAAGCTTTTCTGCGGGAACCGCAGGGCAGGAGATGATGACCCAGCAATGTAATGACTTGTGTGTAATGTGTGTGAGATGTACTTTCCCAGGACGCAAACAATGAAGATACTGACTGGAGATGAAGATGCAACACATTTTTTACCTGATGAGCTGGATGATGAGGACATCGTAAAGTGGACCAATCAACTTCATGTGAAGAGCAAAATATTAGAATTCATAGATCTGGTATAGAAATATTATTGGATAGTGCATAAAGGTACAATTGACTGACTAATGGGGAATTAAGGGATAGTTTAGGTGACTTTGATATAACTACGTGACAGGAGAAAATCAGACAGATGATGAGACCAGAAATCTAGAGTGACTTTGAGAGAAGAAGAGATTTGAGATTCTGTCATTGGACTTATACTCTCTGACTGAGAGTCTGACGCTTTGCTGATCGATTAATGACCTGAGGAAGACTGATTCTGCTTGCTGATCAATACCATGGATAGGTAGATATGACAATGTGACTGAAGTGCAAGTTTATGCCTTTCCTTTCTAGGTACCAACTGCTCTGTTTTAATAGTTTCCATAGCTAGATATTTTTCTAAATTTGTTTTGCATGAAGCCCAACATGCTGATGCTAATCTGGGTTAGATGAGGGTATTCACATGATGACTGACTAATTATGAGAACAAATATTTGACGAGTTATCTTGCTGAATTCTATGTATCACATACCCTTGTTGCAGCTGATTCTGCTTTTGATTTCCACCGTTGCCTTAGAATGTGTTGTGATTCAAGCTTTGATTAGATTGCGTTTCTTCCGCCGCTTTGGTCAACCAGTATTGTTCTCAAATGTGTTTCATTTGATATTGAGATTAATCTACATTACTTCAGAATTGTCAAAATAAGGGAAATAAACTTACTAAACTTATACTAAACGTGTGTTTATTCATGGCTGAAAGGTCATGATGTTCTGTGATATTTACTGACTCCATTGATTATTGATTTTGACTAATGATTATTGATTATTGTGTATTGATTATTGTTCATGTATTGGAGATATGGTGAGAACATCTTAATTGCGAGTCAAAAGGTTCATCGACCTATTCGTGTCCCCTTGTAAGTTTACTTAATAAGGTCAGACGCGCTAACACCTACATTACACAGGTGCTGTGACACACATACATTATGTATTGTGAAAAATACGTTCCCATTGAGACCTCTCCTGAATGTAAGAAGAAACGTTTGCTTGGGAATGAAGCAGGCTGGACTGCATCCCACTCTGGATGGAAATTCTACAAACCTATAAGTACATAGGCAAGTTTGCTAAATGTTATTCCATTCAAAAGGTCAGTGGGTATTTTGTTACTCCTTTTTGTGAGTGAAATTTTTATTCATCTGGCTCAGTGTCATGCAAACTAAAATGGCAACAAAATATATGTTAGAAAATTATATAGTGCGATGTTTTATATGAAACAAAATTATAATTATTTGAAAGATGATAACAGAGAGCCCATTCAATGTCCCTGCCGAATCTGACGTTTCATTTATAGGCACACCTGTATTATTTAATTGCAGTATTCATAAGAGTTTATGGAGAGTTTAATTTGTCTTTCTCCGTGGGTGAACAAAAGAAATTTACAAAACGTTATCAAACTAGCGCATGTATCTTGTAATTTAAATCCTTACACTGGCATGATAATGTTAACTAATCTTTCCCAATACAGAGGCCAAAATAGCGAAATAAAATATCTATACTTGGAAGGAACTTGCATGTATTTTTAATTATCACTATCTTATTCCACTGGGGTTTAGATATTGCTGCCTTTTACTTTTTTCTTCTGTCCTCACCTAACCTGGAACTTTTATTTTCAGCCACTAATGCAAAACATCGACGATCCTAATTCTATCCTTGTTGTTTGTTAGTATATTTCATGAACTCAGAGCATCACGCTTAAGTTAATATATGTTTGCATTTTATTGTAAATAGCGCAAACATTTGAGTGCTCAACATGCCAGTGAAATTCAAGGTTAAGAAGTGTTTAAACAGAATCTAAACAATGAGAACCTGTTTAAGCTTTAGACACAAGAAGAGACCAACAAGCAGCCAGAGAAAGAGTCTTTTTAAATGAGAGTGAAGTCTCTCCGGATGCTACCTTCCTGAAATTTAAACATTGAAATGATGGTATATAATACAAGTTAATTTCCCTTGAATTCTGTTTCCGTAAGAGGGTGAACTGGCCTTGGAGTGTGGTCTGTTTGAATAGAGTTCACGGTGAGTTGCTTGCCTGTTGTGTTGTTGAAGTTTGGGCGGCAGATACAACTAGGAGCAGAGACATCCAGTAATGAAAAGTGACCGTGGTGGCGAGAGTGTACGTTTATCAGTGAGAGGGTGGCCAGTGGCTGATGTTGAGTTCTCTAGTACAATGCTTTAAAAAAAGCAGTTACTACCCATGTCAAACAGGATTACTTTAGAAGCCATCCCAGAGTCATCAGATGATCACGCAGTACTGTAGAGGTCATTTTCACATCATCAGACATCATCAAGCTCCGGAAGTCATCAGCAACGTTTAGAAACTTGTGCTGGATGATTTGTGGATGACTTGAAAATGAGTATCTGACGTCTTCAGAAGGTGTGACTATACCTGATGACTTCAGGATGATTTAAAAATGAGTATCCAATTACTTCACAAGATGTGACTATTCCTGATGACTTCAGGATGATTTAAAAATTAGTATCTGATTACTTCACAAGGTGTGACTATTCCTGATGACTTCAGGATGATTAAAAAATGAGTATCTGACTACTTCACAAGGTGTGACTATTCCTACTGATTTTAGGAGAATGTAAAAATGAGTATCTGATTACTTCATCAGATCCATTTGTTCTTGAGGGTGATTTGAAAATAAACAACTGATGATTCCACAACCATAATTTATTCTTAACGTGATGAAACTGCCCCTGATGTTTTAAGACTGATTTGCTGATTACCCTGAGTATATGCCCACTATTTGGTTTAATTTTTTGTCAGAAAGGTCGTACCTCCTCTACGATTTTTTATTTTTTTTGCTGATTACTACTTAGTGAACACTTTATAGGTATTAAATCAGTTTTCTTTCAATGTAAATTGGAATACAGTGTGTTCATAAGACCATATCAGAAAAGGCATAGGTAATTTATTTTCTTTTACATAATTTCTATTTATAATAACTGCTATTAACAATGTATATTGTGATAAAATGTTCAAAATGTTATAATTTGATTCCAATTTATCAATAGTAGGTGCAATTTTGTGTTGCAAGCATAACACATAATTCCCAAAATTAAGTGAATTATGTCGCTGTAATTCAAATTTCACCCAGGCCTAGTATATGCACGTGAAGCTTATATAGCACGAACCTGGCCAAAAGGTAGAGGGCACTGTACAGGAGCAAAGGCAAGAATACAGTCAAAATACTGTACTGGAGGAAAAGCTGGCTTGTGGCAGTTGAGGTGGACTGTTATTGTCACGATGTAGGGTTCTTTAAAGAGGTGTGTCTTCAGCTGTCTCCAAAACAGAAGTATGGTTGTGGTGGTCCTGTTGGCGCTAGGGATGTCATTTTAGATACTGAGCAGACACATGTAGCAGGCCTGTGGCATTGTTTTTTTCTTTTTTAACTACTTCATCTCCAGTCTGATGGTGTCCTGACTGCATGTGTGCTGAAAGTCATTGGAGGTGGTGAGCATGTTGGCCAGCTGACTTTGAGGATGGTACAAGCTGGCAAGGGGAACCAATGGAGTTCCATCAGGGTAGAAGGTGATGTGGTCATATTTCTTGAGACCGCAATGAGGAATGCTGTAGCATACAGGATGCACAGTAGTGAGGTGCTGGGGGCAGTGTGACGTCCGGGGGGTGTTGAATAGGACTTTACAACCATCTGGATGTGAGAGGACACAAACTGTGATAGCATGTCTGAAGTCACTTTCTCTCAAGAATGGTTTCACTTCCTTCAGTATGGAGAGATGGTACCTGGCCATCTTGGTTTTCTTAGCGATGAGTTAATTCAGGGTGAAGTTGGTGTCCAGAGTAAATCTGAATGACTTGGGCAAATGTTGGGGTTCAAATACGTCCATGCTCATGTCACTGTGCCAGATTTCCACTAGTTGTTGCTTGTTGTTCTTGACAAATAGTGGGAGTTCTGTCTTGGTGTGGTTGAGCATCAGATATATGTTCGCCATCCAGATCAGGATGAGGTGTTGGATAGCTAGGGCACAGGATGACTGTTGGTCATCGTCCTGTTGGGGAATTTCAATGTTGTTTATTTGTGGCATGGTCAAAGGACTCCTTAAGGAGGTTAAAATGACCATATGAACAAGATGGGACCCTGGGGGACTCCGCAGGTGAAAGGGATCTTCTAGCAACATACACTGAGATGCATTCATCAGAAAAGAAACCTGCATGTTTTAAAGCACGAGCAAAGTGGGGTCTGGCCCAGGGCTCCAGCCTTTCAGAGGGCCCCCTTATAGAGCCATCTCTGTTCTGCAGAGAGTCTTGCCATGATGCACTTGAATAAGTCTTAAACAGAATGTTTTAAATACTGTTTTCCTTTAATTTATTTTTAATGTGAGGGATGTGTGAGCCTTTTACAGACATTTTGCAGAGAAATGTTGTGATTATGTTTCATGCAACATCCATAAACATGTTTACTCTAGATCAAGATATGACATGATATATGAGAAAAGGGAGGGTATCACAGAGATCATTTGCAGTATTATTAGTGAGCTGCTGCTGTTACAATATTGAAACCATGTCTCTATCCCTGAATAGTAGATGTGGAAATATTTCGAATTTGGACAAGTATGTCTGTGCACTGTCAGTGACCTGGCCAAGTATGACATGAAAGAGCTGAAACTGGATCATAAATTCAAAGTTGTTCCAATAAGGGGCCCCCAAATACCTTTGGCTCAAGGCCCCCAATATCCTTAAGATATCCCTGATACTATTATCAGTCCTAGGCAGTCTTAGCCTCAGTCAAATACAGCGCACCATGGAGCAGGGTAGGGGGCAATAGCGTCAACACTTTTAATGCTCTTGGTGTACTTTTCAGGGTTACTGCCAACATTACGGCACTAACCATGAACAGTACATAGGGGCTGTGAGAAGGTAGCCTCTTTCTAGCCTTGTTACCCCCACTTTTGGCCTGTTTGTGAGTGTATGTCAGGGTGTTTGTCACTGTTTTCACTGTCTCACTGGGATCCTGATAGCCAGGCCTCAGTGCTCATAGTGAAAACACCATGTTTTCAGTATGGTTGTTATGTGTCACTGGGATCCTGCTGGTCAGGACCCCAGTGCTCATAGGTTTGTGGCCTATATGTATGTGTCACTGGGACCCTGTCACACAGGGCCCCAGTGCTCATAGGTGTGCATGTGTATGTTCCCTGTGTGGTGCCTAACTGTCTCACTGAGGCTCTGCTAACCAGAACCTCAGTGGTTATGCTCTCTCATTACTTTTAAATTGTCACTAACAGGCTAGTGACCAATTTTACCAATTCACATTGGCTTACTGGAACACCCTTATAATTCCCTAGTATATGGTACTAAGGTACCCAGGGTATTGGGGTTCCAGGAGATCCCTATGGGCTGCAGCATTTCTTTTGCCACCCATAGGGAGCTCTGACAATTCTTACACAGGCCTGCCACTGCAGCCTGAGTGAAATAACGTCCACGTTATTTCACAGCCATTTTACACTGCACTTAAGTAACTTATAAGTCACCTATATGTCTAACCTTTACCTGGTAAAGGTTAGGTGCAAAGTTACTTAGTGTGAGGGCACCCTGGCACTAGCCAAGGTGCCCCCACATTGTTCAGAGCCAATTCCCTGAACTTTGTGAGTGCGGGGACACCATTACACGCGTGCACTACATATAGGTCACTACCTATATGTAGCTTCACAATGGTAACTCCGAATATGGCCATGTAACATGTCTATGATCATGGAATTGCCCCCTCTATGCCATCCTGGCATAGTTGGCACAATCCCATGATCCCAGTGGTCTGTAGCACAGACCCTGGTACTGCCAAACTGCCCTTCCTGGGGTTTCACTGCAGCTGCTGCTGCTGCCAACCCCTCAGACAGGCAGCTGCCCTCCTGGGGTCCAGCCAGGCCTGGCCCAGGATGGCAGAACAAAGAACTTCCTCTGAGAGAGGGTGTGACACCCTCTCCCTTTGGAAAATGGTGTGAAGGCAGGGGAGGAGTAGCCTCCCCCAGCCTCTGGAAATGCTTTGTTGGGCACAGATGTGCCCAATTCTGCATAAGCCAGTCTACACCGGTTCAGGGACCCCTTAGCCCCTGCTCTGGCGCAAAACTGGACAAAGGAAAGGGGAGTGACCACTCCCCTGACCTGCACCTCCCCTGGGAGGTGTCCAGAGCTCCTCCAGTGTGCTCCAGACCTCTGCCATCTTGGAAACAGAGGTGCTGCTGGCACACTGGACTGCTCTGAGTGGCCAGTGCCACCAGGTGACGTCAGAGACTCCTTGTGATAGGCTCCTTCAGGTGTTAGTAGCCTTTCCTCTCTCCTAGGTAGCCAAACCCTCTTTTCTGGCTATTTAGGGTCTCTGTCTCTGGGGAAACTTCAGATAACGAATGCATGAGCTCAGCCGAGTTCCTCTGCATCTCCCTCTTCACCTTCTGATAAGGAAACGACCGCTGACCGCGCTGGAAGCCTGCAAACCTGCAACATAGTAGCAAAGACGACTACTGCAACTCTGTAACGCTGATCCTGCCGCCTTCTCGACTGTTTTCCTGCTTGTGCATGCTGTGGGGGTAGCCTGCCTCCTCTCTGCACCAGAAGTTCCGAAGAAATCTCCCGTGGGTCGACGGAATCTTCCCCCTGCAACCGCAGGCACCAAAAAGCTGCATTACCGGTCCCTTGGGTCTCCTCTCAGCACGACGAGCGAGGTCCCTCGAATCCAGTGACACCGTCCAAGTGACCCCCACAGTCCAGTGACTCTTCAGCCCAAGTTTGGTGGAGGTAAGTCCTTGCCTCACCTCGCTGGGCTGCATTGCTGGGAATCGCGACTTTGCAAGCTACTCCGGCCCCTGTGCACTTCCGGCGGAAATCCTTCGTGCACAGCCAAGCCTGGGTCCACGGCACTCTAACCTGCATTGCACGACTTTCTAAGTTGGTCTCCGGCGACGAGGGACTCCTTTGTGCAACTTCGGCGAGCACCGTTTCACGCATCCTCGTAGTGCCTGTTTCTGGCACTTCTCCGGGTGCTACCTGCTTCAGTGAGGGCTCTTTGTCTGGCTCGACGTCCCCTCTCTCTGCAGGTCCAATTTGCGACCTCCTGGTCCCTCCTGGGCCCCAGCAGCGTCCAAAAACGCCAAACGCACGATTTGCATGTAGCAAGGCTTGTTGGCGTCCATCCGGCGGGAAAACACTTCTGCACGACTCTCCAAGGCGTGGGGGATCCATCCTCCACAGGGGAAGTCTCTAGCCCTTGTCGTTCTTGCAGTATTCACAGTTCTTCAGCCTAGTAAGAGCTTCTTTGCACCAACCGCTGGCATTTCTTGGGCATCTGCCCATCTCCGAGCTGCTTGTGACTTTTGGACTTGGTCCCCTTGTTCCACAGGTACCCTCAGACAGGAATCCATCGTTGTTGCATTGCTGATTTGTGTTTTCCTTGCATTTTCCCTCTAACACGACTATTTTGTCCTTAGGGGAACTTTGGTGCACTTTGCACTCACTTTTCAGGGTCTTGGGGAGGGTTATTTTGCTAACTCTCACTATTTTCTAATAGTCCCAGCGACCCTCTACAAGGTCACATAGGTTTGGGGTCCATTCGTGGTTCGCATTCCACTTTTGGAGTATATGGTTTGTGTTGCCCCTATCCCTATGTTTCCCCATTGCATCCTATTGTAACTATACATTGTTTGCACTGTTTTCTAAGACTATACTGCATATTTTTGCTATTGTGTATATATATCTTGTGTATATTTCCTATTCTCTCACTGAGGGTACACTCTAAGATACTTTGGCATATTGTCATAAAAATAAAGTACCTTTATTTTTAGTATAACTGTGTATTGTGTTTTCTTATGATATTGTGCATATGACACTAAGTGGTACTGTAGTAGCTTCACACGTCTCCTAGTTCAGCCTAAGCTGCTCTGCTAAGCTACCATTATCTATCAGCCTAAGCTGCTAGACACCCTATACACTAATAAGGGATAACTGGGCCTGGTGCAAGGTGCAAGTACCCCTTGGTACTCACTACAAGCCAGTCCAGCCTCCTACATTGGTTGTGCAGCGGTGGGATAAGTGCTTGAGACTACTTACCACTCTTGTCATTGTACTTTTCATAAGAGAAAAATATACAAAACAAGGTCAGTGTATATACACATAGCCAAAAAGTTTTGCATTTCCTCTTTTCACTCTTTTCTAAGTGCTGAAAAGTACTTCTAAACTTTCAAAAAGTTCTTAAAAGTTTAAAAAGTTTTTTTCTGTCTTTCCAAAAAGTTCTGAAAACTTTTTCCTCTTTTTCTATCACTTTAACTCTCTCTAAAAAATGTCTGGCACAGGAAAAAATGTTGAACTGTCCAAACTTGCATATGATCACCTTAGCTGGAAAGGAGCAAGGAGTCTCTGCATAGAGAGAGGTTTGAGTGTAGGGAAGAATCCTTCCTTAGAACTGTTAATTAATATGCTTAGAGTACAGGATAAGGCCATAAGTGCCCAATCTGTAGAAAAAGTAGCTAATGGTTCTCAATCTGATCCAGGGACTCCCCCAGGAAAAGGTTCAGGAAAGAAACTTCTCAGCCTGCCCATTACTAGACAGTCTAGCATAGTTGGTACAGAGGTTGAATCACACCATACTGATGATGTGATCTCACATTATGCTGGTAGCCAAGCTGTTAGGGTGCCCTCTGTAAGGGACAGGTCTCCTTCTGTTCATTCCCATCATACCTCTGTATCTAGAAATGTCCCTCCCACCCACCCTGATGACAGATTGTTAGAAAGGGAGCTCAATAGATTGAGAGTGGAACAAACCAGACTGAAGCTCAAGAAGCAACAGCTGGATTTGGATAGACAGTCTTTAGAATTAGAGAAGGAAAGACAGAAGTTGGGTTTAGATACCCATGGTGGCAGCAGCAGTATTCCCCATAGTCATCCTGCAAAAGAGCATGATTCCAGGAATCTGCACAAGATAGTTCCCCCTTATAAGGAGGGGGATGACATTAACAAGTGGTTTGCTGCACTTGAGAGGGCCTGTGTTGTACAGGATGTCCCTCAAAGGCAGTGGGCTGCTATCCTATGGCTATCATTTAGTGGAAAGGGTAGGGATAGACTCCTTACTGTGAAAGAAAGTGATGCCAATAATTTTACAGTTCTTAAGAATGCACTCCTGGATGGTTATGGCTTAACCACTGAACAGTACAGGATAAAGTTCAGAGAGACCAAAAAGGAGTCTTCACAAGACTGGGTTGATTTCATTGACCATTCAGTGAAGTCCTTGGAGGGGTGGTTACATGGCAGTAAAGTTACTGATTATGAAAGCCTGTATAACACAATCCTGAGAGAGCATATACTTAATAATTGTGTGTCTGATTTGTTGCACCAGTACCTGGTAGACTCTGATCTGACCTCTCCCCAAGAATTGGGAAAGAAGGCAGACAAATGGGTCAGAACAAGGGTGAACAGAAAAGTTCATACAGGGGGTGACAAAGATGGCAATAAGAAGAAAGATGGTGAAAAATCTCAAGATAAGCATGGGGATAAGGGTAAAACCAAAGATCCCACTTCAAATCTTAAACACTCTTCAGAGGGTGGGGATAAAACAAATTCTTCCTCTTCTTCCCAACCTGCACACATTAAAAAGCCTTGGTGCTTTGTGTGTAAAAACAGAGGCCATAGGCCAGGGGATAAGTCCTGTCCAGGTAAACCCCCTGAGCCTACCACCACTAATACATCAAGCTCTAGTGCCCCTAGCAGTAGTGGTACTAGTGGTGGGACTGCTGGCAACAGTCAAGCAAAGGGTGTAGTTGGGTTCACTTATGGGTCCATAGTGGAAACTGATGTCATCAGTCCCAAGACAGTTTCTGTCACACCTAGTGGCATTGGCCTTGCCACACTGGCTGCTTGTCCCCTTACAATGGATAAGTACAGGCAGACAGTTTCAATAAATGGTGTTGAGGCCTTGGCCTACAGGGACACAGGTGCCAGTTTCACTTTGGTGACTGAAAACCTAGTGCCTCCTGAACAACACATCATTGGACAACAGTATAAGATTATTGATGTCCATAACTCCACTAAGTTTCTTCCCTTAGCTATAATTCAGTTTAGTTGGGGTGGAGTTACTGGCCCTAAGCAGGTGGTGGTATCACCTAGCTTACCTGTAGACTGTCTCTTAGGTAATGACCTAGAGGCCTCAGGTTGGGCTGATGTAGAGTTTTATGCCCATGCAGCCATGCTGGGCATCCCTGAGGAATTGTTCCCTCTCATTTCAAGTGAAATGAAAAAGCAAAGGAGAGAAGGCCTGAAAACTCAGGATCCCTCTCCATCAACAGGTAAAAAGGGTATCACAGTATCCCCTAACCACCCTACCATTCAGGATACTATTCCTGTGGTGGGAGAAACCTCTCCTGGGGTGGCACCTGTTCCAAGGGAATCATCAGCTGGCAAAGCTGGACTCCCTGAGGTGGAAGTACCTCTCTGTGGGATAACTAACATTGGTGAGAAAAACAGCACCATTTTAGTTAACATGGAGCATCCCTCCAACCCTCCCAGAGAAACTTTAGTGCAGAAACCCTGCACTACCTCACAACACTTAGGACAGCATCCCTGCCCTAGTGTGGAGCTCATAGGACAGCATCCCTGCCCTGCTCCAACTCAAGAGAAACAGCATCCCTGTTCTCTCTTCCAGCCAGATGGACAAAGTTTTTGCCCAGCTATGGCTTTTCTGAGACAGCATCCCTGTCTGGCATTTCCATCACTACAAATAGGTTCAGTGGACAATTCCCACTGCTCTAAACTAAAACTTACTGATAGAAACTCTGAAAATACATCTTCACATTGTTGCTTAGCTAAAAAACTTCAAACAGGGTGGTTTACATCCCCACAGGGAAGTAACCATATAGTGGATGATAAAGGGAGTAACCAGTCTATTGCAGAGCTACTCTCTACTTATCACCACTTAGACAATAAAGTCTCAACTGGCCAAGGTTAGCCTTATTGTCCTTCGTTTGGGGGGGGGTTGTGTGAGAAGGTAGCCTCTTTCTAGCCTTGTTACCCCCACTTTTGGCCTGTTTGTGAGTGTATGTCAGGGTGTTTGTCACTGTTTTCACTGTCTCACTGGGATCCTGATAGCCAGGCCTCAGTGCTCATAGTGAAAACACCATGTTTTCAGTATGGTTGTTATGTGTCACTGGGATCCTGCTGGTCAGGACCCCAGTGCTCATAGGTTTGTGGCCTATATGTATGTGTCACTGGGACCCTGTCACACAGGGCCCCAGTGCTCATAGGTGTGCATGTGTATGTTCCCTGTGTGGTGCCTAACTGTCTCACTGAGGCTCTGCTAACCAGAACCTCAGTGGTTATGCTCTCTCATTACTTTTAAATTGTCACTAACAGGCTAGTGACCAATTTTACCAATTCACATTGGCTTACTGGAACACCCTTATAATTCCCTAGTATATGGTACTAAGGTACCCAGGGTATTGGGGTTCCAGGAGATCCCTATGGGCTGCAGCATTTCTTTTGCCACCCATAGGGAGCTCTGACAATTCTTACACAGGCCTGCCACTGCAGCCTGAGTGAAATAACGTCCACGTTATTTCACAGCCATTTTACACTGCACTTAAGTAACTTATAAGTCACCTATATGTCTAACCTTTACCTGGTAAAGGTTAGGTGCAAAGTTACTTAGTGTGAGGGCACCCTGGCACTAGCCAAGGTGCCCCCACATTGTTCAGAGCCAATTCCCTGAACTTTGTGAGTGCGGGGACACCATTACACGCGTGCACTACATATAGGTCACTACCTATATGTAGCTTCACAATGGTAACTCCGAATATGGCCATGTAACATGTCTATGATCATGGAATTGCCCCCTCTATGCCATCCTGGCATAGTTGGCACAATCCCATGATCCCAGTGGTCTGTAGCACAGACCCTGGTACTGCCAAACTGCCCTTCCTGGGGTTTCACTGCAGCTGCTGCTGCTGCCAACCCCTCAGACAGGCAGCTGCCCTCCTGGGGTCCAGCCAGGCCTGGCCCAGGATGGCAGAACAAAGAACTTCCTCTGAGAGAGGGTGTGACACCCTCTCCCTTTGGAAAATGGTGTGAAGGCAGGGGAGGAGTAGCCTCCCCCAGCCTCTGGAAATGCTTTGTTGGGCACAGATGTGCCCAATTCTGCATAAGCCAGTCTACACCGGTTCAGGGACCCCTTAGCCCCTGCTCTGGCGCAAAACTGGACAAAGGAAAGGGGAGTGACCACTCCCCTGACCTGCACCTCCCCTGGGAGGTGTCCAGAGCTCCTCCAGTGTGCTCCAGACCTCTGCCATCTTGGAAACAGAGGTGCTGCTGGCACACTGGACTGCTCTGAGTGGCCAGTGCCACCAGGTGACGTCAGAGACTCCTTGTGATAGGCTCCTTCAGGTGTTAGTAGCCTTTCCTCTCTCCTAGGTAGCCAAACCCTCTTTTCTGGCTATTTAGGGTCTCTGTCTCTGGGGAAACTTCAGATAACGAATGCATGAGCTCAGCCGAGTTCCTCTGCATCTCCCTCTTCACCTTCTGATAAGGAAACGACCGCTGACCGCGCTGGAAGCCTGCAAACCTGCAACATAGTAGCAAAGACGACTACTGCAACTCTGTAACGCTGATCCTGCCGCCTTCTCGACTGTTTTCCTGCTTGTGCATGCTGTGGGGGTAGCCTGCCTCCTCTCTGCACCAGAAGCTCCGAAGAAATCTCCCGTGGGTCGACGGAATCTTCCCCCTGCAACCGCAGGCACCAAAAAGCTGCATTACCGGTCCCTTGGGTCTCCTCTCAGCACGACGAGCGAGGTCCCTCGAATCCAGCGACACCGTCCAAGTGACCCCCACAGTCCAGTGACTCTTCAGCCCAAGTTTGGTGGAGGTAAGTCCTTGCCTCACCTCGCTGGGCTGCATTGCTGGGAACCGCGACTTTGCAAGCTACTCCGGCCCCTGTGCACTTCCGGCGGAAATCCTTCGTGCACAGCCAAGCCTGGGTCCACGGCACTCTAACCTGCATTGCACGACTTTCTAAGTTGGTCTCCGGCGACGAGGGACTCCTTTGTGCAACTTCGGCGAGCACCGTTTCACGCATCCTCGTAGTGCCTGTTTCTGGCACTTCTCCGGGTGCTACCTGCTTCAGTGAGGGCTCTTTGTCTGGCTCGACGTCCCCTCTCTCTGCAGGTCCAATTTGCGACCTCCTGGTCCCTCCTGGGCCCCAGCAGCGTCCAAAAACGCCAAACGCACGATTTGCGTGTAGCAAGGCTTGTTGGCGTCCATCCGGCGGGAAAACACTTCTGCACGACTCTCCAAGGCGTGGGGGATCCATCCTCCACAGGGGAAGTCTCTAGCCCTTGTCGTTCTTGCAGTATTCACAGTTCTTCAGCCTAGTAAGAGCTTCTTTGCACCAACCGCTGGCATTTCTTGGGCATCTGCCCATCTCCGAGCTGCTTGTGACTTTTGGACTTGGTCCCCTTGTTCCACAGGTACCCTCAGACAGGAATCCATCGTTGTTGCATTGCTGATTTGTGTTTTCCTTGCATTTTCCCTCTAACACGACTATTTTGTCCTTAGGGGAACTTTGGTGCACTTTGCACTCACTTTTCAGGGTCTTGGGGAGGGTTATTTTGCTAACTCTCACTATTTTCTAATAGTCCCAGCGACCCTCTACAAGGTCACATAGGTTTGGGGTCCATTCGTGGTTCGCATTCCACTTTTGGAGTATATGGTTTGTGTTGCCCCTATCCCTATGTTTCCCCATTGCATCCTATTGTAACTATACATTGTTTGCACTGTTTTCTAAGACTATACTGCATATTTTTGCTATTGTGTATATATATCTTGTGTATATTTCCTATTCTCTCACTGAGGGTACACTCTAAGATACTTTGGCATATTGTCATAAAAATAAAGTACCTTTATTTTTAGTATAACTGTGTATTGTGTTTTCTTATGATATTGTGCATATGACACTAAGTGGTACTGTAGTAGCTTCACACGTCTCCTAGTTCAGCCTAAGCTGCTCTGCTAAGCTACCATTATCTATCAGCCTAAGCTGCTAGACACCCTATACACTAATAAGGGATAACTGGGCCTGGTGCAAGGTGCAAGTACCCCTTGGTACTCACTACAAGCCAGTCCAGCCTCCTACAGGGGCCCATTATAAATAATGTTGTGACCCCCTTTTAACGCCTGCTCTGAGCAGGTATTACAAATGCTGAAAAAAATGGCGCAAAGAAATCTTTTAGATTTCTTTGCACCATTATTTCAGCCCCCCAAACATACATTATGCCTGGCGCAAGGGGTTACAAAGTGGTGCAATGCATGCATTGCACCACTTTGTAAATCTGGTGTGGCGATTTTGGCCTCACTGCGCCACATTAGCGTAAAGAAATGATGCTAATGTGGTGCAAGGAGGTGCTAGGCCCTCTTAAATATGGGCCTAAGACTCAGGCATCCTCCAAGTTATTCTCACTTTGTCACTCTCAGTCATTTTATTCCCAATCCCATATGCTCTCAATCTGTCACTGTCAGTCCCAGACACTGTGCCACCCTTGGTTCAAGTTATCCTCATCTTAGTCGCTCTGAGTCTGTCATTCTCAGTCTCTTTCCCCCTCAAGCTCTTTCAACCAGACTCATTCGTCCTCAGACCCAGGCAGGCTCTGTCCAACTCATGCTGAGCGTTTAGCCGCTCTCTCTGCTTATTGCACATCATTCTCAGTCTCAGTTACTCTGTCTCCTATGGATCTAGCAGCAGTGGGAAACTGAATGCTGTATTTAGCAGCAGTGAATAAAACCAGGTATGAGAAGTCATAATGCAAGGCTTGAAATAGATAGCATATATCTGTCAAGGTTCCCAGCTCCATGCGTGATGTGCAAATCCAGTCCAGGTTTTCCCCTCTGAATTCTGGGACTTGAAGTTGTGTTTTATAGTAGGATAAACAAAACTACAAGTGCCAGAATTCTAGTAAAAATCCTGGAGTAGAGCAGCAATTCATGCATGGGCCTGGGAAACTTTGCAGGGCTTGTAGCACGTTACAAAGGGGGTTTTGACAGATTTAATTTCCTGTGATCTATAACTCCCTTCCCTTCCCAGATATGTACAGTGCCACCTTAAACAGTTTATGCAGCTCAGTAGTGGTAAATAGATGTAAGCCAAACAGAATATAGGGCTTGTGACCTGGCAACTGGTATGGTGGGCATGTTACAAAGTTTGCCTTCCTTCAATCTGCATGCCTCAGCGCCATTTTAATAAATGTTACAGTCCGATGAGCATCTGGACTGGCAGAGAGGGGAACCTGTTTGTTTAGGAGCCATTGCCCTCACACTTCCAATCAGATGTCATGCTTCATCATCGGGGTGCTCCTCATCAGACCGGCGCTGCAATGTCTGACGGGCTCCCCGTGAGGGGGCTCTTTGTTGGAGGTCTTTTAAAGTTACTGCCGTGGTGAAATATGAGGAATTGATACCTAATGGCAGATTAAAGGCAGGAGAGGATTAAAATAGGTTCTGTACCCCGTGGGAAATCACTATTTAATTACCAACACAGGGTTCAGACCAAGATTAAAAAAAACAACACGAAAGTGGTAGGATGAGGAGTAATGCTCAAACACTTTAAAAAAATGCAAGAAGGAGGACGGGAAACTATCACAGAACCCCTAAAGACTGGTCAACATGTTTCGCGTCTGGCAGTCATCACAGATCCGGCGACGCTTCTTCAGGACCATTGATGCTTAGAAACTTCTCCTGTATCAAAAAGAGAGTGTCCCTAAATTGAGCTTACCATCCCCATCTGTAGGAAGGGCTCATTGGGAGGTATAAGCCTAGGACTGTCGCTACTAGTTAGAAAGAAAATCAAACATATGTAAAACAGCCATAGATCAAGCTAAAGATCAAAGTCATGTGTAAATCACTAAAGCAGACATCGTCAAAGTTGGATATATTAATATGCAGTCACAGTAAAAGCGCTGTCCCAGCTAGGCGCTTATCTTGATTAATATCAGCAAATACATCTGAGTACGCTCAGGGGCCATTAGAAACACGTGAGTAATGTAAAGAGACAAAAGCGGTCATGCTGAAACAATATTCAAACCTCGTCGAGGTAAACAAGGCTCGTTGGTGTCCTGATGATTAATGGTATAAATGAACATGGAATAATGCTATACTCTAAGAG
Source organism: Pleurodeles waltl (assembly GCF_031143425.1). NCBI lineage: Eukaryota > Metazoa > Chordata > Amphibia > Caudata > Salamandridae > Pleurodeles > Pleurodeles waltl. Next base: position 685,353,262 of record NC_090439.1, read on the forward strand.
TTCGCTAAACACAAGTGGAAGCACCCCTGGAAAGGGAGATTGAACAGCCCAGGAGTGCGTGTCAAGCGCGTTAGTCAAATTGTGGGTTCATGTGGCCAGTCAAAAGGCATACTCACGTCAAGCGGTGGCAATCCCAGCTGTCAGCACCTACCCCGGCGCCTCCTCCCGAACGGATGAGCGTTAGGGGTGGGTGTCACCCTTTTAAACCATGGAACGTGGAAATGATCGTGTTTCCATGACGTTCGTTGCCACTCGCACGATAAAGGAAGGACTAACAAGTAACCACAGATCGAAAACACTAAAAAAGGACAATATTCTGCAATTGTGCGGTCGCCATAATGTGGAGATAAAGAAATACTTAGTTATAAAGGAGGTCATCCCTATTTAGAGTCAGGGCATAAAAAGTGCACAAATAAGTTGTAACACAAATGAAAAAAGACAGAGAAAACACCTCCAGAGTGGGGGTTTTTCTGGACTCTAAACAAAGTCACGGTGAAACCCATAAAAACTTAATAAGACAATCCGAGTGTAAAACTTCAGAAGGCAGGTTCAGAGAAGTCTCAGTCTGATCGAAAAATTTTGTCAGTCCGGTAAGCCTTATCTGTGATAAGTAGAGCTAAAGATATAATAATGAGCTTAAGCTAAATTATTGAAGGGCCAATGTCTCCAATTACTCAAAACAATTAAAATTACCATGAGTGAGGCACAATAAAAATGAGAATCCTCGGAAACTATTGGGACAATGTTACCCAGGGGATATCATCATTAAGTCCATCTATATTTGTCCGAAGTTTGAACACCCATTGTTGTTCAAGTCTGAATAGGGAACATGTTTGTTTGCCTCTAAACCTTGGGGCGTCCAATATCACCCATCTCAGATCGTCAGGATTGTGGGGAGCCTCAAGAAAATGAGCACATAGTTTAGTGGTAATTCGACCACATCTGATATTGCTCCGGTGTTCGTTTATTCTCATCTTCACAGGTCTGGTCGTCATGCCAACGTAACCCGCAAGGGCACGTAATCATGTAGACACAATGTCTAGTGTTGCAGTTAGTGTGTCTAGTAAGATGTCATTGACCAATAGGGACCAGAGCAAGAGTCTTAACAGGGTTAGTCAGAGGGCAAACATTACACTGTCCACATGGATAGTGGCCCATAACTGGAGAGAGATTCCAAAGTGTTGATTGTGGGGTATCCCTACGGTTGATGTGGGGGCGGGAGTGGACCACCATGTCCTTGATATTCTGTGTCCTCTTATATGCAAAGAGGGGTGTAGGGATTGTCACACCTCCACTGGATAAGATCGCCCATCTCTTGTTGATTAGTTTCTTAACATTATTAGATAGGGGAGTGAAGGTTGAAACACATGTCAGAGGTGGGTCGCTTACCTTCTTGTTACTGATTAGCAGGGCTTCACGGTTGTTATTCCTGGCTCTCTTACGAGCCTGGTTAATGATGCGGGGTGGATACTGACGTGCGTGGAGTTTGATCTGAAGATCGTCAGCTTGAGCCTCATAAACCGTGGGTGAAGTGCAGTTACGTTGTCGCCTCAAAAATTGACCGAAAGGTAGGTTATCACATAGGGCTTTACTGTGATGACTGTCATATGTCAATACACTGTTACGATCAGTAGGTTTATGATATGTACATGTGGATAATTTGCCATCATGAATACTGATCAAAAGGTCAAGGAAAGACACTTGTGTACCTGCTAATCAGTAACAAGAAGGTACGCGACCCACCTCTGACCTGTGTTTCAACCTTCACCTTTAAGTTTTGCGCCTCCCCTCCCCACCAGCAGCACAGAAGCTGAAGGGGCCTGCGTTATAACCCTGGTCCTGGAAGCTACTGCCCAGATCGACTGTTCAAACATGAAAACGTGTAAGACCAATTTTATACTGGCGCCACGCCGTGGCGGACCGCTGTTAGGCATCTTCCTATTTATATTCACAGTTGTGCTACAATTAAAAAACATAATGATTTCAAACAAAAAGACCATTGATGTTGTGCCTGGTACTGTTTGTGTTGTTATGTTGTTGTCGATGACAATGAATCAGTTAAACTTCCAATGCCGTAGGGGTACATAGCTATGGAAAGTAATGTGCCACCGCGAGCAATGCTTAGAATGCTGGAAGACTTCCAGCCCATTAAAATCGTCTGTAAGAACGGGGTGGCAGAATCACTGACAGCACATCTTAATGGCCTGATATAACTGCACACATCGAAAACTGACAGAATCATTTTTGAAATGCAAACTACAGAGACAAAAACGGTTCTGTCAAATAACGCGGCATTAACTACCCTGAAAGCGTTGCGGGCCCTACAAGAGAGAAGGAACATTTATAATTGGTGAGAAATTAGAAAAATTACAAAGTGGAATGGAAAGAAAAGATTGCACGGTCTCTAACCGTCACTGGGTCTCAGATAAATATTCCCACTTATAAAACTTGTGAATGAGACTGGAAGCTGGAGCACTTTCAAATAAAATCCTTGAAAAAAACAGGTGGATCAAAATTAACAGCACGTGATGTACAGTGTACTAGTTTGGAACTAAAACTGGCTGAATCCTGTGCTATTGTATTTCGGATTGGGTCATGCATCCAGAGTATGAACCTCTCGGCAGGTTTGTTTTAAAAAGTTCTACTGCATCTGTTTATAGATTTTATCCACAAAATGGCAGGCACTGAACTGTGAACAATCGCCCTTCTCTTCCTGTCCCATTTGAGAGGAGTCACTGACAGAATGTAATCAATCAAATTGACGGCTGAAAAGCAAACCATCACAGCAGGATTATTACTTTACCTGCCTAAAATAAGTATTCCACTGGAGGAAAAATAACTTTCTTTACCTGAATAGGGCCAAAACCAGCACATGGGAGCAGGGGGGCGTCGAATTTGACTCTGTCTTGACAATAATTAAAAGAAATCTTACCTGCCTGCCACTGCTGGCCGCCTCTGTAACACTCCTTTCTTCCTGGCACTGGGGCACAAAGCACAGGCTCCCAATCCAGACGCGGCTCTCATGCTATACCAAGCATGAGAGCAAGGCTGGGATTGGCCTGGGCGGGTTCCATGGATGCTCACTCAGGTACAGGTAGACTGTGCCATTTCTCCAACCCCGCTGTGCAAATCAGCTGGGTTGGAGAAATGTAAGTGAACATGTTGGTTTGGCCGGCCTAAGACAGCGGGCCAAACTGACATGCGCACTTATAAGGGTCCTCCACTCCTCCTCCCTACCACGACCCAGCCCCACCAGACCCTAGACTGCCATGGATCAGTCAGACGGTGACAACTGCCTGACTGAGCAGGGGGACGACGTTCCTCTGCTATTATGGAGGAGCTGCCCCTGTTTGATTTACTAGTAAGTCCCTAGTACAGTGCACAGTGTGTGCCCAGGGCCTGTAAATCAAATACTGCTAGTGGGCCTGCAGCACTGATTGTACCACCCACAAGAGTAGCCCTGCAAACCTGCCTCATGCCTGCCATTGCAGTGTCTGTGTATGCAGTTTTAAACTGCCATGTTGACCTAGCAAGTACACCCACTTTCCAGGCCTAAACCTTCCCTTTTATTACCTGTACATCACTTCTATGGTAGGCCCAAGGCATCCCCTTGGTCAGGATGCAGTGTTTTAAAAGGTAGGACATGTACTGGTGTGTTTTACATGTCCTGATAGTGAAAATACTGCTAAATTCGATTTTCGCTATTGCAAGGCCTATCTCTCCATTATGGTAACATTGGGGATTACCTTGAAATATCTTTTAGGTATAATTTTCCATTGGGAACAATTAGAGATATGGAGTTTGGGGACTCTGAATTCACAATTTAAAAATACATCTTCTGGTGAAGTTGTTTTTTAAATTGAGGGTTTGAAAATGCCACTTCTAAAAGTGGGCATTTTCTTGCTTTACCATTCTGTTCCTCTGCCTGTCTGCTGAACACACGTCTGGGTCAGTATGACGGTTGGGCTGTTTGTGTATTCACTCTAGACAGTCACACAAAGGGAGCTAAGGTGTGCCCTGCATTTCCTGATGGATCCTCCTGAGCTAGATTGGTGGGAGGAGTTGCCACTTGCACCTGAATAGGACTGTACCTGTCCTCACACAAAGTAGTCTCCAACCCCCTGTAGTGTGTCTGGGTGGCCAGGGCAGGGAAATGCAGGGTCTCTTACACTACTAAGACTGTTCTTTGAAGTTTGCCCACTTCAAAGACAGAAATGGGTATAAATCCTGGGCCTCATTTACTTGGCTGGTGTCACAGGGCGGCGCAACAAGTACCTTGCTGCACTGGCCTGTACCACCGGGAAAGGACAGAAATGTGCCTTATCTACAAGCTAAGTCACATTTCTTTCCTCTCCCTGTGAACTACTGCACACATTTCTGCCTAGTGCCAACGCAGGCAGCATGATGCATAATGCCTGTCTCGTGGCAATTATTGTTTTTGTGCTGTAAGGGACACCTTCCTGCACAAGATACAATCACAAGAGGTGTTTTCCTCTTTCTATGTGTGCTGCATTCTGCAGCACATAAAGAAAGCGGTAAAAACAGGACAACATGAAGATATTTCTCCCTGTTGCATGATTCTAACATCACCCCTGGGGTGCCATAGAAATGTGACACATCCCCAGACTTGTAAATCTGTGACTGCGTGAAATTCCTTCGGGTTCCATAGTTGTTACATGTGAACACCCCAAGCAACATCCATTTATTGGTCATTGCATGCAGTGCTATGCGTGAAAGCTGTCCATATATAGAAGGACACGGAAAGCAATGCAAGGTGGCTTTGCGTGGCCTTGTACATATGGGCTGGCACACTGAGCCTCCGGAGCGTCAATTAAAAGTGACACACTGGTGGTGCAGCATGCTGCTAGAGCCTAGTAAATGAGGCCCAAAGTGAGGTAAATGTGGAATGATACTGCCCTTCAAATAATGAAGAAAGTGATGTGATGGTTCTAGCCTGAGAGGTGGCTAGTTGTGTGAGGTCCGTGCAAGTTATACCTCTTTGCTATTTAACCATACCTGCACAAGCATACTACACTATAGCCTGCAGTGATAACATCAAAGATGCCATACAAGAACTCATCAGTGATATAATATGTGGAGTAATTAGCTGTCCATGGCGAAGGCTCGAGTTATAGTTACACTGGGGCGCAAGGTATAGTTACTTGAAAGGACTCTAACTATAAGTGCTGAATTTCTATGGATTTGTATAAGTAAATTCAGAACTTAACTATAGCGTCCCTGTAACATTTGGTCTTTTCACTGAATTTGTGTTTTTTTAATTACTATACTTTATACCAACCCTCTCTGTGCACAGCCTTCGGCCGTGCGCGACGGGGGTTGGTCGCATGGCCTGGCCTACAGCCAGGCCTTGCAGCCAAGTTCTTATAACCTCTCAACCCTGCGCCGCGCCTGGCCTTTGGCCACGCACAGAGCTTGTTGGCCACAGGGCCTGTCTTTTTGAGTGGGTGCGTGAGTGTCTGAGTGTGTCTGAAAGTGGGTGTGTGAGTCAATGAGTGGGTCTGGGTGGGTGTGTGAGTTGGCGCATGAGTCTCTGAGTGCAAGCATGTATGAGTGAATAAATTAGTGTATGAATGAGTCTGTAGTTTTTCTTCCAAATTTGTTCATATTTGCGAATGTTATGTAAATAATTCACGAAAATTAATCAAAATTTGTGACTTTTCTCAAATATCGTCCATGGTGGCAAAAAAATATTTGAAACCCATAATTTGCCCTTCAAAATACACCTTTATCACACCCCTGGGGTGAGGGTACCGTCACCCTGACCCCTTATACCAGTGTTAATTAGGATATTCACCCCCTGGGACTGTGTCCCGTGAAATAAAATAGCGGCCACAACTTTCTACTCAGGTAGTGGTTAGCCAATTACAGTGCTTCTTTTCTCATGCGAAATAATCATGAAGTCACAACGGCTAACGCTATCTTTCTGCCAAATTTGGTGTAATTCCATTCAGTGGTTCGGGCAGTAGTCATCTAAAAGTCCTATGGAAATTAACACAGGAAACACAACTTTTTTGACCCTCCCTTTTTCTTGGTCCCCGCTTGACGGATCACCTCGAAACGTTCTGTGCGTAACATGAATCACCAGCACACTTTTTTTTTAGAATATTTTGTGAAGATTCGTCAAATGGTGCCAAAGATATAGGTAGGTAAAAAAATGCTTTTTCTATTGAAACATGGTCCTAACTATGCAGACAGTGCATTCTGGCACAGGCGCATGGCGGCCGTGGGCCATTCTGTCGCAGGCACATGGCTGCCACCCCCTTTTGGCATTGCACAGAGACCACAATGCCCCCCACTGTGACTTATCCTATGGTTGTTGTAGTTCATCACATGCTGCACTGTTGTGTTCTTGGACTCCGGTCACCAGCTCCTCAGGGATGACAGCTGCCACCTTCTCCTCAAGGTCATCTAACGCCTCCTGGGGTGCTGGAGTTCCACCTCCGGTCTGCAATGCTGCCTTGCATTTGCTGGCCAGTACATATCTACAAATCCATCCAAATCAATTTGCGTGGCTTTTCATTTCCCTGCAGATATGGAGTGAGGCAACTCAGCGTAAGTCGCTGCATTGCCTTACTCTGCGTCAAAAAGGCGTTCCATGGGTGTTGTGCTGGGTTTTCCACTGCAAAACCTATGGATTTTGACACATTCCCAGATTTGCAGGGATTTGCAAACTTAGGAATTTGTCAAAAACCTACGCATCCCCAGGGGAGGTGCAACAAGGAGAAATAACTTTATTTCTCCACATCTTTTTCTCTTTCAATGTGTGTTGCATTCTGCAGCCCACATAGAAGAAGGAAAACTCCTCCATTGATTGTTTTTATGTATGAAAGTATCTCTTCCTGCACAAAAACAATAATTCGTACACCGCAGACATCTTTGCACCATGGTGCAACGGTGCCTGTGTTGGCCCATGGCAGCCAATTGTGTGCCAGGACAATGGAAGAGGTCAGGAATACACCGTATCATACAGATACGGTGCATTTTGCCCTTTTATTACGATGCAAGGCAGCGCAGCAAGAAGCCTTGTGGTGCGGCTCTGAGCCAAAATGTTGTAAATATGCCCCTAGATGTCTGGCGCAGCTCTGGAACTCACATCTAGTTATGTGTTCTAAAGTGGTGCCAGCTATCATTTAAAGGAGCTCTGCGAAAGGCTGGCCTATGTATAGCAAAGAAAAAGGATTACAATGCAGTCTGCTTTTTAAAAAATCACTTTCTTTTTTTTCATTATAGGAAACGGATATATTTAAAACAAATGTATCCATGCTTCTCTCTGAACAGAAGACCACTTCTTAGAGCTCTACATAATTTTAAAAAATGCTGGAAAACCACAGAGTGTGTTGCCACCTTTCCTTGAATAAAAGCATGATGCATCAGGTATAACTTTGCATGCAGGTATGGCTGAATGAAAATATCAGCAAGTCCAACCCATGTGCTGCTCGTCCTGAGAGTGCCTCAGATGCCTGAAAACCCACATGTGTATATGGATTTTTTTCATAAAAGAGATTATTTTAGAAAATCAAAAAAATAAAGGAAGGTTCATATAAGGTGGGAGGGTGAGAACATTCTGACCCCTACACACACGTGCGGAGGTCCCTCTTTTAAATCAAAATATTAAAAAACTGTTTTTGCCTCGTGTACTACAGTACCAGAACCAGTGAGACACTGCAGTGTGGTACTGTAGCACCAAACTGTTACAGTGTTTCCAAAATTGGATTTTAGGGTCATAGAAAAGACCCAGTGGCTAACTGACAGTATGTAAGTCTGTGGCCAGCCCCCCAGTGTGCACAGCCAAAAGCCTTGAGAAGTAAGGCGATTGGCTGTTTAGGGGGGTTTGGTGCAGGTCATCCTCAGCGGGTTGGAAACAGGGCCTGTTGAGAGGCTGAGCCCTGCGGCCATCACCTGCTGTCTATTGGCAAAGACTGTTTGCAGCAGGGTGGTTATCTACCTACATGCGGTTGAACACAGGGCTTTAGGCTGTGCACAAAAGGAGGATTAGTGGCCTGCCTGGGTGGTTGCAGGTTAACTGTTGGGTTTAGACACTTCAGCTAGACTCTACTGCCAAACCCCCACTGCACACAGCCTTAAGCTTTGTGCAGCAGGGGTGGTGGGTGCCGCTGTGGATGGGGATTAGGGTTTGGCCAGAGGCCAACCCCTCCTGTGCATGGTCGCTGGCCATGTGCTGGGCATGTGCAGCAGGTGGTGGTTGCCTGCAGCGGGTTGGACATAGAGCCCAGGTAAAGGCAAGGCCCTGGGGCCACTCCATGGCATCACTCTGCTTTTGGCTCTGTACAGCAGGGGTTAGATGTGCATAAGGGGATGAACATGAACATTAAAGGCAGCTATGGCATTGGGATTGTTACATACATTTCAAAAACAACAGAAATTAGAGGTCAAAGTCATGTTATGGTTAGGTGTTGGAATGAGATGAGTTTTAGGCCCTCATTATGACATTGGCTGTAAATACCACTTACCGCCACGTTGACTGCCGACAACTTACCGCCGGCACGACGGATATCCGTTCACCATATTATGACACACACACACACCAATCCGTCAGTATTCAGCCACATACACAACTCCGCCACACCAAAGGTCAGTGATAAACTGGCGGTATCAAAACCCACACTGTTATGCCAACAGAACTACGCCCATCACATTATGACCCACGAATCACCACGGTGGACATTCAACAGGGGTAAACCATTGGCGGTACACACTGCGCACTCAAAATGAACACATACAAACAAAACAACACCACATTGGACAATTCAAACAACACACCTGACACCCATACACACACCACACCCACACCACTATAAAAGACACACCCACAATACCCACAACCATTTACCATTTCAAACCATTGCCAGCAGAGAGACATCAAGATCAATCACACAAACAAAGCCACACACTATTCACACCTATACACCACTCACGCACTCCACATCACACACCCCAACACATTACCCAACACTTCCTCAGCTACTCACCGCACACAGCAACTATGGCACCACAAAGACACCCCCGTTTCACAGAGGAGGAGCTAAGAGTCATGGTGGAGGAAATTATCACGGTAGAGCCACAGTTATTTGGAGCACAGGTGCAGCAGATATCAATAGCTTGGAAGATGGAGCTATGGCAGAGAATCGTGGACAGGGTCAACACCTTGGGACAGCACCCCAGAACTAGGGATGACATCAGGAAGAGGTGGAATGACCTACGGGGAAGGAACGTTCCATTGCAGCAAGACACAAACTTGATGTACAGAGGAATGGGGGTGGACCCCCACCTCCTCCCCCACAACTAACACCATGGGAGGAGCAAGTCTTGGCAATCCTGCATCCTGAGAGTCTGGCCGGAGTAGGAGGAGGACTCCTAAGTCAACTCTCTACTACTACTACCCCCCACCTGCATGCCATCACATACCCCCACCCTCACTCCTATCACTCCACTCCATCACACACACCCAACCATCACATCTCACTCATCCCAATCCCAAGCCCTGCATACTCTACCAATGCATGGACACCACTCACACCCCTGCATGGACACTCATGCAAAGCATGCACACTAGAGAGAACTAACTATCCCACCATACCCCAACGTACACAAGTGAAAGCTGCCAGTGCAAATACAACCAAAGTGGGGAAGACATGGATGTATAATATATCGGACACAGAAACCATAACACATCATTTACATCCCCACAGGTACTCCAGCTAATGTCAGCGGAGAGGAGGTACCAGCACTATCCAGTCCCCCAACTGAAGGGGCCCACAGTGATGACAGTAACTCTGGTCTTCAGGATCTGGATGACCTACCTGTCCAATCAGGGACCTCTGGACAGCCAGTTACCCAGGCCTAGTCACACACCACCACAGAACCTCCCCCATCAGGAAACACCACCACAGCACCCACCCAGCGTACCTACACCTCTGTCCCCAGGACACGTCAATCAGCAGTGTGTCCACCTCTACAGGGACCCCAGGCCACAACTCATACCCAAGACAATCAGGGACCTTGGGTCAGTGGCAGTGGGCACACAGTTCAGGGGACAGAGGCACAGGCCAACAGGGAAACTGGGAGGACTGCTGTGCACCAGGGGGAGGACAGGCACAGGGAACCGACTCTCCAGGAGACACTTGCAGAGGTCCTGGGAGCCTATCAACAATCCCAGGACACGATGGGCCAGATCCTGGACAATGTGCAGGAGAACAGGAGGGACAGTACCAGGGGGTCAGGGAGGACTTGCAGGCCATCAACAACACCCTAATCTCCATAGCAGGTGTGCTGGCAGACATGGCCAATATTATGAGGGAGGCAGTCTCATAACAGCGGGCCCCTGCCACTAGCCAAACATCTGAACAGCCTTCTACCTCCGCTGCCGCTAGTGGACAGGAGGCCCCGCCACACAACTTACAGGCCACCAGCACCCCTCCCTCTGCAGAAGGAGAACCACCCCGCAAACGTTCCCTGTGATCCAGACAGAAGCCAGAGACACTTGCCAAGACCACCACCAGGAAATGAGACTCTTCTGATTGTCACCCTTGTGTCCCACCCTGTCACCCTGTCCACCTTGAACTGCCATTGCTCCCCTTCCTATATCCCCTTGGACAGTACACTTGTACTACAAACAGACTGGAACAATACCCCAGACTTTCCTCCATCATCACCCCATCCCACTGCTTGCCCCTCAATATTGTAGCACTTCAATAAACACCCTTGGAAAAAAAAGAAGTTAGGAGTATGTCACGTATATCAAATATGAATTATTTGAAACAGGTACAAACATTGCAAATCAACTGTACAGAAAATGAGCATAGATTAATGACCTGTAGCTGGCTGCAGTGATCGCACCAGGAGTATATGTGAGGTCAACAACATCTGCAAAATGAATTGCCAGAGGGAACAGTAAGTGGGCATAGAAGTGGGAAATATCAGCATGCCAGTGCCACAGAAATATAAACAAATGTCATTGAAATGTGAAGCTACACTGTCCCACATGCGTGTCATTGGAAGTATTGTCTGATCACAGATATTCTGTTGTCCTCATCCTCATCCTCTGCCTCCTCATCCTCACTGTCCACAGGGTCCACTGCTGGCACACGGGCATCTCCAGCCTCCTCCTCCTGCAGGATGGGACATGGCGTCTGAGGGCAAGGTTATGCAACATGCAGCATGCCACCACTATCTGGCAGTTCTTCTTGGGTGACTAGCAAAGGGATCCACCTGTCAGATGGAGGCACCAGAACCTGGCCTTCAGAAGGCCATAGGTCCTTTCAATTATCCTTCTGGTTCACCCAGGTGCCTCATTATAATGTTCTTGTGCAACCTGTCCTGGCATTCCTCACAGTGGTTAGCAGCCATGATAGGTTGGGGTAACCAGAGTCTCCTGAAATATTGAGGGACAACATTTAGTCACACACTATCCCATATGGCCCACACCATACCCATACACCAACATATACTGGGTGGGAACCAGGGCTCACCTATTAGCCACACCCTGTGCCTCTGTAGTTGGGCCATCACATTTGGGATGCTGCTAATCCTCAGGACAAAGGCATCATGCACTGACCCAGGATACCTAGCATTGGCGTGGGAGATGTACTGGTCCGCAAGGCACACCATCTGTACATTCATGGAGTGGGAACTCTTACGATTCCTGATACAATATGTGTTCCATCAATCATCCCAATTATGTTGGGATATGTCCCATTGCATAGAACTCGGCCTTCACTGTGGCCACATCTTCAACCTGGGGGAAAACAATGTAGATGCACATGTGTTTAATCAGGGCAGACAACACTCTTGTCAGCACTATTGAGAACATTGGCTGTGACATTCCTGCTGCCAAGCCCACTGTCACTTGGAAAGAACCAGTTGCCTGGAAATGGAGCACTGATAGCACTTGCACAAGAGGGAGAATCCCAGTGGGGTGACAGATACCACATGTCAGGTTAGGCTCCAATTTGGCACACAGCTCTGTGATTGTGGCCCTGTCCATTATATAGGTGAGGATAATGTGTCTGTCTTCCAGAGCTGCCAAGTCCACCAGGCGTCTGTTCACAGGGGTATGTCTCCATCTCCTATTCATCCACAGCGGTAGGAATCTAAGGGCCACAAGAGAGAGGAGCCGGTCACAAACTGAACAATGGAGCTACAACAGAATTTTGCAGCCTGTAAACTTGTAATGGGTCATTGTGATTTGTCCAGTATGTCCAAAAACCTCCTGTGACGCAGCATTATTCCAGGGCCTGCCCCCTCCCCGAACTGGCATCCGCCAGTCCTGTGTGGAGGGACAGGTGGAAGTGAGGTAATTCAGCAGACGTTGTGTGTCGTTGTGGGAGGCGGTCGGGAACCACTATGCAACTCCTCATTGGTTATAATTGGGCTTCCTGGGGTACAGTGGCCAATGGTGATCTATGCAAGTGGTGACAGGATGCACCGCCATGGACGTGACCACCATTTTCTATCATATTCCTCACCTGACCTCCCACTAGAGAGCACCTACATTACATGTGCTGCTGTGACCTGTGTCTGGAACCTACCATGGCCCGTGTGACTGGCGAAAGGGCCCCAGCCTTCACTTCGGAGGAGTTGGAGAGACTAGTGGATGGGGTCCTACCCCAGTACGGACTGTTGTGTGGGCCTCCAGACCAACAGGTGAAAACACAGTGGGCACTATGCATGTGATATGAATGCATGGAGTTGTGTGTGTGAAGGCCTCATGTAAGGGGGGTGGATGTCCTCTGGGTGGCTCACAGGTTGTGTGCTGGGCCATGTGTGTGTAAATGGTGATGGAAACGGGTATGGTGGGCCATATGTTTAAAAGGCAGGACTGTTTGTCTAAATCTATTTTCCTGTCTCTATTGCCTCTGCAGGTCAGTACCCATCAAAAGAAGGGTATATGGCGTGCCATCGCCAAGGAGGTTCAGACCCTGGGGGTCTATGACAGGCGGAGCACCCACTGCCGCAAACGATGGGAGGACCTGAGACGCTGGGCATGGAAGACGGCGGAGGCCCAGCTGGGGATGGCCTCCCAACGAGGAAGGAGTGCCCATCAAACCCTGACCCCCCTGATGGCCCGCATAATAGCGTTGGTCTATCCTGAGCTGGATGGGCATTTGAGGGCATCACAGCAGCCACAAGGGGGTGAGTACAGTGCCCATCATTACCACTTACGCATGGTAGGGTGGTATCCGGGTGGAGGATGTGTGTCAGTGGGTGCCCCTAGGCCAGGCCTGACATTGCAGCGTAAGTCCCCTGGTGGCTAGGGTTCAGAAGGGAAAATCTTGCAACCTAGCCCGTAGGCATCCACTACTGGTCAGGGCTACATGGGTCCAGGTGTGCCCCTCCCCATGCCTTAGCCGCGAACTATTTCTCTGGTAGTGCAATGGCATATTGCGTAGGGCTATTCCCTGTGTGTGAGGGTGCTGTGTACTCCAACAGTGGTGTTGGTGCAGCCATTGACCAAGTGTATCCTTTGTTTCTCCCCCCCCTTCGTTTTTGTTTTGTCATCCTGTCCTTATGTGCATTAGCATCATCTGGCAGAGGAGCAGAGGCACCGGTGAAGGAGGGAGCTGCATCCCACAGCACCTAGGAGGCAGAGTCCACTGATGATGAGGGCACCAGTGGGACAGAGGGCAAGGGGAGCACCATGGCGTAGACTGAAGGGACAGTTTAGACACAGATACCTCCTCTGATGGAAGCCCTCTGGTGGTGGCGGACACTTCTGTGACCACCCCAGCTACAGGTACAGCTGCCACCTCCCGTACCAGCACCACCCTCCCAGCAGCCCCTGATCGAGTTGCCTGTGCTCGCTCAACCAGGAGGGTAGGCATCTCCTTCGCCCCAGGCACCTCAGGCCCTTCCCCAGTGAGCCCTGCTGCCCTGAGTGAGGAGGCTATTGACCTCCTGAGATCCATCTCTGTAGGGCCATCAACCGTTGTGAATGCCATCCAGGGGCTGGCAGTCCAGATGCAACAAACAAATGCATTGCTGGAGGGCATTCGCACTGGGTTGGCGGCCCAACAGATATTGATTCAAGCTCTGGCTTCCTCTCTGATGGCAGCCACTGTCCCTGTTCCTACCGTCCCCCCTCCAACTTACACTTCCCAGTCCCATTCTCCTCAACCCCAACCCATCCCAAGCACACAGGCAGCCGAGCATGCACACAAGACAACACACAAGAGTGGCACAGGCAAACACAAGCACTGTCACAGGGCCCTTTCCTCGGCATCTGCACGCTGCTGAGCAAAAGGCCCACCTCCAGGCGTCAACAACTCAGAAAGCTATTAGAGCACCGAGTATTGGTGAAGCCAGGCAGGGGGAAGGGAATTAGGATAGGGGACTGCAGGGAAGGAGATCTGAAAAATAAATGGTAAAGCATATATGCATACAATCATTCATAGCAGTATTAGGTCACAAAATATGTTCCTGGACAAAGGCGTCTCCAATAGTAAGTTGAGACCATTATGGACTGGGCATGGCCCTTCGTTGAATCATGAAACAAAATAAACCGTAATCTCAAGTATTCATAACAGTATTAACTCACAAATATGCTCCTGGACAAAGGAGTCTCCAATAGCAAGTTGAAACCCTTATGGACTAGGCGTGGCCCTTCTTTGAACCATGGGACAAGAACAAACTATACTCACAATACCTGAGGATGGCATAAGCTTTAGACAATGATCACACTTAGAATAATAACTGGATAACAATTATACTCTCATTAAATGAATGTCTTTTTTTTGGCATAGAAATCCTCAAAAACTTAAATATATATATCTCACATATCACACTCCAAAAAGCAATAAAAACTACAGCTGGCTTTTCTCTTTGTGCTTGGAGCGCTTTACTCGTGTCTGAAGCGCTTTGCTCATTGTGTCTGAAGCGCTTTGCTCGTTGTGCCTGAAGCGCTTTCCTCGTTGTGCCTGAAGCGCTTTGCTCGTTGTGTCTGAAGCGCTTTTAAGTTTGACCAAACAAGACCTTACCGCCATGAGTACGACCTACACGTTTTTTAATATACAAGAGGAAACACAAATACTCTGCCATGTTGCCACTCTGCCATGTTGCCATTCAGCTCTTTCCTGAGAGGAACTCCAACAAGGTCAGACAGAATTGAAGGATTTTTTCCTTACCCCTTTCCTTTCAGTGAGTCTATGGTCTAGCCGTAGGGTTAGATTAATTAAATCAGTACAGGTTTTTGGTTGAGGTTCAATTTGGGCCAAAACGTCTTTCAGTTCGTCTTTTAGTCCTTGATAAAACAATGCTGACCTTTTTTCCTCTGGCCAAGCGGTTTCCACTACTAACCAATTGAAATGTGACAAATATGTTATCAAGTCTTTGTTTCCTTGGCGTAACTCTAGTAACTCTTTGTCTGCAGACATGGTAATTGAGCACCTTTCAAATACTTTTTCAAATCCGTCCACAAAAAGATGCCAATTGTACAAAAGAGGACTATCTGATTGGACTAATGGAACTGCCCAAGTAGCTGCATCACCAGCCAGGTAAGAAATAAGGAATGCAATTCTAGATTGTGAATCCGGAAAGGCACTGGGACGGCAAGTAAAATGTAGTTCCACCTGCGTGAGGAAAACTTTAACCTTATTAGGATCCCTAGAAACCTTTCCGGTGCGGCCAATGTAATTTGTGTTGGCACCTGCATGTCAATGTTAGTAGGTGTGCAGTGCGTAGGACGAGGTAGAGGCATGGGTCCTGACCCGTCCACCTTACTCTGTAACTGGGTTACTTTATTAACTAAATCGGCTGTAACATTTTTTGAGTCTGTTAAATCTCTTTGCATTTGAGTGACTACCTGCATAAGGGTGTCTAAGGTGGCCATCTTGCGCAGCCCACGTACAGACCAAGAGGAAAGTATAAACTTGTGGGCTCACTATTCTGTCACAGGGCCCTTTCCTTGGGATCTGCACGCTGCTGAGCAAAAGGCCCACCTCCAGGCGCCACCAACTCAGAAAGCTATTAGAGCACCGAGTATTGGTGAAGCCAGGCGGGGGGAAGGGAATTAGGATAGGGAACTGCAGGGAAGGAGATCTGAAAAAGAACGGTTAAAGCATATATGCATACACTCATTCAAAGCAGTATTAGCTCCACAAAATATGTTCCTGGACAAAGGCTTCTCCAATGGCAAGTTGAGACCCTTATGGACTGGGCGTGGCCCTTCTTTGAATCATGAGACAAAATAAACTGTGATCTCAAGTATTCATAACAGTATTAACTCACAAATATGCTCCTGGACAAAGGCGTCTCCAATAGCAAGTTGAGACCCTTATGGACTAGGCGTGGCCCTTCTTTGAACCATGGGACAAGAACAAACTATACTCACAATACCTGAGGATGGCATGAGCTTTAGACAATGATCACACTTAGAATAATAACTGGATAACAATAATACTCTTGTTAAATGAATGTCTTTTTTTTGGCATAGAAATCCTCAAAACCTTTAATATATATATCTCACATATCACACTCCAAAAAACAATAAAAACTACGGCTGGCTTTTCTCCTTGTGCTTGGATCGCTTTACTCGTTGTGTCTGAAGCGCTTTGCTCGTTGTGTCTGAAGCGCTTTGCTCGTTGTGCCTGAAGCACTTTGCTCGGTGTGCCTGAAGCGCTTTGCTCGTTGTGCCTGAAGTGCTTTGCTCATTGTGCCTGAAGCGCTTTTAAGTTTGACCAAACAAGACCTTACCGCCACGAGTACAACCTACTTGTGTATTAATATACAAGAGGAAACACAAATACTCTGCCATGTTGCCAATCTGCCATGTTGCCGTTCAGCTCTTTCCTGAGAGGAAATCCAACGAGGTCAGACAGAACAGAAGACTGCAAAATAGTGAGCAATGTGCTTGGGTGTGGCTGGGCTTTATAGGCCTGCCACACCCCAAGATGGCCGCTGCCTCTAAAATCTTGGGAGTTGTAGTCCATTCATAGAATGCCACTGATAGGTACATCTTGTCCACCAATGCCCTGACCCTGCAGCTACATGAGCTTTACCACAGGGCAGGCGACGCCCATGATCATTTCTAGAGCAAGAGGGGATAAATAGCGGCACGTATGAAGTGCTGCAAAGGCACGAAGTGGAGGCCAGGGCGGGTCCTGGACCGCGCACAGCCTTATTCCTGACAAGCACATACTTCATCCCACAGGCACTCACACAAACACAATACAGTTGCAGACAGACCAACATCCACTATTTCCACTGTCTCCCCCTCCTCCTCCTCCTCCTCCTCCAGCTCCCACCCAGTTCCGCACACACTCACACCTGCATGCACTACATCCTCATCCACTACAAGCATCGGCACACCAAGCAGAACACACACCTCACTGGCAGACACCTCTACAACAGCCATGTGCACGTCCCCTGTGTCCTCTCCCACTGTGTCTGCCCCCTCCTAAAGTACACAAACGCAAGCACTCAGACACCCAACAGCCATCCACCTCACAAGATCATACAGCTCATGCACCTGCACCCAAAAGCAGAAGACAGACAGCTCCAACAACCACTCCCTTATCCCCAGCAGGCAGGAAGACCAAGGAGCCTGCACCAGCAGGCAAGAAGGGAAAGGAGCCTGCCCCAGCAGGCAGGAAGACCAAGGAGCCTGCACCAGCAGGCAGGAAGACCAAGGGGCCTGGGCCAGGAACTGTGACGGAGCCCCCACCACCAACCATGGTTGTGCAGCCATCCGAGGTTGCAGGGAGTGGGCAGGAGCCTCCCCCCAGCAGCAGCACCACCACTGTGCAGCCATCCGTGGTTGCAAGGGATGGGAAGGAGCTTCCCCCCACCAGCAGCACAACCACTGTGCAACCATCCGAGGTTGCAGGGGATGGGCAGGGGCCTCCCTTCACCAGCAGCACCACCAATGTGCAGCCGTCCGTGGTTGCAGGGATGGGCAGGAGCCGCTCCCACCAACAGCACCACCACTGTGCAGCGGTCACCACCGGTGGACGGCATGTAATCCTGCCTCCATGGGTTGCTGTGCGGCCTGCCCCCTCCAAAGCCAGTGGGTCTGACACCCAGCTGAGAGACTGTGGCACATCATTCCCCAGGATCAAGCACAGCGCATATTGCCCCCTCCAGAACCAGTGGGTCTGACACCCGGCTGAGAGACTGTGGCCCATCACTCCTCAAGATCAAGCACAGGGCATGTTGCCCCCTCCAGAAGCAGTACGTCTGACATCTGGCTGAGAGACTGTGGCCCATCACTCCCCAGGAACAAGCACTAGGCATGTTTCCCCCTCCAGAACCAGTGGGTCTGACACCCAGCTGAGAGACTGTGCCCTATCACTCCCCAGGTTCAAGCACAGGGCATGTTGCCCCCTCCAGAACCAGTAGTCAGTCTTGTTACATCTCCTGGCTGAGGTGCCCCCGTCCCCTGTCCCCCTGAGGTGCCTGCCTATTTACCAAAGGATGCCCCTGCAGTGTTCTCTCCGTGTTGGAGCAGGTGACATGTGTGGCCTTGGACTTTGGCCTGTGGCCATGTGGCTATGCAAATTGTGGACTGGGCAGTGTCCCTTTTTCTATACATATGTATATATATATTATCTTGCCTAGCTTATTTTTCATACTGTGTTGATCTCATTACATTCACTTTTGCGAAATTGTTTTGTCCTTGCATTATTCAGCCGAGTGACGTGGTAAAATAGTTTTTATAATGCATCTTGTTGTGTGTATGGTGTGTGTGTATGAGGCGTGTGTTGTGCGTGTGTGTGTGTCACTATCTTTTTCTCCCTGCTCCCTTGTGTGCTAGGCGGCTGTACTCACCATCGTCGTCTTCATCGGCCTTGGTGTTCATGGTTGAGCAGAACGTAGAAGATCATCGGGAAGACATGCAGTTCTGGTTCCATGGCTGCGTGGTTATTCCCTGTGTCTCCAATGGTGAGTCCTTTCCCTTTGGAGCTCAGTTTCCGCCAGGCTTTTGATGTCGTTGGGACCATCCCGGAAAAGGTGGCTGTTTCCTGTGTCTTAATATGGTGGGTGGAACATTGACTTCCGTCCAGCTGTAGGTGGCTACCGCCGTGGTGGCTGTTGTTTCCCCCCTAGCGGTCGGTGTGGCTGTCTATCGGAGATCTTTCCACCATGGTCATAATTTGGCACTAGTTACTGCCGGCTTTGAATAAGAGCGCAGAAAACTGACCCCTGGAGAGTTCTTTGAGTCCTGGGTCCACACAGGCAGACTGAATTCAGCAGGGCAGCTCACAGCAGCAGAAGATTCCCGGTGCAGCAACAGCAGGCTTTGGACAGCAGAGCAGTCCTTGGTGAGTAAGGAGGTCAGCAGGGCAGGCTTCACAGCTGGGCAGTTCTTCTTCCCGGCAGAGTCCACAGGTCCAACAGCAATCTGAAGATTTGGGTCTGAGTGTCCACTATGTATACGTGATGCCCACTTTGAAGTCGGAGGAGATTCTAGAGTCCTCCTCTGACAGAGGTGCCTGGAATTTCCTTCCTCCCTGCCCTCGCTCTAGCTTGTCTGAGGGCACAAAAGTCGAGTGTGAAGCTCTTCGTGAGTGTACTAAGGCAGAGTCTTTGTGATGTGCAAGTGTGGTAGGTGACAGTTCCTCCCCTCACCCTGATAGACATGGCCAACCTAGAAAACACCTATTCCCCCCTTGCCTCCCCATCTGGGATGAATACATAAAGGCCCACTGCTAGCTACTCCTAGTTATTTGACCCTGGACACAGGCTTCAGGCACCAAATATTTAAGATAAGAAAATGTCAACTTTCGAAAAGTTCAATTTTTCAGAATTGTGACTTTTAAATTCCAACTTTACCATTAAAGGGGGTTTTAAATTACAGTTCTTTAGAGATGAAACTCAACTGTGTGACGAAATGTGTAAGATCATAAGCAGTGCATGGCGGGGTGCAAGTTAGATCTGCTAACTATTGCTAGTGAATTTCGGTGTTTTTTTAGTTCAAAACATTAATGTTGTCACTGACATAGTCACATAACTACAGTACTGTTTAACCTTTGTTTTCTTCAGCGAATGTCTAGGTTTTATTTTAGCTTAAAGTAATATTTTATTAACATATGTAAAACCAATACCCTGCTGCCTTTTGGCCTGCATGGTGGTCCAATCCCTCTACAGGTAGCCAACCTCACACTGCGCAAAGCCTTTGGCTATGCACGGCAGGAAGTGGCAACAGGGCCTGGGGCCAACCCTCTAGGAGGCAGACAATCCCCTCCACAAGCAGCCAACGTCATGCTGTGCCAGGCCTTTCATCACACAAGGCATGGGGTTAGCCTCAAGGCCTGGCAAGCAGCCACCCAGAGGCAGCAAACCCCAAACCATGCCCAGCCTTTGCTTGTGCATGCATGGGGTTAGCCACAGGGCCTGTGTTACGGTCCGGCCCCGCTTCTAACTCCCCACAGGCAGCCAACCCAACGCTTCACACAGGCTTTGGCAGTGCACCGCAGGGGGTTGGATACATAGCTTGGCCTTCCATCAGCCCCTGTGGTCAAACCCCCAGCAGGTTGCCAACTCCACACCATGCACAGCCTTGAGTATGCTTAGCATAGGATGGGCCTTTGGGCCCCGGGGACCTCATCCACTGAGGCCAAAACATATATATTAAGGGGAGGAGGCCAAGCAGCCCCCTACTCCAAGCCTTATTAGGCCCTAGGGACCACATCTCCTGGCCAATACAAAATGGGTGGGGGGCCACAAAGACCTCCTCCCCAGGACCTCTAGAACTTTGGGGCCCCCTTATTCCAGGGACCAAATCTAAGGGGAGGGTACATGCAGTCCACTCCATGAGCTTTAGTAGGCCCAGGGGACCCCATTCCCCTGTGTGAAATAAAATAGAAATTGTAGGGGGGGGTGCCACCCAGCCCCTCTTTTCAAGCCTTCTTGGGTACCGGGAACCCCATACCCCAGAGGCAAAATTTAAAGGGAAGGGCATGCAGCTCCCCTTTTGAAGCCTTATTAGGCCCCAGGGATCCCTCTCCCAGGGACACATTCCATAATTAAGGAAAGAGGGGCATAGGGCCCCTCCACAAGCCTTCACAGGCCCGAGTACCCCGTACCCGGGAGCAATTTTTGATTGAGGGGGGCTGCCTGGCCTTACCAGGCAATGGGGACTCCAACCCCAGGAACCAAGTCACTTAAAAAGAGGAGGGACATTTGGGCCCCCTGTTTAGCCTTTTTTGGCCCAAGGCACTCTATCCCTTGGGGCCCAATTTCAGAAAAAAGGGGAGAGGGCATGCAGTCCCCCAGTCATCATTAGGCCTGGGGACCTCATTCCCTTGGCTGAGTAATTTATAAAGTGAGGAGGCATGTAACTCCATCCCTGAGCCTAATTAAGCCCTGGAGAAACATTCCTCGGAGCCAAAATGGAGGGTGGGCCACATGGACTCCCTCCCTGAGACTCATTAGGCCCTGGGGACCACAGAAAAAGAACATGCATCACGCTCATGACAAAACAATGTGAAAGGTTTCGTGTATTCAGGCATACCCAAAGCCGGAGCTTTGCACAGACTCTCTCTCAATTCAGTGAATGCCTTCATTCCAGCCTGGTCTAACACTATGGTATCAGTGACTTCTTTGTGAGTCGGTTTCTGCAATGGTCTTGAAATGACTGAAATATTGGGAATCCATTGGCGGCAGTAACCTACCATCCTGAGAAACATCCTGCCATCTCTCTGTGTAGTCGTGGGATTCACTTGCAATATGGTTGTTACCCTTTCTCTGCATATCTTTCTTGATCCCTTCTTAATCTGGTGATTCAAGTATTTCACTTCTTTCTGAAAATACTGCAATTTAAGTGGTGACACTTTATGACCATTCTTTCCCAAATGGTTCAGCAAGGCAATCGTGTCATACTTACACTCATCCCTTGTTTTGGACGCAATCAGCAAGTCATCAATGTAATGTACCAAGGTTGATTGGAAAGGCAATTCCAATGACTCCAGATTCTTTTTCAAGATCTGATTGAATATGGAAGGTTACTCTGAAAACTCTTGAGGTATTCGACACCAACAGTAAACTCGGTCCAAAAATTTGAAACAAAAGAAAAATTGTCTGTCTTCATGAAGAGGCACAGAAAAAAAGGCTTGCAACAAGTGAACCACTCAGCATCACATGGAATCTGAAACATTATCATAGCTAGATTTGGCACCATGGGGCAACATTTGACCACAATGTAATTTCCTTTTTCAAATTATGGACAATTCAAACTTTCTCACAGGGCTTTTTCAAACCCATTATTGGTGAATTACATGGGCTGCTCAATATTTCCTTCAAAACCCCTTGTTTTACAAATTTTTCAATTATTTGGGTGACCTTCATAAGGACATCTTGTGGCATGTGGTACTGGGGAATTTGAGGAAAAATTGCATTGGGCTTTACAGTAACTTTAACTGGTTCAACTCCCTTTATCAGACCTATCTCTTTTCCTGTCAGATCCCACACTTTTTCCTTAACCTTTCCCTGTAAATCAGGATGAAGCTCCTTTACTGTGAATACTGGAGAAATTAAATCAGAGAGTATTCCTCATTTATTGTCTCACAATCTGTCTCTGGGGCTTGGTCATCTTCATCATCGCTATTTGTTTGAATCTTGATTCCATCATTTGAACAAGTAATCAAGCATCTTGTTTTACACAACAAGTCTCTCCCCAGTAGGGATACTGGACTTGATTCACAGACTACGAATTTGTGCAATCCCTGGAAGTTGCCAATTTTAACCAAAACTGGTTCTGTAATCGGGTTGGTCAAATACTGATTCGCTACCCCTACAATCTGAACAGTTTTACCTGAAAGGAGCAAGTTTGAAACCTCAGCTGATCTTACTGTAGAATGTGTAGCTCCCGTGTCAACCAAGAAAGAAACTCTGCGACCCATGACTTTTTCCTTCACATAGGGACCTCTCTGATCTACTTCTAAGGAGGTTGCAAGCACACTCGGCTCCTCATCTGAACTCTCGCTCACCCAATCATCGTTTATTCCATTCTCACTGTGTAACAGGAATTGGTGTACTGTGTTGTTACTTTGGTGAAGCTTCTGACTTGTGACCTGTTGAGAAAGCACCATTTGCTGCTGTTCCATTGGGACTTGAGGTATTTGAATTTGCTGTCTAGGTACCATTGGAACCTGCTGTTGCAATGGCTGCAACTGTGCCATTTGTACACCTGGCATTTGCACCTGCTGCATGTGTTGAAAATTCTGCATTTGATTCATATTATTTTGTAAATTTGGATTAGGACCTCTCATTTTTGGCCCTCTCATGTTTTGGAACAAATTGATGTCATTAGTTTGCTGAACAACACCCTCCCGCACCTACGTTGGACACTCCTGTTTCCAATGTCCGACGGCTCCGCAAGTGTGACAAGGCAACAATTTTTTCATTCCCTGCACATTATTACCAACTACTTCAGTACCCAAGTCTGGTCCACGATTCATATTACCTCTGCGACCTCTACCTCTCATCTGGGGCTGAAATGCCATGTTTCCCTGCTGCTATTGTGGTAGCTGTTGTGGAAACCTCCCGTGCATGACTGTCTGAGCAGCTTTAATCTGCATCACCATCGCCTTCTCTTTCAGCTTTTTCTGCCTCAACTCAATTTCATCACTACAGTACTTTGCATCCTGAAACATCTCATCAATCAGCTTTGCTTGCCAGCAAATCAAATGACTCTTAATCATCTGGCCAATTTCAGGTCTCAATTCTTCCACAAATCTGAACACAAAGTGAATCATGTCCATTGCCTTAATTGTCTCTGTACCACTGTGATGCTTGAACGCCTGTAACAATCTCTCGTAATATGCATGTATCGATTCGATTGCTTCCTGAGCTGTCTTGACAATTCTCTGCCAATCAATATCCTTGGGCGAAATTCTCACTTTCACAAATTCAATCACTGTATAGTAATATTTCATTACCTCGGGAGAGGGTGCATCTGTAATTTTATCTCTCTCTGGTTCTCTTGTTGGCCAGTCTATACTCCTCTTGCACTCTATCCACAGATCAGCTGGGACCACTATCTCTAATAAGGTGTTCAAATCCTCTCACAGGCACTTTACAAGTTTTACAAACCTATCTGTTTTCTGGTACCATTTTACTTGCTTCTCTCTCAAGTTTGGATAATCATTTTGTAAATGATAGAATGTCACTTCTACTCCAAGGGACATGGAAAAAATTCCCTCTTTGGAATCTCTGTCATTAGTAAAGTTTTCACTGAATCTTGGCCTTGTTGCACATTTGCAGTCAGCTCAACAGAATCCCTTTTCCTTTTGTCTCTTTCCTTTACCCATATGCCTTCCCATTTGTCTAATGCTCCCCAAGACTGGGCACTTTGAAGTAATTCCCTAAGGTGTGCCTTCATTCCGGCAGATCTCATGTGTTCAAAGTCTTTAGTCTCAAAATCTAGTCTGTAACTCCTTTTCAAATGCTTTGTTTTATCTATTTCTATGCCGTACTTCTCTGCCAGGTCTGCTAGCTTCTGATGCACATTGCTCACTTCCCTTGTAATCTTCAGGAACAGATATCTCAACTCTGTTTCTTTGTAGGATTCTAACCTGTTCATACCTATAGTTCCCTCAATGAGCTCACCCGCTTCCATGCTTAGCCTAGCATAATTCAAATACTCCTCTCCCTTAGGAGCACTCTGCGAGGTATTCAGCTTGTCTAATCATTCAGTCAACTGTTGAGCAGTCAAACCTTGCAACAAGATGTTGCTGGCTTGGACAGGTGATACCTGCTGTGCAACTGTATTTGGGGTCTGCGGTGTCAGTAATTTCAAGCTCTGGCTAATGTGTGACCCTACCATAGTATCTGGAAGTACTCCGAATGGACTAAGGTCTAACAGCGATCTCAATCTGCCAATAGTCTGTCCGACAGGAGAAACTACTTGAGTATTGTCGTTATGTCCTCCCCCATTTCATTCTGTGTCCTGGCACCCTGTTCACATACACTAGGTTTCTTTTGTGCAAATAAGGGTACGGCTGGACCAACAGTAATAGGAAGAGATATAGCATCTGGGGTTGGTCTCGTACTTAAGTTCTGTAGGAGAGTAACTCCCATGTTCTGATCCATCATTGAAGAAATATCTGACCGTGCCCTTGTTACTGGAGTGAATTTCAGCATGACTTGTGGCTGTGCTTGGGGCAGAAAAAGTGGAGTTGGTTCTGTCTGAACCAACACTAGTCTCGGAAAAACTTGTTCTGTAGGCACAATTACGTTTGTGGCCGTTTCCAAGATGGATATATCATGGTAAATTCTCTGAACCTGTGGCGGTTGCACCTAATTTTGTACCACTGGAGTAGTAGGCAAGTTAAGACTACTCTGCATTGGACAGGCTAGTACCAACCTGCACCAGACTAACTTTGTCATTAACCTGTGTCAGAGCTGTAGGGTCAGCACTGGTGCTCGGACCACTCTCATGTGCTGCATATGGTGGTGAACGCGTTCTCAGTAACATTGTAAGAAACTCATCGTCGTCTGACTCTTCCTCTGCTGTAGAGGATTTTCTAGCCTCCCTACTCTCAGAAGTACTTCTGTTAGTCTTTCTAGTAGCTTTCCTTCCTTCTTTCTCAGTCTCTTGTGTAATTGCTGGAAACAACTTAATTCCATGCAAAGTCTAATTTCTCCAAATTCTCTGAGCCCTGGGACACCTAGCCTCTGTTAATGTATTTTCTGGCTTTCTCATTCTCCTCTCAAATTTCAGTTGCTGTTGCTGTCTGGCTACTAGCTCCCAGATCGCTAACGCCTCAAACTGTGGTGGTCTCGGAAGGGGCTTTGGTTCATACAGCACCATCCATTTGTAGGAAATGC
Organism: Pleurodeles waltl; assembly: GCF_031143425.1. Classification (NCBI taxonomy): domain Eukaryota; kingdom Metazoa; phylum Chordata; class Amphibia; order Caudata; family Salamandridae; genus Pleurodeles; species Pleurodeles waltl. The sequence goes on from NC_090439.1 coordinate 685,379,065, forward strand.
TAAGCTTCCATCTTTGTCTGTCACTTTACACCATTGCTTTAGACATGGCATGACACCCTTCTCTTCTATTACAATGTAAGCTGGTACACCTTCTGGCGGTGTAGCCTCGCCTATACTCATTGTAATGTACGTATCTCCCCTTGAAGAACTCTTTAAAGCTTTGAAAAATGTCATCTTTTTGACCTTTTTGTTATCCAAAATCAAATCAGGAAGTGACTTTTAATCCTAGAATTCTCTTCACCCACCTTCTCAACCAATTGCGCCTCACGGACGGCTGCCAATCCATGCACGACCCTTCTCACTAACCGACCTATCCCAGCGCGGCTCCAATGACGTCAAACTCACACGTACTGCGGCTGACAAAGTCTTGCGGCTTGTCCTCCCAAACTTCGATTCACACAAAACTAATACAAAAATTGCGAGCACTAACCCAAAATCAAAAAAACAAATCTGCTGGTGTACTACAGGAAAGGTAACACAATTGCTTCAGAAACAGATTTTTCACTGACGGCTCTTCTCACTCTTACAGCTACTCCTTCTTTCTCAGCTTCCCTGATTCGCAAGCAAAATTCGACCCGCAAATTTTACTCTCAACTGATCAGTGGGTCTGTCCTGTTTCTCATAGGACTTGCCAGATCTCAATCGAAAATCTCTTTCACTCACTTTGACTCACACTCTGACTTGTCTACCAAGCCCGATCAACCTATTAAACCAGACAAATTACGACATAAACCAAGTGTCTCATACACTTTTCAATATACTCTGGAGTCTTAGACCACGCAGGGCCCATACATCAACAACCACGTGGACAATTTTTTAGCACAAAACGCCACACACATGTGAAGTTCGACGACTTCCCCACTCTCACACTGCGGAGTATGCACACTTCTTCCACAACTTCATTTGGAGTACACAAACTCCCTAAAACCTCACAAACATCACAATTCACCTGCGATTTGCTTAAGCTGTGCAAACACAAAACCTACTCCATTCACACTGTCACTAGAATGACAAGAACATCCTCAAACAACCATTGTCAGGCTCCAAAATTCTGGGAAATTCATTTCAGGACTTAAGGGAACATTTTCTCCCCAAATTGTATCATTGAAAAAATAAATCCAAAACCTCTACTGGGCATCTTTGGTGGGCTCTAAATGAGACAAACCTCTCCTCAATTGGATCAGCAAGCTAAGATATTCTTCGTCATCAAGACATCAGTTTGGTCAGCAAGGCATCAGGATTCAGCATTAAAGTTCAGAAAATGCAAAGTCTTTAAGCATTTAGGTAAAGCACGTCTATAGATGCACAGTAAAGTAATGGCCTTTCGGCAAGAAGAAAATGGGCAAATGCGCTGTCTTCCAACAGTGCAGTCCAGCTAAGTTAGATTTCCTAAAACTACTTCCCAAGTCCATATTGGTCAAGGGATCGCATCTTCACACTTTGGGCCTGATTACAACTTTGGAGGACGGTGTTAAACCGTCCCAAAAGTGGCGGATATACCACCTACCGTATTACGAGTCCATTATATCCTATGGAACTCGTAATACGGTAGGTGGTATATCCGTCACTTTTGGGACGGTTTAACACCGTCCTCCAAAGTTAGAATCAGGCCCTTTGTCTAATAACACTAAAATATCAAATCTATGATTTCTACTAGTACTCGGTTCACATGTCACTGATTCGTTTCTCTTTTAATGTCCTCATCATCCGGCTCGGCAGGTAACAATATTGTTGCAGCTTATACTCCAGTCAGTGTCTCCATTGTTCTCCTCCTCAGAAAGTCAGTCTTACACACATTACACTTATATTGCTACATTTAGCAAGAACAGCGTCTTCTAGCAAGCGGTTCTCATGAGAAAGACGTTTATCTCCAAGCACTTTTGGTCAGCACAGTGGAAAATTTGAATTTTAATTCTCTAAGCAGACATTTTATTAACGCCTAAGAAATACAGCTTGACATGAGGCTGTGCAACTAAGCCAAGAACTCCGCAAAGGTAAGGCCTATAATTAATAAAACTAAGACATAATGCATAACCCTTAATATGATGTACTACTACATTATCAAACATAAGCTTCATATTTCATATTAATAAGCCATTAATAAGTATACTTCGTGAATATTGGCGGCCACTCACGTGGACACATTTTTAAATGCATGCATTATTTTCCTCTATATTAATACATTTTCTACGCAAATCTATTACTCAGAATACATGAATATTCATTAATATTTTATGAAAACACCTGCTCTAACATAAGCTACTCTCTTCATACAAGTTTAGTAGCTCATCGCCGAGCCTATGACTGTGTACAATTTTCTATCATTTAATAGATTGAAAGAACGTGCCATCAAGGCAAAACAAGCTCTAACTTTGCAAGGAGGATAGCTGACTAAAATTGTTTAACTGCCCGTTCATGCTCACTTCTAGCCATGAATAAAGAGCAGCCAATTGTGCCAGGCCAAACCCGTACTTTATGATTTCACTATAAACAATGCCACTTCCGTTAATTCATGTTAGAATGCACACACTGCAGAATCAGCATCTTCTGCAGTAAATGCAAGAATTTCCGTGTCCAATAATGGATAATATCCAAAAAAACAGGAGTCATGGCTTGACCATGCTTCACTTTATAGAATGATAAATATTACCAGGAATTTTCTTTAACACCAGCATTGCTTACTATTAAAGTTATTTACTATTATTTTGAAAGTTCAGGGATGCATCATATTTACAGAAATATAACACATCCCTGCACTTTCCTCTGCATTGATGGACAAACTTTTGCATAGCGCCAACGTAGGCACTCTTGCACCATACTGCAAGGGTGCCTGTGAGTAGGGATGATTATCTATGTGCAGGAAGGGGCACCTTCCTGAAAATAAACAATCATTAATGGCATTTTTCCTCTTTCTATGTGTGCTGCAGAATGCAGCGCACATAGAAAGAGTTGAAAACGGTGAGAAAGAATGCTATTTGTCCCTGTTGCGCCACTTTAACTCCACCCCTGAGGTGCTGTAGAGAGTGGACACATTCCCAGATGTGTAAATGTGGGAATACATCAGATTCCGTGAGGTGTTTCCTTGGAACACTCTCAGCAACACCCATGGAGCGCCCCTTTCATGCAGTGCTATGCGTCAAAGAAGTCCATATTTGCAAGGCCATGAAAAGCCATGCAAGGTGGCTTTGCGTGGCCTTGTAAATATGGGCCAGCATACAGCGCCACAGGAGCGTAAAAAAATTACACTTAGGTACCGCAGTTTGCTGTTCGGGCCTCGTAAATTAGTCCCTTAATTGTTTGGAGTTTTGCAATCCTCTGTTTTGGCAAGGGTCTGAATTCCTAGTTGGATGGTATTTACCACACCTGGTAATTACTGTGTCGTTAAATATCTAACCCTTCATTACATTTCCGCAGGTCAAGCCTGCTGAAACATAACACAGAAAAGGGTACGCTATTTATCATACTATAAGATTTTTGTGCTTTAATCACCAAAATCTGGGAAACATCCTCAACAACTCATCCTTGAGGACTCAGAGGTTTCCCACGTTAGCGTAACCATGCTTGCCTGAACAACTCACTGCTTTTCTGCACCTAACCACTCATGTCCTGAACTACGCATATGCGTGGTTAAGGCACAGAAAAAGCCATACATTGTTCGGGAGAGGACACAGTGAGGCCGGGGCGGCGTTGGGGGGTGGATTAAGGGATTGGGGTTTTTAGGGGCAGGGGTGGGGGGGTCAGGATATTTTTTTTAGGGCTCAGGGGGTGTTGAGGGGCTTGGGGTAACAGTTTTTAGGTGCAGATGGGGGTCTCAACAGTTTTTTTTAGGGCTTAGAGTGGGTGGGGGTTCGGGGTAGTTTACTTATTGGGGGAAGGTTTTAGGGCTCAGGGCGGGTAGGGGTGTCAGGGTAGTTTCGTTTTTAGAGGTGGGGTAGTTTTTTAGGCTCAGGGCGCATGGGGGGTTGGGGTAGTTTATTTTTTTGGTGTTGGTGTTTTGTTTTTTTAGGGCTCAAGGCGGGTGGGGGTTGTCGGGGTAGTTTAGTTTTATGGGGCAGAGGTGGGGGTTTGGGGTAGTTTTTTTTTAGGTTTCAGGGCGGATGAGGAGGTTGGGTACTCTAGCTTTAGCTTCTAGGGGTTGGGGTGAGGGTTAGGAAAGTATTTTTTTTTCAGGGCTCAGGGCAGATGGGGTTTGGGGTAGTTTAGGTATTAGGGGTGGGAGTAGTTTTGGGCCTCAGGGCAGGTGGGGGTTGCATGACAGAACCACACATGCCATTTTGCATGCATTTCCACACATGCCTTTGCTAGGCATGCTTTTACAACTAAATTTGTTGTAAAGGCATGCGTGGTAAAGGCATGCGTGGAAACAACGCAGTCGTGGTTCTGACCGTGTTGTTAAGGCATGCGTTGTTCCGGCATGCATGGTTCCACCATACAACACCAAAATCTGTATGCTGTTCCACTAAGAAAGATGCTATTTATTGCACCTAGTAAAAAACATATCCATGGTATCATTATTTATCGAGTATGATAAATAGCACCTCCTCGTCCGACTAACTGGGCTTCTGCGTTATAGTAAGGAATAATTAAAGATAATATTGTATTAGTGTGGGTACAAGCTCACCATTTCTTATTTATAATACTACAATTATTTTTATGTATTTATTTTGTTCATGGGTGAAATAAGGTTTTAAAAATGTATTTACAAAATATGCATTCGTGCTTTATGCTAGTATGAAGAATGGGTTTAACCAGGATAGATGGACCTGATTTACTACATCCTCTTTTATTAATGGAACCAGTGTCCTATCAACTAGTTACTTCTTTTCTGACTAAAGACAGTTTTTAATCGAGAACATTCCTTAGTAAATTAAGCCCTTAATGCAGTTATTGTTTAATATTTTGTCTGATGCTTATGGTGCAGTAACGAGAAGCAAATCAAATAAATTCGATAAATTCAGAGGTTTATGTTAGCGAGACTTCCACTGCTACCATTTTATCTGTATTGTGTTAGCAGAGCGTGCCACAATACCTATTCACCATATGAGACGAAATGATTGACATCGCAAATGCTTGTTGTGTTTTTATGCATTTGACATTGTTTTTAATTAGTGCTTTCCAAATAACCGAATTGCCTTTATGTCTATATATGCGAGATAGCAGCCCTATACTTTAGGACACATTGAATATGAACTTTCAAAAAAATCCCCACATCTCACAGCACAGTTGTCTCCCACTATGTCTCATAGAATATTTTGGTGCAGAACAAGCACATTGGCCTCAATTCACAAATGTTTTTCGCAACTAAGTGATAATTAAGTGCAAAAGAAGAACATTCAGGGGGAAATTTATCAACACTTTGCTCTGAGTTTGCATCACCAAATGTGTTGAGATTTACTTCTCAACACAAATCTTGATTTGTATTCCAAAGTTGCTATGGGTAACACAAATTAGCACTGTTTCTTTGCATCAGTGGGACATTCTATGGGTGGTATACTAGTTTTTACACAACTCTCTTTCTACTAATGTTGGTATTCATTATATACATATGTGGATAAGTGTGGCACAATGGTTAGAGCAGCAGACCCTGATGCAAAGATCTGTCCTGGGACCAGGGTTCAATTCCTGCCCCTGTGGGTCTTGGGCTCAATTCCCATGGACCAGATAGTTTTCACCTCAGTGCCTAATCTAATTAATGTGTCCCACCTGTAACTCTGGGCAATAGCTTGCTTAATCAGTGCCTCATCTAATTAATGGGTCCCATTCTGTAACTCTGGGCAATAGCTTGCTTAATCTCCACAATGGCCCTGACAGTGCTTGGATGCCTGGTGTCACCCTGGGGGTTTCCCAGGAGTGGGAAACTCACAGGGAAAAGCCCAGAGGGGTTCCACAGTGGTATGGGTACTGCGCCTTGAGACGCAAACAGGTGAGTAGTGTGCTATACAAGTGCAAAGTTTAATTTAGTATACAGGGATTTGCATCAAAAACCTGTTCTCAAGGAACCCGTATGGCTTGAGAAAGTTTTCTTTTCTCAAAACTTTTCAAACGTTACATGTGTGCTGCACTGTGCAGCACATGAACAAAGTGAAACAAATATTAAAGCATATAGTTTGAAATGAAGGGTCCTCTTCTATTACAAAACCTAAACTTGACAAAAGTGCAGACTCTTACACTATGGTGCAAGGGTGCCTGGGTTATCACATGTCAACTAAAAGTGCACCAAGCTAGTGGAGAGAAAAACAATGGCGTATCTTTAAAGGCATGGTGCTGCTTTTGTCTTTCCCAATACAGCGCAGTGCGTGCAGTAAATGGTTGCTGCACTGCAATGAGGCAAAAAATGATTACATCATCTCAAAGAGGCCAATTTAGATTAGTCAGCAGAATTTTCAAAAAATATATTATGACAATCAAACATTCTTGGATTACAGGGTTGCTGTCACTTTTCCTTTGTTCTATGAGCCTTATTTATATGTTGATAGGAAGGGAACTCCATTGCGGTGGCCACATAGATCCCGCTCCACCAACATAATGGTCCACATGCCCAATTTAATGCTGGACGGACCTTAAGTTTGGTCACGGCAGTGACTACTCTGTCTCTGCCATGGTCAAACCTCACGACAGCCCTGGGGAGTAAGGGCCATCAGAGAAAAAGCTACATGACTGCCTGCTGAATTTAGCTGGGTGGACAAATAACCATTTTGTCCTGTGCCATACTTCCCCATACCACATCCTCGTGGTTTGGGGCAGTAAAAGTGTAAGAATGCTTTCCCCACCATGGAAGAAGACCCCCATGGCAAGGGGAGCAGCAAATGTTTTCTTTGTAAAAAGAAAATGGCCTTTCAGGCAATTTATGAAAACATTGGAACTTTGGGCCAGATGTAGCAAAGGTTTTTTCCCATTCTGTGTCTATGGGAAAAAGTGTTCGTACATATGGCCCTTTGTCTTTAATGTTCCTAAGACATATTCTATTGTGGCATGTAGTTACAAACTCGTTCAGGTGCAATCTGTATATCTAATATTTGTGTAGTGTTAGAAAGTTGCAAGAGCCATGAACTGACACCTGTTCATTTGACCAACAAAAATACTGTGAACAGTGCACATTTCTGTAGATTTAGTCATTCCATGTTTATTTGGTTGTTGAGGCTCATGTGCACTCACGAGTTCACGAAGAATGTGCATCCCAGGTGACTTAGTTATCAGTACGTGGATATGTGGTTGCAATAGCACTGTGCAGTGATATCTGGCAGCAGGGGTCTACGAGTCCCAGTTCACCACGAGGCCGGGGAGAAGCCCCGCTACATACCACATCTGAACACTCTTGTGGCACTATATATTGCATCCAGCATCCCCTCTGCGAGGGCCATGCCCGGGCTATGCCGAGGCCAAGGGCGAGCCCATCCTGCACCTTTCAGCACCAGGAAGAGGTGGGGTGAGCCATCCCCCTTAGTTCCTTTCCTTCACTGATTGCTGTTTGCTGTCTAGAGGCCTCCAGCCACACTGACACTGTTGAAGTAAGCCTCAGCAAGGCCTACTAGTGCAAGGGGTTCACCTTTCTCTGCACAAAGTCCTCAGACCATGTAGGAAGAAGTTGGCACAGAAACTGAACCTCATGAGGTGGTACTACAGTTCAAACAGCACCCTTTGGTAATGTTTGAAGTAGCACACTGAACTGAGAGAGCATGGTCCTTTTATACCCACGCAGGGGCTAAAAGGAGGTGGTACAATTATAGAAGCAGGACCTGTATACATGTAAGGTCATGTGGAAAATGCACAGTCGACAGGTAGGAGGAGCTAACAGTTTTCAAGGACTAACAGCTGCAGACCTTACTGGGCATGTGCGAAAGTGGGAGATGCTAAATATAACTTGTCACTAGGCAGATTTCAAGAGTAGTTAACAGAAAGGTAGGACAGAGCACATGGTGAGCACATGGCAGCATGTGGCAGAGAAAATGGCTGCCATGAATACAAAATGGATTCCGCGAAATGTTCACAATAGTTGCTAAATACAAGATGTCTTCCGCTAATGCTTAATCAAATCGCTGCTAAACTACAACAGACGACCCTTTCAGCATTAGCTGAAGACATTCGTTTTTCTAGGATAATCTGAATATTCATCTTGTATATTTATGCTCATCATTTCAGCTATTTCCTTATCTAACATATGTTGTGCTTTCATTTCTGTAATATTTCTTTTGGTAGGCATACAAGCAGTAATACACATGGAGCAGAACATTGGACCACACTGAATACAGATACAGCATGTGAAAAATATTGCAATCATTACACACACATGACATTCCAACAGGTAGCTGGTAATATCCATAGTTACCACATACAAAATATGTATTATGTGAAGCTGTAAAACTACTATTATTCACATCCTCAATAGTTAAAATCAAGGTACAATCGCTTATCCCTACTGGAATTCGCCCAATGCTACGTATACATAAATCTGCTTTAGTTTTTGTAACAGAAATCACAAATTGTTCTTTCTTGTCAAAGTCTCTTATATTTGTGAAGACATATGGTATTGAAACATTGTCCAGTTGATACTCATCCCATTCCCATTAGTTCCTTTGGCTTGGGGATACCCATCTTTGTCTTGGTAGCATACTTTATTAAGGTGAAAAAGAAGTTGGCCCTCTGTACGTTTTCCAGATGCAAACAAAAGCGTGCACCAAGCTTGACAAGAACCATTGTGTGAAAAAGGAAGAGGAATGAAAGGTGTTCCTCCTTTCTTTTGATGCGCAGGTATCATTCCACATACCCAACAGTTAGTAGTATTTGTAGCATTATGAGTTTGATGCAACATCTGAATGAAAGTATTATTGAAGTACGATTGATGGTGCTTCTGCTCCTGATAGGGAAGCGTAAAGTAATAGTGATCCTCTGGTACTGGAGTAGTGGCAACAAAAAAACTCACGAGCAGGAGACTTCTTTTCAACAAACCAGGTGATTATTGCTATAACCACCAAAACAACAACAAACCCCATAGTACTAATTATCACTTTGTTATTCATTTTAGCAACAGTGATAATCGACCCTTTCAGAAATGGATTAAAAACCATCGTTGGAGCTCTTATCCCTGGGCAGCCGCTGATTTCTTCACCACGGGCCAAGACGGGTGTCACTACTCTAATGCATGGCTGATCCCCCCCCTTGCCACAGTGGCTCTCCGTTTCACTAACCCAGGGCGGTAGCTCAACCAGTATTCTCCAGCACTACAGGGTCTTTCATCGGTCCCAAATTATATCGCGAGACTCCAGAAATCGTATGGTCCGGGAAGAACTCCGCAGATTCGTCAGGTGATATAGCACGGCCTTTCTCCGTAGTCAAAATCTCTCGATGATCGGTCAGCACAGCAGGTTCCACCAAGGTAGGTAGCACTCTCTTGCAGTGAGTATTATGGACCCAATTCTTTCGGTTCGTCACTCAAACTGCTGTCCTCGTCCCAAGGAGCACCTGTTCTGGGCCTCGCCACCTTGGTTCCAAGCTGCTTGATCTTTCAAAGGACTTAATCATCACCTGGTCACCAGGTCGGAGTTCATGGCCTTCACCTGTAGATCTGTCAGGAAGTGCTTCTCGAACCTGTTGATGAATAGAAACCAAATTGTTGGTTAACTGTGCCAAATAATCATTCATCAGGACACAAGGTACATCATATACAGAATTTGGCTTAGGAACTCCCCAAATGTTAATTGGCCTTCCGAATATTATTTCATAAGGGCTAAGGCCGATTTGAGAGTGTGGCACTGACCTAATAGACAATAATGCCAACGGTAATGCATCCTGCCAAGTTAAGGATGTGGAAGCCTGTATCTTCGCTAACTTCAGCTTCAAAGTAGCATTATACCTTTCCACCAACCCTGCTGATTGTGGGTGGAAAACCGCATGGAACTTCTGTTTGATCCCTAATCCTTTCAGGACATACTTAATAACTTCCCCAACAAAATGAGGTCCGTTATCATTCCATAAAAGTCTGCAAACACCAAACCTAGGGAAAAATTATTTCAAAAGCACCTTCGCTGTGGTAATGGCAGTATTATTCTTTGTGGGGTACGCCTCAATCCATTTACTGAAGGCACATACCACCACCAAGACATACTTTAAATTGTTGCAGCGTTCAAGCTGAATATAATCCATTTGTAGAACTTCAAAAGGTGCAGTTGGTGTAGCAAACCCTCCCGCAGGAGTTTGTGTCCCTTTTCCAGGATTGTATTGTAAACAGATCAAACAAGACTCTACTACTCTCTTAGCTGTACTGGAAATTTCTGGATGCTCCCAAACTTGCTGAGCAACTTTGTTATTGTTGAAGCTCCAACATGTGCCAGCCCATGTGCCATCTGAACCATAGGCTGTACAAAAGCTATAGGCAATTTCCATTTATCCATCTGCTTATTCCGCCAAAAGCCCTCATCATCCAATTCTCCATCTTCAGACCATTGCTCATGTTCTTTCACAGAAGCAGATTTCTGTATATCTAATACGTCTTGTCTAGCATTATGCCAACGTTCAGCTTGTGACTTCACTACATACATAGAAGTAGTACTTCGTTGCATTGCAGTCTCACGTGCTACGTGGTCCGCAAGAGCATTACCTTGCCCTATCTTATTGGTCACTTTCTTATGTGCACTACATTTCACAATAGCTAGTTTCTTTGGATATGTCAATGCAGTCAAGAGGTTATGCACTAATTCTCCGTGCATTATCTGCATCCCGTGCGATGTGAGAAAGCCTCTCTCCTTCCAAAGCAAACCAAAATCATGAGCCATTCCAAAAGCATAGCGGCTGTCTGTATAAATGTTCACACATAAGTCAGTACTAAGCTCAAATGCTCGTGTCAAAGTTATTAGTTCAGCTGCTTGAGCTGACTTCTGTGGTATATGAGCTGTCTCCACTATTGTGTGTATTGTGGTGATTGCATATGCAGCTGAGGTCGTACCATCTGGCAACTTCAAACAAGACCCATCAACCCACAATTCCCCGTCTACATCTGGAAGGGGCGTATCTTGTAAATCAATACTACCCTTTGTCTGTTCTTCGGTAAGGAATATACAATCATGTGTTTCTTTTGACTGAGGCTGAGTCACCGGATATGGCAACATAGTGGCTGGATTTAGTGTTGCACATATCTTCAGTGTAATGTGAGGAGCCAGCAATGTCAATTCATATCCTATCAGGCGAGTGCTAGTTAAATGTTGCGTCTTTGTTTGATTTAAAAGAGCATCAACCGCATGGGGTACTAACACCAACAGCTTATGTGATAAAACTATTCCTTCACTCTCACGTATTGACACAGCTGTTGCCGCAACTGAACGTAAACACCCAGGCAACGCTCGAGCGACAGGATCAAGTACTGCTGAAAAATATGCACAGGGACGCTGTTTATCGCCATGTGCCTGCACTAAAACTGACAATGCACATCCATCTTTCTCATGTACGTAAAGTGCAAAAGGCTTCCTGTAATCTGGAGTACCTAACACTGGTGCGTAACAAAGGGCTTGTCGCAGCTGCCTGAAAGCAGTCTCACATTCATCTGTCCATGGGAGGGGCATTGGAGTATCTTTAGTCAAAAGTGCTAGCAAAGGTTTGACAATGTGTGAAAACCCTAATATCCATTGCCTACAAAAAGAAGTAAGACCAAGGAATGCATGAACATCTTTCTGAGTAGAGGGCACTGGTGTGTCTAAAATAGCTTGAATGTGATCTGATGTAAATGCACGGCCCTCCTTAGACAAAAGGTGACATAAATAGGTTACCCTTGGTCTACAATATTGCAATTTCTTTCGTGACACTTTATGATGGTGTGAAGCAAGAAAAGAAAGTAAGGACAAAGTGCACTTTTCACATTGCTCAGGGGTATCAGCCGCCAACAAAATATCACCGACATATTGTATGAGAGCCACACCTTTAGGCTAAACAAAAGAATCAAGTTGTCCAAAGTCATAGTACAAGAACTACTTGCTCCCTCAACTTCCTCATAAAAGGCGGCTGTATTTTTCCGCGGGTCAGGTAATGCTGTTTTAAGTGCAATTACACCTGCCCTATTCCAAGGAGTATACACCCAATTATGAAAAAAATAACTCTTAGCATCAACAGAAGTTTTATCATCACTTGTACCCAATCCTTTAGGAGGAACATACAAATGCGCGGCCTCCCACATTTGTTTTGCGTGAACTATCATAATCTTATCTGTTCCAAAGATGGAAGCTTGCACCCCGCCGGTCTGAGATGTCTGTGCAACTACGTCCACAGCCCTTTTCTCCTCTTGCAAACGGTCTGCTGCAACACATAATTTCACCAAACGCCTGATTGCATCAGCCACCTGGGAGAAAACAAAAAGACCATCACGCATTTGCTTATGATCAGCTGCTACATCATTGGGCTCTAACTCATCAGAATATTTCCGATATAGTTCAATAACTTCTGAGCCAAATGCTTCAGTAAAATATAGCTGCTACTTTTCCGTCCACCCTTTCATGTTGTCTAAAAGTTCAGAAGCAGAGACAACGCTACGAATTGTTTTACGAGCAATAGATCTAAGCTCAGACGCACGGTCAGCAGGCAACATAGAGCGACTGTCCCTCATCTTCTGTTGCTCCGAACTGGAGACCTCAGCTAACTCATGAGGGGCAGAAGGAACGACATACGGAGGTGGAGGGCGATCTGGTAATAAAAAATAATTGTGTGGTTTATTAAGGATAGGATAGAGAGGTTGCCTAACAGTGTATTGGCCAGTTACCTGTAATTTATGTTCTTTCTCTTCTATCGCCTTTAAGTCATTTCTTTCTTTCTCTCTTCCAATGCTTTCACATATACATTCTTCCGCTGCTCTTTCTCATGCAGGGCTTGCTCACGCTTCACTCGTCCACGCACTTCTTTCTCCCACATTTGTACACAGTCAAACATATCTTGCCTAGACCTTCACTTACACATACATTGTTCCACATACTCAATATTTTGCAAATCAAATGACCCATGCATAGGCCAACGTAACTCAGGATCCACACAAGTGTATTTATTCCATAATGTGCTTTACATTATAGAAGAAAGACCATATTTAACATACATATCTCTATTGGGCGTCCCCTCTGGGGGTGCCGGTTGTGATTCTTCCAGTCTCAAATTGGTACCATTAGAAAAGCAACACATCCTACGAAGTGCGCTAAAAACAGGCATGCAAAAAATAGTGCAGAATATGCAGTATTATAATCAAAGTAGCACTTAAGGTGCCGTTCAAATCAAAATTAAATTGGAGAAAATTCTCCTCATTACTTGCCTATATAAATTGCAATTTATATATCAATTCAAAGGACACAAATTGACTAGTCACCCAAAACACGAGAGCCACAGTAAGTAGTGCTAAACTACATTACCAAACAAAGGCATCAAAACCCACAGCAAGTGCCGTAAAACGGCTCTTACCAATCACAGGGTGTCCAGGTTCCAACTGCCAAGTTCTAAAATCGACCAAATGGTCACTGCATGACGAATGAACAAAAAGGATCTCAGTCGAGGACCGGCGCCACCTGGATGGTCAAGTCAGAAGGAAGGGAAAAACTCTGTGGTTGCCAAGACTCGGGTCTCCTCAGGCATTGATCGTCCGTAGCGAGATCCCAATCCTTCGTCGCGACCAATCCGTTGGGCTTCCGAGTCACCGATGAGTCCCTGTTTTGGCGCCAATTTGTTGAAGTAAGCCTCAGCAAGGTCTACTAGTGCAAGGGGTTCACCTTTCTCTGCACAACGTCCTCAGACCATGTAGGAAGAAGTTGGCACAGAAACTGAAATAAAAGACAAAAGTTTATTAACCTCATGAGGTGGCACTACAGTTCATACAGCACCCTTTGGTAATGTTTGAAGTAGCACACTGAACTGAGAGAGCATGGTCCTTTTATACCCACGCAGGGCCTAAAAGGAGGTGGTACAATTATAGAAGCAAGACTTGTATACATGTAAGGTCATGTGGAAAATGCACAGTCAACAGGTAGGAGGAGCTAACAGTTCTCAAGGACTAACAGCTGCAGACCTTACTGGGCATGTGCGAAAGTGGGAGATGCTAAATATAACTTGTCACTAGGCAGATTTCAAGAGTAGTTAACAGAAAGGTAGGACTTAGCACATGGTGAGCACATGGCAGCATGTGGCAGAGAAAATGGCTGCCATGAATACAAAATGGATTCCGCGAAAGGTTCACAATAGTTGCTAAATACAAGATGTCTTCTGCTAATGCTTAATCTAATCGCTGCTAAACTACAACAACGCGTGCTCTGCATTAAGGTACATTTTTCTCCTCTGGGCTTGCCCATGTTCTTCTCCATTTCTGGTCTGGTGGGGATCCCATGACTTATGTGTGGGACGCATCCAGAAGGTGACCTGTGCTTACCTTTGTGAACTCAAGGGTACCTTGAACCCCAAATTAGACTCAATTATGGCAAGGCTGGCACTAACTGAATCCTGAGTATTGCAGATGTTGGACCACTTAAAAAATTCTGTAGCCTCAGAATTAGCTCAGAGCTCCTTCCTTGTTAGGCACCTAATAGTACCACTCCAGCCTCACCAATAAGATTATCAGTGCATGTTAATGAACCAGTTCACTTACCTCAATCTCCTCAGTTGACTAGGGACTTAACAGAAGATTTCTCTGCCCACCCATCCCCCCTAGCATCTATGGTTGGGACCTGCCCATCTGCAGCAGTTCACCCGCCATTTCCCGCGGCAGGGTTGGTAATCAACCTGGCTCTTGAAGAACCCCATATGTAGTAGTCCTAGGGAATTTCCTCTCCAGAACAACTCATCACCTGAATCCTTTGTGGAGTTAAAAAACAAAGTATAACACTGATTTAGTTTACATTCTAACTTTGCTTTGATGTCGATGGCACAATTTATATGGCCAGGAGTGTAAGCTGATTGGGTCCTGATGTCAAGAGCTGGGAAGGGGATTGTGTTGTGGTTAACTTTATCAAGCCCACTATTGCTGCATGTGTCCAGACTAACCTAGGCTTACTCAGATGCTCCAGCCCAACCAATATTCAGGCGCTCACTCTTGTATTTTTATACAAGCCTTTCAAGGAACCCAAATCAGAGGGGGCTGGTCCCTTGTAGCAGCTCTATATTGTCCCCATCATTGACCCTACTGAACATCTTTGCTCCTTTGAGTAAACTTGAGTCCTGTGATTGACTCACCGGACCTGAGCCATCCCTTCCACCTACTTTGCCCACAACTTCCCCCTCGGATCCCCCAATTGGTAACCTGGATGATCTCAGGTTGTTCTCCTGGAATGTTGCAGGTCTGTCCGCCAAATTTAGTGATAGCAATTGGGCGCAGTTCTTTAGGACATATCATGATATCTCCTTGCAAGAAACTTGGGAAGTGCACAATATTTGTTTCTTAGAAGAATATGAAAGCTATTTCTCTCCTTCAGTAAGAGCAGTCTCAGGAAGGGTCAAAGCAGTATTGATCATCTTTGTGTCGGTAGAGCTGTTTTAACATGTTAAGGATCTCAAGTGGGACTCAAACCTGTTGCAGGCATTGAAATTATCCATCCCTGGCTCTACACCACCAGTATTGATTATTTTTACAATACAAAAAAAGGACCAGATGTGGCATCTAACATCTCCAGCTTATGCTCTGCTCTTGAATCTTTGTCAGGGGCATGGTTCTCGTTGGGATAAGCTTATGCTATGGGTGACTTCAACTGCCATTTGTGTGTGTGTATACCCTTTCAACTCGGATAAAATCAAGTCTAAATGCATATTTATAGATGGGCTCCTCATGGTTCTCACAAAGAAGGGGATGGAGTTAAACACTATCTTAAGCACTTACAACCTTGTTTTTGCTTTGGAGAAGATAGCAAGCTTAGCCAAGCCACATATTTTCCCTCTGTTCAAAGGAAGGCTGTGAGTCTATTATAGAATATATTTTGTTTCAGCCACTCTGCATCTGCTTATTTTTGATTTTAACATAGTTCACAGCCCTTTTAGGGATCACAAGTTTTGTCTTTAGCCATTGGTGGAGTAAGAGGTGCTGTTAGGCCCCGGGCTGAGATTAGAGGTGGGCCCTCTCTTTCTGATGAAGGTAGAAGGCTCGGATGGTCTCAGGTAGAGCCACTGGAATTTAAGGTGACTGTATTTACTGAGTGTTGGCAAGAGACAACCACTTGCTTGGACCTGAGCTCCTGGGGGTGGGGCTATTTTATCCGCATTTTTATGCATCACTTAGAAGGTATCAGCATTATTAAACATCCCTGTGCCAAATAGTTTGATCGTGATTGCTCAAAGTCCCTTCGTCTTTTGAAGGTTGCCTTACAGCAGGTCCCCAGAGACAGGGAGTTTGTTTTAAGGGATACAAGAAGGCCTTAGCAACCCGCAAATCCATCTTGTGCAAACGTGCTTGGGAGGACTTAGCTCAGGCCTGTGAATCTAGAGCTAGATCTTTGTTCTGGAAGGTGATAAATAATCCCTGCTGACATAACTGGACCGGCTTTATGACACCATATCTCAGAACAACAATAGGTGGAACATTTTAAAGGGGTTTACAATTTTAGGCTTAGTGAAGGCAAGGAGCATCAGGGTGGCTTAGTTGGGGGCAGAGCCAATTTTGTTTTTTCCCTAGATGAAGTTTCCCAGGGTATTCAATGCTATCGCGCAACAAGGCCTCAGGACCTGATAATATACCCCCCTGATTTGTTTATGGACAACATTGAGGTCTAGGGGGCAACTTTGCCATTGGTACTTAATGCTGTAGTGAGGGAGAGTGCCCTGCCCTCATGGTCAAATGCCGTAATTGTTCCAATTTTTAAGAAGGGAGACGAGGACAACCCCCAGTGTTATCAACCGATATCACTGATTGATGCAGTGGTGAACGTCTTTGGGAGGATACTTTTAAATAGGCCGATGCTGCTGGCAGACACAAATTATATCTTTTGTGAGGTTCAATATGGCTTTAGGCCGGTCAAAATAACTACTGATCAGTGTCTACATTTATATTTACTCATAAATAATTATACTGTTGCCCAGCCTGTTTCTCTTCATTTGACTTTATGGACCTCACATCCGCATTGGCCAAAGTTCTAGCTTTTTCTTACCTTAATGTTTTATTTGATGTGAATAAAAGCCTGAAGCCCTTTATTGAGGGGAGGAGGTGTGAGCTTGTGAAGGGTCGGGGGCAGTAGCTAGCTTTGCCCAGCGGCTGGTGTCTTGATCTCTGAGCACCCTAGTCAAGCTTTACTAGGCTGAGTGTGTGTCCAAGGCTTTCTATGGTTGTGAGATGTGGGGACACATGAAGATTGATGAGATTCAGTCTGCAGAAAACATGTTCCAAAGACGCATTCTGAAGGTGCCGAAAAGTACTCCAGTCTTCTCTGTTCATGATGAGCTTTGTGTATATTATATAGGAGACATTGTTGCTCTCAGACCTTTGCTTTGCTGGACTGAGGAGGGAGTTCAGTTGGACAGACAGATCCTCAATGATTGTTTGTCCCTTGATAATGTACTCAAAATCCCTTCCCAAGATCAACTATGTAAAGACAGCTTTTGCCAGTATTGGCAGGGAGGATATATTTTCTAATCCCCATTCCCTGTGTCCCCTAGAGCTCAAAAGGGCAAGGGAACTGTTTCTAGAACTGGTATCATTGTAACATGAATGTACATGGTATGATAAAATCTGTTTAGGGTATGGAGCCATATCTATCCCTTGTATCTAATGAGTCAGACAGGTTTCTCTTGATGAGGTTCAAGTTTAATCTGTTATACCACCTTCTGGCATCTCCCAGTGGATTAAGCCGGCCTGGAACTCTGGTGCCCTGTGGCTATGCGACAATATGTCTCAACCTGATACCCCACATTTTGTGTTGTTCTGTAAATATTTTAGCAAACCAAGGAAGTTGTTTATTCTCCTGTTGTTAAAATCCCTGAATTTCATCCAGGCTCGCCCGGCTTGTGCGTTCTTGCAGCTCCTACCAAACTAATATGTTATATTTGCTGTCTCTCGCATTCTGTGTGCTGCCTTGAGATGAAAGCGCTCCAGACCTGATTTATTTTGCTGCTGCTAATGGGGGATTTTTTATATTATGTGCTACAGATGCTGAATTTTTATCATCTTTTATAGTTTTTACAATATTTTATGTACATTTCCTCGGTTTTATGAAATTTATGTATTGTGATTTTATGCTCTTTTATGGTTGTATTTACAACCAAATAAAGGTTATGACTGACATTAGAGTTTGCTAGTATTGTGGTCATGAACGAACAGGGTGTCCTGCAGTTAATTTGGTTAGCTTGAATGTTGTCTTGCAGGCTATCAAGGACATGAGCAAGAAATGTACATTTTGGGAGTATGTCAAAAAAATTTATGTCCTGCATGAATGTCTTACATCTTGTGGCTGAAGGTTGCATTGTGATTCTGTGACCTTTGTACACTGTTATGATTCTACACTAAACTGTCATTTAACTTGCACCATTTACCAAAACATTTGAAGAACTCTTTCCACCTGTAACTGCATCCTCCATGATGTGCTTCCCAGTTCACTGCCTCTTTTGCCAAAATGCATTCATACCTGTCCTTGTTTTAGGCATTTAACAATGCAGGTATAAAGAAATGTAGGAGTCATGGATATTACTGGCATCCTTATGCAGACACTTGTGAAGACCCTGGATTAAAAGAACAACTGGAATTTGTTTTGCATATTCCATGTCACTTTGTATACACATTGTGGGTTCTACTTGGTGCACATATGGAGATAAGTGCCCCATTTGCAGCCCAAAGGAGTTTGTGATGCCATTTGTTGCATTGGACCTTTCTTTTGTTTTGCACTGATCCTGTTATGTGTGGGGACTGCATAGATGTCCGTACAGCATATATTTCATGGCTTTGACCACCTAATGATACTACAAACATGCTGTAAGAGTCCAGCAAATTCTGCTGCTGTTACCTGGAAGCTGCTTCTTCCACCTATGTTTTGGGCAGCTTGGTCTGATGGTGTAATGTACTAATGCACTCATTGCAGGGATGTTGGTACAAATAAGCCTGTTATGTTGTTGATATCTTTAGTATGAAATTAATTGGCTGTTTTGTGACCAGTGGTTATTATTCCCTTCGGTACGTCTCATAATATGTTCTTAAACATCTTTTTTGAAGGAAATTGTGTTATTGGTTGAAAGGGGTGGAAGCCCCAGTTAGGCACCAACCATAATCCTTGCCAGGGGGAACTGCAAAAGTTACTAAATTAACCTTTGCCTAACCCTTTAGTGGCTTGGCACAAAGCAGTCAGGCTTAACTTACAGGTAACGTGTAACTTATTTATGCAACACACAAACAGTAATACGGTGAAAACACAACACTAGAAAAGTCACAAACCAATTCAGAAAAATAGAGTAAATTTTAGTAAATACGATGACACTAAAATGAAAAAATCTAATCAGTAGGACAAGAGTTATTGACTTAAAGTTTTAGTGAAAATAGCACCAAGAAGCAGAAAACACAGTTCCCAGTAAGCTTGTGGCAGAAGTGAAAGAAGTCACAAGTTCAGTCCAACTGTGATGGAGAGTGGGTCAGATACAGGAAGCAGGTTAATCCCGCTGTAAAGTAACATTTTTAAGTCCAGCAGAAAGGGTTCCATTTGCATTGGAAAGGCCCACAAGGAGGAGACGTTCAGCACGAAGAGCAGTTTGAGTGTTGTGTTCTGTCATCAATGTAGCTCAAAAAGCCGGTCAAGAGTTACCAGTCATCACGGGCAATCGTTGTTGACTTGAAGAGCAGGTTTCACCCGAGCTTCTTCTTGGTGGTTGTCGCAGGCGGCAGATTTTCAGTGCAAACAGGACCACTCATGGTCACAAACAGGCCAAAAGCCAGAAATGTCACCTCTGTCTTGTGGAGACACTCTTACTGGTGCTGTCCAAGGGTCCACATCTTGGCGATCAGAACTCACTCTAGCAGAGGCCAGCAGCAAGCCTCAGGCAGGTTGAGTTGTAACTTGAGAGATGAGCAGTTCCAAGTATGCCTTTGAAAGCTTTTTGTGTCCCAGCAGCTCACACAGGAGGTCAGCCAATGAACCTTGAAGTCACTCTAGGTACCCTGGGGTGAAGGCAAGCATGTCCAATCTTTATTCTTTAGGCAGCAGGGCAGTGCTTCAAGCTGCAGGGCAGTCCTTCAAGCAGCAGGGCAGTCCTTCTGGTGGTGGGTCAGTCCTTCCTCGGAGTGTTCCAGAAGTCCAGGAGTGTTCTCATTTGGGAGTCTGAGAGTGCCACCTTTTATCCCAAGTGCCAGCCTTTGTGTTAAATGGAAGCACAAACTAGCTCTGACTAGTACCCCCGTCTTTCCTGGTTTGGCTCCTACTTATCTAGGATGAGAAAAGCCCTGGTGTCAGGTTCCTTTGTGTGTGCTGCAGGCAAAGTCCTTTGAAACGTAATCAGGTCTGGAAACAACTCCTCCCCTAGCCATCCTGGCAGGATGATCTATCCTTTCCACACTTAGGGGGTCATTCTGACCTCGGCGGTAAAAGGCGCTTACCGCCGGTCAGAAGACCGCCATAACACCGCCGCGGTAAACTGCCACGGTCATTCTGACCCGCAACTGGCAAACCGCCAAAAACCCGACATCAACAAAATTCCGCCACACCAACGGCCAGCGAAAAACTGTTGATGACCAAACCTCCACCGTCACGCCAACAGAAATACGCCCATGCCATTCCGACCCACAAATCCCTGCAGCGGTCTTTCAACCGCGGTATTCCATTGGCGGTACACACCGCCGCGGTCAAAATACACACACCTTTACAAAACACTACCACATTGGACAATTCAAAATACACACACCTGAGACACATACACACACCACTCCCACACACCCAATACAATATAAAACACACACACACATCACCCACAAACCCTTACGACCACAATTGCGACTGAAGGACAGAGAGAGACAGCACAGAATAGAGTAGACCATCACACAGAGGCAAATCACAACATCACCCACACAATGTCCACGCACAAAACACCATACACAACCACACTCACCACACTCTACAACACATACACCACCCCTCACCTCATCCACACCACCCCATGGCACCCCAAAGACACCCCAGGTTCTCTGATGCAGAACTCAGGGTCATGGTGGAGGAAATAGTTCGGGTAGAGCCCCAGCTCTTCTGGACACAGGTGCAGCACACCACCATTGCCAGGAAGATGGAGCTATGGCAAAGAATAGTGGACAGGGTCAACGCTGTGGGACAGCATCCACGAAATCGGGACGACATCAGGAAGCGGTGGAACGACCTATGGGGGAAGGTGCGTTCCATGGTATCAAGGCACAACATCGCGGTGCAGAAGACTGGCGGCGGACCCCCACCTACTCCCCCAGAATTCACAGCATGGGAGGAGCAAGTCTTGCACATCCTGCATCCTGAGGGCCTCGCAGGAGTAGGCGGAGGAATGGACTCTGGTAAGTCAAATCTTCACTACTTCATTCCCCCCACCCCACCTGCATGCCAAATCATACCCCCACCCCATCACACCAACTCCTTGCAAATGGCTCACCATCACAACCCACCCATCCCAAAACCTAGCCCTGCATGCGTCCCCAAAGCATGGACACCCATCACCAAAGCATGCCCACTGCACATACCCATCTCCCCCACAAGCCACCATCACAAAAGCCCCCACAAGGGAATGCCAGCACTGGGGTACACGGCCACCCACCCATTACACGAAATGGCACACACAGAAGCAATAACCATACTCTTATACCCCTGCAGGACCCGAACGCCACCACACCGCCCAGGGGGGTCCAGAGATGTCCATCCCACCCCCAGAAGAGGCCCCCAGTGATGACAGCAGCTCTGTCTCCCTGGACCCAGATGACCAGCCCGGTCCATCGGGGACCTCGGGACAGTCGGTTCCCCACAGACAGCCACAGGCTACTAACCCCCTCTGGGAACACCAGCACAGCTCCCACCCAGCGGGCCCATGCCTCTGTCTCCAGGACACGTCAATCAGCGGTGTGTCCACCACTACAGGGCACCCAGGTTGACCCACCACCCCAACAACAACAGGGACCTGGGGGCAGTGGAAGTGGGCACACCGTCCAGGGGACAGAGGCCCAGGGAAACAGGGGAACTGGGAGGGCTGCTGTGCGACAGGGGGGGGACAGGCCCAGGGAACCGACTCTCAAAGAGGCCCTCTCCTCCATCATGGGAGCATACCACCGCTCCCAGGAGATGATGGCTACGGTACTGGCCAGGTTCCAGGAGATCCAGGTACTGCAGGAGGAACAGTACATGGGGTTCAGAGAGGAACTGAGAAACATTAGTTCCGCAATGGGGACCATCGTCGTGGCTCTTAACCAGATAGTCACCACATTGCGGGACCATGTGGCACCACAAAGGGCCCCTGTCACTAGCATGGACCAAGACCAGGCTACCACCTCCGCCGGCGCTAGTGGACAGGAGTCCCCCACACAACGACAGGCCACCAGAACCCCACCTCCTGCAGAAGAAGAACCACCCCGCAAGCGGTACCTGAGATCTCAGAAGAAGACAGAGTAGGATGCCAAGACCACCGCCAGCAAAGGATACCCCCTGATGTCATCCCACTGTCTCACATTGTCACCCTGTCCAAACTTAAACTGCCCCTGCTCCATCCTTCCACAGGCATATGGACAATGCACCTGTGAGACTGAAAACTGGACTCTGCCATGGACATTACTCCACCATCACCCATCACCGTTTTTCAATCATGTCCCTAAATTTAGCACTTTAATAAAATCACTTATTGCACTTAAAAAATCTGGAGTCTGCCTGTATTTTGAACAAATGTATTAGACATAACGGTGCCAAAATGTTCAGTTACATTGTGATGACAACATACCACTGTCACACAGCTGTAGTCCATGGGCAAACAAAGCAGAGGTCACGCAGTGGGGCCCACAGCTCTGAAAACGGAAGGGAAAGTCACAACTCAGTTAACAGGAACTGGGGGGAAACACAGACAGTAGAGAGGCAGGAGACTTTAAGTAAGTGTAAAATGGCGGGGTTGATTCGTACCTGTGTGCTACTGAAAATACTGTTGTATCACTGTGTCCCTGTTGTCTGTGTCGTCCCCGTCGTCTTCCTCCTCTTCACTCTCCACAGGCTCCACAGCTGCTACAACACCACCATCTGGACCATCCTCCTGCAGGAAAGGCACCTGGCGTCGCAAAGCCAGGTTGTGAAGCATACAGCAGGCCACGATGATATGGCACACCTTCTTTGGTGAGTACATTAGGGATCCACCTGTCATATGCAGGCACCTAAACCTGGCCTTCAGGAGGCCGAAGGTCCGCTCGATCACCCTCCTAGTCCGCCCATGGGCCTCATTGTACCGTTCCTCTGCCCTGGTCCAGGGATTCCTCACTGGGGTCAGTAGCCACAACAGGTTGGGTAAACCAGAGTCACCAATTAGCCACACACGGTGTCTCTGTAGCTGTTCCATCACATAAGGGATGCTGCTATTTCGCATGATGTACGCGTCATGCACTGACCCAGGGAACTTGGCATTTACATGGGAGATGTACTGGTCAGCCAAACAGACCACCTGGACATTCATCGAATGATAACTTTTTCTGTTCCTGTACACCTGCTCACTTTCACTGGGGGGAACCAAAGCCACATGGGTCCCATCAATTACACCAATGATGTTGGGGATATGTCCAAGGGCATAGAAATCACCCTTCACTGTAGCCAAATCGCCCACCTCAGGGAAAACAATGTAGCTGCGCATGTATTTCATCAGGGCAGACAACACTCTGGACAAAACCTTAGAAAACATAGGCTGAGACATCCCTGATGATATGGCCACTGTTGTTTGGAATGATCCACTTGCCAAAAAATGGAGTACTGACAGCACCTGCACCAGAGGGGGAATCCCTGTGGGTTGGCGAATGGGGGACATCAGGTCTGGCTTCAGCTGGGCACACAATTCCTGTATAGTGGCTCGGTCAAGTCTGTATGTCAGCATGACATGTCTTTCTTCCATTGTCGACAGGTCCACCAGCGGTCTGTACACTGGAACATTCCTCCATCTCCTCGCAAGTCCCAGCGGACGGTGCCTAGGAAGGACAACATGGAGCACAGAGTCAAGCAACCCACAGGTACGTAACCACAGCTTGCACAGAACACGATTCGCTATGCATTGAATGGCTTGTATGAGTGGCAATGCAACGCCTAGGCCTGTGTGACGCAGTAGAAATTAAGCCATGTGGGCCCTTGAAATGGCGGCTGCCTGACCTGTGAAGTGTGACAATGGGATGTGAGGTCAATGCGCTGGCGTGGCACACCGTGGCGGGAGGCGGTCGAAGACCGCGGCGCAAAGCAGCATTGGTTAACATTGAACCCTATGGGTCTCAGGAGCCAATGACGATGTGCGCCGGCGGTCGCGGTACGCACCGCCGCGGGCGTGACCGCCATTTTCTATCTGCTTAATCACTCGAGACCTGATCATCCACAGGAGAGGACCTATACTGCAAGTGCTGCTGTGACCTCGGTCTGGAAGAGACAATGGCTGCTGCGACTGGGGAAAGGGCCCCTGCCTTCACATCTGAGGAATTGGAGAAACTTGTTGATGGGGTCCTCCCCCAGTATGCGCTACTCTACGGTCCTCCAGACCAACAGGTAAGTACACTGGGACCATGCTTTGTGGGCAATGCCTGGGTTGAGTGGGGTGAATGATTGATGGTGCGGAGGGGAGCGTATGAGGCATGCATCAAACGACAGATGAGAGCATGTGCCACATGGCAAGTGTGGGGATGGGGGGACACTCACATCGAGTATGCAGAAAATTCTGATATTGTATTTTCTCTCCCTGTACGTGTCACATTGGTCAGCGCCCATCAGAAAGTCGACATTTGGCATGCCATCGCCAAGGACGTCCGGACCCTGGGGGTCCACAACAGACGGGGCACCCACTGCCGCAAGAGGTGGGAGGACATCCACTGCGGGAGCAGAAAGACTGCGGAGGCTCTGCTGGGGATGGCCTCCCAACGTAGGAGGGGTGCCACGCGTCAATTGACCCCCCTGATGTCTCGGATCCTGGCGGTGGCCTACCCAGATTTGGATGGGCGCGTGAGGACATCACAGCAGACACAAGGGGGTGAGTACACTCTTATTCTGCTGACTATGCGCGCAGTGGAGGTGTCTGGGTGGGGGAGGAGGGCTGTGGGTATCCCTAGGCCAGGGCGATTTCTGTAGGCTAGGCCCCTCTGTAAGGCATGGCCCTGTGCCCCCGCCCCCCACCTCTGTAGGGTGCCAAGTACAGCTATCCATGGCCCTGTGTCACCTATGTGTGCAGTTGTCGTCCATAGGCTTGGAGGCCATGTCCCACTGATTGAGTAGTGTACCCCAAGTGCGCGGCGTAGTGCAGGGGGCTTCTGTGTCTGTCCTCTCCGCCAACTGTGTTGCCAATGCATGCACTCAACATGTCTTTATTCTTCCCCCCCCCCCTTTTTTGGTCTGCTCTTCCTGTTCATGTGTGCATTAGCATCATCTGGCGGAGGAGAAGTGGCATTGGAGCACGAGGGAGCTGCATCTCACATGGCCCCGGAGGGCCATGCAACGGACTCTGATTTGACCAGTGAGACGGAGGGCGAGGGGGGGCTCCACAACGGGGACACGTGGAGACATCAGCGACACAGACACGTCCTCGGAAGGGAGCTCCCTTGTGGTGGCGGCAACATCCGTGCCCACCGCAACAACAGGTACAGCCGCCACCCAGCGCACCAGCTCCGCCCTCCCAGCAGCCCCTCAGCGTTCGCCCCGTGCCCGCTCGCACACCAAGGAGGGCATCTCCTTCGCCCCAGGCACCTCAGGCCCTGCCCCAGTTCCCCCTGCTGCCCTCAGTGAGGAGGTCATCAACCTCCTCCGGACGCTCATTGTTGGGCAGTCTACCCTTTTGAATGCCATCCAGGGGGTGGAAAGGGAGGTGCATCGGAGCAATGCATACCTGGAGGGCATTCATTCGGGTCAGGCTGCCCATCAGCGATCGTTCAACGCTCTGGCCTCAGCACTGACGGCAGCCATTGTCCCTGTCTCCTGCCTCCCTCCTCCAACTCCCTCCACCCAGTCCCACTCCCCTGTTCCTCTGCCTATCCCAGACACACCTACAGACCAGCCTGCACACACCTCAACACCCAAGGTCAGCTCATCCAAACATAAGCACCACACATCACAGAAGCATTCACACAAGCAACATCCACATGCAGACATGCCAACAGCTACAGCCTCCTCTGTGTCCCCCTCCTCCTCGTCTCCCTCCTCCCTCCCTGTGATGTCCCAACTCACACTTGCATGCACCACTTCATCAGCCACTACGACCATCACCAGCACACCCACCAGAATACTCCGCACACGTGCAGTCACCACCCCCACTGCCATTTACACGTCCCCTGTGTCCTCTCCCAGTGTGTCTGTCACCCCCTCTTCCAAACCACACAAACGCAGGCAGCCACCCACCCAACAGCCATCCACCTCACGACAGCCTCCGTCACAAGCACCTGCACCCATAGACAGCACACTTGACTCTCCTACAACCACATCCTCTTCCTCCACTCCCATGCCCACTGCACCTACCCTTCCCATTGCTCCCAAAAAGTTTTTCCTCTCCAAAATTAATCTCTTTCCATCACCTGACCCACCCCCTCCATCTCGTAAAAGTCCAATCTGCACCTCAGCCACCACAACCCCTGGACCTACAAGGACCATAGTCCAGGGATATTGGAGTCCCCCACCTTCGAGGGCAGCCACATCGGCCAGCAGCAAAGGGACAGCCAGCCCACCCCCTGGGAAAAAAACAAAAAAAGCCAAGGGCCGGCGCGAGAAAACAGAGATGGCAGCCTCCACAGGCACCACCCTGGCACCTTCAGGGAGTGGGGTGCCACCTGGCACATCTCCAAAGGGAGGCAAGGGCCACAGAGGATCAGGCAAGGATGGCAAGGGCAGCACGGCCGACAAGTCCGGCAGCAGGCGAGCTGCCCAGGAGGGCCCCACCAGCCCCATTCCGGGGGTGAAAGAGGACACCCACGCGTACGGGCCACCAGCACAGGAGGGCCCAGCAAGCGAGAAGTCGGATGGCGAGTGAACACCATCTATTGGCCGGATCTGGTGCCCTGGAGACATATTTGAAGCACTGCTGAACAGGGCCCTTCAAGACAAGCACCGCTGAACAGGGCACCGCCGTGTCAAGAACCGCTGAACAGGGCCCTTCAAGACAAGCACCGCTGAACAGGGCCCTTCAAGACAAGCACCGCTGAACAGGGCACCGCCGTCTCAAGAACCGCTGAACAGGGCCCTTCAAGACAAGCACTGCTGAACAGGGCCCTTCAAGACAAGCACCGCTGAACAGGGCACCGCCGTCTCAAGAACCGCTGAACAGGGCCCTTCAAGACAAGCACCGCTGAACAGGGCACCGCCGTGTCAAGAACCGCTGAACAGGGCCCTTCAAGACAGGCACCGCTGAACAGGGCACCGCCGTCTCTGCACCGCTCCGCTTGGCCCTTCATTTCAAGCACCGCTCCGCTGGGCCCTTCATCTCAAGCACTGCTCCGCTGGGCCCTTCATCTCAAGCACCGCTCCGCTGGGCACTGCCGTCTCTGCACCGCTCCGCTTGGCCCTTCATCTCAAGCACCGCTCTGCTGGGCCCTTCATCTCAAGCACCGCTCCGCTGGGCACCGCCGTCTCTGCACCGCTCCGCTTGGCCCTTCATCTCAAGCACCGCTCCGCTGGGCACCGCCGTCTCTGCACTGCTCCGCTTGGCCCTTCATCTCAAGCACCACTCCGCTGGGCCCTTCATCTCAAGCACCGCACCGCTGGGCACCGCTATCTTTGCACCCGCCGTCTCTGCACCGCTCCGCTTGGCCCTTTATCTCAAGCACCGCTCCGCTGGGCACCGCCGTCTCTGCACCGCTCCGCTTGGCCCTCCATCTCAAGCACCGCTGACACATTGGCAGAAGGGGCAGGCCCGGATCAGTGTCGGACAGGGCTGCATGATTCACTCTGGGCACCAAGAGTCCTCCAGTACCGCTGGAGTCTGACATCCACTTGTGAGACTGTGGCTTTGCACTCCCCAGGATGGCACAGTGGGCAAGCCACCCACTGTAGAGACTTGAGAGACTGTGGCTTTGCACTCCCCAGGATGGCACAGTGGGCAACCCACCCACTGTAGAGACTTGAAAGACTGTGGCTTTGCACTCCCCAGGATGGCACAGTGGGCAAGCCACCCACTGTAGAGACTTGAGAGACTGTGGTTTTGCACTCCCCAGGATGGCACAGATGGCAAGCCACCCACTGTAGAGACTTGAGAGACTGTGGCTTTGCACTCCCCAGGATGGCACATTGGGCAACCCACCCACTGTAGAGACTTGAGAGACTGTGGCTTTGCACTCCCCAGGATTGAACATTTGCCATGGAGGCCCCTCGTGGATCTGGCGTCGTGGACTCATGTGGCTGAGGTGGCCCCCCTTCCCTTCCCCCTGAGGTGCCTGTAGTTTTCCTATCTGATGCCCCTGCAGTGTTCTCTCCAATGGATTCGGGTCTCATGTGTGGGCTTTGCCCATGTGTTGAGGACCATTGGCCCACGTACAATGACAGAAAGCCAATTCTGACGGGACAATATACATATGTGTATATAGTTATGGGATGTTCGTCTTACTTATTTACTTTGCCTTACAATATATTTGTATTACAATTACTTATTATTTTGTCTTTGCATTCTTCTGGGGGGATTGGGGGGTGTCACTCTGAGTTGTTGCTCTGCATTGGTGTGTAGGTAGTTGGGGGGGGTGGGGGTGTCGCGTATGTGTGTGCCCGTAATCTTTTCTCCTCCCCCCTCCCGTGTGTCGTAGGTGCAGTACTCACCGTTGTCTTCTGCGCCGGCGTTCGTGCTCCTGGTAGAGGAGCAGGTAGACAATAGCTGGTAGGATGTGTAGTTCTGGTTCCATGCTGTCCAGATTCCTCGTGGAGTGTGTAGAGGTGAGCGTTTTCCCGTTCGTAGTCTGTTTCCGCCGTGTTTTTATCGGCGGGGCTCCCGCCCCGGAAAAGGTGGCGGATTGGTGAGTTGTGATAGGGGGGGGCGGTACATTGTCTGCCGCCTGTCTGTTGGCGGTGACTGCCGCGCTGCTTGTCTGTACCGCCGTGGCGGTCGGAGTGTTAAAGTGGCGGGCTGTGTTGGCGGTTCCCGCCAGGGTCGGAATTCCATTTTTTTGCCCGCCTGCCTGTTTGCGGGTTGGCCGCCGCTTTAACACCAACCGCCAGGGTTGGAATGACCCCCTTAATCCCTTTTGTCCCCATGTCTGGAAGGAATCAACAGCCCATCACGGGAGAGGTAGCCACAGTCATATGACCCTGGTTATTGACACAAAGGCACTGTTGTTTTGGGCACAAAAATGCCAACTTTCAAAAAGTGGCATTTCAGAATAGTGACTCAAAATCCGACTTTACCATTAAAGAGGATTTAAAATTATAGTTCAAAAGAGTCCAAAAAATAATTCTCTATTTCTTCCCAGCCTGAAGCTAGCACTTTATTAAATGTAACAAGGTACCCCAGTGTTAGCCCATGGGAGAGACAGCCTTACAAAAGTGAAAAACTACTCTTTTCACTTCAAGCACATGTAAAACCAAAACCCACATGTCCTACTTTCTAAATACCATGCACCCTGTCATTTGAGCCTTTGGGGCCTACTTTAAAAGTAGCATAAAAGTAATAAATCTGAAGGTGTAGGCCTAGCACAAGGTTTAGTTTCCCCGGTCAAAATGACATTCTAAAACTGCATGACAGGCTGCAGTGGCAGGCCTGAGATGCGTTTAAAAATGCTACTTTAACCTGTGACAGAATGAGTGTGGCTGCCCACTAGTAGCATTTATCTACAGACCCTGGGTACATGCAGTTCCATTTACTAGGGACTTAAAAGTAAATTAAATGTGCCCATCGAGGATAGTTACATTTTACAATGTTTTAAGGAAAGAGCACAAGCACTTTAGCACTGGATGGCAGGGGTAAAGTGCAGAGTCCTAATACCAACAAAAATGATTTCAACAAAAATGAGGGAGTGAAGGCAAAAAGTTTTGGGGAATACCACATCAAGGTTGTCAGGTCTAACATTTCTCTTATGGAAATCGGTAAAGGGTGGAAACTTTCCCTGGACAGACTCATGTTTATTGAGAATCAGGTTATCTGGTTCCTGTGCTGCCTCCTTGCCTGGCATACTCTGGCTTTGTACTTAACATACCAGTAATTGTTAGACCTCTCAGCCTTAGAATGGTCTTTCCCAAACGTTTTGCCTTCAATCCTCCTGTTTTGCTGAATATGTTTTTGTTGGCCCCTGCTAACCAGTGCTATAGTGCTTGCACTCACTACTTTAAACATGGTGAAATTGGCCTACTCACAATTAGCACATTTAATTTACGTGTAGGTCCCTGGTAAAGTGGTACTACAGCTACCCAGGGACTGCAAATTAAATGCTACTAGTGGGCCTGCAGCACTGATTGTGCAGCCCTCTTAAGTAGCTGTTTAATGCCTGTCCAAAGGCCTGTGTGTGCAGTTCTAAAGTGTCATTTCTACCTGGAAAAATAAACCTTTTGTCAGACCTAAACCTTCCTATTTAACACAGGGTGGGTCCCTATGAGCCCACAGAGCAGGGTGCATTGCATTTCAAAAGTTGGACATGTACTTTTAAGTTTTACACGTCCTGGTAGTGAAAAACTCCTATATTCATTTTTCACTACTGCAAGGCCTACCTCTCCCACAGGATAACATGAGATTACCTAAGAAACTGTGCCTTATCTCCCGACTTCCCTGCCACTTCCAGCTGTGCTGGCTTCACCTCCTCCCATTAACTCCTCCGTAGGAGACATGCCTGTCCCATGGCAGGATGGTCAGTGAGGCCCAGTGACATGGCATGGGGGAGGAGGAGAGACACCAAGCCCTCTTGTTGGAATTAAATACTTTTTTCAGGTCTCCAAAGCTCCTCTCCCAACTCCACTTAATGAAGGTTTATGAGACAGGAGCGGGCACACTGGAGGGGTCCATGAGTGCTCTCATAGTTGAACCTGGAAAGGGCAAGAGACCACCTTCAGCTGCTGTCTGTTAGCCAGACACTGTCCCGAGGACTTTGCAGCCTGAATCTGGGTGGGACATCATCCCATAGATATACTTGATACAACGTGGGGTCGCACACATCCTCAAGTGACTTAAAGCGTGTGGAGCCTCCCTCTGTGCCGGACCTTTCAGCTGTTGCCAGTTAACTGGATACTGCCCCAAGGACTGTGCAACCTGAAAATGGGCTGGGACTTTATCCCCCAGATACACTTTATACTAGGCAGGACCACAAACATCCTTGAGCACTTTAAATGACTTATAAAGCAGCCGAACTCTGGAACGCCCTCCTCTTGGAGCTTTGCCAAAACAGTCATGATCTCCTCTTTCATAGGAATCTGAAAGCCTTGTTGTTCAGTGCTTAATCTTCAACCCCTGCAGCCTGTTCTGTTTCCACTTTAGCGCTGGGAGGCCTCCGGTTAGCCACGCAATTAATTAATCCAATAGACTAAACTAAACTAAAGTGCATGAAGCAGCCACTCTTCTTACATCATATCCCGTAGGGGACTGGGTCAGGGCCATTCTCTCTCATCTGGATCTTGCTGCAGCACACAAAGAAGCTCTGTGAGTCCAAGTGTATTTAAACCTTAGAAGTTATTTATTATTTTATGTATTTAATCATTTCTGGACTTTAACAAGCACCTGTGGCTAGAGTATGTTTGTAGTGAGATGGGAAGCGAAAGGCATCTGAATTGCCTAAGACCAATGCGAAAAAGATCTAAGAAACCTGCCTCAGCTGGTTACAGCTCTAACATGTCTGGGGGAAAGAATTGTATCCTTGATGACATTGACCATTTAATTGTGGATGTGGAATCTATTATTAGACAGAAACAACAATTATTAGAGACAGAAAGCTTGCAGCCAAAGTTCCTAACATGTTTAAGAAAAGTGCAGTGAATCCAGTGCCTAATACTGAAGGGGCTGTGCCTGCAGCTGGAGAACAACCTGCAAATGACCCCTCACCCGCATCACCTGGACTGACACTATCATCTACAATTATCTTAGTCCCCAATGTACTGTGTACCAACAGATACTCTAATTTAATGGTCAACGAGGTCCCTAGTCAATCTTCAGCTGTTCCTTCTAGCCAACGTGTGGTTTTGCATTTGAATTTGCTGTTGCATGTCATCAGACATACATTATACAAATTCCCCTTCATTTCTTAACAAGGCTGGCCTTAGTTCCAAGCACCATAAACTAGATGATTTAAAAGGTCTGGTTGTCATTCTAGTAGAGCAACAGAGCATCTTGCAAAACAGAAGACTCCTTTGGAAAATTCCTGTAGTTGCTCCTGCAATTGCTCGCTCAATCCAGCAAAGGGGAACTTTCAACCTGGATCAAGTGGTGATCCTATTAATGGAGCAGTAAGAGGCAGCATCTTCTCAAATCCTGCGCAAACCGCCACTCATGCTTACAACCCTTGCCCCATTCCGGCAACCTGTGTGCCACCTGGAGTGACTAATCAGGCCAAAACCAATTACAATCCAGGAAATGGTTCACTTCTTAGGTGGTATACACCTGGCTTTCTTTTCCCTCCACCTAGTGTTGCACAGACTATTCCTCATGTGAACAAGAGTTCTTTCTACCCTGTCCTACCCCTTACCAATCTCATTGTTAATGGGCTTTATTTGGCTCTGAATAAGCATCTCACTGTAGCTTACCCTGCCTGGGTAACACTGCATGCGATGACGGATTAGTTTCAGAGGCAAGTGTATTTGACACTGCTACCCAAATTGAACAGGGATGCCTATGAGAACACTAAGGCACTAATAAAGTTATCTATTGGCTGAGATCGGAACGTAACTGTCTTTCCATCATTCAATCAGATATTGAAAGTGTCA
Organism: Pleurodeles waltl; assembly: GCF_031143425.1. Taxonomy (NCBI): domain Eukaryota; kingdom Metazoa; phylum Chordata; class Amphibia; order Caudata; family Salamandridae; genus Pleurodeles; species Pleurodeles waltl. The sequence goes on from NC_090439.1 coordinate 685,412,022, forward strand.
AATGGTGTAATAGCGGTTCCTTTAATTCCGACTATATTGCATTGATTTTATAGAATGAGCAGATGGTACATGACCTTATAGGTATTGAACTTTGACCCTGTCATCTAGGTGTGTATGCCAACACTGCCATCCGATTTAAATTGTTATCACCTCCACCATCAAAAACCCATTCGAGCGGGTCCATCTTTTGGGCCAGTCAGTGCACGAGTCTTCTCCTGGACTTACTACTACTATTGAATTGGATGGTGAAGAAGTCTCCACTTTTAATTCAATTTACAGACTGAGACAAAATGCTCCTCCTTTCTGTACTTCCCAGTCTGACTTGTGCACTATGAGACTACATCTTGCTACTTGGTCAAATGTTTAACTAATAATAGGGTTTTGTTAACTTCTATGAAGGCCCAATTGAACCCAGCTGGTCAGTCAGCAACCAGGTCTGTTAATGAGGGAACTGCTGATCACGTTCTTCCCCAATCGCACAATTGTCTTACTGTGATCTTGTGGAATCTGGCAGAGATCATGCCTACGTTTCTAGATTCTGACTGGATCACTTTTATTGGGAACTATGACATTTGCCTCTTCTGTGAAACTTAGTCACTGGAGAATATTTTTCTTGATGGGTATGCCACCCATAGCATGGAGGCAACACCCCCTAGAGACACACGTAGAGCAGCTGGGAGCCTGTTAGCTCGCATTCACTGTTGAAAATTGCTCCTCAAGACCTTATGAGGGTTTTATTGGAATTTCCCTCAGGCTTGCACATGGTGTTGTTTAATGTATACGCTGGGTCTGTTTTTGCCAGTAATATTTCATCAACTCTGGCCTTGCTAAGTGAATTAGTCGAGGGGTATCAACAGAAGCTAAAATTATGGCTGTAGATGATTTTAATGTATCCTTTGAGCCTTCTCCTATTATCAATTGTCGTAGTTTGGGCTCTTGCACTAGGCAAGACTGCTGGTTTAAGGGTGACAGTACTTATATTTGTAGGCGACTTATGCCTATCCTACAACAAGTCTCAACTGTTGTCCCAACCCTTCCGGCTCTCTAGCAGCACCTCTCCAAAAACCCAAATAGTAAAAGGTGATTTATGGCAGCCTTTACGCATTGACTCGAGAATAAGACATCTCAGGGAGTGTTGTGGTTAAACGGAGATTACCCCTTTCTCACAGATACATTATGTCTCATCCAAACACAGGCAATAATGAAGATGCAGTAAAGTTTCAATAGTTTTTATTTAACACAACTGCAATCTGCGATAAGTTGCATGGGCTGCAATGATTAGGATAATGAACAGTGCAAGAAACAGAATTGTAAAGACAAGAGTCATTATTACAAAGACCCCCACCATCTTGCAATAGCATGGAATGACGTAAGGTGTGTAGCATGCCCTGATACCCTAATACGATAGGCCTAACCTTCTACCTGAGGGAGAGCGGGATTTGTTAAACCTAATCTGCCAATGCCATGTCCATGAGAGGAGCCCTAACCCTCGTTACCTTGAAATGAGGTCTCTATCTCAGACTCTGCAGGGACACGAAGACTGGGTCAGCATCAAGACAACATGCAGCATCAATATCAGCGATGCCCTCTGGTCGGAATCCCTCTGATTATCTGTCTAAAGTGTGATGTATTTATACAGATCTACTAGGACCTCTGATGTAGGTGTGTTCCCAAACAACAGATAACAGACATGCTTGGGGCGGCAATTATTATAAACAATTCCCTCTAAAGTATAGAGAAGGAAATTCCCTAAGTGTCAACACCTACTGTTTGTTTGTCTTTGTCACTTGATCTTGACGCCTTAGCGCGGTGGCACTGATATTACAAAGCATAACAATTGGCCTAACTATAAACAAGGCAGCCATCTTAGAAGAATTAAATAATTAAATGGTCTAAGACAGAGCAAGCTAAGTAGGTTAAAAGTCACTAGGTGACAGGGGCACGAGTCTGCAAGCCGAAGGCTAAGCTAACTCCTGTTATCCCATTAAAACCAAACTAGGATTCACTACACCCTCCCCATTGCCGTATCAGGTAAGACGAAGGTACAGGAACCCACACGCTAAAATTGCTCTGAACTAAAAAGCTAAAAGCATAAAAACTAGCTAAAAAACTTTTAAAATATGTTTAAAAATAGTAAAGAATATTTAGCTAAAATACATACAGAGATGTTAATGTCAACCATGACAAGCACAGTAGGCCAAAGCAAAGTTAATTTGAATGCATACTTTTAATCGGGAATGGCAGGCCAATTCAACAAATTATTTGCTATAGTCATGATCTTGAAGAGTCTCATCGAAATCACCAAGGACCTCAAAAATGAGTCCACATCATCTGATGTTAAATCGAGCGCCCGGCGGACAAACGGATCCACAGAGCAGTAGTGCGTGTCAGTCTCTAGTGTAAAGCCATCTGCAGCAGTGCCATCGTCCATGGTAGACATTAGAACGGAAGGCTCATACGTGGCCTCACGGAGCAACCTTAGTCTCAAGGGGCATGATTGTTTATGAACCCTCATCGGGGACATCAGCAGTTCGTGGTCCACAGGAGATGTTGGTGCAACAGTAAGACATACCATAGGCAGGTGTTGACAACAACCAATCATGCTCCAATTCCACCAGCAACGGTGCACCAAAGATCCAAACCATGTGTTCACGGCACAGTTGAGTTGGTGGGAGCGGCTCCATTGCTCTTCATAGCTGGAAAGAAACAACCACTGCAAATCAAAAGAAATAGCAGTAGTAGTCTGCCAATCAATGCCAAAATAATCGGAAAAACACCAAACATGCTTGAAAAGAGCGAATGGATGGATGATGGGATGACTCCGAAGACAGTTTGGAAGATGGACACGAAACCAGACCCGACAGCCTTAAAGAAATGGACAATCCCAGCAGTGCTTGAAGCATTGAATATTCTGGATACCAATTCTCCAAAGTGTTTGGGGAAGTTGGTATTTATTAGGGATTGTATCTCGGCTGATGATCTCGCTATCTGGAGAGCATATGTCTCTCTAGCAGATGTCAAGGCAACCTGTTTTTGAAATAATAGCGCCTTTATTCTGCTCAGCTTGTTGTAGTTCACATTAACAGTATCTATGTTGGGCCACATTTCAGACACTTAACACGCTAAGAAAGACCTGTTTCGCCGTTCAAACATTTATAATCAAAGGGCAACTCCCACTCTTCCTTAATATAGCTATCGCCTAGTTGCTCGAACCTGCCCACTGCAAGATGTTTCAAGCAGCTTGAGAAACAAAAGTTCAAAATGGGTAAGTTAATTATGCCATGTAAGAGTCAAATAGTTAAACAACTCTCTGCTACCGTGAAGGGCAATTAGTCTAACTTCTCAATGTGAAGCATGGTGAAACTAGCTTCCCTTTTAGCCATTGTCTGTTGTTCCACGGAAAGGTTAAAAGCAGTGAATAATTCACTCCTGTTAATATACTTCCATGGAATGCGGCCATTTTTCAGCGTCTGTAATGTCCAAGCCAGCTGCATGATGGAACGGAGCTGTGTTTGTCCATGATATAACCGGGACAAATCTGTCTGAGTGATATCAATAGCAGACAACACTATGTTTGATAGTGAATAAATCCTGTTGGGCAGAGTGTTCATGCCGTTGTCGACAACTGCTAAAGCCTTCTCTAAGTTTTCCTTATCTAATTGCCTCAAACGCGCAGCAGCTTCTATCTGTGAAAGTTTCCAGATCCCATTATACATAGCATATAGGAAACTTTTAGAGCGCTGTTTTCTAGGACCTAGCAGAAAATCCTGCAAGACTACATCTTCAGAAAGAGTGTTCAGATGTTTCTTAACTGCGGCTAACATGTTAGTCTGTACCCATTGTTAGCACAGTCTACCCACACTGTATGTTGTAATTATACCTGTATGTTGACCCGATACAAAGCAAGGGTCTGGCCTGTTAATTGTAAAACCCCCTGAACAGTTCAAAAAACTTGCTTGACACTTATTAGTGTCAGTTGGCCATATTAACCACCCGCCGGGACTGGAAAGTGAAGAATTATAGGTACCAGCCTTAACCATTGCATCTAGCGTTTCCCCAGTAATATTAAGGAAATATTGCCAATCATTAAACCTTGCCATTGTGGGGATACTGGGTGTGTTCATGTCTCAAATTTTTGCTTACCTCAGACAGGACGTCTGTTGAATAGTGTCATTTAAAAAAAATCATTTGCACAGGAATCAGGCATGCTCTGAAAAATCCTCCTTCTCTGCCAATCTTGTGTTCCCCATACACATTTTAAGTCAATAGTGCTCTTCTAGTATTTGTAACCTTCGACTGCGAGCCAGGAAACAAAGGGATCTGAATAAATCAGTTTTGTGTTGGTTAGCAACATTTTCTTATCTGTGACGGAGGTAATATGGCTCCACATTTTTCGTGTCATGCCCAGAGAAATATGTACATTTATCTGTATAGTGTTTTGGGCTCCCCACTGGTGGTGTTGAACACTGTTCCCACTGTGTACAGTTCAATACTGGCCTGTGTCTAGTGGCACCGTGTAGGTAGTAATGTCCCCAATTGTTATAACAGAACATTTCCCCATAATTCATTGTATGTTCAATTTCAGTTAGCATGGAATCAACTGTTTGGACATCCTAATCATCAGATACAACATCAGGTGTAATCACATCTATCATAGATATTTTGAACACATATGGAATTTGAATAACCTCAGTAGGCCTGTATATATCAAAGGGAACATTGTCCCATACAATCCTATCAGAAATCGGTATTGCTGTAATATTCACAAGGGACAAGTCTCTTCGGACCTTATGTGAGGAATGATATGGAGTTAAGACTTCATCCACAGGCTCAACAGAGGAGCTTTCAGGAATATAGTGACCATTTATAAGCAAAAAGAAAACAATCACAAAACCAACCCAAAAAAATAATGTTGAAAATGTCAAACAGAACCATAAATAGTTCCATGGGTATTTTAAATAGTTCTTTTTAAGCCTTTAATACAGCTTATGTATTTTTGAAACATTGTCAATCACAGTAGTGGATGAGTTTAAGGAAAAGTCATCAATGTCTATGAAATAGCCAGAGGTAGTCTCTGCAAAAACTGAAGCCGGTGTATTACTTGTACACTGGTCCACTTCATGTGGAGGCTCTTGGTAGACAGTGTCATCAGTCTGTGAAGTGTTTGTGTAAAAAACAGCCAAATCTTGGACAGGTGTTTTCATTGAAGTGGTAACTGGAACTAGCAAGAGTTTGTTTTCCGCCCGCCCCATGGTCGAGGAAGTTTCTGTATTAGCGTTGGACATTGTTGCATAGTCCGTAGTAGTGTTGTTCATCCTACTATGTAGAGGTATGTCCTGTTGGGTAGTGAGAGGGGATCGGGAACCACCCAAGGGACCTCTTGGTCTACTGTGAAGGATCGGCCACATGGTGTAATTTGATATCATCCATGGAAATGAATCTGTTCGTTTGAGATCCAGACAGTGGTGGTAAGATGACAGTCCTGGTACCTTGAATTTCCAAGACCGGTACAGGTACTCTGTATGATGGACCGAATTCCTTCTTCACAGCGATCTTCTCACAAACCAGATCCCCAATTTTAGGAATCCAGCCAGTCGAAGTTTTCACTAAATCCCTTATTCCTAAGGTGGCAGCACTGGTAGATGATTTATCATCACGAAATTGCTGAAGCTCCTGTAAGACAGTGAGACGTTCATTTATGTCAAATGGTGTTTCTGCTGCCACCAAACCAGAGGCATCAAGATCTGGGACATACATAAGTATCCCAAAGAGAACTTCATAAGGAGTGCATCCCCCCAAGGACCATCTTGGCAGAATATTCAGTGCTCTCTGGACCCCATATAGGTGATGAAGCCAACTGCCGCCTGAACCTAATACTCAAGCTGTTAAGGACTACTTTAGATCAGGGTTCTGCCTCTCCACGACCGAATTTCCTTCGGGATGGTATGGTGAGGTGTAATGGAGTTCAACACCCATCGTTCCCATGGTGTCCCTGAATGCCTTAGAGGCAAATGCAGGGCCCTGGTCCGAATGGAATGCTGCAACCGCATATGTACCGATAAAGATCAGCAAGTCCTTTATAACAGTTCGAGCGTCAGCCGACCGCTGCAGCCATACCCACAGGAATCTAGAACAAGAATCTACTGTGACTAAGATATATTTGTATGCACCATCAGGTTGAAGTGGAACACAATGGTCCAGGCACACACATTGTAGTGGCCTGCTGGACACTAAGAGGGATGTCTGCAGTGGGCATTTGATAATAGAGCCCTTTATCTGCTGGCAAATGTCACAACAAAGGACATATTTCTTCATCCGTCTGCATAGACCAGGCCACCAGAAACGTTTCTGTAAGAGTGTTATCGTGGCCGAAATACCAGCATGCGCAGAAGTGACACCCTCATGCGCTGCTTTTACTAAATCTAATCTCTGGTCTTCGTTGGGGATCACTGGATCTCCAACCCCAGGAATTGTTGCATAGGCAACATTCTGTGCACTGATATGGTAAGAGTAATTTGTAGGGTATCCTTTCGGGAGGGGCTTGCCTGCAGCCGAAGCTTTCACGGCAGTCAGTATTTCATTATCCAATCTTGTTTGTGAACGAGTCACTGCAGCCACAGAAGCCGTAGCTACTGCAGATTTGTCTGCCTCATCAGCCAAAGTGTTGCCGGTAACGTGTACTCCTACACGTTGATGGCCCAATGTATGTACTAAAGGGACACACAGTAGCTTATCCTTAAGATCAGCCACGCTCCCCCACAATGTCTTGTGTTTAATGGTGTTCCCTTTAGAATCTCTAAACCCGTTCAGCTTCCAATGATTAAGATAATCATTGTATGGCTGACGCAGTAGTATAAATCACAGACTATTAAAGTCAGGCATTCTGGCTCTGTGTGTTCTAGCGCTAGCATAAGAGCTTTCATTTAGCCAACTGAGCTGTGCAGTCCCCTAGGGTCTGCATGTAGGTATTGTGAGGGTGGAAGACTCCATCTTCCATCACTCCGCTCACGGCTGCGCAAGCGCGGGGGAGTATTGATGTTTAGTGCCTACAGCTGGTTGTGTCTGAAGTTTTGGATCAAAAATATAATTGACATCAGTGGCTGTCAGAGACGTTGCCCACTGTATCCAACGTGGATGTAATGCTTTTGCGTTAGGAACGCTTGCTTTGGTGACAGCCTCTAAGGCAGGCACTCGGGTAACAACAATAATGCGCTTCCCCTGGGCAAGTGGCCTTTCTTTTATGACAGCATCTGAACTGCAGTCAGAATCTTTTCTGTAGGTGCAAACTTTGTTCTGCGTTCGAGTATAAATGTGATTTATATGCGATGGGTACTCGTTGAAGGTGACATAAGTAACTCCAATGGCACCAGCAATTATTCTGATGACCAAATTTGTTTTATTGTCACGTGTGTGCAAGTGTTTAGCTTCCAGCATGTCCTGTTGCATTTCCCTAAGGATGCGTGTGTGTTCAACTGTCCAGAGACTTCTAGAAAAATTGGGCTGAACCAAGTCATAAAGTGGCTTGATACGCTGTGCATAGTCTGGAATATATGTTCTGCCAAAGTTGAAGAAACCTAGTAAAGACTGTAGTTTCTTGAGAGCGATAGGGGGGTGCAATTGTGCACATTTATCTAGAAAGTGCGGGCCAGGCTCTTCCCCTCGTTCGATAGCTCGTATCCTAGGAACAATACACTGAGAAAGGCAATCTTACTTTTCTTAAAGTTGAATTTGTAACCGAGGCCTGCAAATCCCAAAATGATCCAATCGAACCCTTACAAGATGAATGTCGAGGTTGTCGTCTGTGAGATATATGTCATTCTTGTAGGATAACGCCTCGGGATCAATATCATGTAATATTGATGTTACACGGGCTGAAAATAGTCCTGGGCTGTTTTTATAGCCTTGGGGTAAATGACAGAAGCGTTTCTGTGAGCCAAATGAGAATGCACTCAGGTCCCGACTTTCATGTGCTAAATTCTGGCGGAAAAAGCCATTAGAAATATCCAATGTTGTTTTATATTTTTTACTCACAATATTGTTTATTAGTGCCACGCTATGTGAGTTTTGTATATCATCTGTACATTTATGACTATTTAAATGTCTGTAATCAATGACTATTCTGTAGGAATGGTCTGGCTTTGCAACGGGGAATAACGGGTTATTCATTGCAGATATACAGGGCTCAATTACTCCCTGGTACTCAAGCTGGGTGAGGATATCCCTCATCGGAGCTTTTGCTTCATGTTTAACAGGATATTGCGGCTGCAGTTGGGGTGTAGATCTAATGGGAATAACATGACAAACTACATGATTGCGATATAACGCAGGTGCCTGAGCTAAAGCCCATTCAGGAGCATAGGCTTCTTTTTCTGCTTCTGGAACAAGATTAGAGAAAGAAGGCAAAATGACATCTTCCCCATGCGGGAGCTTACGGACGTGCTCAGGTGGCCAGTCTCTTTCGGCCAATAGGATGTCACTAGTGAGTTCATCCCAAAATATCATACCAATGGTGCGCTCCACGTCTCCCTCTATTTGAATTTTTAAATCATAAACCCTGTCGGTTGGGAGAACGCAGCCGTCCGCAGTCTCAACTGCAATAAAATCGCTAGTTGCTGTCGCATCCAGATGATCTTTCAGACTCTGGCGACATATCGTGACCTCTGCTGCGCTGTCTAACAGAGTCACTGCACACGTCTTGTTCCTTAACAGTGTTCCCAAGTGTACTGGCATTTTTAGCTGTAAGTGCTGCCACCTTTTTCTTTTTAAACTGTGGCTTTTGCTGAGGAGTCTTTTTTCTTTTTTAATTGTAGACTGAGGTGAGTCTTTCTTTTGTTTCACGTATTCAGGACGTCGATCAGGACAGCCCCCTCTCTCGCTACGTCTATCCGGTGCGTCCTGAAAGGAACGAGAGGGACGTGAATCAGTATATCTGTCTGGAGTTTTAATATTCTCCCTATTTCTGAGATTGTATCTCCTTTTGGAGTTCTCCGGGTGTGGAGAATCAGCTCTCTTATTTCTTCTATCTTGAAATTCTTTTTGTTTTTCCCAGCGCTTTTTACGGCCCTCTTGTGCCTGCTTCGTACCTTCTTTAAGGGTGGTACTTTGTAACTCCAATTTCTTTGGTTTGGCTCCCAAACTATCTCGCCCTATACTAGTATAGGTTTTGGAGATTATTTTTGGTAGCTGTCTCTCGTGTTCCAAGTGTGGAGTTTCTCAGAGACGCTGGCGTATTGCCAGTGCTACCGCTTCCCCTTTAATATTACTGAGTAATATTGAGGAAACTGCGTCAAAGTTACGCATTAATTTCATCCCAAAATCTAAGGCTGGCGCAGCCCCGTGCTCATTCTGTATTTGTTTTAACACTTCCGTTAAATTGGAAAGTGTCGGGGTACCGTGTGTGGTAGTATATATGGCAGCGAAGACTGTACCCCATGTGGCACAGTCATCCACTGAGGGAACCATCCCAAAGGGCAAGCACATAGTGAGGAGTCTTTGTTTTTCCTGTGGTCCTGTATGGGGAAACATAGCTTCCAGCTGAATAGTTTTCTGGGCAATCCAGAACGGTATTTTTTCTCGTTCTGTGGGTACTTTCCCATAATAGTATGTATTGTTTGCGGATTAATCCCAGTAGCCAATTGGCATCAATCAGGTGCTGGCAGAGCTGGACGCGCTGGTGTTGTGTTCAAGGTTCGCATTACAAACTGAACTAGTCGTCTATATAATGTCACTAATTCATTACATAAATTTCACAGATCTGTTATTGGTATATTTGTTATGTCTGGGTGAGGTGTGTATGTGGCAAACATAGGCCACGTTGGTCCATCATTACTTAAAGGACCTAGCCTCACTCTTTGTAATACATGTGGTAGGGCGCCTTCAAACCAGTTCTGATGCTCTTGGTATGTGAGCCATATTTCATGATACTGGTATGCTTGGTACTGTTGAGGTACGTTTGCAATTTCGTATGTGTGGAATGTATGTGTTCTTTGGTCGACCTCAGGAAAGGCCACCCACCAATAAAATGTTTCTGTTTGGTATGCTTCATTAGCTTCTATTATAAGAGTAACATCCCGCCATCCTCTGTAAGGCTATGCGCTAATAAGTGTTGTGTTAGTGCTTGTCTAGCATTCTCAGGAATGTCAATGGCGTTAGCCATATTTGTTTAGAAAAATGGAACACCAAATGGGAAGTCAAGTCCTTTTATGATTCGAGCTCGAACAACCTACAGCTTAATCAGGTGTTACCTTTTCCTGAGGAGGAATTTCCCAAAGACCACGGATATCTCGGTTTAATGGTACTTAGGGTACCTGTTGTCTGTGAGACAGTGATAGTCGGGGTATCCGTAAATTAATGCCTAAACACCATTGTTGGTGGCGCCATGTCGTAGTTTAGACTCTTGCTCTAGGCAAGACTGCTGGTTTAAGGATGATAGTACTTATGTTTGTAGGCGATTTATGCCTATCCTACAACAAGTCGCAACTGTTGTCCCAACCCTTCCGTCTCTCTAGCAGCACCACACCAAAAACCCAAATAGTAAAAGGTGATTTGTGGCAGCCTTTACGCATGGACTCGAGAATAAGACATCTCAGGGAGTGTTGTGGTTAAACGGAGATTACCCCTTTCTCACAGATACATTATGTCTCATCCAAACACCGGCAATAATGAAGATGCAGTAAAGTTTCAATAGTTTTTATTTAACACAACTGCAATCTGCGATAAGTTGCATGGGCTGCAATGATTAGGATAAAGAACAGTGCAAGAAACAGAATTGTAAAGACAGGAGTCATTATTACAAAGACCCCCACCATCTTGCAATGGCATGGAATGACATAAGGTGTGTAACATGCCCTGATACCCTAATAGGATAGGCCTAACATCCTACCTAAAGGAGAGCTTGGTTTGTTAAACCTAATATGCCAATGCCATGTCCATGAGAGGAGCCCCCAACCCTCGTTATCTTGGAATGAGGTCTCTATCTCAGACTCTGCAGGGACACGAAGACTAGGTCAGAGTCAAGACAATGTGCAGTATCGATATCAGCGATGGTGGCGATGCCCTCTGGTCGGAATCCCTCTGATTATCTGTCTAAAGTGTGATGTATTTATACAGATCTACTAGGACTCCTGTTGTAGGTGTGTTCCCAAACAACAGATAACAGACAGGCTTGGGGCGGCAATTATTATAAACAATTCCCTCGAAAGTATAGAGAGGGAAAGTCCCTAAGTGTGAACACCTACTGTTTGTTTTTCTTTGTCACTTGATCTTGACGCCTTAGCGTGGCGGCACTAATCATGCAAAGCATAACAAGTGGCCTAACTATTAACAAGGCAACCATCTTAGAAGAATTAAATAATTAAATGGTCTAAGACAGAGCAAGCTAAGTAGGTTAAAAGTCACTAGGTGACGAGGGCATGTGTCTGCAAGCCGAATGCTAAGTTAACTCCTGTTATCCCATTAAAACAAACTAGGATTCACTACACAATGACCAGATTGACACAGAGGATGAGCAATGGGGACTTCCTAGCCTCACTGGTAAACCACAGCAGCATTCTTCTAAATCTGCTCTTCAGCTAGTGTCCTTGGCTGTTGAGCGGGGAATTAGGGTATGGAATGGGTGTACTCGCTCTGATTCTGAGAGATTTCCACATTCAGAAGGGGAGCCTACTCAAGTATTATTGATTATGTCCTATTGGACATCAAGTTTTGGCCGTTACTCATTGACATGGTAGTGGTGTCCCGATTGGATAGTGATCATAATCCACTGATCGCCAATCTAACAGTGGAGGCCGTTGGTAGGTTTACTACTGCTTGCCACACTGTGGTTCCAGCTGTTCCACTTTCATTGGTTCATGGGCTTGCCTTTTAAAATCCACTTGCTTTCATTTGTGAAAGGCATGCATACATCATGCCTTTTCCGGTGTTTAGCCCACCTGCACAGCACCTGTAAACTACTGAAAACATATGAGGGTCAATGTTTTCAGCATGAATTCCAGACTACTTTGTATGTTTATTTTCCACACAGCGCGATCGCACTGGGGTTTACATAGCGCAATCACGCTCGGTTTTTCCGTTTTCAATTTCAGCACGATTGTGCTGCATTTTACATAGTGTGATCGCACTGCATTTTTTTTCTTTTAATTTGTGTGGCAAGAAAAGTCAGGTTAGGAGTTTACAACGCTAATAGCTCTAACTCAAGCTAATTCGAGACCCGTTGCATTGAAAATGCTTGTTTTAAAAAGCAATCACAGACATGGTGGTCCATTGAGCTCATCCGAACACCATCCCTGTGATAGTACTGATTCCTAATGAGTCGCAAATTGTAACCTACCTCATTAATATTCTTGAAGTAGGTTGATTTGTGACCCACTAGGAACTGCTAATTTAAAATAAGAAGTTTCACACATTAGGAATTGCGATTTCCTAATTAAGATTTGGTAAGAATTGCAATTAGGAAATCGCAATTCCTAATGTTAGTACATCTGGCCTTTAAGTGTTCATAATATAACTTATATGGGTGGGATGCTTCCTAAAACTCAGTGATTGCAGTCACCTTTGTAGTATTTAACCGGCACACTGACCATTGTGACCATTTTGAAATTCAGTCGACATCTAAGTGGAAACTATATTAATGCACTGAATGCAGAAGCATTACAGTGCTACCCAAAATGGCAACGAGAAGGCAGCAGATTACAACTGGCTTATAAATGTCCTTTTAATAAGCAAAAATGGAGAGAGCACCTGGCAAGACATAATTTTGCCTGAAGCTCCGAATATACTTGCATCAAATGACTTGGAGAAGAATGTTGATTCTCAGAGATTAACTGCATAGACAAGAGAATCATGCTCAGAATTCTTTGTCCATTGCAAAAACATGCATAACTCCTTATAGCCTTCCTATTTGTTATCTACTTAATCATAAAACCTTAAAATCCAGTAAAACAACTCGCCACCGTGGTTGGGAGGTTGGTTGAATGCTAGCCTCCTTGTCCTTAACACAATCACGAATCTCTATGCAGTTAACCTGTGAGAATCAGCATTTTATGTCAAGACAGGAAGCTAGCATTATGGATGTTTAAAGTCCTTCAAAACTAGTTTTGCAACATGCTCCACCAGTCTAAAGTAACATTTTCTAAAAACTGAATCCTTTGACCAATCCGCTGCTTTCAATATGTCACCTAAAGGCCCTCCTGCCTGAAACACTTTTGATGCCATTGCTCCTCGAATTGAATGTACTTTGAATATATTCAAATTTACTCCTGCCTCACTCATAGCACTTTTCACCTATCTCGCAATTGTAGCTATTGGAACTGCACTGTAGAGTTTCACAAAAGATATCAATTGCTTATCACCTGCACATCTGTTTTCACTCACTTTTCCCTCATTCTTTAATACAACTCATTACACATAACTTATGGTGTTTGTTAGAAATGGGGTCTCTGGATGGCAGTCAGTTTGCACTCTGTCCAAGCAGGGACCCTCACTCTAGTTAGGGAAGGGAGATACACACATAGGATATCCCATGCTCACCCACTTGGTAGCTTGGCACAAGAGGTCAGGCTTATCTCAGAGGCAATGTGTAAAGTATTTGTACCAACGCACACAGTAACACAGTGAATGCACCACAAAAGCATTCGACACCAGTTTAGAAAAATAGCCAATATTTATCTGAGTAACCTTGTGAAAATGAGGAAACGAGTTGGAATTGAGGCATCACTGGATCCGGGGCGGCATTGGTTTTGAGGCTGCAGAGCAGAGAAGCAGAGGCGTCGTGCAAGGTGTTGGGTCCTTGCTGTGAAGCTGTGGAGATGAGGTGGTGTCAGTTCCTTGCACGTCATGACATTCTGCAAGGCTGTGGCAGCTTCGGGCATGTGGGGCCAGTCGGGGTCATTGCACTCCAGCAGGCACCACAGCTTCAGTTGCAGGCGACATTGCAGGATCCAGTAGCGGAGTCAGTCCAGGCACTGTCCGAAGTCGGTGCACTTGGTTTTTTATGTTTTTCAGCAGCTTTCACTCCCAAGGGTCTAGAAACTTGGATAGGCACCACCTGGAGAGTTAGGGTCCCCAGCAAGTTAACCCAGAGGCTGGAAGGTGAAGTCTTTGCTGTCCCTGAGACTTCTTGACAGCAGGCAAGCTCAGTCCAAGCCCTGTGAGAAACTTCACAATGAGGATACACAGCAAAGTCTAGTCTTTGCTCTCTCTAAGGCAGAAGCAGCAACTGCAGGCCAAATCAGCAAAGCACATACAGCAAAGGGGTAGTACTCCTCCTATTGCTGTTCTCCTTGGCAGAGGTTCCTCTTAATCCAGAAGTGTTCTAAAAGTCTGGGGTTTTGGGTCCACTACTTATACTCATTCCTGCATTTGAAGTAGGCAAACTTCGAAAAAAATTATTTGTTGTTCACAAGATCCTGTCTTGCCCAGGCCTGGCTCCAGGCACACACCAGGGGGTTGGAGAATGCATTGTCTGAGGACAGGCACAGCCCTTTCAGGTGTAAGTGTCAGCTCCCCCCCCCCCCTTGCTAGCCCAGGAGACTCATCTGGATGTGCAGGCTACACCCCAGCTCCCTTTGTGTCACTGTCTAGAGGGAATTCACAACAGCGCAACTGTCAGTTGGACCCAGACGTGGAATAAACAAGCAGGCAGAGGCACAGAATGATTACGCAAGAAAATGCCCACTTTCTAAAAGTGGCATTTTCAATCTGATAATCTAATAACCAACTCTACCAAAATATGTTTTTTTTTAATTGTGAGTTCAGAGACCCCAAACTATAGATCTGAATCTCCTCCCAATGAGAAACTGCACTTAAAAGATATTAAAAAAACAGTCCCCATGTTAACCTATGAGAGAGATAGGCATTGCAACAGTGAAAACGGAATTTGGCAGTATTTCACTGTCAGGACATGTGAACACATCAGTACAAAGAGGGACGGTTTGGTCCTGGCAAGTGGGTACACTTGCCAGGTCGAATTGGCAGCTTAGAACTGCACACACAGATACTGCAGTGGCAGGTCTGAGCCATGTTTACTCATGTGGGTGGCACAATCAGTGCTGCAGACCCACTAATAGCATTCGATTTACGGACCCTGGGCACCTCTAGTGCACTTTAGGGATTTATTAGCCTAGAAGACACACATGTTGTCATCTGTCTGTTAAAAACAGTTAATGTCCCCAGTCCTGACCAGATTCTGGGTGACCTGTACAAGTGTGAACATCGAGTGTGGGCTGTTGACATAAACTCCTTATCCAATTCAATTGTGGCAAGGGTAGTAATCTCTGACACATGGAAGAGGGCGGAAATTATCCCAGTGTTTAAGAAGAGAAACGTCACGAGTTCCTGAAAATATAGGCCCTTAAGTGTAATTGACAACTTACAAAAAAGTTTCTTAAGGCAGATACTTGACAAACTGCTTAGCTGGACCAAACAAAATGCAATTTATTCTCCTTGCAAGCTGGTTTCCATATCATAACAAGCACTTTTGACCAGGCCTTTAGATTTGCACTCTTATTTTGGAAATATCCACTGATAAGTAGGCAAAAACTTTTATTTTGCATTTGCAGATCTGTGTGCAGCATTTGACCTGGTCCCACGCAACAGTCTATGGGAAGTACTTGTTGCAATGGGGGTACCTGCTACTCATATCAACCTTATGGCCAGGCTGCATGAAGAGAATTACGCACAGGTTCGTTGACCAACAGCATTCCTATTATTCACGCTGTATATAAATGAAGTGGTTATGGAGCTTATAATAATAATGATTCCCCTACACTGGATGGCAAAAAGGTGCCTATATTGCTTGTTGCTGATGACTCTTTGCTTATCTCGAGGACCCCCATAGGCCTAAAAAAGCTTTATACATGGGTTGGTGGGCTTTTGCAAACTTAGCGGCCTTCAGTTGAATGCTAACAAAACTAAATTTGTAATATTTGGTCCACGGAATACCAAGGACTGTGCCATAAAGGTAGTGGATGTGCACCTTGAAAGGGTTTTGAATACTTAGGAGTCAGAGTAGCTGACAAACTAACTTGGGATTCTCAATTGACTAAGAGCTCCATGTTGTTGGCTCACAGATCAAAAGCTCTTCTTTGCCTACACAAGTGATCCTACTCTATTCCCTATGCTCTCAAGGTTTATTATGCAAATGCCCAAAGTGCTGCCCTTTGTGGTGCTGAAATTTGGGGCTACACTGACACTCAGAAGCTGACTGCGGCTGAGACTTCATTTATTAGATTACTTATCTCAGTTCCGGTAAGCATGCCCCTTTTACCACTTTTTTTATTTGGGCTTCAAGCAAATTGCTGATCAGGTGCAATTAAAGCCCTTGACTTATTGATTCGGATCTGGGCTACTCCAGAGCTAAAAGAGTACAGGAATTGCCTTCTGGACTTATTTAAAATGAGAGGTGCTTCTAAAATCCTATGGGTAGGATTTTGCATCCATCTGGTTCAGAAAGCTTTGGATTGCTAAATTGTGGGAGAAGCCCTGTGATATCCCGAGGTTGGAGATTGCAAACCTGAAATCCTCTTACTTACTGGGCATATGTTTTTGATCTGCAAGTTCTGAACTGGTCTCTTGGTCACTTAACGAAACGGTTTCTAGAGTTTAAGCTGAATCCCCAGTTTCAGGCTTTTTCTAGATTCCATCACCCTTCCTCTAGCAAAGAGCCTATATGTGTGGTTTTGTCTGTGTTGTCTACCTCTCTTGGCTCTTAACTCAAAATGGAAGAAAGATCTACCCTTTGATATGTGCCCAGTTTGTGCTCTGGCCTGTTAGGCAAAGGAACACAGTCTCTTTTTTTTGCCCAGAGTATCACGGCACACACTTCAAGCGGATACAGCAGATTTTTCAGAACATGGGAGCCTCTCTTTATTCAGTAGCTCTGAGAATACCGAAAGCAGATACTTCTGACCCCATTGTATTTGCAGTTAGCCGTTTTCTGCTCAACGTAGGGTACAAGCATGCACAATTCTTGGTTTTGCGATAACAGTTGGTTGGCTTGCCTATGCATTTTGATCATGAATTTTAAGATTGAGTCATGGTTGGAGTCTCAAGATTTGCTGCTGTTGATGGTTCCTGTGAGCATGTCCTTGTGGGACATGTAGTTCAGGCATATACATTCCTTACCTGGTGATTATATTGTGATAGCTGTATTTGCATTTAATCTCAAGCTAATAACTCCTTGCACCACGGGAGCCCTTAGACCCTTCAATCTGGCACCTCCTACCGCGTCTCATGTTACTAATTATTCATCAGAATTTCTGATTTTGTAACTTATTTTTCAACAATCCTTTTACTTTGGGAGCTTTTAGAGTGACTGTTCAAATGTGCTTGTATTTTAAACCAAGTTTTTAATTGCAATTGTATTTTGGTGCTTTCATATTTTTATGGACCATATATGATTGTTTACAGTGTGTTTATCTTGTACTTTGTTGGTTATGGTAACCGAAAAAAACTGTTTTGAAAGTGAAAGTGACCTACTTACTTTTAATAAGTAATATCCTTTGCTAGGGAACAGGTAGGAAACTCATGTTTTTGACTAAGAAATTGCAATCTGAAATCCTCTTTAATATGAAAGTCTGATTTTAAGCCACAATTTTGAAAAATGCCACTTTTAGAAAGTTGTCATTTTCTTGTCCTAACCATTTGGTGCCTGCAGCCTCTTTCCTGGGTCACATGATTAGGTGTATTTTGCAGTTGCCCTTTGTGTATTTATCTCAGACAGTATAGCAAAGGTGGACTAGGTGTTCGCAGGATGGGCCCTCTCTAGCAGGATGCTAGCGGGCTTGTCACCTGCCACACTTGCACTTTAAAGGGGCTGCCTCAGCACACTCACAAATGGTTTCAAGCTAGTCTATTGTGATCCCAGACAACCTGGGACCAGGGCAGGTAGGAAGGAGATTTCAAACACATCTGTGGGGGAAAAATGATTGAAGCTTCTCTTATCCTACTTCAAAAGCTAGCACAAAGGATAAATATTGGACCCTCAGACCCAACTCTTTAGTACACTCCTGGAAGGATGGATAATACAGAAGAAGGACTACCCTGCTGCCAGAATGATTACCCTGCTGCTCGAGGCCTTCCCTGCTTGCTGAGAAGGATGGTTGGACCTGCTACCTTCATTCCAGGCTGTGTGACTCCAGGGGTCAGCTGGCTGACCTCCTGTTCTGAGCTAGAGAAACACAACAAGCTCCAGAGGCCTCCCTACAGCTGACCTGCTACTTGGACCTGCAACTGGACCCTGCTGGCCTCTGCAAGAATGAGTCCCCTATTCCCAAGAAGTGCCAGCCCAGACCCTGAACCCTTGGCTGGTATCAGAGTGCACACCTCTGAACCTACACAAAAAAATCATGGAACCAAGATTTTGCCACCCATGCGGATCACCAACCCAAAGCTCTAGTGAACTCAACTCTTTGCGCCATAGCGTTCACCACTGACAACTGGCAACATGAGATCAGCACTTTATGCTATAGCATTGACAGCCCGCAGTAGCCTCCCAAGTTGAAGATCCAGCAATGATTGTCCTCAACACCCAAAAGGATCTTTGTACTACAGCGACTACCATCCGTGAAGCCTGGCCTGCTTTTACGATGCTCTCCCTGCTCCTTGTAGCCTCCTCCACAAATAACTGGACTTTAGAAGGCAACTTTCAGTGGGAATAACCTGGTCCCTGTATCTGGGCCATGCTCCATAGTGATCAATCTGAATATCTGACTTTCACCTGACCTTGCCTGACCAGATAACTGCGAGTGGCACTTTGTGCTTTTAGGCGCTATGCTATCCTTAAATATGTATATCTCCGTTTCTGAAGATTGGATTGTTTGTGTTGTTTTTGTCACTTTATTGCTGTTTGAGTGCGTTTGTGCCAAACTACCAGAGGGTTAAGCCCAGGTCAATGTAGTGACTTTGTGGTTCACCCTGACAAGGATGTGACTGTTGCTTGGGAAGGGCTCAAACTCCCCTAAATCAACAACCCAATTTCTCACAGTGAGGTACCTTGTTGCTCAGTTTTTGCTTCCTCTTGAATGTTGCTTGTTGCTTCAGATATTGTTACTTTTTGTATGTACTTAAAACTCAATGTGTGAAAGACGGGAGTAGAAAAACTACAGACCCATCTCTATACTCCCTTGCCCAGCCAAAGGTACAGAAAAGGCCATCAACCAGTAACTCACCTAATTCCTCGTGACACACCAAATCCTAGACCCATCCCAATCCAGATTCAGAAGCAACCAGAGCACTGAAACCGCACTCATAGCAGCCACCGATGACATACGCATCATACTAGACTATGGAGGCACAGCCGCACTCGTCTTGCTCGACCTTTCTGCTGCGTTTGACACTGTTTCCCACTCCACCCTCTGTGCCAGACTACACAACGCTGGCATCTGAGATAAAGCACTGGATTGTATCAGGTCCTTCCTCATTGGAAGAACACCGAGTGTGTGACTACTGCCGTTCACGTCAGGACACATGCTGCGGAGTGCCCCAAGGATCTTCACTCAGTCTGACACTTTCCAACATCTACATGGCCCGCTTGCCAAGATCATCAAACAACACAAGCTAAACATAGTCTCCTACACCAGCGATGCCCAAGTGATCCTCTCCCTATCTGAGTACTCTGCAAAGGCCAAGAGAAATTTCCACAAAGGGATGAGAGCAGTCGCCGCTTGGATGGAAGCCAGCTGTCGCAAACTCAAATCGGTCAAGACAGAGATCCTCGTAATTTGCACCACCCCTTCCACCTGGAACGACTCCTGGTAGCCCACCGCACTGGGAAATGCCCCCGCCTCCACAGACCACGCACGCAATCAGGGCATCATCCTGGAATTTTCTCTATCCATGACCCTCCAAGCCAACGTCATCTCATCATCATGCTCCCATACCCTCCGACTCCTGCAAAAGATCTTCAAGTGGATACCCTCTGACACGAGGAAGACAGTCACCCACGCACTCGTAACTAGCAAACTGGACTACAGCAACGCCCTCTGTGCCAGCATCACCAAAAAACTATAATCAAGACAAAGAAACCAAAATGCACAGCCAGATTCATCCTGGACATTCCCCGACACAGCCACATCTCCTCCCACCTCAGAGACCTACACTGACTCCCAGTCAACAAGCTCATCACACACAAACTCCTGATCCACACCTACAAGGCACTGCACAACATAGGACCGGTATACCTCAACCATTGCCTCACTTTCTACATACCCAACAGACATCTCCACTCTTCCCAGCTCACCCTTGCTGCTGTTCCCAAGATCCAGAAAAGCACAGCAGAAGGAAGATCCTTCTCCTACCTAGCAGCCCGGCCATGGAACATGCCACCCCTCAAGCTCAGGCAGACTGCATCACTGAAGCAGTTCAAGAAGGACCTCAAGACCTGGCTCTTTGACTGAGCAGCATACCCTCAGACAGTGTCTTGAGACCCTATGGGTGATTAGCTGCACTTTACAAATCACTGATTGATTGATTGCTGAATTCTGTTTCCTTATTTCATTACTGTAAGGTTTCTTTTACAAGCTGCTTGATTTTGCGAATGTATATCAGCCCACTTTACCAGCATGAGTTGGGGGTGGGCAGGGAAGTGCACTAGGCTGTTCTGATTAACATGAAACATTTAGGGGCTTATTTTAAGAGCCCTGAGCGCCATTCCAACACCACATTGGTGTCATTTGTTTATGCTAATGTGACATTAGAAGGCCAAAAACACTGTGCCATATTTACAAAGTGGCGGAATGCATGCATTGTGCCACTTTGTAACCCTTTGCACTACATTATGCCTGCCCCAGACATAATGTATGCAAAGGGGGGCTTTCCCCCATTAGGGGGGCCAAAACAAATGGTGCAAGAAAATCTAAGAGATTTCCTAACGCCATTTTTTTGGGCACTTTTAACACCTGCTCAGAGCAGGCATTAAAAGGAGGCTTCCATTGCTTACAGTGGGCCTCTGGGTGCTTTGCAGGATTGGTGTCAGAGTTTCTGAAGCTAATTCAGTAAAGCGCCAACTAGAATAAAAAATTCAGACGCTTGTCCCCTAACTACCATCATGGTGCGCCATATTTTAAATACAGCTCACACATGGTGGCATTAGGGGGTCGCTAAGGGGTGCAAGAAAGATGGCGCTCCACTGTGTGCAGTACCACTTTTCTTAAATATGCCTTTTAACTTTTTGTGTATTTCTATTTTTACTTTGATCTGCTAGTCTCTGAACAAAATCTCATAAACAGAAAAACCATTGGTAAGTCATTTTGTGACAGAGCTGTGGGGTCAGGGTACTAAAAGCACAAGGCATCATGGGAGGAAGGAGAAGAAGAAAGGTTGAAGGAAAAACAGATAGATGAAAGAATTAATTTGGAAATAGAGAAGGAGCTAGATGGATGGATGAATGGATGTAGGGATGATGAAGAGAAGGTGAATGGATGGATGGATCGCTGGATGGCTGGATGGAAAGATGGAAAGATGAATGGTGCATAAAGAGCATACATTTAGAGAAGGTTGGTGGTTGCAGGAAAGAGTAGCTGGATGGAGAAAAGGATAATTGGATGAAAGATGTATGGTTGGATGAATGTACAGAAGGAATGGCAAAAACATATAGGTATGGATGGATGAGAAAAAAGGAAAAAGACAGATGGATAAATGAAAGAAGGATAGTGAGAATGTTGGCTGGATGATGCAAACATGGATAGTAAATGGCAGAAAAAAAGAAAGTAAAAAGGAAGAAAGAAGAAGACAGTAAAAAGCTGAAATAAGACCAGAGAGAAGGGGAATGGTGGAAGGTGTGGTAACATTGTTCATCCTGCACAGGAATCAAATGCTTCACCGCGGTTGACGGACCTTTGGACCCAGAAAGATGTGTGGTGAACCATCAGCAATATTTCAACAATACCCAAACAATTTAGGCACTATGACCAATGTGGCCACAGAAGGAAAACTATAATCAGAAATAAACTTAAAAGATTTATTACAAACATGTGCTCAAAGTAACGTAGACAATGCGCAAAACCAAATTATAAAGATACATAATCACCAAGGATTGCCCAAAGCGTTGAAATAGGCTAAGGTGAACTAACATTAAAAAAACTAAGCAGTCAAGTAGAATAATGCATAAAGTCAATAGGAATATCTGAGACACTGAGATTACTCATTGTTCAGTAATTCATTCAAATTTAGCTGAGTCAATAATCTTTGGCTGGGCATGTGTCAACCCTACAGCTAACCAAATCAGGGAAATACATGTGTGGGAAGGAACACATGTGAGCAAAACACAAAAAGTACAAAAAGGACAACATATTTTATAAAAGATAATCTTGGATTGCAGAATACTAATACTTTTTGCCACAAAACTGTGCAAATGCAGTTTTGCAGTAAAAAGTATAGCACCGGCTTGTGGCATTCCACAGCGCCAGCCAGGCGCCATATTAAAGGAATGGCGCAAGCCAGCATTAAACTTGGGCTAGCGTCTTCAAAAAAGACGCTAGCCGGGTGGGGGTGGCGGTAAGGAAGGAGGAGGTTGTGCATCAAAAAATTACGCTACCCTGGTTAGAGGCAAAAATAAAATGCCTCTAACCAGACTACCGCCATTTCATGATGCAAAACCACCAAAAACATGACTCCTGTTTTAGGAAAGACAGGAGTCATGCCCACCAACCCAATGGCCAGCACAGGGGACAAGTGTCCCCTAGACATGGCCTTTGCACCCTGTACTATGCAGGGGGCCCCAAGTTAGGGCCCCCGATGGCAAAAAAAAAAAAATACTTACCTTGACTTACCTGTGATAGGGTCGCCCATCCTCCAGTGTCCCTCTGGTGGGGGTGGGGGTGTTCCTGGGGCTTGGGGAGGGCACCTGTAGACCCATTCCATGAAGTTAAACAATGGAAATGGGTCCACAGGTCCCCTAAGGTAAAGCTTGCTTTGCACCATTATTTAATGCCTGGGTCAGACCGACCCAGGCATTAAATAATGGTGCAAAGCAAGCTTTTCACCATTATTTAGCCACTCCTCCCACCCGTGCGTCATTTTAGCACAGGGGGCTAAATATGGGGCTATGGGGATAGCACCATTTTTTAGATGGGAAAGCCTATCTTGCATCTCATTGACGCAAGGTTGGTGCATGCATCTAAAAAATTGTGCAAAATATAAATATGGAGTTAGGTTTGCACCTAATTTGCATAAGAAAATGACACAAATTCAGCACAAACACAGTATAAATATGCCTCTAAGTTTGGCAAAAAAATAAGTAAAAAGTGAAAGTGTCAGTATATGAGAATCTCAGACATGAGTCTTCTGAAGGGACAAAATAAAAAAGGATTACTAAACCTAAAAATGACATTTCAAGAATGAGGGCAAGTGGCAGAGGGTAAGATACCTCTCCAAAGTATACAGCATTCAGGGAATCTTCATCAGCAAGACATAAATAAATAATCAGCAAGCATCAGTACAACCTCTGCAAGCCATAAAGGTCTGCTCAGGACTGCTCAGGAAAATGCTGCAGATTGACCAAAGTTCAAATGTCTATTGATATTTCAAATTACAAAAATTGTTTTGATTCGCCAAAGGTATCAGTTCATGTTACATTGAATAGGCATCAACCAATCAAGAACAGTCGGCCAACTCCAAGTTGCATCAAGCACATCTCTTCCCAAGCATGTCATAAGAACATCTCCTTTCCATGTGAGCAGGTTTGAAACAAATGTATGCGATCTCAGTCCATGTTTCTGCAATGTAAGTTTTTTTCCAAGGACAAATGAGTACATCTTTCCACATTAAAACAATTAACTTATTACAAGAGGACTTTGCTTCTCATGGAATGAAATATGAAAAAATAATTCAACACTTTTACATGACTGCAAAATGAAAGGTCTCTAGGCCACACTTAAGCTAACACAAAAATCATAACACTACCTTCAATAAATACATTTAAATAAAACACACATAAAATATAATACATTTAGCATTAGTAAGGCCTCATTAATTTAATAATACAATTCAATTTAAATGAACAACTTTATCTCTCTATTTCATTACGTATGACAGATTCCTGCATTTTTCTCATAGTGCACTCATTTTCAAACTCATTAATCATTCATTAATCACAAGAAATTCAATGTCGTTTCTATATGCACTGTTAGTTTGGAGTCTAAATTAAATTTTAACATCAGTTTTAACCTTCTAGAGTGATTTAATTCAAACGGCACCTAAGTCACGTGTCAGTGCAGCTTTCTATGTTAGTTGTTCTCTCTTTTACTTTCATAAAATAAAACTTGTCACATTCTGATTACTTTTATGACAAGAGAGACATCACTAAAATGTACACCCTATCAAAGGAAAAAAGACTGAATGAATGATGGAGGGGATGAAGGATGTTTCAGAATCCCCCCAGGGGGAGCTTTCAAATGAAAGCCTGTTAGGGCTCACTAATCTCAATCACTTTTTGTCATTTTGCTTTTGGTTGAAGTGGGAGTGCATAAGTATCCGTGGTTGTCTAATATGTTTTAGACTAGCATTAAACTGACCTTATTTATGGATTATTTGCTGTAATTTAAACCTGCTGCCAATGATGGTGTATGTTCTTTTTTCTGTGCCTTTATTGCAGAGGTCCACCCTACCATTGTATTTTCTGGGTTCATATACAGCTAGACCAGTGCTTAATTTGTAAATAAAAAGGTGCCGGTGCCCAAAGCCCTACTCTTAAACACGTGGCTCCTGCAATTAAATGTGTGAACACAGAATACTGAGGCGGTGTAATCCTGAAGCCATCTCGAGCCTCTTCAATCCATGTAAAGCCAATGCCTGCCCCTTCAGCTCACTCTTGCAGCTTTCTACTTTCTCCCTTTGTGACGCTTTTTTGTTTTTCCCTTCCTCCATCTTTCCATATGTGTCTTTTGCTCACAGGCAGAAGAATAAGCACCGGCCTTCAAAAATAAGTGCTGTTGCTCAGCACCAGAAACAACAAGCACAAATTAAGCACTGAGCAAGACGCAAAAAAAGCACCTCCTGGGCCTCTATTATAATTTTCTAATATGAGCCATAGGATATACAGATGATCTAAAGTAGGGGGGCTACAGATCTGTCGCAGAGATTATTCTGCAGAAAATGCAGATTTCTTAGCTATCTACAGGCTTGTTGGTTCTCTAGATTTTGGATTTTTTTTAAATTCTTCTAAAATTTTTGAAATTATGTAAATTACCTTTAGATTTTCTATTTGTACCTAAATTTCTACCCAGTTAAAAAAAGCTTGTTAAAGTCAAAATGAAAGGGTGAGAATAGTCACTCTGGTAGACAGTGCCCAATGCTAGCAGTACTGCAGGAACTGACAGAGGTACCTCAGGCCTGATTTCGAGTTTGGCGGACAGGTTACTCCATCACAAATGTGAAGATTATCCTGTTCAATGTAGTACGATTTCCATAGTATATATTGGAATCGTGATATGGTGGGCGGGATATCTGTCATTTTTGTGACAGAGTAACCCAATCTGCCAAACTCTAGATCAGGCCCTTAATTATTTTAATAGCAGCTCAGCTGAGTTGCAATGTGTGCTAACCAGGGTGCAACCGGAAGTGGTGCTGTAAAAGTGACATGAGCCATCATCTATGCAAGAAAAATGTGCCCCTTATTTTGGTTGACTAGTTTGCAGTGGGTCGAGTATACCCCATGGCTCCGGTGACATTCCACTGGTTGTACTAATGACAGCAGTGCCCAAGGGCACCTGAATTGTACATACTTGCAAGGAAGATGCTCAGCCCGATTTACCCGCCACACAGTTTCTGCTATCTCCAATGATTTGGGGCCTCATTTCAAGTTTGGCGATCCCACTGTGGGACCACCAATCTCGCTGGTAGGACGGCGCTGCCATGGTGGTGGGGCCCCTCCCTGCCCTATTACAATGTTCCTGCCAGTCTGACTGGCATTTCTAAATTGTGTGCTTCTCCCTCCACCACAATCTCTGCCTTTGCATGCTCTATTTTGCTTTCTTGCTTGTGTTTCTCCCCCATGCCCTGTATTGATCCCCTCATGAGCTACTTTCCCATCCATCCTCCCCGTTGCCTTCTCCCACCTGCTTTTCAAATGCCTCCCACACCCACTGTCCTTTTAAACATTTTCTTTTATTTTCTACTTTTTGGGGTGGTATGAAAGGACCAATTGCTGCCAGTTTCTCCACCTTTTGCACTACTTCTTCTTCATCATTTTTTGAAATGTACACTTCCATTTAAGATCAGTAAATAAAAAAACTGGTGCCTGCCTCATTTTGTAGCATGCATGCTCCCATATCATTACGCAAGCACATGCCTACAAAACAACAGAGTTGCTGGTGCTGCATCACTGCACCATTTGTTTCACTTTTTGGATTATACTTATGGTCATGTAGAATAGCGTCTTGCTGATGCTTAACACATTGCCAAAAGACATTGGTAAAGCTGATAGGTCCCAAAGGCGAGAACGTTTTGACTTTGCCACTGCTTGTTTTGTCAGAAATAACTGTTAGAAAATCTTTTTTTTAGTAGCTGGCCAACTATTGACAGTCATCCTCTTTTACAAAATAAAGGACACTAAAAAGCCAACCAATACCTGCTTTATAAACTTTGACTACACAAAATGAAAGCCTATTGCTACTATTGGTCTATATGACGTGTGACCTTAAAGAGAACTGATCACTCACGTTATCAAATATATATCCATGTATTTATATACATTTACACATACGTTTGTGATATATATAGATATATAGATATATATATATTTAACCTACTGGCGGTCGCCAGTAGCTAGGTATAGTTAAGAACATGTTTCCATAGAAAAAGCATTTTTTGACTTGCCTATATTTTGGGCACCATTTGACAAACCTTGACTAAAATTTCCAAAAAAAGTGTGCCAGTGATTCTTCTCAAAACCTATTTACAGCATGTATTCTCACCATCTCAACATTATCCAATAAATAACAGGTATTAGATAATATCTACCACAAGGGATATCACATTAAAATTTAAAGACCTTCATTAGCATTTAGAGAGGAAGTTACAGAAGCCGCTCTCTAAAATGGTGGAAATCATTCCACTGTTTGAAAGCCTAAACAAATACCTGAGGAACATTCTAAGAGTAAATGATTTCCACAGTAAAACAATGTGCAAGTTATATGTGCGAGGATGTTGAAGGGTGAATCCTCGTGATTTACATTTTTCAATTACATTTTTCAAATAAAAGTGCTTCATTATGGCTTACATTATTATTTTAATTGACCACCTTTGTTTCTACTGAACATTCCTATGCTCACAGGCTTTCCCAAAAGTGAACAATTTAGCTGTGATCCTCTGACACAGAGAGCAAGCTCATGAGCATGCACAATCAGTTGCATAATTTTGGTTACATTCATGATGTATCTCTGGTTCACATATAGTTTTGGCAAATCTAAAAAAAAGAAGTGAAATCTTTATGAAACAGGTTTACCACATAGATATTGTCAACTAAAAGGACAGAAGCATGGAGAGCATATGATTTGTCCATGACCAAGCAATTAGTTGAAGTTTGAGACCGGAGATTGTAATGCAGTACTGCTTGTTTTAAGGCCTATCAAGTAGCACAAAAGTGCACATTGTCTTCCTACCCTCACCCGAGGTAACATCTGGTCCAAGTGTATGTAGTTATTCTTTTAACCACACATTTCCTAACTACTACTAGGATGAAAAACTCATAATCCTGGGCAACAAATTGGGGACAAAGGAATACATTCAGATATAATTATGTCAGTTTGGGACCATCTGGAAAGGCCTGATGGCCTCAAGTAGAACAAAAGAAAAATTAGACTGAGTTTTCTCCCAGGGAGTCAAGGTCATTAACATTTCTTTTTCAAAACCACACTTCTGTTTTGTGAGTCTTTTTTTGAAACATCAAAAAGTTGGCCTGGCAGGCCAAGATGGTGGACGTCTTGAGCTAGGCTCCTGTCTGCCCTGTAGAGGTTGCTTGCAATCCTGGTTGCTCACACAGCAATCTTCCCCGCCCAGCCATCTTTCCTGTCTCCAGCATCTGCTGGCAGTGACCGGTTGGCCACTGCTTGATTGGTGACAACATGGTGGTGGCCACCAAATGATCATCCTGAAACAACGGTGTCACCCAGGTGGCCAGGAAGCACAGATCTCATTTGAATGCAGGCTGCTCTGATTCCATACAAGGGTTCTGTCGGCAGCCCAAGAGTGGACAGGAACAGGCATGAGGACAAGGGTGAGTGCTGGGGGCATGAGGAGTAAGACACTCTCCAACCTGCCAACACCTGCCTGGAGCAGAGGATTCCAAGAGATTTGTGATGGAGGCAGGCTGGCTTGATTTGTCCTACCTACTTTCTACTCTCTGTGCTGGACTGGTCCTTGGACACAGGATGAGGAGAGTAGAGCATTGCCCTATGTCTTGACTGAACACATAACACCCTCCCCTAGGACTCGCTTCAGGAGTGGGGAGAGCCTTCGAGAAGCAGTACTTCCAGGTAACACTTTGAATCCTATTGTGCAACATGGTAGCTATCTGGGTCTTGGAGGTAGGTGGCAATTTTGTGGATAGAACATAATCACTGGCCCTCCCTGTGAATATGCAAGGCAATGGTCTTGGCAGCTGGTGCACTGATCAGTGATAGATCTGAGTGGCCTCCGTATGGTTTAGGTGTGTGATTGAAATGCTGTGCTCTGCTTTCTGTTGCTGGGTCCCTTGTTAGTTAGATAGGGGAGGGACAGTGACACGTGGCCTTATACAGAAGATTTGACTTCTTGGGCTCCCCACAATAGACTGAAGGGCTTGCGATGCAAGCATGTCAAAGCCTGCCTGGGAACAGAAATGTCTTGCAGGTGTTCATGGGCATATCACAGTGACCTTCTAATCTGACTTTTGTCTTCTAGCGTTTGCACCGGAGCCACCTTACCATTAGTCTTGCACCTAGTCTCACTTTGGACCCCTAATGCTTAAAATGAAGAATGGTCTTAATAGATGATCCAGGCTCCCACTCAATGTTTTAGGCAGGGTAGACCTGTGTAAGATGATGGTTCCACCATGTCTCCTTTATGTGTTTGAGAATTTCCCACTGATTATCCCCCAAAGTTGTTTTCAAAAGCTTCTTGCTAGAGTTTGATCCAATCTGTAGTTACATCAGACTTCCCATGCGGCTTTCGGCAAATGTGTCCAAACAACATATGATGTTGGGATGGCGGACTTGAGTCTTTATTTCTGAGTCGCTCAAATCCTAGTGGTGAATCATTGGGTGAATGGAGGATGTTTAGCCTGTCCTTTAACCCAGAGGTGGTGTTGGTGGGTCCAGAAATCTTTGTAAGTTTGCTGCAGGGTGCAACAATCCCACATGCCATCCTGGCGCCTTCCAGAGTGGTTCAGTGTTTTCATGGAGAATGGCACTTAGGTGGATTGGATGGTACTGCAAAATTACACTGGGGATGCACCTCTGGCATTGTTGATATTTAGAGCAGAATACACAACTTGAGAGCTTTGGTAGGTGGGACCTCATCTGCACATCCAACCTGGGTGACATCTGGAGGGGGCACAAAGGAAGTCCTTTCAGGACCTATAAAATGAATTTGAATCACAGAAATCTCTATTTTATCGATATTTACAATTGCATGTTGTCCTTAAACATTATTAGGAGCCATATGTTATGTTATGTTATGTTATGTTATGTTATGTTATGTTATGTTTTGTTACAGGGATTTGTAAAGTGTGACTTGGCTTTGGAGCAGGTGTGAAGGACATCTGCAGGGTCTTATTTGAAGAGGCAGGTTTTCAACTTCCAGATGCGAGGCCCTTAGTTGGAGGACGTTCCATGTTTTGGGTGCGAGGTATGAGAAAGCTAGCCCTTCTGTTCTGCTTTTGCAGATTGGAGGTGTTTGTGCAAGAGAGAGAGGTGGAGCGATGGTGTCTGGTGGAAGTAAAAGTAGGAGTTGGTGTATGCTGTTCCAATGTTGTGTGCATGTATGAGTAGTTTGAATGGGCAGTATTTATGTATCAACAGGCAGTGGCGATCTCTGAAGTGAAGCATGATGTGGATGCACCTGAGGAGGTTTAGGACTACTCTTGCAGTAGCCTTCTGGATGGTCTGGAGACGGTGGGGTAGGTGGTTGGGGAATCTAGCATAGAGTGTGTTGTCATATTCTAGTCTGCTGGTGATTGGGGCTTGAGTGACGGTTCGTCTGGTGTTCTTGGGAGCCCGTCTGAAGATTTATTTGAGGATGTGGAGCATGTGTTCACCTGAGAGGCCATGTTGAGTTTGTCCTCTAATGATACCAAATACAGCCCATTTGAAGCAAGGGTCCTCATGGGTCCTTTGGGGCAAGGGGGAATATGTGATATTTATAAGTGACTGGTCATTAACTCCCCTGATCTCTTTTCAGGACTAAATTGGTGGGAGGCATGGCTGGGCATCTTACATGAAGTTGATTGGAGGGATGAATGTGTTGCCCCAAGACTGCTTGTTTTTTCCTTACGCCTTCCGATTATCAAGCTCAAATATCTACACATCACTTATTTGACACAGAAACTTGGTGGGTCAAAAAGCTTCCCAATTCCACATGCTTCTGATGTCAGAGAGGGAGGTTGATTTCTATTACATGTTGTGGGTATGTCCTGTTATAACTTTGTGCTGATGTACAATTGTTTCCACTTTCTCTGTCTCTCACTTTCTCTCTTGCATTCAAGAGAGAGAGCAAGAGGGAGAGAGAGTCCTTGGGAGGCTGGGAGATCC
The DNA here is from genome assembly GCF_031143425.1 of Pleurodeles waltl. Classification (NCBI taxonomy): domain Eukaryota; kingdom Metazoa; phylum Chordata; class Amphibia; order Caudata; family Salamandridae; genus Pleurodeles; species Pleurodeles waltl. The sequence continues at coordinate 685,442,744 of NC_090439.1, forward strand.
CTCCCCCTAGTGTCATTAATAGGTACCCTTGAAAGTTTAAGGGGGTGAACACACAAACCATGCTTTGGTTGGCATTGGGACTCTGATTGCTGTACGAGACACTGCTATACATTGAAACTCTGCCTTTCCCTTTACTTGGAGGAGTGGCGATAAGCTATGGACTGGTGCATGACATTAGAAGAACCCATATATCAGGCATGGGGTTGTCCCCAGAAGCACAACACAGTCTAGGGGAAATGGTTGAGGTTTATGGCCTTGGATAGTGTGCAAAAGGAAGCATAAGGATTTTTGAGTGCTTAACCAGGGATCTTATAATGTGATTAAATTTGTGTGCCTAGTTATTCTTTTTTCTAAAACAATAAAATGTGTTTATAAAACATATATATAATATATGTATATATATATATATATATATATATATATGGGTGGCTGCATTTTGAGCTCTGCCCAGGTTTATCTTTCGGTGTGTATTTCCAGCACATGTAGCTAAGGTGGAAAAGCCAAGATTAGATGTTAAATATAGTGATTGTCTGTCCTCACTCTAGTGAAGTATTCGCCTTATCAGTGGTCCTGTAAAGGTGTCTTTATTTAAAACTTGTTACCAGTATTGTGCCTATTTTTAAGTCCTCCCACCCCCAATACTTTCAAACAGAGGCAGGACTCCCACCATGTACCTTTTGCCTGACATTAACAAAGGCAGACCATTCTTCATTAAATTATACATTTCCTGACCAACCAGTATTGGGAGAATTCGAGCAGAGTAGCAATGTGTCGGGGAATCAGGCTAGTGCAGTCCTGTATACTATTATAATAGGTAAATATATCATAACATATGTATTTTTATAGTGCTTTTAATTGCTGTTCTGTTTTGTCTAAGTGTTGCAAATAACTGTTACTACATTCATTAATACTCTATTTACTTAGAAATTGTGTCTCTAGTTGGCAAAGATATGCACCTTGTCCAAGTAGGGACCACAATCCTAGTCAGGGTAAGTCCCTAAATTCTCCCTAAATTAACCTGTGCTCACCCCCTGGTAGCTTGGCACATAGCAGCCAGGCTTAACATAGAAGGCAATGTGTGAAGTATTTGTGCAACACTTAATTACAGAAACACAGTGAAAGATACCACAAACAGACTCAATACCACGCTATAAAAATAGGTAATGTGTATTAGGTTGAAACAAGACCAAAATTACAAAAATCCAATCAGTAGATCCTGAGATATGCAATTTTAAAGATTTAGGTCCTTTTATCTGGCAGAGTGTCCATGGTTCCAGTAGAGATCTGATTTGGTGGGGCTTAGGGTCTAGTATTTATACTTTAGTGCCCTGGTTCTGAAGGTGGAGAAATGTCCGGGCCATCCTTTGGAATCTACAGATACCCCGCCGCCCCTGTCCTGGCTCCAAGCTGGCTGGAGTGGCAATACAGGGTTGTTAAGCCCGGTTTTGGATGGACAAGACAAGTTTATTCAGGTGCAGGTGAGGCAGTGCTAAGCACCACCCCCCCCATCAAGCCAGTTAAGAGCCATTAAGGCCCATCAAGTCACACCTAAATTACCATTGCGGGTGGCTGTCTAGAGGGAATGCACAAAGCCCAGCTGTCATCCCTCTCAGATATGTATTTAGAGACAGGCAGAGGCACAGAATGTTGAAAGTAAGAAAATGCCAACTTTCTAAAAGTGGCATTTTCAGACTTCCAATTAAAAATCTGACTGTCCCCTCTAAATTGTGATTTAAAATTGAGAGTCAGAGACACCAAACTCCACATTTCTATATTTTCCCGTTTGAGAGTTACACTTAAAAGATGTTTTAAGGTAATCCCAATGGCATCCAATCGGAGAGATATGCAATAGTGAAAATCAAATTTAACTGTGTTTTACTACCTCGCTATGCTAGATCTAAAAGTACATCTCCAACTTTGTAAATACACTACACCCTGCCCTTTGGGTTAACTAGGGCCTACCTTAGGGGTGACTTACATGTAATAAGAAGGAAGGTTTGTGCCTAGCAAATAGTTGTACATGCCAGATCGAAATGGCGCTTAAAACTGCACACACTGGCTTTGTAGTGGCAGGCCTGAGAAATGTTTAAAATGCTACTGTAGTGGCACAATCAGCGCTGCAGGCCCGCTAGTGGTATTTAATTTACAGGCCCTGGGCACCTTTAGTGCACTTTACTATGGACTTACAAGTAAATTAAATATGCCAAACAGGTGTAACCCAATTATACCAGGTTAAGTGGAGAGAGTACATGCGCTTTAGCACTGTTTAACAAAAATAGGGTCTGAAAAATAGGAGGATGAAGGAAATGTTTGGGGATGACCCTGCAGAAAGGGCCATTTCCAACATCACTGACCTCAGACAAATGGTGAAATTAGGCCACAGTTTGTAGTTTGTGTAGTTTGTGGTGTGACCTTGGCTAAATGAAGCCTGAACCCAACCAAATGTAAGCACTACCTGGAAACCACATATAGGTCGCTGGCAGGAAAGAATCAAAGCATTTTTCCAGGAAGCTGCAAGATATCGCCCACCATAAAGAGACTGTAAAAAAACTTACTTTCTAACCTTACAAGCACCTTGAAAGCATCCTACTGAGTGGTATACCAGATTGTTAAAAACAAAGAGCCTTTAATAGATGCAGCTAAGTTATTCTCCCAGCAATTCTCAATGCAGCCAGGGGAATGCTTGGTGAAAAAGCTGCAGGGAAGTTTAAAATGTTATCCCATCTATGACTCCACAGGTTAGGACTGCACCTCTGATATGTCAATAGATATCCATTGACAGCTCATAGCATATTAGAAAGCTAGTTTGTTTGCTTTGCAGTTGGATGAAACAAGTGACTTAATTAGCAAAGTCAATTTAATTGATTTTGTCTGATACTGTCAGAAATCAGTATTGCCGTTAGATATTTTTCATTTGGAAAGCTAATCAAGGGTCAGGCAACAGCATTGGCCTCATTTGACATTCTCAATGTCCTCCTGCACTCCATGGCTGAAAATAAGACCACTGTGTAGGAATCTGTACAGATGGTTATCCTTCCTTGTGTGGAACTAGGGCAGGCTTGAAAGCCAAAGTGGTGAAAGTGGTTCCACATATTCTATGGACCTACTGTATTATACAGTAGCAAGCTCTTGCTCTCCAAAACATGGATAGAGAACTTGGGGTTGTTCTGAATTCTGCTATATAAATTGTTAATTTTGTAATGGCTTACCCAGCTAGAACTCATCTGTTTGCAATTTTATGTGCAGAAATGGCAGTTGAACATAATGGTTTGCTTTTTCACACATAAGTCTGGTGATCCTGATGTAAGGTGCTTTGATCCGACATCTTTGCCAAATTAAGGGCCATATGTACTAACACATTTTCCCATTGACACAGAATGGGAAAAACCCTTTGCTACATCTGGCCCTAAATTCCCAGACTCTATCTTCGCAAGGAGCTGTAAGTGCATCTTTTACCATGTGTAAATAATCTGCCAGAAACTGGAGTTGTAGAGAAGACAAATGCAAGGTGGCTTGCTTAAGGCATTCCCACATTAACATATGCTCTTGAGGAAACAGAATAAGAAATTCAAAGTATTGCTGAGGTCATAAAAAATAACCTGACTTTTCTCAGGACAGTTTACAAAAGTACTTTCCTGAGGAAAAAGACCACGTCAGTGACTGGGTCTCCGACTACTTTTGGTGGATGCAAGTATTCATATCAAAGTTCGCCTTCAGCAAGATCTAATTGAACTCCAGAATGACTGCTCACTGCAGATGCAATTCAGCAAACTCTTACAGGGAAATTTTGGGCTGAAAATGTCTAAGGAAAATTTGCATTTTTCAACAGTTGATGTCCGAATACCACTGCCTTTTAGATAATCATTTTTATGTTAAATTGGGTTCTCAGCATTGGCTGTTTTAAAGATGAAGGAAGTACTGTTCAAGACTGTAAGTGGAAGTTCAAAGTGAACACTAAAGTAACAAGAATCCAACAACAGACTTACTGGCTCTCCGGCCAAAAACAGGCATACCCATCACATTAGTTCAGAAAGGTGTTATCCAAATATGTTATTTCGAATTATGTTTTATTTGTGGAATATAAAGGACCATTGTATCTTTTTGGACATTTTTTTCTTGGAGACTTTTCACCTCAGCTATGTACTCTGATACCTAAACACAGCCACCTACAAAACTTTCGGTTTGCTAAACACTGTTATTGTGTTTGATATTATTTCCTCCCTGGAATAATTATTTGCTGAACACAGTGTGGCAAATGGAGGTGGCAACTTCAAGAATTGATTGTCAGGACAGGTGCCTGTCACCTGAAAAATGAACCAGGATAGGCCTGGCATAAAGTGTGAAGAACTTTGCCCTAGAAAGATCACAGAAACTCATTAGGCCTTTCTGTCGTACACAGGCACTGCTTCATTGCAGCTCTAGATTGCTTTCTGCCCAGTGGGAGTTGATGAAATAGTCTTTCAACATGCAGTTTAACTTGGAAAGCCTGAATGAACAGAAATGTGTACCTTTTAAAGCAGGGTAATAGGGACATCCGGAGCTCCATAGGGAACTGGAAACAAAGCGAGAAGGTATTAGTATTTACTTAGAAGAAGAGAAAGAAGATACATGTATTAGGTCTTCAGAAGGATTAGGAGCAGCATGAATTATCTTTGCATACAGTGATGCATCTAGTATAACTGCTTTTTATAAAGCACTCGTCCAACTGTCCTTCTGCTTTTCCAATGCTTGTGTACTATTGATTCCACTTCATATCTCTTTAATCCATTTCTAGACACACACTTCCCCTTTATCTCACTCTTGCAGATGACTATTTTCTTCGTTTGCCATGTTTTCTCAGCTTTCGCATTCTCCTTTATGCTTCGTGCATTTTTCTCTCTTGGTCTACGTTAAAGTCTAATGAGGGAAAATACGTTTTGGTCCCGAAAAATGAGTGCCAGTAAAAACACCTGTTCAAATTAAGATCTGCCTTTGCCTCATAGGTAAAAGAGAGATGTTTGTATCTCATTGAACTTTGAAGTTTCTCTATTCAGAAAATGGACACTGGTCTGCACATTGTCAGGACAAGGTGTGAAATATGTTTTGAGCGTATAGCATTGCAGTTTAAAGCGTCCACTTTGTGCCTCTGTGTGTAAGAAACCTACTAGCGGGATACGGATCAGATGGATATTGAAGACTTTAATATATGCTTGAGTTGAGCTCTCATGGTATAATTGCCAGCAAATATTTAACAGGGCATGTTAAATGCTTCCCTGACTCTCTATTTATAACAAATAATAACTTGTTTTATATCTATCCCATCATAATGTATTTCTACTGTTTTAAAAAGCTGTAAATACAAGTTGTTACTTTTAAGTAATGTATCGTTCTCGATTGACCCAAGAAGGATGGAAGACTGGGCCTACCTAGCCAGAATTCAAACGCCACCTTCCGATCACTGCAGATATCTAAATGTTTCACACAGCCTCTGTGCCATCTTTTAGTAGCATGGACCACACTGGAGGATACATGGAGAATGCAAGGGCCATCCAGGAGGATGCACAAAAGAGCAATATAAAAAAGTTGGAAGAGTTAAAAATCTAAAGTCTAAAGTCTACAAGTGTGAAATGTTTTTAAAAAATATGAAAAATGTATTATTTAATTTTCACTCATACCTATAGCGAAAGGACAATTAGCAGGAAACTACTACTATGGTTCTTTTTAGTGAGACTAGGATGAATTAAGGGGCATTCTGGGACACTAATAGTAAAGGCTGCAAGATTGGTCTGGTATTGAAGACAGAACCCTGTCACAAAATCTATCTTTCTCACAGAACAAATCAGGCTAGTGGAAAGGGCAACAACTTAAATAGAGTCCATACTTCTGAAAACACTGTGTGGTAGGAATAAAAAATCCCTAATTGGACAAATGCAATACAAATGTTGTAAATCATCTAACAAGTTACATTTAACATTATTTTCCTACTTTGACAGAGGTGACTTTAAATGTAGTATAACCTATTGATTTCAGTGTCTGGTGTTGTTTAATTACATTTTTCTTTTAAGTGTTGATACTTATTGGCACAAAAATGTGTGAGGTCAAAAGCATTGCATTTGGTGCAAGATAGAGGGGCATATTTATACTCTGTTTGCACCAAATTTGCATCATTTTTTAATGCAAATGTGGCACAAACCTAACTCCATATTTATGTTTTGACACTAGACACATCTAACGTCAAAATATAGTAGTTTGCACCATTTTTGGATGTGTGCACCTACCTTGCATCAATGAGATGGAAGGTAGACATTCCCATCTAAAAAACGGTGCTATCCCCATAGCCTCATATTTATCCCCCCCTTGCTAAAATGACACATGGGTGGGGGGAGGGGCCAAATAATGGTGGAAAGCTTGCTTTGCACCATTATTTAACGCCTGGGTCAGACCAGGCACTATTTAATGGGTCCACAGGTGCCCTCCCTAAGCCTCAGGAACACCCCCACCCTCACTGGAGGATGGGAGACTCCATCCCAGGTAAGTCTATGTAATTATAAAAAAAAATAAAAAAATGACATTGGGGCCCTAACCTGGGGTCCCCTACATGGCACAGGGTGCAATGGCCATGCAAGGGGACACTTGTCCCCTGTGTTGGCCATTGCGGTGGTGGGCATGACTCCTGTATTTTCTAAGACAGGAGTCATGTTTTTGGTGGTTGTGCGTCAGGAAATGGCGTTAGTCTGGTTAGACGCATTTTTTTGTCTCTAACCAGGCTAGTGCCATTTTTGGATGCACAACCCCCTCCTTCTCTACTGCGACCCCCACCCAGCTAGCATCTAATTCCAAGACGCTAGCCCAAGTTTAGCACCGGCTTGCGCCATTCAATAAATACGGCACCCGGCATGCCGTTGTTAAATGACGCAAGCTGGCACTAAAGTTTTTGCGGCAAAACTGTGTTAGCGCAGTTTTGTGGCAAAAAGCATCAATCTGGGACGAAGTTTGCATGGCTGGTGTGTGCATCATGAATGTGGTCCTAACCACATCTTGTGAATTTCAGTGGGTTTTGATTTTAATTTGTAACCGTAACTGCTTTTAACTGTGTTTTAGGTGAATTTCGATTTTGTTTTTAAACATTTTAATACATTATAAACAAAGCTAAACATAACTTGACTTTACACTATGTACAATATACAATTGCTCCCTGCACCCAATCCACAATCAGAAGCCTGGTCTTGCTATCCATGGCCTTTGTCTGTCCACAATTGAGGTTGGCCACAGGGACTGACCTGCATCCAGGCCCAGCACTCAACCCTAGGACGGCAGTCAACCCCCACTATGTACGGCTTTTGATCGCGACAAGTGCATTAGGGTTGCAATGCCTGACCTTCAGCAAGACACTGCCCACAACACTTCACAAGTGGCCTACTCCCTCTAGTCTTTGGCAATGTGCATGGGGGATTAGATGCAGTTGGGTAGGCCTTGCAGCCAAGTTGCAGCATGCCACCATTATCTGCTGCATAAGAGGTTAACTATATGCCTTTCTTCGACTTGTGGGCATTGGCGAGTGCAGTAGAAGTGCACTAAATACTGTTTTCCTTTTTTTATGGCTACCGCAAAATCCTAGACTGGATTGCACGTTATGGACATGCCCTAGTTCACACAATCCCAGGGAGTGTCCAGTATTCAGGAAGCCAGATAAGATTTGTGAATCTTATGATTAACGTGTTTTTTAATATTTATTTTATTGCCAGTGGGATCCCTTTGGGACCCCCTTCCTCACATAGTCCTGGTGTCTGGGTATGTTCTTCCTGCCCTTGTATGTTCTTTTTCTTTTTTCCAGCAGAGTGGTTGGTGCATCCGGTTGAGTAATGCGGCAACAGCAGAAATGTTCCTGTAGTGGCCAGTCAATCAGAGAGTGACTGATTTGTGAACACACAGCTGAATCCTAAATTCACAATGCATGACTGGAGAAAATGCTCCCTCATCCAATTGTGTGCCTTTATTTTTTTATTGAATTCGTTTTTATTTGAATTCATTAATATTTTCTTCCCTGGATTTGCATATCTATGGTGGATCCACAAAATACAAATTTTACACTCTTCATGCCTGGATTGGAGCACATTTTAACTGCTTGAAAAGTACAGAACAGATTCACTCCAAACCAAGCAAAGGCACCTCCTTGTGTAAAGTTCGGCTTACGTGTCAAGTTTGATGTAATTCTGTTCATGTGTTTTTTTCTGTATCATGGAGGAAAGAATCCTATCGGAGTTAAAATGGAAAATATCACTTTTGGGTTCACCCTATTTTTTAGGCCCCCTTTTAACAGATTACCACAAAACGTATCAAGAAGAACCTAAAGTATATGTACTTTTATTAGAAACGTTTTTGCAGATTCACTGACGAGCGCCTAAGTAATTAGGAAAATAAAAAATATATATTTTCAGTGAAAGCTCTGCTCTAACAATAACTACAGAAGCACCATTGCCGCCTCTAAATCTATACATCAGTGTGTGTTTAACATAGTTATTCCAAACAACGTGTCTTTGAAACACATTTATTTTCCCTGCCCTGGTATAAATATATATGGCAAGAATTTGTTCAGAACACTATTCATTGCTGACCTGTTCAAAAACTCTCCGATTTACCTAAATGGTGATGCCTCCCAATTACTTTCTTTTGTCTCTTCCTGGGGCTGAATGCACGTTCAGGTTGCTGTTCACGGCAGAACATCAGTATGAACACTAAAATGCTTCTTAATGCCCGTTTTTCAGCTAGCTCATGCTCATTATTATAATTAAGGATGCTTTCTTCATTGTCACTACAGTCAGACCTGGCTACAGCTTGTTAATGGTAGTCATTTATTTGCATTGTAGTTAACAAGTATTATAATTATTGTTATTACCTAGACAAAAGCTTCCAAAGCTGTCCCTAAAAAGAAAGGCTAGTCAGCTAGTCTGTGATTCAAACTTCTGCCCCACCCCAACACACTAAACAGCTCATCCCTTCATATTCTGAAAAATGAACAGGTGTACTAATTTGCACTTTTGCCTCTACTTCCTTGATGTGCATCTAGAGTGATTCTCCTCCTTTTTCCCTCTCCAGCAATTTTGTGTTCCACAAATGTGGTATTGATTCCTTCACCTTAAACAGGTAAAAGAGGAGCATGATCGCACATTTTCCTCATACAGATACACTTACACAGGCCCAACACAGGGAGCAGCAGGGAGAACCTCATCGCAGCTTTCATGAAATGTACAGAAGAAAAGAAGCCCAGGGGCGAGCTTCTCATGTATGTAAAACACAACCAATGCAGTATCCCACTCTCAACATATGGAGCAGATGTGGCATCCCCAGCATGAGCAGCAGTAATGCAAATGCATCTCTCCCACATGCAAGCTCCTGCATACAGAACATGTACTTTCTAAACTTCTCACCTTCATAGGCCCTACCATTGCAGTGAAGAAAATTAATACGTGCCATAGAGGGCTCTTGAGTACGTTTCCAGTCTCCACCATTGGTTCATCCGTAATTGAATAACTTTCAGGCTCTGGAGAGAAAATTTAAAATCCAGATTTGCATGACCTGGAAGAGAGCGTGAATTAAAGCAGGGCATCCATCTCACAAGATGAAAGGTTGTCAGAGGCATGCATCAAAGGGAGGAAAGGTTAGTGCGTACTTGACTTTTCAAGGACTCGTAATATGTTTATTCTACTCCAAAAGGGAGGATACAAACAATCTCTGTGACACAGAAGGGCAATAAAGCCCTAGAGGTCCTAATAGATTCAGATCTGTTGTGCATTTTATGGATATTACCGAAAAGCAATCCTATTCCAACAGTCATTAATTCATTTTAAAGTCCAGGGCACTTGCATTAATATTATGAGGGTTAGCCAAATTCCTTCAAATAATTTCAAGCTTCGCTTGGCACAGGACACTAATATATTAATATCGCTGGCTTGCGCACATTCGATGGAAATGCGGGTGAAAATTTACAAAAAAATAATGAAATACCGGGTCATGATGTATTCTGGAAGTATTTTACTTTGGCATATTCTCAAATTGATTGGCAGCAAGAGCACCTCCATCAGTATTTATTCCATGCTTCTCTTCTTAGCCAAAAATACCCCTTAATTATTCATGTGCAAATCAAAACCATCAGTAAAGCTGCCAGAAGCTGAGGATGGAAATTTAAAGCGATGCTAATTTTACAAAATGTTTTATTATGAAAGCCCCTGCAATATTAACATAAAGGAAGTAATGGCAAATGCATTTTCAAGACTACAATTATGTTTTACTCTTTTCGGAAATAAAAAGGCACATTTCAGATAAGAGACCTTTTGTGAGCTCCAGAATAAAAGTCTTCAGAAGCAGCAGTGAAACAGAGGCTTAAGGCCACCTACTACATTGTGTTCTTCGCTACAAGCCTTTGATTGGGAAGAAGATGCGTATTGCCTCTAATACAGCAGCCTTGTCCCTGTGGGAAAGCTGATGCTCAATTGAGTAGGTCTGATTTGCCATTGTGATTAGCCAATGATCCAGGAACTAAGCTTGATTTGTTCTGGTGGAGCATTTCAGATATGCTCTAAACAAGGTCAACAAATCGTTTCACCCTGGCAAGGGATAAGAGAGGATAACATCAAGGATCAATCAACATTTTATTCTCAATATAACCAATTTGGTGACACAATAAAAACTCTAATCAAAATAAAATTAAAGGGCTTTATTACAAACATATACTTAGGTTAATGTAAATAATTCTCACAACAAGGCTATAAAGATATATTATCATCATAGAGTGACCAAATCGTAGGGGAAGTTGGAGTCTAATTAACATCAAACATACCAAACACTCAATCAAAACTATACAGAACAACAGAAGCACAATCTTGGCTCAAAAACAAACGCATTAGGAACATTTAAGAATCATCTAAATTTGCTAGTTAAGCACAGGGAATCCCTCAGAGTCACTAATTGACATGTGCTGGGCCACATAACATGGGGCATAAGGTAAAAAGGAAATGAAGGGTAAAAATAATTTGGAAAAATGACATCTAGGGCAAAACAAAGCTTGATAAGGAAGCCAAAATGTAATTAAAAAAGGAAGGTGTCAGCTTCTCATAAGCTCGGTCAAGAATCTTCTTATGGGTCAGGAGCAGAATCCTGCTCTCAGAAAGCAATTTGAAGAGTGCAGGGCAAGGGCGAAGATGTCTGTACCTCTCAAACTCCAATGGATATCTCTTACTGAAACTAATTAGAAAGGATAAAGTCCAAAGTGAATGATGATTTGTCCATTGACAATGCCATATGGATCGAACGATTTCATTGTCCAGTCATAACACATCATGTGACAGGCATCTGCAACATCAAGACAAGGTCCCATGACCGTCATGGGAAGGTATTGATCTTTGGTCTCCTGTATGACATTGCAACAAATAATGAATTGAGTTTGTCTTCACATTTTCTATTTCTTCGTAAACCATCCTCAAGGTTACTTTCTCAGTAAACAGTAGCACATCTTTTTCCAAACTAACATTTTATGGGAACGACATCTGTAAAGAAATGACATGTTAGCAAAAGGAAGACAGCTTTCCCACATTTAGGGCATCATTATGAACCTGGCAGCCGGTGGTAAGCTGGCAGTAACACCGCCAATAGGCTGGCGGTGTTCCGCTAGCTATTATGACCGTGGCACAATTGCCACGGCCATACCTTGGGCCCTCCACTATACCGCCTGGCAAGCCACGCTGCCCTGGGGATTATGAGTCCCAGACCGCCAGCCTGGCCACGGCGGTTAACACCGCCATGGAAAGGCTGGCAGTAAGGGGGACTTAGGGTGCCCGTTGGCATGGGCAGTGCAGGTGCCCCCAGGAATAGCCCCGTCGCGCATTTCACTGCCCAAATTTTGGGCAGTGAAATGCACAATGGGTGCTACTGCACCCACTGCACATTAGCATTATGAGCCGGCAGCAATGTTGATGTGACTTTTCCACTGAGCCAGCGGAAAAGTCATAATAGGGAGCCAGAAATACCACCAGCACTCAAATCAAATCAAATCATAAACATTTATAAAGCGCACTACTCACCCGTGAGGGTCTCAAGGCGCTAGGGGGATGGGGTTACTGCTGTTCGAAGAGCCAGGTCTTGAGTTGCCTCCGGAATGCGAGGTGGTCCTGGGTGGTCCTGAGGCTGGTGGGGAGGGAATTCCATGTCTTGGCCGCCAGATAGGAGAAGGATTTCCCACCTGCCGTGGTGCGGCGGATGCGAGGGACTCTGGCTCCTGCAGCCTCGGCGGTCTTTTGAAAAGACTGCTGAGGTTGTAATGAGGGCCTTTATGAAGTCTGAGGCCTAGCAAATCAATATGGCTAACTAAAGCACAGTGAAATTTAAATGACACACTTTATTCATCATTAAATTGTAAATTCATCATTGTAAATTCATCATTAATTGTAAATTCATCATTAATGGATCTTGTCAAAATCCGTGTTACAGTAAATTTCAAATAAAATAACGTGTTAATGCATGTCAGTAAATATGATATGGAACTACATTTTTCAACATTAGCATACAACATTTATAACACATTCATCAAGAAATGTATTTTCATTTCAGTGAAAAACATCATAAGGAAACATGAAATCAAAATAAATGATTATATCTAAATTGGAATGTCTATCTCATACGAGGTAAAGTACTAGTCTACAGTGAAAGCACTTTAACATAAACTTTCAGTGCACCACTTTACAGTTAGCTTGTTATCAATTGACAAAATAAAATGTATATATGGTCACATTCAGATCATCATTGTGATGCCAAAGATGCCAGCAACTCCCAGCTGCACCAGTTCATTCGCAAATGTTATACCAGATGCCATATGTTTAACCTGTTTATTAGGAAACATTAAGAAAAGGCTATAGTTCTGATTAATCTATTGTGATGTGTGTATGTTAAAACCAGTTAGTCCTTAAGCGTAGATTATTATAAAAAATGGTACAGTCTATAGAGCCTGTTGTCTGGAAGCTCAAGAGTATCACAGTAGTTAAGGAGTTTGGTTATCATTATCTTCATCGGCAAACCCTGGCCCTAAACAAGGACAATTTCCATGCTTAGAAAACATGTTTCACCTTCTTATGTGGGGTTTGTAGATTGTTTTGTCAATTGTTATTTTGTACATATTTGTAATTGGTGTAATTTGTTTTGCTATTTGTAGTTGGTTCGGATAAGAAGACAATAAAGTACATTGGTCTGAATCATTCATTGAGAAAAGTTATGTAAGAGGTGATGATTTTGATCGATTTCTTCATGAAAGGTTATGGCAAACGTAGTAACAGTGATGTATTTAGGCCCATATTTAAAATAAAAGGACAGAGCGGGATGCTGTGCCAAAATGTTTCACAATGCAGGGATGCACCATATTTAATTGAATAAGGCACACCCCCGTGCGGTCACCTGCGCTGGTGCTAAATTAGGCTGCCTGCGCCAACGCAGGCATCCTTGCACCATTGTGCAAGGATGTCTGCATTGAGGGGTTTGATTGTTTATCTATGGGAAGGTGTGCCTTCCTGCACATAAACCGTCACTACTGGCGATTTGCACTTCTGTATGTGCTGCAGAATGCAGCACACACAGAAGTGCCAAAGCGTAATTTTGAAATGATTGTTTATGTGCAGGAAGGAACACCTTCCCGCACATAAACAAACATGTCTGGCATTTTGTTCTTTTTATGTGTGTCGCAGAATGCAACACGAATAGAAAAAGCAAAAAACAAGGAGGAATAAAAGTATTCCTCCTCATTGAGCCTGGTGGAGTTAGATTTTTGGTGCTGTCTCAGGTTTACAAAATCTCGTAAATCTGGGCAGCAACAAAATGCAATGGGTGTTGCCGTGTCATTCCCACAGCAACACCAATTGCACGCCCCTTTCACACAAAGGGCTGCATATGAAGGGGCTGTACTTACAAGGTGGCGTTAAGCCTCAAAAAGTGGCTTAACTCCACCTTGAAAATATGGCGCAGGGTATAGCGCACCAGAGCATCACTAAAAGTGATGCTCTGGAGGCGCTAGGGGCTCTTAAATATGCCCCTTATTGTGTAAAGCATACATAAAGGGCAATACCACTCGATGACACCACTCCAATGATATATTTACCCTGGAATATTATTGCGCACATGGTATTACTGTTTTACCAATCCCAGATGTTGCTAAACATGCTAGTCATTTTGTATCTTTAAAACATTGATAAACTATCCACTGCCACCATGCCACGATGTCTTCCCTCTTCAATGTTAAATATTTGACTTATTTATTTATCAGAACAATACATCCATCTGTTTGGTGGCAGCATTGTTCCATTTTTCTTCTTTTATTTTTCAAATCTACTATGGATGTGCTTGTTGAATTTGTTTGTGTTTGTTTTATTGTGGATTGCTAAATGCGTGAACGCAAAAATGAGTCACTGGGTGGATGAATGCATGAGTGCAAGGATGATAGAGGACATGACCAGTGATTGACACATTCATTTACAAGCCAAACCTGTTGGAATTGCTAATGATTGTTTCAAATTGCTTCAAGATCATGAAAGGCTCTCAGAGTTGAAAATTCTCCTCTGAGAAAGACAGAGATCTGGGGGTCTGACTCAGAGTTTTATGCTTCCTAGGTACCGTAAAGTGGGTAACAGGAACATCTTTTATTTATAGAACTTAGAAATAGCACAAAAATAGTATTAAGCACTGTATACAAAGATAGAATTTTATATATATATATCTATCTATCTATATATATCTATATATATATATATATATATATATAGATATATATAGATATATATATATAATAATGTGGGTGTATTGTGCTGATAAAAATAAAATGTTAAACATTGAAGAAGGAGGACATATCTTATTTACATTGTACATATATAATATACAAAATATTACTATGTAAACAATGATCTTGTATAATATATAATATAAAATTTTGTTTGCACTGCATACATTGTGAACAATATCTTGTATAACATTATAAATTATTATAAACTGTTATTATCAAGCATATTATTATTATCAAGCTTTTGTGCTCTTTGAGACCGCCAATTGGACTGTTTGCACCAGCATTGTGCTGCTTGCACTGAAATGCAGCTTGAGCCACCAGCAGCATATCTGGAACTGCCAACGTGAAGCTCCAGCCCGCTGGTTCACGATGCCCGTCCTGTTGTTTGGACCATACCGACTGCAGCTTATAATGCTCTCCTTACTCCTCACAACCATCTCCAATACAAACAGGACTCTCAACACAAAACCGAGAAAGTAAAACTTCAGATGGACTAATCTGGGACTATATCTAATCCTTGATCCATGAGATTTGGCCTGTACTCTTAACTTTGACCTGGTCCAGAACGACCAAGTAGCTGCAGTTGAAGCTTTCTGCTTTTAGGCGCTATTCTACAATTTATTCTTTAAAAAATCATAATCCCAGTTCTACTGATCTGATTCTGTCATGTGCTTTATTTAGTAAATTATGCTCTATTATTCTAGCATGGTGTGGGATTTTTTGTGTGGTGGTTTTTGCAGTTTTACTGTTTAAAGTATTGTACAAATACTTTAGACACTGCCTCTAAATTAAGCCTGACTGCTCTGCGCCAAGCTCCCAAGGAGTTGAGCGCAGGCTAATTTGGGGTTTTCTCGTGTCTTACCCTGACTAGGATTGTGGTTGTTGCTTGACCAGGGCTCACACCCCAGTCATCCAGTAACCCAATTCATATCATCCCCTAAGAGTCAAAGTTCACAAACTGGCGGGCTGGAGCTTCATGTTGGCAGTCCACCACAGATTGTCGATGCTTGTTATGTGAAGAAACATGCTGGCAGTGGCTCATACTGGAGTTTGGTGCGAGCAGCACAGTTCTGGTGCAAGCAGTCCCATTGGCAGTTTCAAAGAGCACAAAAACAGTATTTCTGCTTTTTTCCGCTGAATTTGCACCATTTTTTTAGTAAGTTTAAGCCGCTTTTGCATAAAAAATTGGCGCAAATGCAGCACAAAAAAAGAATAAATCTGGGTGTTGGTTTAAAGAGCCAGTGAGTCGCACTAAGGGTCCAGGACTTGAGAGGCAACAGTTGGAGAGCCGGGAACTCACTGACAATGGGTCCAAGAACTGTTGGAATGCCTTTTATGTCCCTGAGGCTCAAATCAAGAGGCCAACAGCTAGCCCTATGAGTCACTCTAGTGCCCTAGGTTCAAGATGAAATTGCAGGTCCAGTTCTTCTTCCCCAGGCTAGGGGACAGAAGGCAGCTGGTCAGCACAGCAGGGCAGCAGTTCCTTTTGAGCAGCAGTCTAGCAGAGTGGCAGTGCTTGTAGCAGCACGGCAGTCCTCCTTCCTGGCACAGTATCCAAAGGTCCAACAGTGTACTGAAGAGTTGGTGTCCGAGGTCCTTCTTTTATAAACAGTTTTGGCTTTGAAGTGGGAAGAAGCTTTTAGAGGCATACCTTTGAACTGCACAGATGCTGTGCCCCCCCCCCGCCCTACCTCCAGACTAACTACAGTGGGTATGCCACCCTTTGTATGGACGCAGGACACAGCCTATTCAAGTGTAAGTAGGGCTGTGCCCAGCTCCTCCCTTCCATCCTGTCAGCGGTGGCCCATTCAGTCACACCTTAGTGCTCCACTGTGCGTGGAGGAACAGGCACAGCCCAACTGCCACCCACACCCAGTTATGTGAGTCAGAAACAGTCTGCAGGCACCAAATGGCTATGACAAGAAAATGCCAACTTTATAAAAGTGGCAAATTCAGAACTATATTATAAAATTCAACTTCACCATAATTTAGGATTTCAAATTGTGGTTCCAGAGTCACCAAACATGACTTGCTATCTCTCCTTACTTGAAAATTACACTTCTAAACTGTAATAAGGAACTCCATTGTTATCCTATGAGAGAAATAGGCCTTGCAGTAGAGAAAAACTAATTTAAGAGTTCTTCACTACTATGACATGTAAATCTTAAAAGTATATGCCCTACTTTGTAAATACATTGCACCCTGCCTTCTGGGCTGCTATGGGCCTACTCTAGGGGTGACTTATCAATCTATTAAAAATGAAGGTTTGGGCCTGACAAAAGGTTTATTTTGCCAGGTCGAAATGGCAGTTAAAAGTACACACATAGGGTCTGCAATGGCAGGCCTGAGACATGTTTAAAAGGGCTACTTAAGTGGGTGCCACAATCTGTGGTGCAGTCCCACAATCTGTGGTGCAGTCCCACTAGTAGCATGTAATTTACAGGCCCCATGCACATGTAGTGGCACTTTACTAGGCACTTACCAGCAAATATGCCAATTGGGTATAAACCAATTATATCATGTTTAGAGGAGAGAGCACAAGTACTTTAGCACTGGTAAAGTGTGCAGAGTCCTAAGACCAACACACATGAATGCAGCAAAAATAGTGAAGGCAACATATTTGGGAAGAAAGGGCCAAGTCCAATAAGGAAGGACTGGCAACATTCCACTGTTTGGGTAAATCCTTCTCTGGCTCTTCAGATGCCTTCCACATAAGTTAAAGTGAACACCTTTCCTGGCACAAAGTGCCAGTTTATATCCACAGAGATCACTGTGGAATACAGCCTATCCTTTACTGACAGGGCCTAACAAGGCTGGAAATGTTCTGGGCTTGCGTGCGTTCCTTTCTGGCGGGAGCCTTGCTTGGCAGTTCAGCATGAAATATTCCCATGCTAAAGGAGCCAATAATGATTTTCACAGGTTATGCCTCTGCCTTCAGTGGAATACTCCCCTGAACAATTGCCTCTGGTTTCAACAAATTGCATGCCTTTCTTCTATCAATTATTTGTGCTTGATATTTCTTCAGAGTATGGCAGTTGTGCAATTGGAAGGCCCAACCAGCTAGGTAGAAGGGGTGCAGAAACTGGATTGAGGGAATGTAATCAGTTTCAGATGTTTTTCTTAATCCTGAATTATATCCCTCAGAACAAACATCCCATATTTCTCTCAAAGTCCAAGACTCGTGTAAGTGGCAGGCTTCCCATAATATCACCATGTTTGATGGAATAAATTCAGACAGTACTTCAGCCAGTCAGTTAATTGTTGCCTGGAATACTTCTGTCAAGCTAAACAGAGTGGGTGAGAATGGGCCTTCAACACCATTCTGTTGTTCAGAACGTCTGCTCTTGCTTTGCATCTAACTTTATAAATATCATCCCATAAAGGCAACATGCTGATTTGCCCCAGGTAGTCTGAATCCGTACTGTGAGCACAAAGAAGCTCCATCTCTAACATAAATAAGGTTTCCTGTTTTCAGTCAACACCAACTTTACTGAAAAAACACCACAGAAGAGAATTTTTTTCTTTATATTAGAAACCAAAAAACATTGGATTTTGCTACTCTTTTACTACTTTGGTGCCCTCTGGTATCAGAGCCGTAGAAGTGCACTCCCCAACTCTGAGCACCTTGCTGTGATTGATGTTCCCACTATGGTACAACATACACTATATTCAGTCATGGTACACTGACTAATATGCCCTTTTGAACATTCACAAGGTCCCAGTAATCCCTGGGCCTACTTCCACTCCCATTTTAGAAGTATGAGTAACCTCATATGGATTCAGCTCACTATACACTGCATATTGCTATGTAGTGACCAGCAGATTTGCAGCTAAATAATCCTACTTTACTGAGAGTGGGTCAGAGCTTTGGTTTCTGAAAGCTTGTGTATCAAGCTTGTGGCAAAACAGACCACTCTCTATGAAATGCCTATGGAGTGAACATCCTCACCATCACTGCTGTGCCTCACACTCTTGGTCTTAAATTTACTTGGTGATGGTCTGAAAATACTTTTTAAAAAGCTGCATTCCCTCATACACAAAGGACCACTTCATGAACATTTTCAGTAACCACAATCAGGCTCAGAAAAGATCTATGCACTTGTTTTGCTAAAACTGAGTTGCCTACAGAGCATACATTAACTAGCTAGTATATACATTGCAGAGTAGGCAGCTTGATTACATGATGAAACAGTCAATGCTCTGTGTTTCAAGGTATGTGCTGGAGACAGCACAAAGTGAGCAAACAATGGGATATGGACCTGTTCTTAGTTTACATTCCGAATGTGTCTTGGGTAACTCTCACACGTGCGTGGAAGAGTTAGAAGCAGGAAAGGCAGAAGGTAGAATTAATAAAAGGAATGAAAGAGGGAAGGAAGGAAATAAAAGATAAATCAATTCAAATAATCTTTATTTGGTTGGTGTATCATAAAATATGGATGCACACATAAAACAAAACATTAATAATGCGTTTACAGTACTCATCATTGAAGATTACATGAAAGTTAAAAACGGCTTTGTAAAATACACAACGTTATTAGCAATATTAAAAAATCAGCCGAAACCTAAGAAAGTTAATGACTCATACAAATTAGTATTAAAAATTAAAACATTGTAGAAGTACATGGTAGGGGTCAAAATCAAATTATGCTCATTAAGGCCCATATTTATATAGGGTTTGTGCTGAATTTGTTCTTTTTTTATATGCTAATTCAGCGCAAACCTAACTCCATATTTATACTTTGGCTGGAGTTTACGTCATTTTTTGGACGTAAAAACCTACCCTGCGTTAATGAGAATCAAGGCAGGCGTTCCTGTGCAGAAAATGATGGTATGGCCCTCGCCCATATTGATCCTCCTGTGCTAAAATCTAACACGGGGGATTGGGGGCCTTAAATAATGGAGCTAAGCTTGCCTAGCACCATTATTTAACGCCTGGGTCAGGGCAGGCTTTAGGGGACCTGTGTGTAGACCATGGTTAGAGCCCGCAGGTGCCCTTCCCTGGCCCCAGGGTCACCCTGACCCACCCACACCAAGAAGACACCTAAGGATGGGGGAACCCCATCCCAGTTAAGTAGAGGTGAGTATTATTTTTTAAGTGCCATAGGGGGAGCTTACTTGGGCACCCCTACATGGCACTGTGCCCATTGGCCATATCCAGGGGTCATAAGTCCCCTGGCCATGGCCATTGGGCTGTGGTGCATGACTCCTGTCTTTACTAAGACAGTAGTCATGTCCATGAGGTTTTAACGTCACATAATGACACTGCCTGTACTAGCATCATCCTCTGACGCTAAACCCCATGTGCCCCTTACGCCGCCCCCACCTGGCTAGCGTCCTTTGTTATGACGCTTACCGGGCCTTACCGCCGGCTAGCATCGTACCATAAATATTACGCCCAGCTGACATCTGGGTATGGCGTAAGCCAGTGGTAAACTTTTTGACGCTTAGCGCAGTTCAGCGTCAAAAAGTATAAATATGGGCCTAAGTTTCATGCTATTGAGATCCTTGTTCTGATACAATATTTCATAAAGTTAACAACAGACACATATATGAATTCTGAGGAAAACCATTTCCTAAGTACTTTATAATAACAAAAATAAATAAATAAATGATTGTTTGCACTGTATGACTAAGACATGGAAACAAGGTAAATAATTTCAAAAGCTTTTTCTGAGAATAACATGTGAGCTAAATTAATCCTAAAATATGTCAACAGAAATCTATTATGATGCTTGGTTGTGAGCAAAAAGTATGTTTCACTATAGTTCAGAAAACTTCACTGGCTCCCCATTCAGAAGATACACCACTTCAAGCCTATGACCCATACCTACAAATTACTGCACAACCAAGGGCCTGCCTACATCAACTGTCGTCTGATCTTCCACCACCCTACCAGACAACCACGGTCCACTGCCCTCTCACTCGCCTACACCCCCTACATCCACCCAAGCAACAACAGCGGTCACTCCTTCTCCTACCTGGCGAGAAAAAAATACTGAAATGGCCTCCCTCTCCAGCTGCAGACCTCCACCTCTCTAGTGGAATTGTGGAGAGCAGACAAGACCTGGCTGTTCAGCTGAGTCACCTGAACCATCATGACCCTTGTTAGAAATGGGGGCTTTGGTTGGCAGTCAGGTTAACCCTTGTCCAAGCAAGGACCCTCACTTTAGTCAGGGTAAAAGATAATCACCCTCAGCTAATCCCTACTTAACCCCTTGGTAGCTTGGCACGAGCAGTAGGCTTAACCTAAGAGTGCTAGGTGTAAAGTATTTGTACCAACACACACACTAACTTAAGGAAAACACTACAAAATGACACAACACAGGTTTAGAAAAATAGAAAATATTTATCTAAACAAAACAAGACCAAAATGAAAAAATCCACAATACACAAGTCAAGTTATCAATTAAAAAGCAAAAAGAGTCTTTATATAGTTTTAAACGCACACTAACACTGTTGGCATGAAAATGTACCTTGGGTGCGTCCAAAATAACCCCACATGGGTGAATAAGCGTCAAAAAGGGCTTGCGAAGCATCAATTTCACTCACAAATGAAACCTTGCATTGTTTCTTCTTTCGTCGGGTCGGGCGCGTTGTTTCTTCTCTCCACTGGAGAGCAATGTGTTGATCCGGTCAGCACTCTCAGGTCCGGGCAGGCCTTGCATTATTTTTACACGCCTAGCGGTACCTGCGTCGGAAATCCAGCCGCAGGATGATCCGAAAACCACACAGCGCAGGGTGCGATCTCACCAGCCTCCGCCAGTGATGCTGAGCGTTGTTTCTCCAGCTCTGTGCGTTGATTCTTCAGTCACGTTGCAGGCGAGTGTTGATTTTCAGCCGCGAAGCCGGCGGCATGTAAATTTCCCAGCCGCAGATCAGAGTTGCGTCGATCTTTTCCCCGCACAGCGTTCTGTGCATGGATTTCTTCCTCTTAGGCTGCCAGCTTCTCCTTTCAGGGTCCCAGGAACATGATGGGCACCACAGGGTAGAGTATGAGTCTCTTCACAGACTCCAGGTGCTGGCAGAGAGAAGGCTTTGCTGTCCCTGAGACTTCAAACAACAGGAGGCAAGCTCTAAATCAAGATCTTCACAAGATGGAAGGCACACAAAGTCCAGTCTTTGCCCTCCTACTCTGGTAGAAGCAGCAACTGTAGGATAGCTCCACAAAGCACAGTCACAGACACGGCAGCTCTTCTTCCTCAGCTCTTCAGCTCTTCTCCAGGCAGAGGTTCCTCTTGGTTTCCAGAAGTGTTCTCTTTGTCCGTGGCTTAGGGTGCCCTTCTTATACCCAATTTCTCATTTGAAATAGGCCTACTTCAAAGCAAAGTCTCTCTTAAATGTGAAATCCTGCCTTGCCCAGACCAGGCCCCAGACACTCACCAGGGGGTTGGAGACTGCATTGTGTGAGGGCAGGCACAGCCCTTTCAGGTGTAAGTGACCTCTCTTCCCCTCCCTCCTAGCACAGATGGCTCATCAGGAAATGCAGACTACACCCCAGCTCCCTTTGTGTCACTGTCTAGTGTGAGGTGCAACCAGCCCAACTGTCAAACTTACCTAGACAGGGAATCCACAAACAGGCAGAGTCACAGAAATGGTATAAGCAAGAACATGCTCACTTTCTAAAAGTGCCATTTTCAAACACACAATCTTAAAATCAACTTTACCAAAAGATGTATTTTTAAATTGTGAGCTCAGAGACCCCAAACTCCACATATCCATCCGCTCCCAAAGGGAATCTACTCAGATTTAAAGGTAGTCCCCATGTTAACCTATGAGAGAGATAAGCTTTGCAACAGTGAAAAACGAATTTGGAAGTATTTCACTGTAAGGACATGTAAAAAACATAAGTACATGTCCCACCTTTAACATACACTGCACCCTGTCCATGAGACTACCTAGGGCCTACCTTAGGGGTGTCCTACATGAAATTGAAGATTTAGGCCTGGCAAGGGGGTACACATGCCAAGTCGAATTGGCAGCTTAAAACTGTACACACAGACACTGCAGTGGAAGGTCTGAGCCATGTTTACAGGGCTACTAATGCAGGTGGCACAACCAGTGCTGCAGGCCCACTAGTAACATTTAATTTACATGCCGTGGGCCCCTCTAGTGCACGGTACTAGGGACTTACTAGTAAATCAAATATGCCAATCATGGAAAGTCAATTACACATACATTTTACATAGCAGCACTTGCACTTTAGCACTGGATTGCAGTAGTAAAGTGCCCAGAGTAACAAAAAACAGCAAAAACAGAGTCCAGCACACATCAACAACCTGGGAAACAGAAGCAAAAAGTTAGGGGAGACCACGCCAAGGATGCCAAGTCTAACACGTGTCCCCCCATCTGAAAGTGGGGAGCAACTACCCAACCTCATTGGAGCTCTCATCACTAAGGAGGAAGAATCTGGACAGACCACCAGTATTGGTGTGGTCGGTGCCGAGGCGGTGTTCCACCGTAAAGTCCATTACCTGTAGGGAGATGGACCACCTCAACAATTTAGGATTTTCGCCCCTCATCTGCATTAGCTATCCGAGGGGCCTGTGGTCTGTCTGAAGCCGGAACTGAGTCCCAAACAAGTAGAGTCTTAGCTTCTTCAGTGCCCAGACCACAGCAAAAGCTTCACGCTCAATTGCACTCCACCTACATTCCCTTGGAAGTAACCTCCTGCTAATGAAGGCTACAGGTTGGTCTATGCCCTCTTCATTAAGCTGTGAGAGTACTGCTCCTATACCATGCTCTGAGGCATCTGTCTGTACAACAAACACCTTGAAGTAGTCAGGTGCCTTCAGCACAGGTGCTGTGAACATTGTGGCCTTCATGGTATCAAAAGCAGTCTGACAAGACTTTGTCCAGATCACCTTCTTTGGTTGCTCCTTAGAAATCAACTCATTCAATGGGGCAACAATGGTGCCATATCCCTTGACAATCCGCCTATAGTATCCTGTGAGACCTAAAAAGGCTCTCACCTTAGTCTGAGTCTTTTGGGGCTCCCAAGCCAGAATGGTTTCACATTTTGGCTGTAGGGGTGATACCTGGCCACACCCCACCTGGTGTCCCAAGTACACCACAGAACCCTGCTCTATTAGGCACTTGCTTGCCTTAATAGTGAGGTCTGCCCTTTGCAGAACCTCCAACACTCTGCAGAGGTGCTGCAAGTGTTCTTCCCAAGTGGTACTGAACACTGCAGTGTCATCCAGGTATGCTGTGCTGAAGTCATCCAGCCCAATCAACACCTCCTTGACCAACCTCTGGAATGTGACGGGGCATTTTTCATCACAAATGACATCACCTTAAACTGGAAGTGTGCATCTGGGGTAGAAAATGCTGACCTCTCCTTGGCCCCCTCAGTTAAGGCAATCTGCCAGTACCAAATGTCAAATCAAACATGCTGAGGTATTTGGCAGCTCCCAACTGATCCATGAGCTCATCAGTTCAGGGGTGGGGTAGGCGTCAGTTTTATTGACCTCATTGAGACCCCGATAGTCCACACAGAGCTGGAGTTATGGGGTGGCACCGGTAGCAGCAGCCTTTGGGACCAAAACCACAGGGCTGGCCCAAGGACTACTAGAATGCCCAATGGCCCGAGGGATAACATCTTAGACACCTCATCTTTGATGCTAGCCCTGACCTTATCAGTCACCCTGTAAACTTTCTGTTTAAAGTGTGGACTGTCCCCAGTGTCCACATTATGTGTACACTAGTGGGTGACCTCTGGGATCAGAGAGAACAGGGATGCGAACTGTCCCAACACCTGGTGATAGTCCCCTTGCTGCTCTGCGGTCAGGGAGGGGAAGAGGTTCACTCCCTCCACAGACCCATCTTTCTCTCCTGCAGACAGGAGGTCAGGAGGAGCTCACTCTCTTCCTCCACCCCATCATCTGTTGCTAGGAGCATGGACAATTCAGTCAGGTCAAAATGGGATTTGAGACGGTTCACATGCAGGACCCTTTAGGGGTTCCTGGGAGTCCACAAGTTCACCAGGTAGGTGACTTCACTCTTGCACTCCACCACCTCAAATGGCCCAGTTCATTTGTCCTGGAGCGCCCTAGGCTCCACTGGCACCATCAACCCCACTTTTTGTCAAGGCTCAAACTCGACTAGAGTGGCATTCTGGTCATCCCACCGTTTCATATCTGCCTGGCTGGCTTCCAGGTTCTCTTGTGCGAAAGCTCTGAAGCGGGCAATATGGTTTCTGAAGGCCAGAATGTAGCTAAATACATCCTGCAGAGGTTTACTGGGGGCTTTCTCTAAGCCCTCCTTCACCAGACTCAAAGGTCTCCTGACAGGGTGGCCACACAGTAACTCAAAAGGACTAAATCCAAGCCCTTTTCGAGGCACCTCCCTGTAGGCGGACAGAAGGCATGGCAAGAGGACATCCCACTTCCACCTCAAGGGCTCCTACAGGCCCATGATCATGCCCTTCAAGGTGCGGTTGAATCTTTCAACCAGACCAGCTTTGGGGGTGATAAGGAGTGATGAATTTATATGTCACCCCACTCCCCTGCAACAGAGACTTGATATAAGTAGATATGAAGTTGGTACCCCTATCAGATACAACTTCCTTGGGGAACCCCATACTGGTAAAAATCCCCATCAATGCATGACCCACCACAGGGGAAGTGATTGACCTCAGAGGAATGACTTCTGGGTAACAAGTGGCATGGTCCACCAAGACGTAGGCCTACTTCAAAGGAAAGTCTCTTTTGTTTGTGAGATCCTGCTTTACTCAGGCCAGTACCCCAGACACACACCAGGGGGTTGGAGACTGCATTGTGTGAGGGGAGGCACAGCCCTTTCAGGTGTGAGTGACAACTCCTCCACTCACTCCCAGCACAGATGGCTCATCTGGATATGCAGGCTACATCCCAGCTCCCTTTGTGTCACTGTCATGGAAAGTCAATTACACATACATTTTACATAGGAGCACTTGCACATTAGCACTGGATAACAATGGTAAAGTGCTCAGAGTAACAAAAAACAGCAAAAACAGATTCCAGCACACATCAACAACCTGGGAAACAGAGGCACAAATTTAGGGGAGACCACGCCAAGGATGCCACATCTAACACCTTTTGCTTACAGGGAGTCCACTCCTTTAGAAGCCAGGGAAAGTCCTTAGGGCTGTAGTTCCTCAGTGTGCAGCAGGTGCAGTCATGCAGAGTGCATCCTCTGGGTGCAGACCAGGGTTCCAGCAGGGCAGACTTTCTTCTTCATGAAGTTGCAGGCAGTGTTCGGAGTTGCTGGGCAACTCTTCCGTATTTATCCAGGGTTTCTGGGCTGGCAAGCAGGGTGGCACCCCTTACCAATAGGGGTGCATGGTGCCACACTCTGGGGTGACCACTTCCTGTGAAGTGTGGCAAAAATCAATCCCAGGAAGCACTATTCTTTCAAAATCCAAGATGGAGGCAATCTCTCATTGAGGTCAGGATCTGGCGAAGCCATCCCACTGGTGTGGTCCAACCACTCTGACACTCAACCTCCTGCCCCTCTGCTAATCTAAGTACTGGGACTGCCACGTGGCTGGGGTGGCAGGATGTGGGGGTGTGAGTCTGGGTCCTGTCCTAACTGTCTTCCCCTTTAAAGACAAGTTTGGCTAATCCGCCCTCTTCCTGCCTTTTGCTCTACAGCTTGCAGGTATCAACCCACCAGATGTCCCATTGTCTGAATGCAGGCTACTTTACATCGCATTAAGGCAGCTTGGCTCAGCCTGGAAGAGGCAGGCCAGTCAAAGAAGGGCTGCTGGAAAGCTGGATTTTGGCTTACAAAAAAGAAAGTTATATAACTTATTTTCTGTGTTAGTTATAATAAATCTAACAGTGGCAAGTTGTTGGATATATGCTATCATTTTGAGTTCAGGAAGGACCTTTTTCTAGCGAAAGGTATACTTTAATAAAGTATTCCCACGTTGGTCTATGGAGCTAATATACTACAATGGGGAAAACAAAACTGACAGTTTTTCTTTCCCCAGAGCATATAAAACATTTTTTATAATGACTCTGCTTATAGTTACAAGGCACCCTACCCATGGGGCACAGAGGGTGTGGGGAGCTGGTGGGGTGGGGTGACACATGTAAGAATAAGGTAGTTTGAGACTTTGGAAGTACCTTTAACTTAAAAGTTGAATTTCCATATAAATTTAATTTTAAAGCAGCCTGCAAAGCAGAGTGGCTTTTAAGGTCACAGCAAACATTAAATCTGCTGGGCCTCTAAACCTACATGCCCTACCATATACTAGGGACTTCCAGATGGGTTGTCATGCCAATGACAATTATGCCTAATTTGCATATACTTTTATTCAGAGCACGGGCCCTGGGTCTGGTTAGCAGAGCCCAGGGCACCCTCAAAGTCAGAAAAACAGTATCCAGTAGTCACATATAGCGGCATAAAGTGGAGGGGACACTGCAAAAAGTCCTGGTTTCTCACAGTCAAAGATACCAATGGGGTTATTTAAAAGCTCCTCTGTGTCCCCGGAATGTCACTTCTAGTGACGGTCTGGCGGCGAACACTGCAGGGCTATATTGCGTGGCTTTTCAGGGCCCTGTAAATATGTCCTGAGGCAACGCAGCACAAGTCGCTGTGATGCCTGCCCCTGTGACACTATTGGCATTACAGTTTCTTAAGCTGGGAACGCACCAAAAGCCTAAGCCTCGGGGCATAACCAGAGAAATATATTTATTTCTCCTTGTTTTTCCCTTTTTTTATTCAATGTCTGCTGCTTTTTGCAGCACGCATAAAAAGAGGAAAATGACTCTTGTTGTATTTTTTTGTGCAGGAAGATATTCCTTCCTGCACAAAAACAATCATCCTTGCAACACAGACATCCTTGCAGAACGCAGGGGAAAAGGACAGAAATATGCCATATCTTGTAGATACGACACATTCCTGCCATTTTCTTTTGACGTAGGGCAGCACAGCAAGAAAACTTGTGGCACTGCCCTGTGCCAAAAACTTGTAAACATGCCCCAAGTGCTGTAGGGAGGGTTTAATAACAGATTATGTGGAAGATTAAACATTATTTTTTACAAAATGAACCATGATATGACTCTTTAATTGGGCTGTTATGTGGTTGATGCATTTAGTCTTGACAAGCCTAGAGTAGCACACATGATGCTCTAATTAGATTGATGGTTCCATTGCTAAGTATAAGGAATGAATATGAACAGTTTTGTCAGGAAATAGTTTAATCTATGTTTACCTTAGATGCATATGCCTACCATGTGAGTCAAACATAGATAGATAAATAGTGGAGATGAGTGATGACTATGAGTGATGACTATTAAGTACTAAAAGAAGAGGAGAAGATAACTGGTTCAAAGAACTGAATTCACAATAGAAGAAACAGGCAAACTGTAACCAAGATGAAACAAGCAAACACTTAGTTCAACCTACCAACAACATGGTCAGCAAGATTTCCGTGGCTTTGGATGCTGGTACTAAGATCTAAAAAGACAGTTCCTGTTGTATCCTGTGGAGGCATCCTGATTTGAAGCCTTCCTGCTATTGGACCAATTATCAGAAGTGAACATTTTTAGAGGAAGCCCTCATCAACAAGGAAGCACAAACAGGCAAACCTGGGACAACATTAAAAAAATCAATGAAGGAAAGCAACCTAATCTCTAGTTCCAAGATAAATTTATGCAGCAGTCAAATTTTACTAGTTTAGTTACCTGACATATATTGCTGCAGCTACACCAAAGTGGCATCCGAGCATTAGTGGGCATACTCAAAAAGTGACAGCTACATGCCTTAACATAGAGTGTTCAATTTCCTTATGAAATCCTTTCTTAGGGGAACAAATAGATATCTCGGAAATTGACAAAGCACTGGGGGATTTAGCCACGGGTAAAGCTACAGGCCCCGATTCAATTCCTATAGAGTTTTATAAAACATTTAAAGCCATATTGCTTCCGGTAATGATAGAACTGTTTATTCAGGTACAGAATGGAGGGGCAATTCCACCATCATGGGATACGGCTAATATAGTAATGTTTTTGAAGAAAGGGAAACTCGCATCAAACCCGGCGTCATACAGGCCAATTACACTAATCAATAGCGACACTAAAATATATTCAAAGATATTAGCCGCTCGACTATCTCTTGTGATCAGGAAGATAGTTTTTCCTAGTCAGCATGGGTTTGTGCCAGGAAGAGATACTACCGATCATATCCGAAAAGTTATTGCACTTTTGGACGCTACAGAAGTGGCCCAGGAGCCGATGGCAGTTGCATTATTAGATGCGGAAAAGGCGTTTGACCGGGTGAGCTGGAAGTATTTATGGCATGTAATGGAGTATTATGGGTTAGGGAAGAAATTTATTGCAGCAATAAGGGCTCTATATAGATCACCGGTAGTCAAAATACAACTAATGGGGGGACAATCGGAAAGTGTCCAGGTTAAGAGAGGTACTAGACAGGGATGTCCATGCTCTCCGCTCCTGTTTGCTGTTTATATAGATCCCTTGCTTAGACAGATTGAAGATAACAGCAAGATTCCACCAATTCATAGGCAGGGATGGGATATAAAAGTTCTAGCATATGCAGATGATATTGCTATACTAACTCCCACCCCTGATCCGGCATTGAGAGAGGTTGAAAAGGTGTCAATGAAGTTCGGAAGATTTTCTGGATATCGTCTAAACAGAGATAAAACACAGATATTGATTAATCAATACACCAGCACTCAGGATACACGAAGGGTCGACCATGCAGTATATTTGGGAATAGATATCACGCCACAAGTAGGAGAAATTGTTAAGTTAAATCTGGATCCCATACTTTCTAAAGCAAGACAAGATATGTGCAGATGGAATAATTTACATTTAACCATCATGGGGAGGTGTAATATGGTAAAAATGATTTTCCTCTCTAAGCTGTTGTATTTGTTCCGGGCTGTACCATTGAGCTTTACTAACTCGAGATTTAAAGAGATAGATAGAGTGGTTATGAGATTTATCTGGGCATATGGTAAATGCAGAAGAGCAAGTAAATTCATGTCACTTTCCCGAGAAAGGGGGGGGTGGTCTTTGCCGAATATAAAATTATACCAAATGGCGGCAGCCTTTCAGTATATGCGCCCTTTATGGGGTTCTAAAAAAGGAGGGATTCCAGAAGAGGATAGTCCTAATATATATGAGCTGCAGATGGGTGCAACAGCTAATGGATGTTTGGTAACTTTTCATGAGCCCGGGTACTATAAGAAAACTCGATATAAGGTATTGGAGGCGGCCTATAAGTGCTGGCGGTCATGGTATAAAAAGAAAGGTTTTGGTAGATATAATTGTTATACCATGATCAAAAAGAACCCATTGCTCCCCGACATATTCAAGGATAAATGTATGGCAAGCTGGGTTTCGGCAGGTATAGAGAGGTTGGGGAATCTCTTTGATAACTCGGGGGTTAAGGCATTTGTCGATCTACAGAAGTGTTATGGTTTGGAGCGTAGGGATTTTTTTAAATACCTTCAGATACGAGATTTCCTTTTAAGAAAAACAGGAGGGGTGCAGGGATTTAGGAGCGTTCAATTGCTGGATGATATTGTGACTAATCCTAATATATCAATCAGGTCAATCTATCGATTATTAATGTTAGAACAGCCCGATGATTTAGAGAAGAATTGTGAAAAGTGGAGTAGGAAACTGGAAGACGGGAGTAAAATCTTTCTAAGGTCATTAGAATTGGGACACACTATTCTACTCTCTTCCTCCCTCCAAGCACAACATTATAAAACTGTGTTTGATTTGTATCATACCCCAGCTCATCTTGTTAAATGGGGCAGTTTATTGGGAACCAGCTGTCCAAGATGTAGAATGTATGGAATAGATATTGTACACATGATGGCTACATGCGGGGAATTGAAGGATCTGAAGGAGGGCATTCAATCTGTATTGAAAGAAGTCCTGGGATTTGATCTAATCCTAACCCCCGAGGTAATGGTTTTAGGGGTGTTGGGTGATACGGACAATCTTTATGAAGCATTTATATTTGTGGCTATGGCAGTTTTCGATTATGTATAGCATCCGCCTGGCTCAATGTCCGACCCCCGACTTGGCAACAATGGTTGGCCAGATTATTGTCAGTGTATTATCTGGAAACAGCATTGTATGAACGGAAAGGGAAATATGCGAGGAGGAAAGGGAAGGTAATATGGGGGGCATTTCAGGATTGGATTTTTGCTCATAATGTTTAAATGTTTAAACCAAAATGGTATGTCACCATTTAAGAGATGGACATTTGTCTTCCAAAGGTTTATCCCCCGCTGGGTGTTATTTGCTTTATTTTCTTATTTGTATTTGTTGTATGATACCTTTCCAATAAAAAAAAAAAAAAAAATAAAAAAAAAATCCTTTCTTACATTTATTTATATTCTCAATGGAGAAATAGACACTGTAAAGGTAATGCAAATCTTTATCTGTTCAACTTATTTCCAAGATTTATATTAAACCATCAAAAACATGAGGAATGATTAATTTACCGTGTACAACAGGATTTAAGAATTTTATAGTATGGTCAGTAGTCCACAGTGGTCAGCAGGACCTTCTTGGAACTAGTCTTCCTTCTGCGTGTTGTGTCCCTTTAGCAAGTAATAGGAGAATTCCAATCCTGGGTGCTTCCTTACAGAATTTCTTTTGCATCAATGTATTTCTTAGTTTCTGCAAACCTCTTCAGAATCCCTCAACTGAAATGCTATAGCTTTCCTCCAGTGGCAGGAGCTTAGTCCCTCTTCCTATCCTCTTCTCTGTGGAGATGAGGGGTCCTCCGCTCTGTTAGTGCTAGAACTGATTTTCCCTCTTGTTAGAGACACAGACAGAGAACCTAGGGTGGCCACCTAATGTGGGCCTTGGGATTCAATGGTGCAGCTCCTGACAAACCCATTCATGTAAGCCATCCTATGTGTTGCAATCTATTCCGCCCCCCCGCCCCAAGATGTCATCCCCTCCTGAGTGGCCACTACTAACACCACTTCTACCTTTCCTGTCACCAGATGCTAAGACATTGTATTCTAGGTGAAGTACTTTTAATGGCCAGCCAGGATATGTTATGAACCACAGTTTATTATCACTGTGGCAATCATTGTTTTAACATTGATTACATGTTATAGTTCTTTTTTCATTGCTTGATAGTAAACATGAACAACACTGAATCCTAGAAGACACTATTCAATGTATGGAAATGTTTCCAAAACAAGATAAACATTTAAAAAACAGTCAGGGATGTGTATTTAGCTTCTCTCAAGTAAGGCAGTGAAGAAAACCAGTTCTAAACCATATTCCTCTCTGGTAACACAAAGTACATTTTTGTATTTACTTTCCATTAAAATTACGCACATTTACTTAACCATTGAAATGGATTTTGAAAACTACATGAAAAATGCATTTTATTGATCACTTTTCTTTTCAAGACAGAAAAGAGTGATTTTGTTCATAACTAGGACTGTTCATGTAAATACAGATTAACCTCCAGAATGGCAAGCAGGTTTTTGAAACTATCTATTTTGGGGGAGGGGTGACACATCTTTTCTTATTTTAACATACCACAACTTTTATATTAGCAAACCAGGCCCTTGGGGTTACAAAGCACACTTTAGGGGGTGACTTAACTAAGATATAAAAGGAGGATTTACTCAAGCACTTTTCAATCCCATGTCACTGGAGTATTTTAAAACTGATCTAGCCACTGCACACTGGTGCTCTCTTTTCTCATACATTTGAGTCTTAAATGTGTGCGATGGAAATGCACACTGCAAGCTACATGACATTTAACTTTCATGCCACTAGTGCATTTTCTGTGCCATCTGCAGTGGCCTTATTGAAAGCCAAATAAACTGATTATGTGAAATCAATACATAGTTCTTGTTTTAGGGGGAAGCATGTGTTCTGCCTGTGTTGAATAGTGCCATAGCTCACCGAGTCCTAAAGTCAACAAAAGTAGACAAAAAATATGAGTTCAGCCAAACTAGTCCTCTACCTACCATGCTAAGCCTGCACCACACCACAACTTTGGGAACTTCACTAGCTCATGATACACAAGTTCACATGCGTTAAACTCCTCACCCACACCTACAAAGCTCACCACAACACTGGCCCTGCCTAACTGAAGAGCCACATTCACTTCCACAAGCCTTCCAGATACATCCACGCTGCTGGTCCCTAACTAGCACAGACCCAAAACATACACGAAAGCAGAGCATGGGTCCATATCTTTTTGTACCTGGCCACTAAAGTCTGAAATGACCTACCAGGGCACATCAGAGCCTACCCCTTTCATCTTCACTTTCCCAAGAAGCTGAAGACTTGCCTTTTCAAGTAAGCCTCTAGGGCTGGCCTCACGCACCTGCTACAGAGCACGTAGAAGCCCTCATGGGTGCTCTGCGTGCAATATGTATCTGCCGACAGCATAATATAACAGAGTATGACACATATTATGTATTTTCTTACAGCGAATACTAATAATATTATTTCATACTTAATAGCTATTTGTATCACACTGGGAAGTTCACCCCCAACCAGGCCTTTTCTCATTGCTGTTGATACCCAACATTGGCAGATGTTTAAGAGTGAATTGGATTTTTAATGATTATTTAATTGCCTACTATCTGACTGCTGGATTCAACCCCTGACGTCTCTCCTTTTGATTTCCCCATTCGTTGGGTAGAACTTGTGCTGAATAAGTGAAAACAGTGACGGTGCATCATTGAACTTACATCTTTGTATTACTAGTACAGTTTAATAAATGGGCCCTTTCTGCTTTCAGAAGATTTAGATGCAAAAGCATTTTGTTTACAATGTTCTGACTTTGAAACAGCATGCTCACAGTAGGTGGTAAGATATAAATGTCAAAGAGGAAAAAACAGAATTGAATTGAAGAAAATGTGTTTACTGGACATATGTTGAAGAATCCATTTGAAGGAGTGTGCAGATGGCTAACACTTGACCTTGAACGTTATAGAAGAGTCAAATATATTTGTGTTTGTCGAAATGTACTCGACAAAATCACACTTTGACAAATATGACTGGGATGCTGAAAATACTGTTTGTCTCGAAAAACTAGCAGTGGAAATTCATAACTTTAAAATGTGTTGGATATCTATGGTTGGTTAGTTAAACGGTATGTTTTAAGAATGCTGCATGTAAGAGTGCTTTTTGTAGAGAGTTCGAAACCACCAATTTACCTGCCTCGGATATGATTT
Source organism: Pleurodeles waltl (assembly GCF_031143425.1). Lineage (NCBI taxonomy): Eukaryota > Metazoa > Chordata > Amphibia > Caudata > Salamandridae > Pleurodeles > Pleurodeles waltl. The sequence goes on from NC_090439.1 coordinate 685,476,727, forward strand.
TCTCCAACAGCATTCAAACTGTCTCTTTGTGAATCTTCATTAAAACCAATCAGTTATGTAATTTACTCGCAATTAGATTCATTTTCTAGTAGCACAACAGAGGACACGTTGCAATATTGTGCTACACAGTGACATTGACTGACACAGCAGAGGAGGAAGGTGGTCTTTAAAAAACAGAGTTTAAGTCCTTTCTGTAAATGAGTAAATTCGGTTTATTAGCAGCTTGTCTGTTGTAATTTCCTTCGTCAGTGAGATAAATATTGGCAGATACCAACTTTAGTTATGTTTAGGGAAAAAGGTTTATTTGGAAAACAAATGACTGGACTTTGGCCGCCAATCTTATGTGGGGCCCCTTAAGATATTATTAAGATCACTTGGTTCCAGGCTACTACTTCCCAAACACCTTTAAGCTTCATCTTGTGCTTACATTTAGCTACCTTACCTTTACTAGGATGTCTCAGAACATAACGAAATGCCAGACCATGTTGTCAAAAAAAAATACTACTATACCAAATAGAGAAAGTGTGTCGCTAGAAAATGAAGATCATTATTGATGATAAATCCCAGATGTTCAAAGTTTGGCTCATAAGATATACTTTTTGAGCAGCCAGTGTATCTAACTTACAACCAATCCTGTACCGCTGAAATGAAATATAACAAGACTAGTTAATAAGCAACATTTAGAATTTGAAGCTGATTCAACAAGCATGCATTGGAAGGGTATGAGCGCAGTGGCTGCTTCCAAGGCGGGTTTCGGCTCAAAAAGTACATTTCCTAAAAGCTCACTTCACCTTCGTCCTACAAACCGCTCACTCCACATGAGACGTCCTTACCATACTCTTCACAAGCTTGCTTTATGCTACCACGGATACGTATGTAATATATATTTCATAACCTAGTTTCCGGCCTCCTTCATACGTATCTAAGGACACGCCTGCTGTGGTGCAGGGAGTTGCTGAGAGGCATTCAGCACAATCTAGGGGTTGGTTCCATGGTGAAATGCTATTGCTTTTTCTGAACTTTGTGGTGACTTTGTTGCTTTTGGCAAATCATTGTGCAATTTCCAGGTTCAGTTGAAGACAGGCATTCAGCAAGTATGCCCTGTACAACCTGGGCAACACAACAAATGCGTTGTTACCACACGTCATTACAACAATTTGCCTTAGGGATGCGCTGGACTTTGAAATAGTATAATTTACTTTTCCGACTCCAATCTGCGCAACAGTAGGGAAGGTGTTGGATTTACAATCCAACACGATTCCAACAACGTGTTACCTAAAGCAAGTCATTGTAACAACTTGCCTGGTAAAGGAACACTTGGTAATGACACATTCATTGTGTTGCCCATGTTGGAAACTCACTGCGTGGTTCCGACTGCATGGTAAAGGCTGTTTCCCGTGTAAGGCCGGTGTTCTTCCAATAATTTTTCCTCTTTGGGACTACCATGTGATGCATTACAGTCCTGACAGGAAACAGCAGAAATGTTACAGAGATGTTTCTTATTTGATTCTCAGAAACAAATTATTTTGGTGGGTTCTTTCTGAGAAACAAACCTTTGCCCAGTGGAATGATGTGACATGGCAGGAACTTTCAATACAGGGAGCTTGCTTCTATGGAGCAGACGGAGGCACAGACTTAACCAATTCAGTGACTTGACAGCCTCCTCATCCATCTAAACAATACTCCATTTTATTGCAGAGACTTTCAGATACAGTCACAAGCCATTGCCTATTTGTGACGTCTGATAGCATGTTTGGTGATGAGACCTCTGTGTGGCTGCCTTATGAAGATGAAAGGAAAATGTGATTGAGGATTTCTTTGAGTTAGTCTCCAGTAACATCAGGAAGAGTGGATGTCATTTGGCTAATTAAATTACCTAGTGTGCTATGGGTTATTTGGGTAACAGGCATGCGATAGGTTGTCCACCAGGCTTAATAAACAACTGTTGACTTTTTCTGAAACAATTAACAGGTCAAGGTGACAAGGACTACGTTCTCTAAAATATGCATGATATCATCCTCTTAGTCAATACTTGCATTTGACTTATAAACATTCTACACACCTACATAATCTTTTACACTCTCATATATATGAAATACTAGTACGTGTTTAAACCCAAGATTGGTTCAGGTAGCCTAATTACCTTCAGGATGTAGAAATGCCACTAGATGAGTCACCGCAGGAAGGATGTTGTGAGGTGTACTTATTACACGCGAAGTAGCTGGATACTTGATTTGGATCTAACTACACCTCAATCAGAGCAACCTAAAGCCTGTTTCTTTTGGGATCAGCAATATCTTACATTTTCTTTAAAAGTTCACACAGCAAAAACAATAGTTTGAGTCCTTGGAATTCTTATGAAGGGTAAGATGTTTGTAGTCTCAAATACTGATGGATGATCCAATTTCCCTAAAAGCCTAAAGCAAATCAATGTTTGTGGTAGGTATCATAATAATACGAGGAGTGAAAATAGGCGGAATTACTAAATATAAATTGTAACCATTCTATCACAATTGTGTAAAATCCAGGCAAAACACTTTAGCAATTTGTGAACTCTTCAAGTAGTAGAAAAAATAGTGAATTTCATTACAAGTCTAATTCAGTTGTCCAGCAGAGGACTTTAGCGATCTTCATACAGGTTAGAACGGCTATGAAAAAGGTTTGGTTATGTGACAGTTAATTGCACTTCCTGTTTTGGAGTTTTCTTTTGAAGTCATAAAATATTTGCATTTCAGATGTCTAGTCACTTCTTGAGGCCTTTGGGAATATGGCACCATCAGAGATATGGTGAGCTTGGAGTGTTGAAGTCTGGGGCACACTTCGTGGATGGTCACAGATAAACATGTACCAGGCAGGTCCGCGGATTTACACATAGCTGCAGACTTCTAGGAGATTTTATTTTTATCCATTTTATACGCAATAAACAGTATAGGACATTTGGAGTTGTGCGTCCTCTCATTAGTGGCATATCCCTTAACATAGCAATCAGGCAGTTGATGTCAAACATGTTTAGGAGCTTACATGTCAAAGACAAAATATGTAATCCATGGGTTCCAAATTTTAGCATGCTCAAGTTTCATAAATCGGTTTCTCTAGTGCGCCACAACAGTCCATTCCTCTTTGCCATTCATGTGCAGTGGGTAAGCATGTCGCCATCCAATATCTGATGACATTTCTTCTGACTTCCTGATATCCAAGGCTTATCAGAATTTTCATGTAACTGGGAACCATTGTCAATGTCTGCATTTTCGATAATAGTATTACTTTCACTAAGGTGATCACTAGTAACTGGATACCCTAGCAGGTGATTATCCGTGCTTTATAATTCCTGATTGAATGATTGATTAACTGGTCTACCTCAGTCAGTGTTCTCACTAAATCATGTGGCAAACATCCCCCTTGTCATCCTGGCATCTGGGGCATACTAAGAAGATGCATTTACACAACTATTGTAGTCTTTTGGGTATATAGTACTCCTGATACATGTAGGCGAATTGTATACATCTGAGGTTAGCAGAGACTGTCAAAGATTGGGTTGACATTTTTGATTCCCTGCAACAGTCTTCATGTAAGGGCACAAAGTCTGCCTTCCATATTGGTTTAGGTGTTGTCAGACGATCAGCGCCATTATTGAGCAGAGCATGGTGTACTGAAAAAATGGGTTTTCTACCCTCAATGAAGTCCAATATTATTTTAAATTCTAATTGGTTTTAATCAGGGACTCTTTTAGTCAGTTTAACATGCCAATTTAGGGTCTGATTTAAATTTTGGCAGGCGAGTTACTCCATCACAACGCTGAGGGATATCCTGTCTGCCGAAATATAAATCCCATAGGAAATAATGGGAGTTATATTTCAGCAGATGGCATATCTGTCTCCGTTGTGACAGAGTAACCCATGTGATGGTATCTAAATCAGGCGCTTAGTGCTTGTCTCAACTGAAGAGAATTATAAAGTGGTTTCTTGGGTTTATAGAGTTGACTCAATGATGTCATTTGATATGTCATCAATGATGTCATAAATTATGTCATAGAACATGTCATGAATGACGTAATATGTGAGGTCATAATCAGTGCATGGTGGAGGGCGCAGGTTATACTTAGTTCTGCTAACCATAATTAGTGAGTTTCTGTGTTTTTTTTTGGTTCAAAACATTAATGTTGTCACTGAAATATTCACCTAACTATAACTTTACTTAAATTTTAGTTTTTCTGAGTGAAGTTCGAAGGTTTTTCTAATATAAAGTGATATTTAATTATCATACATAAAGCCTTCCCCCTCATGCATGGCCCTGCAGCCACCCAACCCCATGCTGCTCACCGCCTTTGCCATGTGTAGCATGAGATTGGCCTTTGGGCCCAGGGGACCCTCTCTGGGGCCAAATACAAGAAAAAAAGGGAGGGAGGCTCCAAGGTTCATAGCTGCTGAGCCGGCCCGAGGGATGGCCTCACCTGGCCCATAGAAGTCTCAGCGAGGGGGGACCACAAGGCCCCCTCCCCTAAAATGTTAATAGCGACCTTTGAGGTTGTGGTCCTCAGGCCTTTTAGAGGCTCAGGGAGGGGGTCTGCATGGCCCCTCTCCTTTCAGTTATATTTTGTGCCTGGGGTGGGGACCCTAGGGCCTGTGATGGATCAGGGAGGGGGGCTGTACAATCACCCTCCCCTTTATTAATCAAATTAAATTGGCCCTGTGGGATGGCTCCCAGGGCCTTCTGGAGGGTACGGGAGAGGGGCTGCATGGTCCTCCTTCCCCTTTTTGATAATAATGACCCGAGGGACGGGCCTCCTGTGGCCAATAATGGATTGAGGACCAATGTGTGTGGCCAACATGGCCCCTGAGGTGGGCTCCTGCCAGCATTTCATTTTTTTTGGTTTTTTTCTGATCCTGCTGGAGTCCCGCAGGAGTGCAGAAATGTTTTCTGATTTATTTTTATTTGGGCCCTAGGGGGATCCATCTGGGTCCCTGCATTTGGGCCTAGGGGGTCATAATATTCGTACTCTGTACTTTATATTATTATTTTTCTACATGTTCAGGACAGGGGACTAAGGGCCAGATGTAGCAAAGGTTTTTACCCATTGTGTGTCTATGGGAAAAAGTGTTTGTACATATGGCCCTAACTCCCTGAGTCCTGTAACGGCTGCCAGCAACATTTTTCTGATGTTGCTGATAGCCAATCTGAATGCTCACTCTCATGAGAGTCTGAATACTATGGAAGTGAGATGACCCAAGAGAAATAAAGCTCCCTAGGTCAATCAGAATGCTCTATTTTTGAGTTGGCGCTCCTGCAAGAGTCTCTCTAGACTATTGCGGACCCAACCGTCTAGATATCTATATTATTTTAACCTTAATTCTCAAAAACAACTGAACGTATTTGCACTGAATCACAAAAAGCATAATCTGTGTACTAAGATCTAGCTTCCTCCCAAATTTGGTTCAATACTTTTATCAAGTGGGCAGGAAAGAGATAAAAGGATTGCTCCCACATGCAAGGAGCAGCATTTGTAGCTGCTCTCTGCATGTGGGAGCAATGCCAGCTCCGGCAGGAGGTGGACAGCACTCAAGGACCTTGGGGGCCTTGAGGCTCTCCCTGCAGTCCCTAGGACAGTAATTATCTACCAAGTGTGATGAGTGAGTTCTTTCTTGTCATCTCCTGTTGCTTTAGTATGCAAAATGACCTAGAAACAACACCTCTTTGGCTCGAGACATATATGTTAGTTGTATGCAAGTTCCCGCACTTTGCCAGGATAATGGACAGCTTACCATCAGGCCCCATCAGCACATTCCACCCAGATTTTGAGATGTGTTCTTGATGCAGAGGAATATGAGAACAGCTCTGTCAAGCAAAAAAGCATTTACTACATATAAATAAGAGTAAGTACCCTTCTTTGGTAGAGATTCAACTCTTTGTAGTCTTGTCGTCTTCTTTACATGAGGATTCATGCTGTTGCAGATTTCTGTTTGAAGACACTCAAGGAAAAAACACATTGTCAAAATTACAGACACATTTGGTCAATAAAGACATTACCTTGTGGGCCTTTATGCATCTGCAGTGTAGGAGATGCACTATACATTTACCCAATGAGGTAGCACTTACTAATTAGGCAGTAGAAAGTACCCCAGTTGGGTAGACATTTTGTGCAAAACTGTGGATTCTCCTTGGATAAATAAGCAGGTCAGTGAATATTCTGGCACCAAAGCTCACTTCACAGAAATTAAATCACAGTGGAAAGCACTTACAGATATAAACAAAGCAGGTGTCCTAGTTGAAGCTTTGCTCTCATAAAGTACAAATTATCGTAAGTTTCTGCTGTTGGCCAAGGCTAATCCCCAACTTGCACAGCCAAAAGCTGCATGGGGTGCGTGGGTGGACCACAGAAGCTGGCCACAGGGCAGGCACTGGGGGCAGCCCCCCACTGCAGAAAAAAACACAGAAATTCACTGACAACAACCAAAGGTTACAGGGACATTATAGCTAGGAATTGGCATTAAAAGAACCTTGAAATTCACTGAATAAACCATAGGTTACAGAGATGTTATAGTTAGTTTCAAAATGTACATGCACAAAACCATGGAAATTCAACTTTTATAATTAGAGTTTCAAGTAGCTACAACACGTCCCCTAAGGTAACTATAACTCGCCCCTGGTAATGCACTGCTAATTATCCCAGATATTTCATCACTAATGACTTCTTCTATAATATCATTGATAATATCACTGTAACATTTGCAGTAAAATTATTGATGAGAAAACTGTGCATGACGAGGACGCAAGTTATTTTTACCATAGGGAAACAGTTATAGTTACTTAAAATAACTCTACCTATAAACGCTGAATTTCTAACTATAACATCCATGTAAACGTATATATGAAATGACAAAACTCACTGACAAAAAAGTGAGATCATAGTTAGGTATGGTAATAAGATCTCACTTTATGTTATAAAACAACCCTAGAAATTCAGATAAGGATCCTTGGATAAATTTGATTCCTGAACTCCAGTATTTACCACATAAATATGGATTTATTGCAATTGCCACATAATTCACAGGTTTCGCAAAAATGTTTCTAGCTCTCAGATTGATAGCCACTGTTTCGTTATATGTGACTCAGAGTTTCCATAGAAAGAGTTTTTTTTTTGTTTTGCAAATAGCTTTAGCGTGGTTTGACAGATTCTTCACAAAACTGTCCAATAAAAAAAGGTCATCACCTTCTGGTCCTTCCCGGAAAGCTTCAGGGTGATCTGTTGAGTGAGGGTTTAGAAAAACAGGAGGGGGGGGGGGATCCCAAAACGTTTTTTGCCAATGCAATTTCCACAGGAACTTACAGAAAATGATGCAGAAAAATTGACTAAACATTACTTCAAATTTTGCTTAAAACTAGGTAATTATCTAGGAAATGTGCTTTAGGTGATTTGGTGTAATTTATTCAGCCCTTTTCAAGAACTTAAGGTTTAAAAAGTATAGCAATAGCTGTTGCCGCAGGACCCCTGCAGGAATACTACAAAAAAACAATAAATTAAGCATTCTGATGCCTGCAGGACCAAAGGATTTGATTGGCTGGCCACAAGAATAAGAAAAAACGCTGCTACGACCATTACATGGCTCTGGGACTTGGTATTGGTGGTATTGGTCCAACTCCAATAGGAGCAGTCCAGTCCAGCCTGAACTGTCGAGCCAGGTCCTTTCTGAGCTGGAACACAAGCAACCCAAGAATGGTTTCACTCTATTTGGGATCATAAAGTCCGGTGTAGCTTGGTTCAAATGATACAGTGAGCAAGGGATCCACTTCTGGGTATGCCCTTACTGACTTAGGGTGGTACATCAACACATTGAAATTATACTGCACCTGACCAGTTCGGGGTTGCTTGTGTTTTGGCATAAGACCTGGCTTGGCAGTTTGTGCTGGACCTTATATATTCACTGAAAAAATCAAAGGGTAAAGTAGAGTTATACGAAGGCCTTCTAATAATAAAATTCTAAAAAAACGAATGTGTAAAAATATAAAAAAAACTCAAATGAACCAGTTATACAAAACTTACATAAGTATAACTTGCATCGCTATGATGTACTGCTTATGACTACACATATCACATCAAAGATGACGTCTGAAATCTACTCATGTCAGTTAAATAAAACTAGTTAATTTTGGTTATGTTTGTTTTTTAAACATTATTTTTTTTATTATGAGAAGACGCACAACTCCACTTCAACCTTTGTTTTATTTCAGTAAATTGCTAAGGGTATTTTAACATTAGTTAACGTCCTTCTAGCTTATCTACCTATAACTCTAATGTAACCTTTGTTTTTTCAGTATATATAAATATGTATATATATATATATATTTTTTTTTTTTTCTTTTTTTTCTCATGCTTCCTCATGTGGATCTGAGAAAAAGGCACCAGCACTCTTCTGTTATGTGCAAAAGAGTGTTTAATGATCACACACCATACACAAGTGCAACGTGTTTCAGTGACACCCTAGCCTTGGTCACAATATTGAGAGTCATTTTTGGATGACTTTTTAACACCACATGTTACTACGTACAATAAACACAGAAAAAAATACTCAAACATATATCTGCACATAAAACGTTTTTCCTATGCTCTTTTGTGGACATGATTATTTACAAAAATAATAGTTTTATATCATTGTGATGGCATCCATTTAAACTTTAACTTTGGTATCCTTATGATACCAGACATTTGAAGAACAGAGGCATATGAAAAACACAGAGGTGACACCACTTTAGGAGCCCCATGAATCTTCAGCAGGTTGCATGCCAATGCTTGTGAGTATACCATAATACTCTGCTTTCCTAATATTATTTGTCATTATTCTAAATCCTGCAGATTGCCTCAGAGTGCCTCAGCGTTCAAGACACAGAGTAGAGTGTCATTCTAAAATGTGGCCAAAAGCCAGAGGAACCAATCAGAAATCAAGACAGATAAAACAGGAGACGTGTTCTGTTATATTGTTGCATATGAAGTGCTTATTGCAATAGTCAGGCCACATGGAAATGATGGGAAAGGGGAGTTAAGGAGGGACTTGGGGAGAGGGACTGAGGGTGAACGTCCGTAACCCAGAGTAGTTTGTGGAATATAGTTACATATTGGTTGGCTACATAGAAAGGGAGGAGTCAAATAGGCAATGTAGGGGCAGTAGTGGTAAAGACTAGGCCAAAGGAGAAATAAGTAGGGACACAGCAGGAGAAATGAATGGATTCAAGACCTGGCGGAAAGGAGAAAATGGGGCAAACAGGTGGTAATATAGAAGAAAAGAGTGAGGGATTAAGAAAGAGAAAAAGTGAGAAAGTGGAGGAAAGAGAAAAGAGGTCAGAGAGAGAGATCACATGTAGCTTAGTAATAGAGAGATTGCAAATGTGGCCTAGTAAAAGGGAAAGGAAGAGGGATATGTAAACATGTGTGTATCTGTTTAATTATGGTTGTGAGCCTGTCTGTCTAACTTACAAATAGAGTTGCTCCAAAACAATTCAAAGAGAATGCAAGAGTGACACCTCCTTCTCCTGCATCATTGTCTTCATGCAAACTGCAAACATCTTCCAATAGTCTTACATTTGAGTGTAGTAGTAAATGGTGCCACAAAAGGCACAGAAAGACAAACAATTTTTATAGAATGATGAGTTGATCATGGGATGGAGATTTCTCCAGGAATTATGACGTTATCTGAAAGGGAGATGAAGCATCTAAAAGTGTGAGTCAGACAAATGCATAGAAAATGTTATTCCTGATGGTATTGTTGTTTGTATAAAAAATACACCAGGGGCATAAAAAAAGAGTGCAACACATACTTCTTGGAAATGTCTACCTTTATTCCACAATTTATTTATTTATTGCTTACTTTGTATTCCTATAGTAGATAGAGAACGCACATATAATTTGAGTTTACTCTAAATTATTGTGTCCATTGCTACTAATTTGTCCGGCTGCATCATTCTCTTACATTAGAAGTGCCAGAATCCCTAAAAAACACTCATCCATTCTTGTAATGGAAAACTGTTTTGCCTCTACTGTCTAGACAGCCATATGTCTTTTCCCTTACTTGGGAGGATGGAATGTGGGTCAATTCTACGGTTCCTCCTTCCCACAACAAACCAACAAGTGGGCATTGTATTCTGGGACCACTTCAATGTCTCTGTCCTTACTCTATGAGGACATAGCCAAGCAATAGATTCTCTGTCTTGGGGAAACACTTTGAGAATCAAAGAAAACACATTACCGCTGAAATCAGTGTCACACTTGTTTCCAGTGCAGTCCTTTCCTTCCCTTCATCACCTCATTTATGTTGCATCACTGACACAAATTCTAGTCAAACCACAGTTTCCTCTCTTACCTCATCTAAAATCTGTAATCCTGGATGAATGTCGAATGAGATGCCCAAGATGTCGCACAACAAATATTGCTAATTGAAATCCATTGAGTCCCCACCCAAAATGTAGGTATTGTGTATGTAGATCTTCCTTTTATCATTGCTGTTCAACACATGTGTGAATGCAAAAATCCATGGGTTTAAAATCTGTCTGTCTTGGGAGAGACAGATGAAAAACCAGGAGGGATTGTGGGTATGTGGTTCCAGCAAAGGGGGCAGAGGAATTTAGAAGCATGCATCTTAAAGGTTTAAATTCATGTCCAGAAGGTTCCTGTCTGTCATCTCCAGGCACACCTCCAAGAGTCAGGGACATTACAAGGAAGTGGTTTTAGTACCTTATCAAATAAGAATTTCCAAAGGAATTGTGTAATACTTGCATAGCTGTCATTTGTGTTTTTCTGACTTTTCCAATTAATTATTTATAGTATACATCTTACCAACTACATCAATTTGCTGTGATCCAAGGCAAACTTGTTTACCAGCGTAAGCCTTTCCTATTGCCAAGGGACACTGTTTGCTTTGTAGGCTTACTATTGATTTAAGTACCTTCTGTTGGAAATTGGGCTATTAGTTGAGCGGCTATAACAAGTAATATATGCACTATTGCCCTCAGTTTGAACCAAACACTATATTGTAGTGACTGATTCTCACAACATAGCAAAGCAGAGCAGTCCAAGGTCTACTCAAGGGAGGTGGTGTGGGCTAGTAATCTCCAATTACCAGCATGAAATAATAACAATCAATAAATGATACACACATACTACTAAATACTATGCCATAATTTATAAATATATATTGGCAGGTGGAACATTCCATAGATGACATGATGTAATCACTGCTGACCCCCTAGAAGGGTCACCCAAACATAGCAAGTGAGCTTCAACAGTCATTGTGTAATAACTACATTGCTCTGGCAGGAGTCACTGTCATTATTGCTGATAATGATAAATTAATAAAACATGTAATCATTATGAAAACACCATAAAATATTTATCAACTCTGCATGTGTGCTTTCTTTCACATAGTTGGCATTAGACTGTAATTGCCAAAACAACCCTTAAAGGGCATGACAGTGAAAAAGCTTTGTGAAAAAGCATTGCATTGCAAAATCAGCCTCTAAGGAGTATAACCACATAACCAGCGCCTTTGAACATTTTTAGGCCTTCCAGGCCTTCTGAGGGTTTACCATACACAATGTCCCTATAGAGTGAAACAACTCATAGCTCTAGAGCAAAAGCTCCAACCATGGGAATGCTTGAAAATTCATTGAAAAGCAGGAAAGGTGATGATTTTGAGGTCCCCGCCATCTTAGGGTGGGGACCTAGAATTTACCTCTGGCCGAAAGACTGCATTGTGCCGAGTAATTTGGCAGTGGTCTCATCATCGTGGGACCACCATAAGCAGAGATATGGCTAAAAAGGTGTTTTAAATAAGAGGTCCCGCATGGCATTATTGGGCACATTTTCTAAAAGCAGTGCATATTGTAGCAGCAGCTCTCCCACTGTGCTGGTGAGTGCTGTGTACGTTTTTCCATGCTTTTGCCCTTTTGAAAGTAGCCTTGCACTGCATTTTTCTTGATTGTGGCTTGCTCAGCCCTACTCAGGCAAATCATGCTACCATTTGCTTTGGATGGCAGCTCAGGGAGCCCAACCCCTGCTGCCCTCACCAGGTCCTTAGAACTGCAGCAGTCCTGTTTGCTGCTGTGGGAGCCAGCGACTGCAGTCTTGTCTTGTCTGCCTGCTCCTGGGGGCAGACGGGGTTGGTGTGGCTGGCCTCCCGCTTCCTCCCAGACACAGGCATGGGGAAACAGGGTGAGCTAGCCAAGTGGTGGATTGTGGCAGTGCCCCCCTTCTCCTTCACTGCAATGGGGCCTGAGGATCGGGTCCTGAGCCCCTTTTACAGCACTCCCCATAACATGGAATTTCAGGGATGTGTATGGTGCTTTTCCACTTTGGGAGAGCTCAGGGGTCCGGGATGGGGTCCCGGCCCACTTTTTGCAGGAATACCCCCAGGGGATGAGGTCCTCAGGTGAGAGGGAAGGATGGGGGGGCCCCACGCATGCCCTCTCTCCTGAAGGTCACAATCAGCTTCTTTGCACTGGGTGATTTATACAGATCATTCAGCCCCACCCCTTTCCTTCTCAGGAGCTGGGAGAAGTACTGCTAATTACTCCTTTTGTGTGGGGGAGGCCTTTGTTCCTGCTGCTGGAAAAAAATCGAATTACTGGGCACAGCAGGGTGACACAAGTCCTGGGCTCTGATCCATAGCTGAGCCAGGGAAATATGGAAACTCTGAATGACCTGTCAGATGTAGAGGTATAATTTTGGAAGTTACAAATGTGTTTTTTTTCCCCAAGTTACACTCCCATTCGAGAAGTCAATGTCTCTGTAGGCCAATGGGAAGTGAAACTATATACTAAGGCAGTTCCTTCCCTATGTGTATAATGGGGTGCCACAAAGGTTCAAACACTACAGCACACTCACATTCCGTAATGGTGTACGTTACCCTCATGAGGTCTATCTCACATGAATACCTAACCCTGCAGAGTCCACACTGTGCAAGGCTATCTGGAGACTGCTACCAGGCTGTGCAAAACAGTAGTCTCCCACGTGCAGCCCGCACATGAGTGCACACATGTTCACATGTAACCAGTCAAGTGCCCCTTACCCTTGCTCCACCACAGCAGCTTTATCTTAAAAGGGGGACACTGGTGGTAAACATGCACAGTCCGTTTGCCATATGATTACTGTGGGTAAGACACCAGTAATAAGGCTCAACCACAATGGGTGATCAGAAAAGCAAAACATCTGGGTGTATTGCAGGGACAGAACCCTGTGCAATACCTTCTTTAGAAGTAGCACTCAAGAACCATTAACAGGGTTACACATTGCTGAGCACTGTCATTCACTGGTATGAGATGGTGGTTTTCTGTATCTCAATCTTTGAGTGTAATCATAAAATAACTCCCACCACTGGTCATGTGGACCTTTGTTCATCTACAAGAAGAAGTAAGGAGCAATCATCAACATTAATCCAACAGTTCATTAAATTGTTAATGACTTTAGCTCAGTCAATTAGGAGAGTTTTGAAGTTAAAGATTTTTTTTCTTATATCTTTGAATTTTTTATCACTTTATCCAATAAGAATTAGGCCCTGATTTAGATCTCGGTGGAGGGAAATACTCTGTCACAAATATGATGGGTATCCCGTATGCCATATTATGATCCTACTATATCCTGTGGAGATCGCAATACAGCGGATGGGATATCTGTCACGCTTGTGACAGAGTATTCCATCCACTGAGATCTAAATAAGGCCCTTAGGGCCAGATGTAGCAAAGGGTTTTACCTATTCTGTGTCTCTGGGAAAATGTGTTCGTACATATGGCCCTTAGTCTTTTAAGCATTAGTAGCATTAGAAATTAACATAATCCAAAAACTGATATTTCAATGCACGGTAAAATAGAACATTAATCTGAACGATAGTGATTATTGCTATAATGCAGCAAGGGTGTTCTATAAAGGAATCCCCTTAATCTAAATATTTAAGATGTGAGAATAAGTTGCCAGTTCAGATGCTCAAAAAAGAGTTCAGATGAGAAAATTCAATGCACAAATCCACTGCATGTCAAGCTGGAAAATAATATCAGCTCCAAATCAATAGATAATCAATACAAATATGTAAAGTAACCCCTCATGTGGACAAGTCTCAAACTCAAAGGTGAGTCTTCAATCAGAGAGTTGGGATAGGAACCCACAATCCTACTGCTACTCTAGGAACATGCACTAATGTAAAACACACAATATTCTAAGTTGCAACATTACTTTATTTTCATCCCCTGCATCCTCCAATAGTGTTTCAGTAAGCACCTAGGAATAGGCAAACTTCCCATCCATCTTCTCACACTTATATAACAGACTTAAGATATTAAACCTTCAAAAGTTACATTGTTCACATTCTGTTAATTCAGAATGTTCTTCCATGACTCATTCTTTCTGTTGCCTCCTCTCCTCCCTGTTAGAACCTATCAGTTTTCTAATAAAAACAAGTGCCTAGTCACTAGCTAAATGAAGACTTCTGGGAAATTACAACATCTGCAGAAAAACAACTTGTGCAAACAATAATTTAACATCAAAGCAAGCCTTTGAATGTTAATGGATTATTTTCAGGTAACATGGCATGGACAGTTAGGATAACTTAAATCAGCTCTTTTTGCTTCACTTGCAGACATATCATTGTGTATGATTGCCTATTACAAATCTTAGTATATGTGCTATTGAAACAATGGCTTCGTACATTTTTAACAAAAAGCTTTTTTGTTTGCAAATACAATTTACTTTTGCACTGGCTTCATTATAAAAGCTACAACCTTACAGAACCTCTAAAATACAGGTTTAGATAATCTCTTGTGCGTCGCATTTGACCTGATTCAGAACTGGGAAACACATCATTTATGCTTGAGTGGCTTTTGTTCCTTAAGGTTGCCAATTAAAATATGTTGTAAAATGTGAAAAGCCTCTGCTGTAGCTCATCTTTAAATTTTCTGTTGCAATTCTCACATCCATTAACAGTGTCTTGTTATACAATAAAATAAAGAAACAATAGCATCTTCGGGGAATATATTGAAAACAGAAAGTATCGATCTTTTTATGAGCGAAATGGTTTTAATTTCTTATAAAGGTGGGGAGCCAGCAGCAAGTGCATCGCTTCAGATTTTGAGTATGTAAGCATTTTATTCCAATCTGCCCTTTGCAAACTGGTGAATGAAAAAATGTGCAACAGCTCTATCGGATAGATTACATAGCAGATTCGCCAATCAGGAGGGGAGCAGACGCGTTTAACAAAACACATATTTTGTGCGTGTCTTCAAGTTTGTTCTCCTGTTAGGAAGTTTGCATAATCTATTGTGAGATATGGAAGCAATTGGTAAAGCTCTGGGATCAAACTGGTATCTACGAGTTTTGCTGGCAGCGTCAACTGCCACAGTATAATTAATAGCCTGGCATTTATCAAAAGGCTACTGATGCCTATTGGCGAATAGTCAGGCGTGACTTGCTAAATTGTGTTGACACTTCACCACTCGAAGCCTAATATGTAGCTACTGGGAGCAGCCTCCTTCCTCAGATATGTCAGCCCTTTCTCACTTCCTTGTTATGTGAAAGAAAGAAAAATGTCAACACGTCACGGGTCTCCTCTGCACTCTATGGCAGGGTTAATGAAGGAGAACAAGGTTGCTCAACATAGCAGCTCTCCTCGTCTTTTCTCCTGTACTCCTTTTCAGATATTCACCTCCTTGTGATGACTTCCTGTTTCTAGTACAGCACGTTTCCGCTCTCTAGAAGAAAAAGTGAAAATCATACTTCTTGCTGTGTCCCAGTTACTTTAACAGTTATTGAGCGCTTGAGTGGCGTGAGAAAGATGGAAATGTTCATTGTTATGGACAAATGCATTAGCACCCAGAGTTTAGTGCTATGCAAGAGAGAACTTCTAAAGCGTTAAGTATCAGAGACATGGGAAACAAGTAAGACATCTGATTTTACTACTAACAAGAAACATCTAGAGAAAACTCAGTTTACAGAAATAAAACCTTTTACAAGTGGCACAGTTATATGTTTGTAATATCTTTAAGAGTTCAGTCCATAGGACTTGCTGCTATAAGTTTCATCTTGCATACCTGATATTCAGCTGAAAGGTACATTCAATATATCCATATAAGTTTGGCTCTTCCCATTAGAAAATATTGTGTGAGCTCACTTCCATGACAGTAGGTATTGGTCCTGGCTCCCCTAGTAGCCATTATTATCTAGGACCCGTCAGTCATCAGCTAGTATTATCCAGGAGTATAACTCACCAGCTGAAAGCCTGTGGCAGAACTTCCCCTCCAGCAAGTGAGAGGGCCATCAGACCCATCCTCTATCAGTCAGTGGAGTGGTGAAAAATGATTGTTAAATTGTAAAAGAGAGGGAGTTCACAGTCCTCATGTGAACTACGATTGAACTTCCACAAGGCCCAAAGACCATGATTGCCTAAAAAGCAAAAGTTTTACTTTGGGGAAACCCTTATTCACCAATGGTTGCTTGCTCAAGCACCTAGATATTCCTCAGAGAAACCTGTCAATAACAAATCAAAATAGCAATATTATTAGAAACGTGGTTGTCGAGTTCAAAACTTATAAGAAAAAATTTCTTATTAAAGCAATAAAAGCAGTGTGGAAAGTTCCCGGCCAACTAGCTGTATACTGCTGCCAAACAAAAGTTGATTGTTCATCCTGGTCAAAAGTTGTAATTTTGTACTTGAGTGTTTCCTAGAGAACAAAGTTCTTTTATATGGCAGGACTGGAACCTGTAGCTGAGGAGGGTTCCGCAAAGTTAGAGGTTTTAGTTTTTTGGGTAGGTTTGTCATTTTGTCCAGGTCCTCCATAGATAGCATTGCTCCCAGGTTCTAGAAAAGCTAAATAGCTCTTGTTTCATGATCCTAGCAGTCTCTAAATTCTCAGAGCATGTTTGTCAGAAACCAGTCCATGGGCTTAGTACCATAAGTCTCTTATAATCTTTTTGAAGTAGCAACAATTCCTTTGACCAAATTATATTTTGCACTGTCCTGGAACAGGGAAGAAGCACCAGATTAGGTGACAAGAGAAACGTCCCATAGAACCTAATCCACTGGCTTCCTTTCAAGTACGCCACAGATTTGTCTGTAGCAGGTCCTTCTGTACTGTCCAGCCAGATTAGATATATTCCTTGAAACAAGCATACTTCACTGACAGGACCTGCACACTTGTATACTTTAGGGCTAAAGAAGGTAGTGCCCGTAGCCCTGGACAGCGGTGGGTGCAGACATTCAGGACAGAACTGGAACCAAACCCCATTCATCACTGCCTGCCAATAAAGTTGGAGTTATTCAGTGCAGTCGGCAGTCGGTAGAAAACTCGAATTTTCGTATTTTCTAGGCAACTCTCTGTGGGGAGTGGGTCAAGGAAGGCATTCTAAAGGAGGAAAAGCAAACATCTCCTGGTAATGGGCCATGAGTGATCCGATGAAGACCATTTAATACCAGAGAAACACAGTGATAGCTTCTGGTTCTGGAAAGCAACCTGGCTGCTGCAAGAAGAATGGCTTTAATGGGAGCTGATGAGGTTACGGAAAACATACAGAGGAATGGGATTGCCAAAATAAATCACTCATAAAATCAAGTCCAGAACAACATTGGAAACGTTTTTTGGGTGTAGAAAATTAACAGCTTTGTGAAGGAATTAAGGGTGGCTATGCGTTCAATTTGTGATGCATGATAAAAACGTGGATCAATCCATTGTCCCTGAGAAATATAAATATGAGTATAAATAAGACTAAGGATGAGAATAATAGTAATTATTCAGCATTGTATCCCCCTGTTGAGGGCCCTAATAGATGCAAAAGGCCCTGAAACCAAATTATAGGCTGAAACCCCAAGCTTGGGCCTATAATGATGGAGAGGACATTTAACAACCAAAATAGCTAAGACAAAAGGCAATGACTCCATTAAACCATTTTACCCACCTAGGGTAGAATGTTCTTGTTGGAGTAGAAAGTCCATACCAGCTAATTTAGCTTTCAGTCGGTCATTGTCTTCAACGGAGTGCTCAACATGCAATAGTATAATATTTTTCTTCTTCTTCTTCTACTTCTTCTTCTTCTTCTTCTTCTTCTCCTCATATTATTATTATTATTATTATTATTATTGATACTATTATTATTATTATTATTATTACTGTTAATATAACAACCATCACTGTCACTATTATTATTATTATTCATAACAATAATACCAATGTTTTGTAAAATATGTGATAATATTTACATGTATAACAATATTTACCATAATAACAAGAAGAATAACATGCATTATGTCGTTTTTAATAATACAGTTGTACCAGTTCTAAGCACTGTAATTAGCAGCTGCTCCTATGAACTGATTTATTAGAGCTCAGCATTCAAAAGACTCAAGAAGTGCTTTTACCTTTAGCACTCTTGATCCAATTTGTCATTAGCCTGATTCACTAATAATAACACAGACGATCTGAACTGTGCATTAGTAACTTTTATTGTCTATTATATCACTGGGAAAGGGCAGCCCACTCTGGACGATTTGTTAGTGAAAATACCACTTTTGGTACTAACTTGTGCAGCTTGATATGGCTTACAATTGCTGCCACCAAAAAGATTAATAAAAATAGCTCTTGTAAAGCACCTACACACAATGTACGAGAGTGAAGAATGAGTTACCCAGAAATGTGAGGATTAGCAGCTTCCTCAAGCATTCTAAGGCTGAAGAGAACAAAGTTAAATGATACACTTCTTGACGAGGAGTGGAGTACATATTTGGTCCCTCATTTCAAAGACCACTGAAGCCGCTGCAGTCAACAGACCACCATTGCTGGCGGTCTGCTAACCACCATATTAGAAGACCTGAAAAGACTTCCGCCCTTTTACTGGTGGAAATCTGACTCTGTCGGCCTGGCCGACGGAGTCTGAAGCGGCGGTTCCACCACCAGTACCGCCAGGGCAACAAGACACCGCCCACCATATTACGAAATGTAATACAGTGTGGTGGAGTCCTGTCATCAGTGCAGTGCATGTGTGTGGTATGTGCATGTATGTGTGCCTGAATGGGTGTGCTTGTGTGTATGTATGTGTGCATGGAGGCTGTGTGTGTCTGCATCTATGCGGAGGGGACTAGGGTGTGTCAGGGTGCGAGTGCATGTGTGTTTGTGTGCAGAGAGGTGGGGGTATCTGTCTGAGTGCGTGTATGTGTGCGAATGGGTGGGCATGTCTAAATGTATGCATGTGGTTGGGGGGCGTGTCGCCATGTATGCGCAGGGGAGGGTTAAGGCGGGATGTGAGTGAGTAGGCGTGTTTATCAGGATACATGTGAGTGGGGGTGCATGTGTGCAAGTCTGCGAGTTAATGGGGGTGTCTGTGTGCAAGTGTGCAGATGAGGGGGTGTGTGCATTGAGAGGGTGTGCATGAATGTAGAGGGGGTGGGGTTGTGCATGAATGCAGAGAGTGGTGGGGGTGTGAATGATTGCAGAGGGGGAGTGTGTATGTGTGAGTGCGAGTGGGGGTGGGTGTATGTCAGTGTGGGCGCAGAGGTGTTTGTTTGGATATGTGCGATTGGGTGGTGGAGGTGTTTATAAGTGTGTGGACAGGTAGAGGGGTGCTTGGAGGTGTGTGTGCCGGCAACAGGAATGGGGATTGTTGTCGCAGATTGCGTTTCCACCAGGGTTTTCGTGGTGGGGCGACCACAACAAAAATCCTGGCGGTTTGCTGCCTCGTAATGCGGGCAGCGACATTGTGGCAGTTTGGCTTCGGCCAAACCCCATAACTTGTAATGTGGTGGTCTTTACCGACAGGTCCGCGGTGGTAAGACCACCGCTGCGAGGCTGACAGTCTGATAACCGCCAGCCTCATAGTGAGGGCCCTAATATTAAGTACTATAGTTTTTTGCACTATTTTGGAGTTGAGATACTTTTCAAGGTGCTATTTACATTTTTTGCTATTTTAGAAATACTATTCAGTATTCCATTTGATTAATATGTTATATGTGGGAAGAAAGCAGCATGTACTGTTCCAAATCATATATCCATGTAATATTATAAGATCACAATTAACATCCCTGCCTATCTGGCTGACAAGTTCAACACCTTTCACTATTGTCAGTGGGGAGCAGGCATGGCATTGTTTCCCAAACCCCACCACCTGAAGAGGGCCCATACTATTGGTGGAGCTGTCACAAGCAGTAAGTTGGAGACATGGCATATTACACAGCAGGGGCCATTGTAATCCAAGTCCGCACTAAGAAACTTGCTGTGCCAACACAGCTTGCAGCTAATCTGGTACGAGCATGCATAGATCTTGCATCTGTGCACTCCAATCACCCAAATTTCTCCCACTGGCTACAAGTGCCATTAAGGCAGTGCTAGTGATAGTGGTCAAAGTTCCATTGGTGTTCCATGCTGTGATAGGATTCCTGACTGCAAGAGCAGTGGCATGGAGGGTGAGGAGCCAAGAGATACTTCTCTTAGTTCATCATGAAGCTCCCACCTTGCAAGTGTTTCTCACTATCACTGAGCGTGAGGTAGGAATTAATAAATTAAAAAAGTGTATTTCTAACATTTTGAATTGGTTCAATTGAGCATGTTAAATTATATCACTGCAATGAGTTGCTTTTGTAGGACTGATAGTAGAATTGATAGTAAACCGACCCTTTCTACTTACACAATGATTTTATTAGTGACCCGAGATGCAAATCAATTGTGTCATCTCTCTTATATAAAGCGTTTATTGTTGTTATTGATAGAGCAACATAATAATCTATTAAAACAAAAACAAGCATGGTTTTTATATAACGTGCATCATGAACTGAATTATTTCCAAGGTTCAAAGGACCATGGTTCTCTCAAATGTGGAGAAACAGTGAACAAAATGACTTATACATGGTTTCACAAAGTCAGAATAGAAACCAGATTCTTTGAGTCATGGACCTACAATCAGTTTTTGCTCCAGGCCCCATAAACGTCTGACCAGCTTGATTCTCTGTACAGCAACAGTCAGGACACCATCAGACAAATAATTGCAACTAACTGCAAAAAAGAGAAAAAAACAAGGCAACAGGCCTTCTACGTTTATGCATCCAGGATCTGGAATACCATGCCTATATCCACCAGGACTTTCCCAGTTCAGGAAAGAGCTGACACATCTCTTTAGAGAAGACTAATTCACGAAAATGTAACAGTTCACATCCACTATCAGGACCCAGCCTCCCCTCCAACCACTATACAAACTAATTGCACTATACAAATATCTGCTACATGAATATGTGCATAAATAATTCAAAAGAACAATGTAGCATAAAAAGTACCATTGTGTTGCTTTTTACGTTTAAAAAATATTAAGGGCCCAATTACGAGTTCAGCGGAGGGAAAGACCCATCTGACGAACTTCCGACTGAGAGGTTGTCGCCTTACTGAAGACCTCCCTGCTGGCCCTATTACAACTTTTCCGCTGGCCTGATGGGCATAAACTGTCAGCCCAGCTGGAAAGTGGCGCCAGCATTTTCGCTGGCTCGTAATCGAGTCAGGGGCAATGTTGCCACCCACAGGGGGGTACCAGCACCCTCGTAATGCGCACTATCTGCAAAAGCAGACAGTGCACATTGCAAGGGTGCTGGACAGGGCCCCCTGCGCCTGTTCTCCACCAGCCTTTCCATGGCAATGAAACCGTCATGAAAAGGCTGGCAGAGAGCCAGGTTGTAATCAGCAGGCGGTGCTGACTTCAGTGCCACCCTCGCTAATTTCGACCTGCACCACCTTCAGCCTGGCAGAGGAAGCCGGCGTCTTGTGGTCTGACTGCCAAACTCTTAATTTGGAAGTTGGACCACCAAACAAGAGGCAGACATGACTGCCCCTGGGAGTCTGGTGGTCTGTTGACTGCCACACTCTTATTGAGGCCCTAAGATTTGATTGAGGTAAAAAGAAGAAGTTAAACACATTTATTATTTCCTTTCCATACCAATACATTAACACCATGATAATACATCTCTGTTACGTATTTCCAGCCTTTCTATTGTTTCTATCGTTGTGGGATACACTGTAAAACATCAGTATCTCAACTTGTAAAATTATTATTTGACTTGAGTTATTTTACAAGTGATATACAGGCTTCAACACTTAGGGCCTTATCCGCAAAGGTAAAAGTACAGTTTTGTGTACATTTACAAACTCTATTCATAAATATATTTTACTAGTAGTATCTTTATGACTGCAGAGTCTCCGTACATAAAAAGAGAGTACGTACTATACTGATGAAGGTTGATATGCTTTATTAACATTGATAATTGTATTTACCCATGGTTATTATTGATTATTGCATTTATATACAAAATGATGTGAACACCAAGCAACCAAAAGGTTACCCAAAAGAGTAAGTTTGTCTATATGAAAGAGTCCCTGTATTTTTTTAACAAAACTGAAGTAAAAGCTTTACTGTACAAGTCTGTGCACGTCTGGAACTTTAGAAATGCTGGAGCTATTGTAGCCTACTCGCCTTAAAAAAAAGCGTGGGCAATACTAAACCTTTTGAATAGTGAAGTTGTTTCTATCTTGGTTTGCTAACACTCAAGAGAGGCTCAGCATATACTTGGGTAGTGCAGGATTCCCTATAAAAAAACAGCAACAGCAGTGAAAGATTCATGTACATCCCCTAAAGAGGTACAACACAGGTAACAGGACTTCACCTTTCCCCACACACAAAAGGTGGAGATTGTGCAGCAGTAACACTTCTTTAATATAGAAAGCCATGCATCACCATTAGCAGCAGTGCACCCGTTCTCTCTCATGGAGGTCAGGTGTAAGGAGATGGAGTCAAGGGAATGTACTCTTGCAGGAGTGGATCTCAGACGGCCCTGAACCAGAAAGGCACCAGTAAACAGTGCCACAGCAATGCATCCAAGGTGTCAGGACGAGTATAAAATGCAACATTTCGGTAGGAATCCTGGGCATGCTGTGAAGGGCACAGTAATTTGGCTTGTCTCTTCTGTGCGTCCTCTTCGCTCTTCTTTCACTACTGTAATGAGCCTATAATATCACCTGCCTGCACCACTAAACGGAAAAATGTAAAAATACTTGTCTGAAAAGAATACAACACCTACGGCGGGTTCATATTTGATGAGATAAGGGTTAGAATTATCTCCCCACAATCTATATTTTAAAATGTTCTCATCATAAATTGTATTTTACATTGCTGATATTCTGGCCGACTGCCTTGGCCCTGGGTCGGGGAACAAATAAAAATATAATGAAAGGCAACTGCTCCATAATTAAAGAATATTGCTCAAATGCCAAATCACGTTATTTTAGCTGCAAGATAGATTTCAGCCTAAGCCCACAGATGATACTTCCTGGAATATTCATAAACGGGATTAATTCTTTACAATTTAATGCACGTTTCAATTATTTGAAAACCGTTTCTTTTTGACTAAAATATTCTGAAAAAATAATATAGAAAAAAAGGTGTGATGTCCCACTCATTATAGGCCACAAATTCTCGATTGTATTCAAATTCTTATTCCATAATAGGGTTCGAGATCTCATGGCATCTACTTGACATGTCTAATAGTTACCGCTAGGCTGGATTAACAAAATAAAGAGTAATTTACAATCTTAGAAGCAAAAAAGTTCCTTTCATAAGACATGGAAAACGTATCATGAGCTGTCTGCGACATATATACGAAATTGGAATCTATTTTTAACGCTTATATCTGCTGTAAATATGTTTGCTTTAGTACATACCCATCATTTGCAAGTAAGACATGCTTAGAGAGTTGTCCTTTACTGTGGACCCTTAATGCCTCACTTAGAATTTTTAAACTTGTATATTCTAAATTAGTTGTAGGAGCTTTGTTTTCATTTTTAGTTGAGTTGTTTCCTATTTATCTTAAGGTTATTGACTAGTCAGTGCATAGAAGGATCTTGATCTAGCTTTTCAAGTTGTGGCTAATATTTATATTTCCTGAAACGTTTCATCTTTTTGGAAGTCTGACTGGCTTTGGCATTTCTTAATATGGTTCATTATTTGAGTGTTTCAGGTACTTATAAATAAAATTAAA
Organism: Pleurodeles waltl; assembly: GCF_031143425.1. Classification (NCBI taxonomy): domain Eukaryota; kingdom Metazoa; phylum Chordata; class Amphibia; order Caudata; family Salamandridae; genus Pleurodeles; species Pleurodeles waltl. The sequence continues at coordinate 685,500,753 of NC_090439.1, forward strand.
TACATTAGGGGAAAATATCCCAGGGGAGCTCATAGAATTCAAAGCCAAACAAAAGTAGTCACACCGTGTTGATTTATCCATGACTAGAGTAACAGTGTGCGTTTTAAATTGAGTTTGGATTGCATACATTTTTGGGGCTAAGATAACCTTGTTTCTATTCCTGTGATCCTTCTAGCCCCACTGGCTGCTTCAAAGCAAAGATTTAAAGTATACCACTTGTTATAACTCAAAAGGACAGCATGAACAATAAAGATTAGCAAAATTGGTAATGTAGCAAAACAACAATGGTTATATAATATCATTGGTACCAAAGATCTCTCTTGTCATCGTATTAAATATGCAAATAAGTAAGGATCCTGACAATTTTGATACATTTGAGGTCCACAGAGCAACTCTTACAATGTATGAGAGTGAAAATCAGTTTCTGATTCTTTAGCCTACACAGTGACATAAGTGCAAAGTACCTGTTGGGGGCCCCTTCCTCCTGGACCCAGTCAGGGGACTCCCACCCGAGCACAGTGTACTGTTCTGAGGGCCCCCTGGAGCTCAGGGGCCCCCCGCAGCCCTTGCGGTGTCTTTGTTACTCCACTGAGCCTACACAGAACCGGTCACCAAGTTTACCAGTCCTGAGCATGTCAATTCATCTGGCCCCTTGTACGAAGCGGAGATAAGGTGACAAGGAGAGTCTACTAATCCAGGAATGGACACGTTTATTCATATTTAATAAATAATTGACCCAAGAGGAACTGACAAGTCTAGCCTGTTGGAGAAGCTGCCAGTCAGAACCTGCAACTCTAAAAATGTATAAATATTCCATAATGATGGCAAGAGTTAAGGAGGCAGAAAGAATACATATAAAATAAATTACCTTTGATAGCCAGTACAATATTACACCCTTTATGCTCATACTTAGATAACTTCATGTCACCGAGTCAAAGTGTGAACAGTGTCTGAAAAATTCTCTCAAAGTGTACAAATTCTGACAAAGTGTACATACAAATATTCAGGACTAGGTGCCAATTTTATAGCCACAAACAAATAATGAAACTAATCATGTATAAATGTGAACAGCTAAAACACAAATGTGTGTGAAATATGTTTTTTATTTAAAACTGACAATCTACCACTGCTGTACTTTGAGATACAAATATATTTTTTCTTTTTGAGAATGTATTTCCTTAATTTATCCGACTCTCTGGTCAGATCATTGAGTCCACACTATCTCTTAACTCCCAACAAGTGGTAGTTGGTAAACTAGGAAATAGGTTTGGGATAAACAGGAGATCCATACTGTTGCATTCGAGCAAGCCAAAACCATGCCAGATAAATTCTGGGATAGGGAAGATTCTCACAATTCCCAAGAACTCTATTAAAAAATGAAATGTTGTGTTTTATAGTCCACGTTTCCAAAAAAGCAGAAGACATTGATTTCACAGGAACTCTCAAGTGGGAATCATGAAACATTTTCTTACACCAATTTGCCACACCGTGCTGGAGCACAAATGAGAAATATGTGTGTGAGCATTAGTGAAACTGAAAATTGAATGTGTCTGAATAAACTAAACATCAGTAATTATGTTGCATGCCAGGGCACCATATGGTAAGGGCCGTCATAATATATCTGACTGCTACCTCAGTATTTGAGGGGTGTTACTACTACTATCAGGGTTATGCAGAACGTAATAGGGGTGCTTTAACACTATGATAATCAACACATCAGCCTTCCAACAATACTGGTAAAATTCCAGGAGTTTACTTCATGTGTTAGTATCACAGTACCCTGGGCTCAAATGAATTCATTTAGACTCACTCTACATTGCCAAGACAGATTCAAAGTTCATAATTGCCCTAAACACGTCCACATTGCTATGCACGTTTCACAGTTGACCCTTTTTAGCCCACACTACAGTAAATCTTCACTATTTTCCCACTTTGGCTCATATTATTCTGTCTTGCCATACATCTAAAGACTTATCCTTTTTTGTGTTGTGTTATTTTGCACATCAACACTACAAACAAGAGATGTCTGGCGAAGGGAAACTTTAGTGACTTGCTGGTGGTAGTGTCTGTACTCTTCTTTGCTGACATCACATAGGCCATACTTGACATGCTATGCAGACTACCCAGACTACTTTCACTTCTGGGAGGGTTGCAGATACTGAGAGAAAAGACTAACATGATAGCGAGGTTCATGACTGGAGTTGGGTGGCCGTGCTAGAGGGACTACCCTGTTGATGTAATGATTGCAGCGCTGTCCATAGTGGCTGTATGTCCTAGCACAAACTAAGGTCAGGTCAGTTCTGTTGTGTAGTGTTTGTATCTGTGAGTTCTGTAGTGACCAATCTCTTTTGGTGGAGCTCTTGCCACCAGGTTTGTATCTTGTATTGGGCAGCCCTGTTTTCCTTAGTGATCTGGAGAACAACACATGGGGTCTGTTGCAATTGGGTTCAGCCCATTCAGTATGCCCAGATTGTTTGTTTTTTGGTTCACTTGATTTTTTACTATTTACTGTGGGTGAGTATCATTACATGTGTCTCACCAATGGTAATCACATGTCTAATGGACTGCACGTATTTACTGCCATTGTCTGCCTTTTAAGGTAAGACTTCTGCGACACAGCAAGGGTAAGCAGAACTTGGCTGGTCACATGTGAACACATATGCACATGCATGTGCACACATGTGAGGGCTGCATGTGCAAAACTACTGCTGTGCACAGCCCAGTAACTGCACACAGGTAGCTTAGGGCTGAGGGCACTCTGCAGTAATAGAGATTGACCTAGGGTAGTCTGTTTCTAATGCTGTATACACTCATAGAGAAAGTCAGTGTGATTTACTGTTTTGTCTGTAGTGACACATTTAAAAACATAGGGGGAAACTGCCTTAGAATGCAATGTTGCTGCCATTTGGCCTACAAAGTCCAGTGATATATAAAAATAGGGTGAAACCTGTGTGAGAAGCCCAAATCTGAGAGCTCCAAAGATGATATCTGTACAACTTATGGGTCATCCACAATTGTCATATTTCTCTGGCTCAGCTCAGAATCAGACACCAGGTCTTTTGTCACCCTGCTGGGGCACGTTTATTAAATTTCTCTCCTGCTGGAGAAACAAAGGACTCCACACACAAAAGGAGTAACTAATAGCGCTTCCCATAGCTCCTGAGGAAGGAAGGTTGGGGATAAAAAGACATCTGTTTCTGTTAATTACCTGTCACACTCCACCAGGACTGTGGACAGCCCAGGCCACTGTACAAAAGAAGAACCCAGAAAACTACAGCCACACAGGAGGGTGCTTGTCTTCAAACTTTCGGTGGAAAGGCATGGCAGTGATGATAGCATGAGGTCGAGCTGAGACCCCAGGAGCAGATGTGACCAGTGACTTCTGGAAGGTGCCATTTTGACATATCACAGCATGTTGTGAAGGATGGTTCAAACAGGGGTGAGGAGGTGGAGGGCACCCCAGGAATGATCAGTGGTGCCTGGCTTTTCCACCCCTCTTTAAAAAGTCTTAGTTGGTGTTTTTGTGCTCTTTGCTGTTTGACCCTGGGACTGCAGCAGTCATGGACAACTGAAAGGAGAAACCCCCTGATGTCCAAAAGAACTGAGGAGAAGGCCCCAGGTAACCCCAGGACAGTGGGTCTCCCTAAGGGCCAGTGAGGCTAACCCACTTATGCCCCCTGAGAATCAGTTGAGGGAAATCCCTGGACGTCTGTGCCCAGAGACCAAAACCAGGAAGAAGGCTGGTGCAGGGAGCCAAGTAAACCAGCTCTTTGTAGATTATATCACTTTAGAGGTGAGGAGGTCTGCTAAACCTGCTCTTGGTTACTCTAGATCACCACCAGGACTAAAATGAGCCCAAGATAGCATAATTCATCCAACAGGGCCAGAGTTATGGCCTCTTAAATGTTGCCAACCGTTGACCCCTTTTCAAGAAACTGAGTGAGTGGGGCTCAGCTGCCTTTTCTTCAGTTACCCTGGGATGGACCAGAAGGAGCAAATATTACCCATGGCTGTGGAGTGCATGGGCCCCAAGCTCATTTCTGCCCCTGGGAGCCCCCATCACCCCAAGGCCAACACTAAAGTAAGGGGAGCACATATGAACCCCCCCCCCCCCAACTGTGGTGGGTCCATCCTCAGCTCTCTGTGCCCACATATGGGGGATCGGGGTGGCACCAAACAGCAAAAACAGCCAGCCAGGGAAAAAAGCTGGGGGCTCCCCAGCCAACAACAGAGAATGCTGGCTTGGGGGTTGTTTTGGCAGAGGCAGGTGGGGGAGCACTCCCCACACTGCTCCAATGAAGCTACCATACTGGGTGCCCAGGTGGAGCCAGGCACCACTAAAAGTAAAAATAAAAGCCACAAACAAAAACCTTTTAAAAAGGTTGTGCTGCTCTCCCTGGCACTGTCAGAGAACTGCTAATAAAATATTCACTGCCTTAGCTAGAGCACCTCATAATGCCTTCAGGGCTTGTTGATTTGAATATTTTTCTTGACTTGTGGTGGCTACAGAAGAAGAGGGGCCCCACCAATGAATCCAAAAAGTGTTGTGGGGGGGTTGAAGGATTAAAGTAGCACCCACCCCCAGGAGTAATTTTGTAAAACTGACTCTACGTTTGCAGGGTCAAAACATCTATGACTCTCCAGTGTTTTACATTTTTTTTCAACACTCCCAAGGCTGGAATGTTTGATTTACAGCTGAGCACTCTCAAGGGACTAGTTCTGTTGCTGCAGTTTATGTGGCCTGATGGTGTGTAAAGAAGATATATGGAGTGCAGCTCTCTCCAGAGGCTACATGTATGGTTGCAGTATATATGGTCTCAAAGTATATCACGCAAACATATATCAGGTTAATTTAAAATATTTTATTGAAGTAATAATGAGGACAGTGATACTGATGAAGGTCGATATGCTTTATTGACATTTTTAATTGTATTTACTCATGGGTATTATTGGTTATTGGATTTATACACAAAATGATGGTGTCTTTAACGTGTGGTTTGTTTGGTCCTTTAGTATGGTGAACCTTTGACCAAGCCAATAGAATTATCATATATGTTAATTTCAGGATGCCATCTAAGATATTATAAATTGTTGCATAATATTTTCTTTTTTCTAAAAAAAAGCACAGGCTGGACACTCATTTATTGAGTGTTATTACTGCAAGCAGGCAAATTGTGATAACTAGCTCATACCACCACCCTGAGTAGGCCTTGGACTGCTCTGCCTCACTACCCCGAGGATTCAAGGGCTACAATGGGGTGTTTCATTCACAGTATGGGGAAATGGTCAACCTATAACTTTGCCAGGCCTCAGATCCTATACAACTAATAACTCAATTTCCTACAGGGTTTTGTAGACAAATACAGAGCATCTTCCAAAAAGAAGCTGGGGTCCCATCCAAAAGACTCGTGGTTCACAATCTGTATTCAGAGGTGGACAAAGTGCAAGGTTTCTAATAGTGAAGCCTCAGCTGACTCTGCTAGCAAACTCCTTTCACCAGTGTCTCAACTACAAGGGTGATATAAGTCAATGTACATCAGAAGGGCCACCCTAATTAAAGAGGTCCTTTTGCTGTGTTTTTTTTCCTGGTCTAGAATATCAGAGGATGCTAGGCAGTTCAAACAAGAAAACAATGTAAATTTGCCACAATATATTGGGAGAAACTCTCAGTGTGTCAGGTCATTGAATTGTTTTAGGTTTTGCATATATAACCCTTCGGCTTGCGGTACTTTTCTTGAAAATAAAAATAATTATGTAGAATATCTTCCATTAAAGATTGTTGGGCAGAATTTCAGCTTTGCTGAAAGAGCTTCTACTGCTGTATCAGTAACCAAGTTACATTCCTGTACCTGTCATGCACTTATCTGGTTCCAACCACGGGGATGATGCCGAACCTCCAATCTTAACTGGGGCTGAGCAGTGTAACAAGTTACGACTGTGTAGTTCACTGACAGCCCCCAAGGGTGAAGGGAGATGGGATAAAACAAGAAAAAGAAGAACATATATCACTGGGGAAACTGCTTGACTGCCTCGTACACTGCCTAGAAGGTTGGAGCTCCATGGACCTTGATCTCTTCTATGCATACAGTATGCAACACACTACAAACAACAAAAACAATGTTATCTACGATTCCCTACTTAGAACCCCAACAATACTTTATACTTCAGATACACTTAAAGTCTGAACACATACAGCTATAGTCTCTCTTAATTTATTCCAAGATGCCAGATACAACTTGTCTAGAACACAATGACAAACTTTCAGTTCTTATATGAAGAGTTCAGAGCACTACAACCAGTTTTACAAAGCACTGGGTCTCAGGGGGAGGGCTCAATACTCCAACAATGTTCAGAATTCAAAACAGGATCGCATCTCAGGAAGAACGTCTTGAAATATCACTAGCCTATGGTTTAGTGCTCACTAACCTGAGAGTTAAGTACTTAGCCTTAACAATATTGGAACTGGAATTCAAATTGACAGGAAACGTGGTGCAAGAAGCTCAGCAGAAGCAGAGTAGTAACTCATGGAGACAAACAGTGGAGGTTTCACAGAAGCCAGAATCACGGAGTCATCAAAAGGGCTTGGAATTCAAGAGCACTGAAAACTCAGGGTGAATCAGGAGATCATTGGTGGGAAAGGACTTGCGTTGGACTGTGGCACAGGAAGGTGAGTGCAGTACTGATGCTGGTGCCCATCTGGAACAGATTCAAGGCCAAGCGCTAATGAAGATTCAAGGAGGGTATTTACATAGGAAGCTAGGAGTGATCCAAAAGGGCATGTGGCCCACGTAGAAGTGTGAAATATTCAAATAACTTTAGGAGGGGAAATATATTTGTTGCTTAACATGAGAAATTGGCCTATCCAGTAACAGGTGCCACCAGTAATAGACATATGACCATTACAATGGAACCCAAGTGCATAATGGTAGAACCCAGTTTACTTCAGAGGAAACAAGGTTATTATAACTGGACATGTGATATATGCAAATGCAAACTGAATGAAACTGGAATAGCAACAAATAAGGAGGGTCAATTGTTTAAACATCATTGAGAGGGAAAAACCATAGGGAGCACACAGGCCTGAGAGGCATCACTAGGAAAGCAATCATCCTGGGATTTTTCAGGTTATGGGGAGCCACAATGGATGGGTGATATGGGCCCAGTGGGTAACACCAACTGCACATAGAGCACAGGATGGAATTGTGATAGTATCCAATTATAATTGGAAAGATTTTCATATTTCAGTATTCACTATTTTAGTATTTCAGATTTTTAGTCATTTATTACATTTCTGACAACGTTCTATGCATTCAATTTATTTGCTTCTTGAAAATGCTTAATATATACAAGTTTTAATAAAGGGATAATCACACAAATTATTTTTGCATGTTAGAATTTGGGTTGTTGGATGATTGGGGAGTGAGCCCTGGTCAAGCAGCAACCACAATCCTAGTCAGGGTTAGACATCAGCAATCCCCAAATTAACCTGTGCTCACCTCCCAGTAGTTTAGCACGGAGCAGTCAGGCTTAACTCGAAGGCAATGTGTAAAGTATTTGTGCAACACTTCAAACAGTAAAATAGTGAAACACACACAAAAAAGGATCCAACACCAGGTTAGAACAAGCATTTCCAATGCGATGGTTCTTGCATTTGCTTAAGTTAGAGCTATTGGCGTTGTAAATTCATAACTGAACTTCTCTTGTCACATAAGTTGGTCAACCCTGCCTCACAATTTGGCCTTTTCCTGCCACATAATTCCAGTGGACCTGCATATAACTAAAGCACTTCCACTTACCTTCTTCCTCTATCTGCAGCCAAAAATGAACATTTTTCCGTTTAGCATTCTAATTTAAATCTGCCATGCTAATTCCAATAGAATACCACTTTCACCACCACACCATCAGAATTGCTGGCTGGCTAACACAATTCCCCAAAAAAAGACACAAGATAGCCATGGAGTAACAAGAAAAATCAACTAGAGGGGTCACCCAAATATATATAGTGTTCAAACAGTCATAGGCCGATATTTAAGAAAAGGTAACTCATCAGCTATCATGCACCACTTTTCTTGCGCCCCTCTACTGGCACCTAACGACACCATGGTTGTGCCATATTTATAATACAGTGTACCATGGTGGTTGTTAGCAAAACAGCGTCAAAATTGTTGATGGTATTGTGGTGCTTTGCTATAATAGCGTCAAAAATGTTGACACTAGTGCAGCAAAGTGCAGGAGGCCCATAGGTTACTGAGAGCATAATTGTAATGCCTGCTCTTTGCAGGCACTTAAAATGACGCCAAAATGATGCAGTGAAATTTAAAAGATTTCACTGCATCATTTTTGGAGGCCTCCTAGCACCAGATCGCCCCCTTGCATACATTATGCCTGGTGCATGCATAATGTGGCGAAAGGGTTTACAAAGTGCTGCAATGCATGCATTGTGCCACTTTATAAATAAGGCGTGGTGGAAAAGTCACTTCAGCGCTGCCTTAGCATAAAAAAGATGATGCTATGGCAGCGCTAAGGTGGTCCTAGAGGCTCTTAAATATACCTTACAGTGTAATATTGATGTTAAGTTGGCCTGAATCATGGTCTTAATTGCAATAAGGAGAGAATAATAAAACATATACAATCATCACATAAACCCCAAAACACCCTTTATCAGAAAAATACTTTTGGCATTAAACGGTAGTGCTCAGAACAGCCCCTAGAGGACACCACAATGAAAATAGCATTTGTAAGAAACATGGGCTCTCATTACAACTTTAGCAGGCTGTGGAGGCTACCCGCCAAGGTTGGACCGCTGAGCGGCCGCCTATGTGGCCGCAATCCCGCCGGCCGCATTACAACATTCCCGCTGGGCCGGCGGGCGGGAACAGAGTTTCTGCCATCCGGCCCAGCGGGGATGTCGGCCGTAACATTGGAGCCGTCTCCTAATGTGTTGCGGCCGTGCGACAGGTGTAGCTGCACCCGTCGCGCTTTTCACTGTCTGCTGTGCAGACAGTGAAAAGCAGGGTGGGGCTGTGCCTGGGGGCCCCTGCACTGCCCATGCCAAGTGCATGGGCAGTGCAGGGGCCCCCAGGGGCCTCGCAACTCCGCTTCCTGCCAGCCTTTCCATGGCGGTCTCTACCACCATGGACAGGCTGGCGGGAAGGGGAGTCATAACCCCCAGGGCAGCGCTGCAAGCAGCGCTGCCCTGGTGGATTATAACCACCGGGACAACAATGGCGGGAAACTGCCAGTCCCGGCGGTGCGAGTGAGGTGCTACCGCCGTGGTCATTATATTGGAAATTGTACCGCCAGCCTGTTAGCGGTACAATCTCCAAAACAACCCTGGCGGTCTTTGAAAGCCAGAGTTGTAATGAGGCCCATAGTCATGTAACCATATAGTTAGCTCCTAGGGGACATAACCAAAATGAAAAAAACTACCAAAAGTAATGCAGTGTATTTAGCCCCAGAGGACATCTTTCATCACACATTTTCAGGGGTGGCAGGCTTACTGCAATGATATTGCGAACAAGACCCTTAAAACACAAGTTACTCTCAGCTATAAAACAAAGGTTCCAGCTGTAAGAGAGCGTCAAAAGGGACTGAATGGTGGGAGGGGTTATTATTTTGGGATTCCCACTAACCTAGTGTGGGGACCCAGGTATGACCTAGTCAGAAAGAGTGTGTTTTGCTGAATGTTTTGGTGGTAGTCCTATTGTCCCTGGACCATCACAGGCTGAGTTATGGGCAGAAATGTTGTGGGAAAGAATGCTTGCAAAGCATTAGGTGTCTTGTTTTCCCAAGTGCAGTGAATATTGTAGTATCAGCTCTCCTGTTCTGCCGGGAGAGCCACTTTGCTTTGAGGATGTCTGTTTTACTTAAAGCATTTACCAATTTCAAGTGTCTTAAGTGGGGAGCCACAAAAAATTACTCTGATTAGGTAACTGTGAACAATGTGACCAGTGCTCTAATATTGCTGATCGAGTTCAGGCTGTTCTACCTGTTTGCAGTGTGAGAGCCAAGGGGAGAGACAAAAGAAAAAAATAGTTTGCCCATGCTGAAGTATATCAACAACCGTGCAATAATCCATGTAACAGAGGCAGTCTGCAAGGCGTGACAAAAACAGCCTCAAGGAGGGACAAATGTAAAGCATTTACCAATGAGATCAAGTGATTTTTTAAAGGCAGGCCCAGAAATGAATGAAAGTGATGGACATGAGATGGGCGTGGTTAAAAGCCCACAATACTTACTACAGGTCAAAGCACTTGAGCGTGCGACCTAAAAAGAAAGGTAAATGGGGAAAAGCAAAAGAAGGCACAGGAGTACTTTCTGTGGTGGAGAGGTGTTTGAAAGACAGTTTTGACTGGCTTTGGTTAACGAACAGGTAAGCTGGCTGACTCTCAGTTCTGAGGTGGAGTGAGTCTGGTTACAGATGGTAAGTACCAGAAAGTTAGTGAACTTTCATAAAATATAAACTTGCACAGTGTAATGAATTTCACTGTTGGAATGCTTATATTACTCTGATCCATGGCCTGGGAAATGGTGATTAGGCCAGTTATTGACCAGTGTACCAGCGCTGATCTCAAGGATGTCATAGAACGGGAAACGCTTTGAACAGCAGAAGCCAGATGGTAGACAAATAACATATAAGCAGGGACAAAGGCCAGTGTCTAATCCAATAAGGGGAGCTAGGAATGGAGAAAACAACAAAAGTGTTGGGACACAGGGTAAAAAGGATGAACTAAGTGGGCATGGAGGTCCAATACAACTATGAATCATTGTGAGGCAGAAAGCCATGAACGCACTGTGGCCAAATATGCTCCAGAACTATTGACCTGGAAGTGGAATTTTACTCTAGGACGTTCCCACCCCAGTGGAGGTTAGTGATTTAGTAGTTCTCAGATGCCACTCATCATTCTGAGTTTCCGGTTCTATTCTTGCTTAAATCAGTTTATTATGTGATTTGTATGGGGTTTGAGGATGTGATACTAATGTGTGTGGTGGGTTTTAGAAGATTTTATATTGTTCAAGTGACTCCACAATTATGTTCCCAACTCTACTGAAATCCTGACATAAATAACCCTGGCTGGATATTGGACTTTATTGCGTGTCATAACTCATATGGTATATTGTATGTAAGCCCAAAACCCTAACAATCTCTTCTAAGGAGCCTTGACAATTCACCCTGCCCTCCCTCTGAAACTCAAGTAAAATAATGATAATCTTATCTAACCTTTGCATGCAACAGCACTCAGGACAATGTGAATTCTGCAGAAGTGATTGTTCTTTGTTGATACTGCCCTTTGCTCCTCATCTGTCCCCCTGACCTGGCAAACAGACCTTACATTCACTGTTAGTAGGTAGTAAACTTACAACCAAGGCCACTGGAATTATGTGGCAGGAGAAGGCCAAATTATGTGTCAGTGCTAACTAAATTATGTTGTAGGAAAATGCTGATTATGCTGCACAATACAGCATATTTTGTAATAGAATTGCTTCATTATTTTGCCACTGTTACAAATGTCTCGTTTCCCACCATTAGTACCAGTTTTACAGCAAAATACAGCAATAAACATCTGAAAGATGACAGGTGAACCTTTGCAAATGGCCTTACACTGTGCAGGAACATGCGTCAGTACATTTCTAGTACCGTTCGATGCGATTGAGCTAGATACAATTTTTATGTTAAAATCTGCAGGTTATGCACTTGATGATGGACCATATGTACTAAAATGCAATTTTGCATTTCCTAAATAGCAACTTCAAAGAAATCACTATTTAGGAAATGCGAAATGCTGTGTACAAAGATAGCAATTCCTATAATAATGTAGGAATTGCTATTAGGAAATCACAAATAAGAAATCCCATGCCATTTAAGATAATGGGTCGGTTTTAAATTTCCCAAATAGCGATTTCCTATTTGGGAAATGCAAAACCAAGGATGGCTATGCGTAAAAGCTACTCTTGGTGCACCCCGAAAATAGTGGTGCACATGTAGAGCTCTGTGCTCAATTGCACTTTAAAAAAGCATTTTGGGGTGCTTTTTTCAAATTGCACATGGTTACCGTTGACTAGAAGTAGATGGTAATTGCATTTCCCAATATGAACATAGGAAATGCTTTGTACATCTGACGAGCAATCGCAAATAGGTAATCTCTATTTACGATTTCCTATTCAGGGGAACGCAAATTGTGATTTGTACAGGGTAGAAAATGCAATTTACAATTACTTAAAGGGCTTTCTATATCAGAAAAGCCCATTTTGCATTTCTTAACGGCCGTCAATAGTGATTCAGACAGTTAAGAAATGCAAAATGGCTTTGTGTATCTGGCCCGATATGCCTAAAATGCACCACTCGCAAAATCACATAATTCCAGTGGCCCTGCTTATATCTTCCTTTAGCATTAAGCAGGAGAGAGGAATGTCCCTCCTTGTCTATTGAGAACAGATGGGCAGTAATGGCCCTCTATGGCAGATTGAAGCAAGTGCCCACTAAAGTCATGGACTATAGATAGTCAAATATTTTGCAGAGTTGAGACTGCAGTAGTACACCCCAGCAGTCACTGAAGGTACAGACCGGAAAGATGCCCTCCCGTCCTCACCAAGAGCTGACAGGTGGAACAGGTGAGTCAGGGAGTGAAAAGGGCTTTATCACTAACTACTCTCTAAGGAAGTGCAGGCGAACAGCAACATTCTGAGGTTAACACAATGTTGTATTATTCTTTTTTTTTTCTTTTTTTTTTTAGGAAGGTCATCACGCCAGGCTCTCTCCTGTGTCTGAAAGGGAGTCTGTTATAAATCAGATGCAAGAGAACTTGCATCCATGTTGTTCATACTGAAATCAGATGGCCTCGAACAATATTCGTTTTTTTATGGAAGCCAGGACCAAAACTATTTACACTGGAATGTATGAACTAATTAGGGAAGACGGTTTCATATATATACTTTTGGCCACCTGTTGGAACACCTTGGTACTTATGTTCCCATTATGTAGCTTGAGATTCGGTAGCACCAAAACTCTATTAAATAGGGTAACAAAAGTGCCTAATTTGTGCCGGGGCTAGCGTTGTCTGTGGATGATTCAGCAGATGATATAACATAGTAAAAACATGAAAAGTAATAATGCTTGCCCCTCCCAGCTTTTTCTAGGTATAATTGGCCAGGAATAGTCCGTAATGTCACATATGCAGGAGTGTGATCATATACAGACAGCATCTGCACTGGCATCTAGCAGTACTGGCAAGGGCTGTGGGTAGTAAAAGCTGCAGAAGCCTCCTAGGAAAATACATTGGGCCCTGGCACTTATTTTTCCACAAATTAAGCATTAGGTCATGTATATGGTTTTTTTTATAAGCAGTGTGCTAAAGGATTTAGTGCCAAGGTGGTGTACGCACTTTGGTTGCTTTTGGCATTGCAAGTAATATTTTATATCCCCCCCCCCCAGCAATGAGGGCTTTGTCTGATGTGTTTACAAGGATGTTGATGTACCATTGTACACTACTGGTTGCTTGGTAGATGGCGCTAGTACTGGCTCGTATGAGCACTAGTCCAAAAGTTAAAAAGTGGTTAAATCCTCATAGACACTACATAACGTGTATTACTCACTCATTCCATGTCTTATTATTGCCAACAATTGTGTTTTATTTTTCTTGACCTTTTTTTCACAATTTTTTTTCAAATGTTTTACTTTCACTGCAAAATAAACAAGTTAGCTATCGGCGCACATTCCCAAACCAAGTGGATCAATTTGGTATTTTTAAATCTGACATACTGGTTTTACATTTAGGCTATAATAAGTTGTTACCATGCCAACACTGATGGTGATCATTTTGCAAGAGAAACGAGTTAAAGCTATTAGCGTAGTAAACTCCTAACCAGACTTTTCTTGCTACATAAACTAAAAAGTAAAACAGTTTCACATAAGCGAGTCGATGGCCGCCATGAGCGCAGAGCAAACACACAAAAGGAAACAGAAGATCGCTCGCAGTGAAACGTATTAGCAAAAGTGCAAACATCCATGTAACCCGCAAACGCGCAATTATCCATGTAAGCGGCAAAAGTGCAAATACCCATGTAACAGGGTCGATGTCATGCAAAGCGTTCATCTACTGCACAGCGAGATCCCGCTGCCTACAAAATAAAGAGAAATAGTAGTTCAGAAACCATCCTGAAAACATGGTACTGCGTATGTTTTCTGGGTTTAGCCGGTGCGCTTGTGGCAGGCTAAACACCTGAAAAGACATGACGTGTGCATGCCTTTCACTAATGAAATCAAGCTAATTTTAAAAGACAAGCCCACAAACCAACCAAACTGATGAGCTTGACATGGGCATAGTTAAAAGCCCATAGAAAGATGACACCAGGGACAGAGCGCTTTGCTCTCGACCCTAAAAATGAAACTTATTTTAATGAATAAAAGAAGACAAAACTGTAAAAATCTAATAAGTAAAACTTGAGTTAATAATTTTTTTAAATAAAATGAAAAACAACTCCTAGAAGCAAAAAGTGTCAACCCGGGATATCTGGTCACGCCAAACCAGGACAAAGTCAAGATTTCAGGCCAGCTGCAATGGAGCACAGGTCTGCTACAGGGACCCAGTTAGGGCTGTTGAACCAAAATACTTTAAATCCTGGTTGCTAAGCATTGAATGGATCAGAAACAAAGATGCGTCATGAGGCCGGGGTGATGTGTAGGTTCTGAGAGCTGGAGAGGCTGCAGTGCGATATCCTGATGTGTTGACGTCGAGGAAACTGTTAATGGGGCTTGCGATGTGAAGACCGGTGTTCTGGATGCATGGCACAGCCGAGACAATGTGTTGTTTCTGATCCAAGCAGTAGCGGTGATGTAGATGTTTAATGTCACCAAGGCTGCCATCGGTGACGGTTGTGAGGCGTTTGTGTCAGGGAAAGCATTGCGCAGTGGCGGTTCTAAAGGTGATGCACTGCTCCCAAAATGCGGTGATGCAAGTTTGTTGCAATCGGTTCTGACCTATGCAGTAGAGGTGATGCACTGTTCTGTTCCACCCACCACCGGCAATGCATCGGTTCTGCTCCTGCAGCATAGGATGCGTCAGTTCCGCTAGAGCAAGCAACTCAGGCTCAGGTCCAAGGGTCCAGGACTGGGGTGGTGCCACTGGGCAATGCAGACTTACAATTGTCAGCATCCAGGTGCAGGATCAGGGTGGTTGGAAGTCTTTTATGTCTCTGAGACATCAGATCAGGAGGCCAACCTACTAGCCCTTTCAGCCACTCTGGGTTCCGGGTTCAAGAGATGCAGGTCCAGTCCGGCTCACCCAGGGAAGAGGACAGCAGGCAGCAACTAGGAAGATCTAATACTCAACATCACTGCATCAGCACAGCAGGGCAGCAGTTCCTTCAAAGCAGCAGTCCAGCAGAGTGGCAGTATTGGTAGCAGCACAGCAGTCCTTCTTCCTGGAAGATCATTAACAGGTCCAAAAGTGTACTGGAATGGTAGTGTCTGAGATCCAGTTCTTATACCCAATTGTACCATTGAAGTGGGGGAGAAGCTTCTATAGGTTTCCCTTTCAAGCCCCTAGGCATCCTGCTTTACCTGCCCTGGCTCCAGTCTAGCTACAGAGGGTATGTAGTCCTTTGTGTGGAGGCAGAACATAGCGTACTAAGATGTGCCCAGCTCCTCCCACTGACCCTGCCAGTGATGGCCCATCCAGGTACACTTAATCTCCCTGCTGTGTGTGACTATCTGGAGGAATACACAAAGCTCACCTGTCCGCTACAACCCGTCATGTGACCAGAGTCAAAGTACAAGCACTAAATGGCTAAGTCAGGAAAATACCAACTTTTTAAAGTATGATTTTCAGAATTGCAATTTGAAATTTAACTTTACCATAAGTTAGGATTTTAAATTGGGATTCCAGGGACATCAAACATAAACAGGTGATCTCTTCCCATTTGGAAACTACACTTAGAAAATGTATTAAGGCAACCCCGATGTTACCCAATGAGAGAGATAGACCTTGCAGTAGTGCAAAATGAATTTAAGAGATTTTCACTATCAGGACATATAGAACTTAAAGGTACATGTGCTACATTTTAAATACATTTCAGCCTGCCCTATATGCTGACTTATAGGAATGAAATATATGTTAAAAAGGATATTTTGGCCCTTGCAAAATGTTTATCTTGCCAGGTCAAAATGGCAATTTAAAACAGCACACACAGTCTCTGCAATGGCAGGTCTGAGACATATTTAAAATGCTACTTAATTGGGTGGCATAAAAAGTGCAGTAGGCCTATTAGTAGCATTTAATTTATAGGTCATGGGCACATGTGGTGTCACTTTGCTAGCGTTCTACAAGTAAATTAGATATGCCAATTGACGATCAGCCGATATTACCATGCTTTAAGGAGAAATCATATTCACTTTAGCACTTGGTAGCAGTAGTAAAATGTGCAGAGCCCTAAGACCAGCAAAAACGAGATCAGAAAAATGAAGGAGCAAAAGAGGGAAGACCACCCATGGGCTGACAGGTCTAACAGAGTTTCTGTAGCTTTTTAGGTACAGCTCCCTCCTAAGAAGCATATCGTCTGTTTCAATGAAATGATATGCCATGATTAATTTGTTTACATTATTCTTTTCATAGCAAGCATATGGTCACCATGTTTGGCCACTACATTAGGGATCAGCTTGTTTTCATTTGTTTTGTTTTTCTGTGGCATATATTTAAATAAAATATTTGAAAGAAATGTAATAATCACACTGGCATGCCATGTGCAAACCTATTTACTTTCCCAAAGCTTGGCATTTAGTACTTTATTCTGGATTTTTAAGTAGAATCGTTTGTCTTATTCTTTTTGTGGGATGTTTCCTTGTAGTGTGCTATTATTTGAATATATGCATTTTGGCCATAAAGCTTATTTGCACACACTTCAAACATATAACTAAACAAAATTATCAATATAGAAGTATGGTGATTGTTTCAGCTAGCCAGATAAAGCAGCACGAAGAGACTCCCGTTAACTCAAAAAAGGGTCAAATATATTGTGGCATGAGGCACATAACTAGACACACAGGGGGTCATTCTAAGTTTGGCGGGCGGCGGTCGCCGACCGCCAAACTTACGCCGCCAAATGACCGCGGGGGCCATTCAGACTTTCCCGCTGGGCCGGCGGGCGCTCGCCAAGGGAGCGCCCGCCGGCCCAGCGGGAAAGGCCCTGCAACACAGAAGCCGCTCCGAATGGAGCCGGCGGTGTTGCAGGGGTGCGACGGGTGCAGTTGCACCCGTCGCGATTTTCACTGTCTGCTATGCAGACAGTGAAAATCATGTTGGGGCCCTGTTAGGGGGCCCCTGCACTGCCCATGCCAGTGGCATGGGCAGTGCAGGGGCCCCCAGGGGCCCCACGACACCCGTTCCCGCCATCCTGTTTCTGGCGGTGAAAACCGCCAGAAACAGGCTGGCGGGAAGGGGGTCGGAATCCCCATGGCGGCCCTGCTTGCAGCGCCGCCATGGAGGATTCTCCCAGCCGGGGCTAATCCGGTGGGAAACCGCCGGACCCGGCTGGGCGACCGCGGCTTTACAGCCGCGGTCGGAATACCACATGAAGCACCGCCAGCCTGTTGGCGGTGCTTCCGTGGACAGCCACGGTGGCGGTCTATGACCGCCAGGGTTGGAATGAGGGCCACAGTCTATATTAATGATTCACCATCTGCTCTAATTGAGCAAAAGCAACGGGAGTCCGATATACGATGTTCCCACAAAATGCCAAGCGCAAATAAGTATTTTACAAATGTCAAATGGATAAACAATGTAACTAGAGATGGCACTGCAGTTCTATCAGATAAGGAGGATACATAACAATAGCAGCAAATCAGAAAGTCGGCATAATTTCTGCCCACGAGGTCCTTCTGTGAAGTAGCCATGGACAATGTTTCTGACGAGTTGATGAGTGATAGGGAAGAGATTTACCTGTTGAAGGATAAGGTAATATAGTATTGTATGCATGCTTTTTTTTTTAACTCTGATTTACTCAACATTCATGCGTCTGAAAACTATTGACTACATATTCCTACTTGGAAGTGGAGTTGGAGCAGTGGGGGTTTTAGTTCTGTCTCGAAAGTGCTACAACAAGGTTTTGTCCTTATTGGGATGTTGTCAGTTTCTGGGTCCACTACCTGAGAAAGTTTGGCTTAAAGTTTTTAATTTCTTGTTGTGTGGTGCTTCCAAGCAGAGAGAGTCTGCACTTCTTAGGATTTGTAAGCCATCAGAAGCGCCCTCATCTCAAGGCTTAAATGCAATACAAGCCAGTTTGTACAGGCTTTGTATGTACATGAGAGTCCAGTTGAGTGTGATCAATCTTGGAGTAGTTGGATCACCTTGTGTTGCACACGAAAGCCATCTTGAAAGCATGAAATCGGTATTTTTTAAACCGGCTGCCACTTTGCATCATGCTAAGTTGCATCACCAAAGGTGATGAATTTCTTGATAGTATAAAAAAAACCTTCAAGATGGGCAGTAACTGCCACTGGCCTTGTCAGAATGTTTTAAAGGTATTGGGCTTTGGCAAAGCCAATAGCGGTGGACAGCAAACGTGCAAACCAAGGCCAACTGGCTTTGCCCAGCTTGATTTATTAGAATTTAATATTGCGTTTTCATTAAGGAGCGTGTCATTCTTTTTTTAAACATTTTGCACAAGTAGTGCAGTATTTTACCACTGCCTTATTTATCCTGGAATGATTTAGTCCTCTAGCGCAGCCAAGGTGTGTTTTTAAACAGAATATGATTAGAAAACATGAAACAAGACAAACATCTTTAAAAAGTTTAAATTTCAACTTTTGTTTTTCATCTAGTTATTCGTGGGGGAATATTACTGGTGAAGTTAGAATACTTAATTTAGGGTAAATATTGCAGTTTTTGTGGTAGCAATAGTGATCTGAGAAGGCACAGTGTGGTGAAAGAAATAATTTACAGCCCATCATTGTCTTTCTCTTGTAGTGTTCTGCTCCTATGGTTTATGTGCTGCTGTGCTAGAAGCCACCCAAATAACAGCATTGTCATTCTTTCTTGTTTCCTTGCAGCTAATCGGGTTTGTGTATGCCTGCTACGTGATCAGTGTTTTCACAGAGGACGAAGACAGTTGTAAGTACCGGCACTGACTCATCTATTATCTCATATTACAGACATAGGCATCTTTTTGCCCTTGCATTTCAAGGTGCCTTGAATACCATGTAGTCCTGGCAGTTCAGGCGATTACTGCTTTGTGCAAGTGAGTTGCTGCGAGAGAACTGTACAGAGGAGCTTAATCATGCTAACAGCAGTTTTGTGAAATATACCACGAAAAAGCAATTTTTCACACTAACATTATGTTTTGCTTCAAACGCTCTGGTTAGCACCACAAATCTCATGTTTCTGGCGATTTGTCTACATAAATAGCCTAACAAAAGAGGGATGTTCTGTAACCTACAACAAATGGATGCATTTATTGCAGTATAAAGAACCATGTTTTCACTAATTTATTAAGGACATGAAGTTATGAGCAAAGTTCAAAACTAAAAGTAAGTTAGCAGCAGAACGCGTGAATTATTTTTTCATTAAAGCAACCTTGGTTAATGATATGCATCCCCCATCTTTTTCCTGTAGTGAAGGACTCAGTTTCTAGTCCCACTTGCACGTATAAGCCTGCGCACTGTGGTTACCGATGGAATTCTGGGTCACTAAACACTCTGGCGGTCATTCTGACCCTGGCGGTTGAAAACCGCCAGGGCAGAGTGCCGCGGAAGCACCGCCAACAGGCTGGCGGTGCTTCATGGGCAATTCTGACCGCGGCAGTAAAGCCGCGGTCAGAAAAGGGCAACCGGCGGTTTCCCGCCGGTTTACCCCTGCCCCAAAGAATCCTCCATGGCGGCGCTGCTCACAGCACCGCCATGGGGATTCCGACCCCCTTCCCGCCATCCTGGTCCTGGCGGTAAAAACCGACAGGAACAGGATGGCGGGAACGGGTGTCGTGGGGCCCCTGCGGGCCCCTGCACTGCCCATGCCACCGGCATGGGCAGTGCAGGGGCCCCCTAACAGGGCCCCATAATGATTTTCAGTGTCTGCCTAGCAGACACTGAAAATCGCGACGGGTGCCACTGCACCCGTCGCACACAGCAACTCCGCCGGCTCCATTCGGAGCCGGCTTCATCGTTGCTGGGGCTTTCCCGCTGGGCGGGCGGCCTTTTGGCGGTCACCCGCCCGCCCAGCGGGAAAGTCAGAATGACCGCCGCGGTCATTTGACCGCGGTGCGGTCTTCTGGCGGTCTCCGCCCGGCGGGCGGCGCCCGCCGCCCGCCGGGATCGGAATGACCCCCTCTGTCTGCAGTCTCCCAAAGCAGGGCTTTTCTGTGAAGTTCACCAGTACAATATCCCCTTAAGGTCCCCCGGATGCTGGATAGCTCCTACATCTTCCTTGATACAGTAGCCTTCCAGTGTTGGATAGTTGGTATAGCCAATGCCATTGTGTAAGAAATATTTTTATTAGTTCAGAGGGATGAGAACCCAGCTCAAATAACCACAATCCTTTCAGGTTGAACCAGAAAGTCACTAAATAAAGTTGTGCTTAACCCCCTGGTAGCTTGGCACAAAAGCAGTCAGGCTTCACTTAGATGCAATGTGTAAAGTATTTGTGCAGCACTCAAACAGTATTAAAGTGAAATCATAACCAGTTTTGGCCCAGTGGAAGTTTTAACTTGTAACCTTGATGCAAGAACTAAATAGCATGCCTCTGAGGGGCCCTATGATGCTCTGCGTTGGATTCAGTGAAGCTTTCAGTCAGGGACTGTGTGGCTCTGCGGGGTGTTGCATCGCTCAGCACCAGATCTGGTAAAGTTTTTGGTGCGGAACTGTGTAGCGTGGCTCTGTATCAGTACAAGTGAAGCCTTCATTTAGGAGCTTCACAGCTCTGCATGGCTGTGAATTGCTCCCCATCAGATTCAGAGAAATCTTCACTTAATCAGGGAGAAGTACACTTTGACTCCAGGCAAGGGTCCAGGACCTTTGGGTGTCAGTAATGACACCCCAAGAGGCCAGCAGAGGGGACCAGATTAGGTCTAGTTGGGTCTGATCAGCTGGGAAGCAAGAAAGGCCTCTGAAACTTCTTGTATACCTGTAGTTCACATGGCACTCAGCCAGCTGACACTTAGAGTCATTTTTGGCATCCTGGGTTCATGGTAAGCAGGTCCTGTCTTCCTCCCAGCTTTAGACAACATGGCAGACCTTCTGCCTTCACAAGTCCAGAAGTGTACTTTTTTCAGGTTCTGGGGATGGCAATTTTATGCCCTGTGATAGCCTGTGGATATGGGCCATCCCTTTGTCTGACTCTAAAACTTGTTTTGGTCAGTTTTTACCTTTCCCCTCGGTTTGGTTGTAGCCTAGCTATTGAAAAAAGGGCAGGCAGGCCAAAGTGTGAGATTCATCTGCCAGTGACTGGATAGGTTTCTTCTGAAGTCAGGAAGGGCTGGGCACACCTCTGAGGTTATCCTTTGATGTCAAATCAGGACAGGAGCACAGTTCCTCTCCAGCCATCCTGTCATTACGACCTCTACTTGGGAGGAATATATATCACACCACAGACAGGAGCAATTAACAGTCTGGTGACACTGGCCACTGGCAGAAAGGCACACTTGGCTTAGCCAGGAGAATGTCAGCTTTCTAAAAGTGGCATTTCCAAATTAGGAATTAAAAATCCAACTTGACCATTAAATTGAGTTTTAAATTCACATGCCAATGAGTCCTTGAATAATTTTTTTGCTAGTTCCCAGACTGAAGTTATTCAATATAGGTAATTATTATTTAACCCAGTGATTTTTCATGGCTGAGCCAGACATAGTGAAACATGACT
This sequence comes from Pleurodeles waltl, assembly GCF_031143425.1. NCBI lineage: Eukaryota > Metazoa > Chordata > Amphibia > Caudata > Salamandridae > Pleurodeles > Pleurodeles waltl. The sequence goes on from NC_090439.1 coordinate 685,522,595, forward strand.
TTGTAGATTTTTCACTGATAGGACGTGTATAATTTAAGTACACATTTCCTAACTTTCAGATAGAAAGCACCCTCTCTTATGGGCTGTTTAGGTCCTACCTGAGAGGTGACGTGTGTTTAAAAGGGAGGTTTAGGCCTCACAAAAGATAGATTTTGCCAGGTCAAAACGGTAGTTTAAAACTGCACTACAGGCTGCAATAGTAGGCCCGAGACATGTTATTCTGTGCTACTTTGGTGGGTGGCACAATAGGTGCTGGAGTCCACTTGTACCATTCAATTTACAGGCCCTAAATACATATACTACTGTATACAGGGGCGTTCAAATATATTAACTGTGCCATTTAGGTGGGTCCAATTTTACCATGTTTACAAGGGAGAAGAAAGGAACTTTACAACTGGTAAGCAGGGACAAACTGTAGAGTCATAATGCCAATAAAAATGAGTGCATGGGTGCATGCATTGTGCCACTTTGTAACCCTTTGCTCTACATTATGCCTGAGCTAGGCCTAATGTATGCAAAGGGGGTGTTCCCCCATTAGGGGAGCTGAAAAAATGGCACAAAGAAATCTAAACAATTTCTTTGCATAATTTTTTTCTGCACTTTTAGCACCTGCTCAGAGCATGCGTTAAAAGGAGGTACACCATTGATTACAATGGGCCTCAGTAGGCTTTGCAGGATGATTCTCAACATTTTTTACACTAATCCTGCATAGCTCCGAACTAGCGTAAAAAATGTTGAGGCTAATTCCCCTAACAACCGCCATGGTGCGCCGTATCTTAGATACAGGGCACACATGGTGGTGTTAGGGGGCACTAAGGAGTGCAAGAAAAGTGGTACTGCACTGGGTGCAGCGCCACTTCTCTTAAATCAGGCCCTAAGTGACTTTGACTGAACTGTGTGGAATCTTTTTATAGGATTTGTACAAGTGCTGCATTCTAGTATTTAGATATGCATGCCCAGCTCTGTAACAAGGTTACTATCAGCTTCAACTGCATTTGCATAATTCAACAATTGAGTGCCAGTCCTTGATTATCAGAGGGTGCTGCAGGCCACAACTTAGATGTTTTGACAGAGATGTAGTGCATCCATCAGTACTAGAACAGGATGCGGGGGCACTGTTGCAGTACGCTGGTAGAGTTGTATTTGACAGGCACTAATCATCCAGAAGCCTCTGTTTAATTGGACTCATAGACAGGCCAGTGTCAATGAGTCCAATTAAACAGTACTAAAAAAAAGTGGTCAGCAGGTCAGGCATGGATGTCATTTAGGGGTTTCCAGGGATCGCAGCTGCAACCCCTAGCTTGCCCCTTACAACCCCTAGCACTGCTTTTGCGACCTCTGGCCTCAGAGTTGGAAAAATCAGGGTCAGGCACACAAGGGCAGCCCTACTTTCCTTGTTTTTTGCCAATGCTTTGTGTAGGAAAGTACCATCTTGCCTGGCATGTTACCCCCATTTTTCACTGTATATATGTTGTTTTAGTTGTATGTGTCACTGGGACCCTGCTAGTCAGGGCCCTAGTGCTCATAAGTGTGCCTGAATGTGTTACCTGTGTTATGACTAACTGTCTCACTGAGGCTCTGCTAACCAGAACCTCAGTGGTTATGCTCTCTGATTACTTTCAAATTGTCACTAACAGGCTAGTGACCAATGTTACCAATTTACATTGGCTTACTGGAACACCCTTATAATTACCTAGTATATGGTACTGAGGTACCCAGGGTATTGGGGTTCCAGGAGATCCCTATGGGCTGCAGCATTTCTTTTGCCACCCATAGGGAGCTCTGACAATTCTTACACAGGCCTGCCACTGCAGCCTGAGTGAAATAACGTCCACGTTATTTCACAGCCATTTTACACTGCACTTAAGTAACTTATAAGTCACCTATATGTCTAACCTTTACCTGGTAAAAGTTGGGTGCTAAGTTACTTAGTGTGATGGCACCCTGGCACTAGCCAAGGTGCCCCCACATTGTTCAGGGCCAATTCCCCGGACTTTGTGAGTGCGGGGACACCATTACACGCGTGCACTACATATAGGTCACTACCTATATGTAGCTTCACAATGGTAACTCCGAACATGGCCATGTAATATGTCTATGATCATGGAATTGCCCCCTCTATACCATCCTGGCATAGTTGGCACAATCCCATGATCCCAGTGGTCTGTAGCACAGACCCTGGTACTACCAAACTGCCTTTCCCGGGGTTTCACTGCTGCTGCTGCTGCTGCTGCTGCCAACCCCTCAGACAGGCCCTCCTGGGGTCCAGCCAGGCCTGGCCCAGGATGGCAGAACAAAGGAATTCCTCTGAGAGAGGGTGTTACACCCCCTCCCTTTGGAAAATGGTGTGAAGGCAGGGGAGGAGTAGCCTCCCCCAGCCTCTGGAAATGCTTTCATGGGCACATTTGGTGCCCATTTCTGCATAAGCCAGTATACACGGTTCAGGGACCCCTTAGCCCTGCTCTGGCGCGAAACTGGACAAAGGAAAGGAGAGTGACCACTCCCCTGACCTGTACCTCCCCTGGGAGGTACCCAGAGCTCCTCCAGTGTGCTCCAGACCACTGCCATCTCGGAAACAGAGGTGCTGCTGGCACACTGGACTGCTCTGAGTGGCCAGTGCCATCAGGTGACGTCAGAGACTCCTCCTGATAGGCTCCTTCAGGTGTTGCTAGCCTATCCTCTCTCCTAGGTAGCCAAACCCTCTTTTCTGGCTATTTAGGGTCTCTGTCTCTTGGGATTCCTTAGATAACGAATGCAAGAGCTCATCCGAGTTCCTCTGCATCTCTCTCTTCACCTTCTGCCAAGGAATCGACTGCTGACCGCGCTGGAAGCCTGCAAAACTGTAACATAGTAGCAAAGACGACTACTGCAACTCTGTAACGCTGATCCTGCCGCCTTCTCGACTGTTTTCCTGGTGGTGCATGCTGTGGGGGTAGTCTGCCTCCTCTCTGCACTAGAAGCTCCGAAGAAATCTCCCGTGGGTCGACGGAATCGTCCCCCTGCAACCGCAGGCACCAAAGAATTGCATCACTGGTACCTTGGGTCTCCTCTCAGCACAACGAGCGAGGTCCCTTGAATCCAGCCACTCTGTCCAAGTGACTCCCACAGTCCAGTGACTCTTCAGTCCAAGTTTGGTGGAGGTAAGTCCTTGCCTTCCCACGCCAGACTGCATTGTTGGAAACCGCGACTTTTGCAGCTACTCCGGCCTCCGTGCACTTCCGGCGGAAATCCTTTGTGCACAGTCCAGCCTGGGTCCACGGCACTCTAACCTGCATTGCACGACCTCCTAAGTTGTTCTCCGGCGACGTGGGACTCCTTTGTGCGACTTCGGGTGAGCACCATTTCACGCATCCTTGTAGTGCCTGCTTCTGGCACTTCTCCGGGTGCTGCCTGCTGCTGAGAGGGCTTTTTGTCTTGCTCGACGTCCCCTCTGTCCCCTGACACAATTTGCGACATCCTGGTCCCTCCTGGGCCACAGCAGCATCCAAAAACCCTTACCGCACGATTTGCAGCTAGCAAGGCTTGTTGGCGGTCTCTTGGCGGGAAAACACTTCTGCACAACTCTCTACGGCGTGAGGGATCCGTCCTCCAAAGGAGAAGTCTCTAGCCCTTGTTGTTCTTGCAGAAACCTACGCTTCTACTGTCCAGTAGCAGCTCCTTTGCACCCACAGCTGGCATTTCCTGGGCATCTGCCCATCTCCGACTTGCTTGTGACTTTTGGACTTGGTCCCCTTGTTCCACAGGTACCCTCGACTGGAAATCCATCGTTGGTTTGTGTCTTTCCTGCAGAATTCCCCTATCACGACTTCTATGTCCTTTGGGGAACTTTAGTGCACTTTGCACTCACTTTTCAGGGTCTTGGGGTGGGCTATTTTTCTAACCCTTACTATTTTCTAATAGTCCCAGCGACCCTCTACAAGGTCACATAGGTTTGGGGTCCATTCGTGGTTCGCATTCCACTTTTGGAGTATATGGTTTGTGTTGCCCCTATCCCTATGTGTCTCCATTGCATCCTATTGTAACTATACATTGTTTGCACTGTTTTCTAATACTATTACTGCATATTTTGGTATTGTGTACATATATCTTGTGTATATTTGCTATCCTCATACTGAGGGTACTCACTGAGATACTTTTGGCATATTGTCATAAAAATAAAGTACCTTTATTTTTAGTATATCTGTGTATTGTGTTTTCTTATGATATTGTGCATATGACACTAAGTGGTACTGTAGGAGCTTCACTCGTCTCCTAGTTCAGCCTAAGCTGCTCTGCGAAGCTACCATTATCTATCAGCCTAAGCTGCTAGACACCCTATACACTAATAAGGGATAACTGGGCCTGGTGCAAGGTGTAAGTACCCCTAGGTACTCACTACAAGCCAGTCCAGCCTCCTACACTTTATTACACTAATCATGAATAATCTTTTATTATTCACAATTAGTGTAATAAAGAATGAATTACAATTTGCTGGAAAATGACCATCCCTGGCAGCTGTGGTAAGTAAAAAAATTATTTTAAAATGTTTGTTGTGTACACGCTTGCAGACTCGCAGAGAGAGCGAGTGTGGTTAATGCAGATCATGGACGTCATTTAGGGGTCGCCAGGAGTCACAGCTGCGACCACCGGCTTGCCCTTTGCTACCCCTGGCACTGCCTTTGCAACTCCCTGGCGTCAGAGGTGGCAAATTCAGTACCAGGAACACAATGGCAGCTCGTTCTTATGGACGCCAGAAGGGGCCCCACTCTCTTTGATTCTGTCATTTTTTTTATCACATTAATAGTGAATAATAATATATTATTCACTATTATTGTAATAAAATTGAGCCCAGTTAGTTGGAATTTGCTCTTCCATGGCAGCTGAGCTAAGTAAAAAATGCTTTTACATGTATGCTGTGTGCATGGTTGCGGGTAAGAGTGTGTTTATGTGAGAGAGAGTATGTAAGTGTGAATTTGTGTGTATGTGTGTGAGTGAAAGTGGAGGTTAAAGGGCGTGTGATGTCACTTCCGCTACCCCTGGCATTTCGGTGAATTAACTTCCATGACGAAGATGAGTGTTTATATGCGAGCATGACTGTGTGAGTGAAGGTAAAGGTTGCATTGCGTATGTCACCTTCGCTACCCCTGGCATATTGGTGAATTGACGTTCATGAGGTCAGGGTAAAAATGCATTTACAAATGTGTATGTGGATCCCAGAACAAACTCAGCGCTGCAAATCAGGAGTAGATTGACTTTGGAAGAACTGTGGATAGGAGAGGCGGAGTTAGTTGTGCCCTCTACACTGGCAGTGCTGTGTTTGGGATTTTATTTTTGGAGCAGCTGCAGTTTCATAGTTTTGTGTAGGTCTTGGTACCGGAGTCCCGTAGGTTTGGAGTCAGGTGTAGTTACCGAGTTGTACTTGGTGTTCAACTCCTTCCGAACAATAAGGACGTGTGCTGCATGGCATGGCTATACACATTGGGAATGTGAATTAGTCCCATTGGAAGAACAATAGGGAGTGTTGCCAATAAAATTGAGGTGCACCTAAGGCACATCTAGACTGCACAAAGCAAACAGCGCAGTCAATGTCCGGAATATGCTCGAATGATTTATAATTCAGTACTTTATTTTGATTGTTTACTTCTCTAGCGTACCCTCATAGTGACACTTTCTTTAGTAATTTCTTTTTTAGTTTTTTTTTCCCAGAGTGTACTTTAGCAATTACAATCACATAATCGTCATTAGTAAGCGCATCATTTTTGCATTGATCAATAATTAATATATCAAGTGACATAAAGAAAGAAAAGCATGTGGTGACACTTATTACACCAGTTTCTCCCCACTGTCGTCATCACACAAAACGAGATGGCTAATGTTGTTCATCGCTAATCCTTAAAGCCACGAAATGTTCCAGGGGCTCCTAGATTAATCTCAGCCTGTTCCGCTTGTCAGAATTTGCGATAATGCCCATCTCCTTCTCACAAAAGTCAATCATCTGATGCCACCACCCTCTGGCAGGCGGAGGTCCTTATCCAACCACCTGCCAGCAATTAGCAGTCTAGCTAACACGTGTGCCACCAGGACTATCCCTGTGTGCTGAGCAGATACGTTAGGTGAGCGGCCTAAAGGTCTAATTTTAAATGTCAAAGATAAATCCGTGTTTTAAAGATCTCCTTATTTCCGGAAAACATGGCTCTAATATGTGTGAATGTCCTTGCAATAAAAAAATGTAACGGAGTTCGCAGCTGTTTGAGAACAAGGAAGCAGTTTGAATCCCCGGGACAGGCCCATGTATGCACTTTTTGGGAGTATAATGAATGCCTTTAATAAATGTGTAGTCCTGGATTTTTGTCCTGGATTTTCAGCCGGGATTTTTTTGTATTTCTGATTGTTTGTAATACTGGTGATTATAACGCCTGTGATATTTGCCATATTTTGTGACTCATGCTTTGTAATTCACCGATTGTCATGTTGCTGCCAGTGATCTGCTTTTTCTTTCATTACAATCTGCTAGACATGACCAATCATTTCCTTTCGGACACTGGATGCCAATATATTTAAAACTGGTATAGGTGTCAGTAGTAGATAATCACGTACTTTGGTTTGAGTGAAAAATTCTCACATTTGAAGATATCTAAAAACCTCGACAAGAAATTGAGTGTTGAGAACAAAGGATGCTAAATGATGGAAGTATAATACCATCAAAAAGCTCTCCCACCTGTTGTAACTGAGTGCCTCCCACTGAACAACAAAACGTGAGAAAGATTAGGGAGGCCTAGATTATGCCAAAGAGGCAAGTGAAAAGTTAGGCTGAGGATCCCGAACGTCTTGGGTATAACAATAGGCTGAAAGGCTCTTAAATCATGTGCTTTTAAAGTAAAGTGAATGGTAGAATCCGAGTACTGTTGATGATCTGAAAATAGTCAGCGAAGGGGCCATGGGGTTTTATTGATCCAATTACTTGCTCTAGTCAGGAAGAGAAAGAGACCTAATAGCAACATTTTAAAGAGGGGGGTTCCCAGCCTCCACTTGTATGGGGAGCTGCAGATGTGCAACAGAGCAACGCCCTCTTACTGCTGTCCTCAGAAGCAAGGCCAGAACAATTTGACTTTGTGAAAAATCAAACCGGAAATTAGCAGGGACAGAGTTCAAAACGAGAGCAGTAAATTAGGTAGCACAATCATCTTTATGCTATTGCAGCGACCTTAAATCCTGACAGGAGTCTATCCTATCTTGCCAGGCTGGACTGTATAGCTTGTCTCAATGCTTCTCAGCCAAAACGAAATGACTCTTTCAGCTATGATGCAATTTTGCCTCTAAAATAAGTGACATATCACATGTCCTCTGGGAGGCTTCCATATTTGTTATAACATGCTTGCATCTTGGTGGTAATAAAGAGGTACTCCGAAAACTGACCAAATTCTGCTGCAGCCTTTTCATTGCTGGGAGTACTGACGAGGGATGAAAAGTGAACATAATATCATCCACTTAGGCAGCCAGTTTATGGGGGAGCAATCTCTGATGAGTGTTATGAGTGATTTAATTAAGAGTCAAGATAGAAGATAAAGAGCTGAGTTGAGAGAAGACAGACTTCATGTGCACTTTTTTGTATTGCACAGCTTTCCAATTTTACTCCATAGATAATTATTTTGGTCGTAGGTCCCTTGTAAAGAGCTTTGATCCTATAAATAATGAGGGAACCGAAGTCACAATTGGCAAGGACCTGCCAGAGAAATAACGATAATAACGGGTCAAATGCCTTTTTAGTATCGGAAAATATCAAAAGCCACCCTCTTTCCCGTCTGTCCTACCTATGCGTAGCAAGGAGATTGCCAGATGTGTGCGATGAGTAGTATCTCTTAGAGGAACAAAACCTATTGCATTTCATTGGCGCACTGTCACCACCTAAGCCCAAAACAGAGAGGGGGAGATTATCTTTTTAAAGAAAAATTGCAATATTTGTTTTTTCCAAAAGTGAGGGACCTTGTACTTGTTAATAAGTTAAATAATGTTAGCATTAAGGGCTCAAGAGTGGAAAAGAATGTCTTATGAAACTCTCCCTAATTTCTTTCTTTATCTCCTGTCTGTGATGGGAGCTTCTAATATCTTCTGATGTGAGCCCGAAATTTAAATCAGTTTAGCTGAGTATTAGAAGAAATAGTCTGGGTTTTGGCTGGTTGCTACACTTATATACTTTTATATGATTATCCTAAGATGTGCTGATAAGCTGCACTTCGTTCTGCATGACAATTTCCTTTTTATCTTGAATGGCAGCAATGTGATTCTTAGCAGAGTGCTCTTTAATATTGTATGCCATAATCAACCCCCTATGTTCACTATTTTCTAAGATCCGGAGTCGGCTTTGTGGAATCTTCCAAACAGATTGTTCCTACAATTTTGTAATGCTCATTTTAGTTATTGTGAGTTTCTCCAACAAGGATTTGTGAGTTTCTCATAGAATGTCAGGCCCGGTTCCTCAGAAGTGATGTTCTAAAGATGCCCTCCTTTTGGCAGAACCAACTCTGAGTTTTATATTTCAACAGAGCAAGGATGTGCCCACATGGGGCAAAGGGAAGTTAGGGTGGGTACAGCAGGGAAGAGACCTAAAAGAAAAAAGGTCAGTCAGCAATGCTTAGTTCTAATTTCAAGAAGAATTGTTTTTATATTTCACACAAGAAAAGAGAGCAAAGTCCAGAATTACAGTTCCTTATGTTAAATAACACAAAGTTCTGGATATTGTTAAAACAAAAGCTGTAACTGTTCCTTTCAAGGTTTATTGCAAGTTCCCAAAACAAGCCTATTTATCCACCAGGCTATGCAGTGCTGAGACATAACTATGACATTCAAACCAAAGATTTTTATGGGAAAAAGATGTAAATGTTCCATCACTAGGAATGCTTAAAGTTCAAATTACTAAATAAATAGACACACCACCATGAGGTATCAGGATTCAAACCTGTAACCTACTAAGTGACAGTACAAGTGCTTTATCAGTAGGCCAGAAGTGGCTCTGTTGTGCAGTGCATACAACAAAACTATAACATTTGGATCAAACAGCTTGTGGCGTGACACTTTGAAGTCATTGTATAGAGAACCTATTGCAATAACAATCTCTCTCTCTCTGTTTTCCATCCATTATGGGATGGAAGACACAGAGAGAGAGAGAGACAGGTAGTGAGAGATTGAGAGAAAGGGAGAGAAATTAAGAGAAAGAGATTGGCAGAGAGAACTTGAGAGGGGGAAAGAGATGGAAAGAGAGGGAGAGCAGTTTTATGACTTTGATGAATGATATATGTAGAATGAGATATTGTAAGGTAAATTAAAAATAGAGTATTTGTCATTTAAAACGAGTGATATTACATTTCAGTATGAACCTTAAGCTTTTGAAGTTTAAAAGAAATTCAAGAAGGAAAATGACCATGGACACACCTGGAGTAAAACCCTCGTTTTTCAGTGTTAGGATCTGTATTCTTAACCTGTAGGCCATAGGTGACTCCTTGGTCTGATGCTTCCAGACATACCCATGACAATTAACCCATGCATGTGATTTGAAAGAAACATAAATGTTCCATCACTAGGAAGGTTTATCAGTCAAAACACTAGTGAATAAACAAACATACTTCCAAGCAATTTTAGGATTTGAGCCTTCAGCCTACTGAGTGACAGCACAAGACCTTGACTATTAGGCCAGAAGTGACTATAACATTTGTACCAAACATCTTGCTAGCCTGACTCTTTTGAATCATTGGATGGAGGGGCCACTGCAATAACAATCTCTCTCTTTCATCCTATTATGGGATGGGAGAGAGAGAGAGAGAGAGTGACAGACCATGGGGGGAGTTTGAAGGCCTCTGCTGTCCTAGTTGGCTCTACACATCTTGTGGGAGCCAGTTCTGCTTCCGCAAGCAGGTAGGTGCTTTAAGTAGCAGCTCCCTGCTTGCAGGAGCAATGCTTTCACCTTAATAGTTTCAATAACGGTTTCACCTTTATTATTTTATTGTAGCCCTGGATGCAATTGAATTTTTGCCCCGGGGAGGTAGCAGTCCCTGGGACAGCGAGTTGGCAATGCTGCCCCCGCATACAATTGAATATTTGCACTGGGGGAGTGGCAGCCCCAGGGACTCCAGGGGAGGCTATAGGGTCTTCACCACATTAAATCATTGTTTTACCTTTTTACCCTAGGAAGGTGGTGGTCCTTGCACGCCCCCCCCCCCCATTTTTCTTAGTGATCACACCTGGGAGGTTGTGGTCCCTGGGACTAATAAAAGCCCTGTGTACCCCCTCCTTTTTAAAGCTCCTAATGCCCCCGGGACCTGGCCCACCTGGGGGCAAATTTAAAAAATGGCTGGAGACCGCCCTCTTTTTTGTAAAATGTCAGGAAAATCTTTGGATCCAGATCTGGGGATTTTCCTGACGTTTTGCAAATAAAAATGCTTTTTAGCCTTGGCGTCATTCCTGAGAGACCCCTAGACCAAGGCTAGGGGCTCAGGGTGTCCTTTCCCTGGCCCTTTTTCTTTCTTTTTCACTTTTTTGTGGGACTCGACTGAAGCCAAGTCCTAATATGGCTGCCAACCCTTCCTTGTTGAAGTGCTGGCAGCCAATCAGGTGTCAGAAGGGGAACAATTAGATCCACAGAGGATCCACATCTGTAGATATGTATATTTTTAAAACTCTAAAAGTTCCAAAACTACTGAAGAGATTTACACCAAATCACAAAAAGCATACTTTCTGGACAAAGAGTTAGCTTTCTGTCAAAGTTGGTGTATTTCCAATCGATGGTTCTGGCTGTAGTCGTGTTCAACAATTTGAAAAATCCCTTTGACGTAGAATGGAGAAAGGGTGTTTTGGGACCCACCCTTTTTGCAGCCCCCACTTGATGGATCATGCCAAAACTTTGAAGAGAGCAGCTAAACTGACCAAAATATAAGTTTTGATGATTTTGTGATGTTACAGTGATATCAATGAAGTTATAAAAGATATCATGAGTGCTGTAATGCCTTTGGCCGTGTGTGGCAGAGGTTGGCTGGAGGGATTAGCCTGTGGCCAGGCTCTGCAGCCAACCCTCTAAGTACACCCACACCCATGCCACTTAGAAGGAGAAATGTTCTGACAAATTGAAAAAGAAAATATTTGAGAAGTACAAATAGTGAGATCACCTTTCTGTATGTACCTTAAATATTTGAAGTTGAAAAGAATCTAAAGCTGAGAAATGACAACTGGCACACCTAGACTGTAACTCTCAACCATCTGTGTGAGGGTCTGAGAACTGAACTACTATGCCACTGGTGAGTCCCCATTACTCACTGTACAGACATGTCTACGACATTCAAAGATGGTGATTGGAAACAGATGTAAAAGTTCCATCACTAGGAATGTTTAACATTCAAAACACAAGTAAATCAACAGGAACACTGCCATGAGATACCAGGATTTGAACCTTCAACCTACTGAGTAATAGCCCAAAAACTTTGCCAGTAGGCCAGATTTGACTATGTTGTGCTGTCCATCAAAACATAACTATAACATTTGTAGCAAACATCTTGCTAGTGTGACACTTTGAAGTTATTGTATTGAGAGACGTTGCAATAACAATCTCTCTTTCTCCGTCTTCCATCCCATTATGTGATGGGAGAGAGAGTAATAGTGACAGGACTACGGGGGAGTGTTAAAGCCCCCGCGGTTCCAGTCAGCTCCCGTCTTCTGGGGTAGCCGGCATTGCTCTCGCAAGCAGGGAGCTGCTTTAAATAGCAGCTGCCTGCTTGAGGGAGCAATGCTTTCATCTCTTTCCCTGCACACGTTTGCGTGCAGGGAAAGAGATGAAAACTCCGCTTTACGCAAGCAGGAGCTGCTTGACAGCTCCCGCTTGCTGAAAGCAGAGATATGTTTGCTTTTGCTTGGTGTGAGCTGTCAGCTACTGCCAAGCAAAAGCAAACAGCTACCTCCTGTGGGTGCACACCTCGGGTGGTAGCAGGAGTCAGCCCTAGTGGGTGGTGGTCCTAAAGCCTAGTATGGCTCTAATAGGGGAGCTGTGCTGCCCCCCTCAATGTTTTTAATTTTGCCCTGGTGAGGTAGTGGTCCCCAGGGCTGGTGGGCTGCAATGGAACCCCTGTGTCATTAATTCTATAGCCCAGGGGGGGTGGTGGTCCCCAGGCAGGGTGTGGACCCCCTGTATATTTATTCAATTTTTATGCCCAAGGGAGTTAGTGGGCCCCAGGTGTGGGGGCTGTGTGACCCCATATACTTTATATTCATAGCCTCAGGGTGGTGGTGGTCCCTGGGGCCCAGGGGGGATCCTCAGGACCCCCCCTTATATTTATTTTCTAGTTTGCCCTGGGGAGGTGGTGGGCCCTGGGGTGCAGAGGACCATGTGCCCCCCGCATACTTTAGCTACTTAGCTCCAGGGAGGTGGCAGTCCTCATGGCTTTAGTAAGCCCTGGTAGGGGGCCCTGTGTACCCCTCTCCTTAACCCCTTCGCTGCCAGGCCTTTCCCCTCCTGTGTCAAGTCTTTGGCTGTTTAGGGCAGTTCGTGCTTAGGCCCTCATAATTTTTTCTCCACATAAGCTACCCTTGCCAAATTTGAGTCCTTGTGGGTTCCCCTGAAGGAGACCAAGAAATGAGCCAAAATACAGCGAAAATTATGTTTTTCAAAACAATTGGAAAAAAGGGCTGCAGGAGAAGGCTTGTGGGTTTTCCCTTGAAAATGGTATCAACGAAGTGTTTCTGGTGCTAAAATCACCATCTTCCCAGCTTTCATAAACAGGCAGACTTGAATCAGCAAACCACATTTTTCAACACAATTTTGGCATTTTACTGGGACATAACCCATTGTTACTATTTTTGTGCTTTCAGCCTCCTTCCAGTTAGTGACAGAAATGGGTTTGAAACCAATGCTGGATCCTAGAAAGCTAAACATTTCTGAAAAGTAGACAAAATTCTGAATTCAGCAAGGGGTAATTTGTGTAGATCCTACAAGTGTTTCCTACAGAAAATAACATCTGAAATAAAAGAATATTGAAATTGAGGTGAAAAAAAAAGCCATTTTTTTGCACGTTTTTCTCTGTAACTTTTTCCTGCAATGTCAGATTTTTTAAATTTGAAAGGAATATACCGTTACATCTGCTAGACTCTTCTGGTTGTGGGGATATATAGGGCTTGTAGGTTCATCAAGAACCCTAGGTACCCAGAGCCAATAAATGAGCTGCACCATGCAATGGGTTTTCATTCTATATTGGTATACAGCAATTCATTTGCTGAAATATAAGGAGTGAAAAATAGGTATCAAGAAAACCTTTGTATTTCCAAAATGGGCACAAGATAAGGTGTTGAGAAGCAGTGGTTATTTGCACATCTCTGAACTCTGGGGTGCCCATACTAGCATGTAAATTACAGGGTATTTCTCAAATAGACGTCTTTTTTTACACACTGTCTTAAATGTGGAAGAAACAAATGTCGAGAAACACAAGGGGCAATAACACATGTTTTGCTATTCTGGGTTCCCCCAAGTCTTCCGATAAAAATGAAACCTCACTTGCGTGGGTAGGCCTAATGCTCACTATAGGAAGCACAACATGGACACATTACATTTTTACATTGAATCTGACATGTTTTTTACAAAGTGCCTAGCTGTGGATTTTGCCCTCTAGCTCAGCCGGCACCTAGGGAAACCTACCGGACCTGCGCATTTTTGAGAACAAGACTCCTAGGGGAATCCAAGATGGGGTGACTTGTGGGGCTCTCACCAGGTTCTATTACCCAGAATCCTTTGCAAACATCAGAATTTGGGCAACAAAACTTTTTTTCCTCTCATTTCAGTGACAGAAAGTTCTGGAATCTGAGAGGAGCCACAAATTTCCTTCCACACAGCATTCCCCCAAGTCTCCCAATAAAAATGGTACCTCACTTGTGTGGGTAGGCCTAGCGCCTGCTACAGGAAATGCCCCAAAACACAACGTGGACACATCACATTTTCCCAAAGAAAACAGACCTGTTTTTACAAAGTGCCTAGCTGTGGATTTTGGCCTCTAGCTCAGCCGGCACCTAGGGAAACCTACCAAACCTGCGCATTTTTGAAAACTAGACACCTAGGGGAATCCAGGATGGGGTGACTTGTGGGGCTCTCACCAGGTTCGGTTATCCAGAATCCTTTGCAAACCTCAAAATTTGGCTAAAAAAACACTTTTTCCTCACATTTCAGTGACAGAAAGTTCTGGAATCTGAGGGGAGCCACACATTTCCTTCCACCCAGCGTTCCCCCAAGTTTCCCGGTAAAAATTAAACCTCACTTGTGTAGGTGGGCCAAGTGCTTGTGACAGGGAAGAGCCAAAAACATGTTGAAATTGAGGGGGAACCAAAGCGGGTCCAAAAGGGTAGTTTGAAAAAAAAAAAATTTAGGCTGACAAGTGCAGCAGAATATTTATTGGTATAGATGAGACAATGCTGGGTGGTAGGAATTTTGTGGATTCCTGCAGATTCCGGAAGGTTCCATCACAAAAATGTGGGGAAAATGTGTGATTTCCAGCAAAGTTGGAGGTTTGCAGTCCATTGTGAGTAGGAAAATGGGGTGGGGTGCATGTGAAGCACACCACCCTGGAATCACCCATATGTTTAGTTTTCAGATGTGTCTAGATCTTGTGGATTGTTCTACATGGCAGCGTCCCAAAGTCCATAAAGTGCAGCCCTCACCATTCCAAGTGGGACGATTTTGAGAGTTAGCCAAGCTCTCATGGCCCAAATGTAAAACCAAAATCCCAAAATATCAAATGTCCTCTTGCTTGCCGTGGGATAAGATGTTTTAGTGTGCGGGGGGAGAGCTGAAAGACAGTTACCCCCTTCATTTGGGGTGCGGGCATAACCAGGTCCATACTGGTTGGTAGCCACCACCCCACTATTTTTTGTTTTTTAATTCCCTGGCATCTAGTAGACTTTCTGCCCCCCCAGGGTTTGGATCAGGGGTAATTGCCCCATCTGCCCACTGGTGAGCAGAACAACTTTGGCCCCATTTATTTAGGGTGGCGGTGTTGCTATACCCCCACCGTCTTATTTTGAAAAAACAGTCTTCCCTGGTCTCTGGTGGGCTCTCTGCCCCCCTTGGGGCAGATGGGCCTTCCAAAAATAATGCCAATCTGCCCCAAGGGGGGAAAATATGGCCAACAGTAATGTGCCCCCCTGGGGAGAGACCCTTGCCCAAGGGGCTGCCCCCAAACAAAAAACACACACACCAATCCCTGGTGCCGAAGTGGTTTCTGCCCCCTGGGGGCAGATCGGCCTAATCGAAATAGGCCGATCTGCCCCCAAGGGGAGCAGAAATGGCCTAAAATCAATTTGCCCCTCAGGGGAACGACCCTTGCCTAAGGGGTCGCTCCCCTTGCATGCAATTGGCGCAAAAAAATAAAGATCCCTGGTGTCTGATGGTTTCTGCCTCCCTTGGGGGCAGATTGGCCTGCTAAAAATCGGCTGATCTGCCCCCAAGGGGGCAGAAGTGGTTTAAATACAATTTGCCCCCCAGGGGAGCCACCCTTGCCTAAGGGGTCGCTCCTCATATATAAAAATAAAAAACAAAAGTAAACAATATTTTGCCCCCCTGGGGAGAGGCCCTTGCCCAAGAGGCCGCTCCCCTTATGCGCAAGTATAAAAAAAAAATCCCTGGTGCCTAGTGGTTTCTCCCCCCCTTGGGGGCAGAATGGCGTAAATACAATTTGCCCGCTAGGGGAGCGACCCTTGCCTATCGGGTCACTCCCCAACTCTAAAAAACAAAACAAAAAAAAAATGGTCTCTGGCGCCTAGCGGTTCCTGCCCCTCCCCTGTGGACAGATCAGCCTAATAACAATAGGCTGATCTGCCTCTAGGGGGGCAGAAAGGCCTTGAAAATAATTGCCCCCTTGGGGAGCGACACTTGCCCAAGGGGTCGCTCCCCTTATGCCAATTTCCTTATTTGAAATAATCCCTGGTGTCTAGTGGGCATTTCAGCAGCCAGATTGCTTTATGATCTGGCTGCTGAAATGCTGTGAGAGACTTCAAAGGCAAGGAAATTCCTTTCCTTCCCTTTGAAGCCTATCAGGTCCCCATAACATGATCGGAAGAGAAATGCTTTGCTTTGCGATGGGAGTTGTCCAATGATGAGGTCAGCGCAAGATCGTGCCCTGACGTCATCAGATCTCATTGGGGGGGGGTCTGGGGTGGAAGAGGAAGGGCTTCTCCTTCTATCCCTGCCCTGAGGGTTTGGGAGGGAAGCCCACTCCGAGCTCATGTTCCAGGACATAATGGTTACGTCTTCGGCACAGGAGCACTGTGCCGGTGGATGTAACCATTACGTCCCCTACACAGAACAGGTTACAATAATATGCCCCCAGGACCTGGCCCACCCAGGGGCAAAAATAAAAGCAAGCACAGGAGTCTGCACATGCTTTCTTTTAAGCACTGTGAAAAACACAAATATTTTAAATTTTTGCTGTGAATTAAAAAAAAACAGCTTTGTAGCCCTGAGGGGGAGGTCCCTGGGGTACCCCCGGACCACAGTTAGGGGATAAGGTGATGGTACCCTGCCCCCTTTTCTTTTTTTTTTTTTACATTTTCTTTGAGACTCGACTGAAAGGAGACCACTCCTGGTTGTAGTGTTGGCAGCCAATCAGATCTCTGCACAAGATCAGCAGTATTCGCAAATTTGTTGTGACCATATATATATATAAATTTAGATTTCCTTTAATTGCTCCTAAACTACTGAACTAATTCACACCAAATAAAAAGGCTCATCTGCAGACCAAAAGCTACCTTTTGGCCAAATTTGGTGTCATTCCCTTCAGCAGTTGGGGGTGCAGGCGTGTCTAAAGAGTCAATGAGAATTAACATGGGAACCACACTTTTTTAATCCCCCCTTTTTTCTCTGTGCCCACTTGATAGAGCAACCTGAAACTTTCAATGCACAACATGACCCTAGAGAGCACCTTTTTTAGGGGGAAACTTCAGTGAAGATTTGTCAAACAGTGCCAAAGATTTAGGCAAGTCAAAACTCTTTTTCTATGGAAATTAGGTCCTAACTATAACTACCTACTAGGGATATATATATAGATATATGTGTGCAACTCCTTCCACCTGAAATAAAGAGATGCATCATGATGAAGGTGGGAAAGAGAAAGAGAGAGAGCATCAAGGTACCTATAAGTGGAGTTGATAATAGCAAATGTATACATACCAATGAATACTTCCTAGCTTCACAATAATCTGGTTGCTGAGCTTTGATCAGACCACCACAATTTGGCATCTAGATATTTTTGTATTAGATATTCAGACATACAGACTCCAGAGAGTCTCTGTCTGCTGAGTTCTCTGGCTGCTTTATGGGTCTTTGTGTACAACAAGTTGTCTTGCTTTCAACAAACAGTGTGTTTCTCAGGGAATAAAAGTAGCTGGCCTAGTTTCTCAGCAGTTGGTGATACACAGACATGTTTGTATTCTGGAGTGTCTGGGGAGTTTCCAGTTAATATGTGCATACTAGTTAATAGGTAATCAGATACATGTGAGGGCCCAGCATTTGTTTTTGCAGAGTACCACCAACCACAAAGGACTCTTACTTTCTAGTTATGTATTTGGCATTTCTGAATGCTGCCACCTTTATAAAACAGTCCAGTGGTAGTGCATGAACAAATGATCAGAATCTGCCATATCCTTGTAGTAAAATATTTTAATAAACAATAATGCAGGTTCATCCAGTATTTGTCCAGTGGGGATTCAACTCTATGAGGGTTACCAAAATTTGTAGTAATTGCTCTTCATAAGCATTCAAATACGTTATTACACACGTCTGAAAAACAGCTCATTTAGTGAATGCATCACACTATTATTGATAGGGCCCAAAGATTCAGTACCTTGCAAGACCCTCCAGCGGAAATGCCACAAGAGAAGGATGAAGCAATTACCACACATCCTCCTTCTAACTTCAAATGGATGTTTCCTAATTTCATATTTCTCTAGCTTTTTCTTTCCTCCATCTTCATCCGTCCCTCTACATTCACACCTTCTTCACTGTTATAGTTCTTCTTTTCCTCACTCTATGCTTTTTTCATCCACTAGACTTACTTCTCTCTTGTGTATCTGACATTATCCTTCTCACTTTCTCTTTCAAACTATACTCTATTTGTTTCGGCCCTGATTTTGTCACTCTGCAATCTCTCTCCATCTTACACTTTTTTGCTCCCTTTTGTTCACTTCTTCTAGCCCTTGCTCTCGTCCTCCTTCTCTCGTTTTCCCTTTTCCCTTTTATTTCTCTTGGTTATATACTTCACTATCTCTTCATCACCATTCCTTTCTTAATGCAAGAAATGATCGATGGGTGCATGCCCTCTTGCAGAGAGTGGGAGAGGACAACAATTTCTCTCGACGCCCCTTATCAATTCCGAAAGCAGAGTTTGTTAGCAGGTTTGAGCGTATTTTCCAATAAGAAGGTGAACACAACAAAGTGGGTTTATATCTCTCTAAATTAGATCTCTTCTTACTTTAGCCTAGTACATTGGTATGGAAGGCTCAGCCTTTATATTTGACAGCCTGGAAGCATTGAAGGTCATTGTGGAGGGAAGTGACGCATTTAGGGCCAAGTAACGTTGGTAGCTTTGAACTGCTTCAATAAAATTCATATATTTTGGAGCAAAGTCTACACTTTTTGTGACACATGCTTGCTAAGAGACGTGTAACTTGTGTATATCCGGAACAACAAGCTAACAATATTTCTTCAATGAAGAGTCTACCACTATAACGATTTGCTTTTCACTTAGTGCTCATTTTCACGGTGTTGGAGGTTCATAGCAATGAAATAAATATTACAAGCACATTTGCGTTTTTTGTCAGTACTTATTAAACTGAATTGATGATTGATTCCTTTCAAGAAGAACATTTATATTTGACTCGTGAATGTGTCTCCTATCACCACCATCTAGCATTCTGTATAGATGGCTGGTAAGAGAACTGAGGTAACCTCAGTAAGGCAGAGAAGACGAATGCTGGAAATACGATGTGACAAACCTCTTTAATACATTGTTGTTAGGAATCACTAAAATTGAAGGTGACTGAGTGATCAGTTTTTGTATCACCGTGCACTAATATCACGCTTGGTGATTTGGCTGAAGAACTTTTTTTTGTACAGGCAGAGACCAAGGTCTTTAGGTTTCTGAGCAACTTTTCCCTCGGGGTGCCACTTGCAGGTGTGAGCTACTTAGCTCCACAAACTGCGACAAAGTTTGTAACAGTTGAGACTGCGGTACTCTGCTACCAGGACCAGTGCATGGCTCATATAATGCCACCTGCTGCTGTTGAATAACATAATCTCAACTGCCACAGCAATGACTTGGTGCCACTGGAACGGAGCAAGAAGCAGCAGAGACCAAAATGAAAATAAGAAGCATTCAGGATGGGTTGTCACACTGTACATATCGCAGGAGCCAGGCCTCGGCTGTACATGGCTCCCCCTACGGGGTGGCTGGGCTGAGAAGAAAGGCTCTCTCTTCTGCCTTCGGGCATGTCACCACTGTCCTATGAAATATGGGATGGGTTGAGTCGAGAGGTAATCACTACATACAAGCACTTGATGGCCTTGTGGGCCACTGAGTCACATAGTATATTGTGCAATGCCTGTGACTTTTGTTTACACACTCATGGAGAAACAGTTAACTGTCTTCATTGGTCACACTAACAATCTCGTCTTATTTCTCAGCCAAATCACTGCACGCTGAAACACAGTATCTGCCCTATGAAATAAGGACCACTGATGATTAATGGCAAACACCAGCACACATTTGGCACTTTCTGTGTATTACCCATAGTGTCTCTGGGTCTCTAGGAGTGTCATCTGCTCCATATTTACAAGTTTATGTTAAGCCAGTTTTTGTGGCTTAACGTCACCTTTTATATACGGCCCATTCACACGCAGTGTGAAAGGGGCATGCAAAAGGTATTGCTGTGGGCGTGCCTCAGCAACACCCATTGCATTTTGATGCAGCTCCAGATTTATGAGTTTTTGTAAACCTGAGGCAGCACCAAAATCTAACGCCACCCCACGGGTGGCGTTAGCATGGTGCAACAAGTAAAAAATTATTTCATTACTCCTCGTTTTTTGCTCTTCCTATGTGTGCTGCGTTTTGCAGCACACATAGAAAGAGCAAAAGGCCACTGAAGATTTTTTTTGTGCTGGAAGTTGTCCATTTCTGAACAGAAACAATCTCCCCTGAAGCACAGCCATCCTTGCACCATGGCTCAAAGAATGGCTGCCTTGACGCTCGTGAGGAAATTTAGCGCCGGCACAGGAGGAAACACAGTGGTGCACCGTATTGTTGTTATTACGACGCATCCCTGTGTTTTGAAAATGATGGAGCGTGGTGCTGCCAAATTTGGTGCAGCGTCGCGCTCTGTCATTTTCTTGTAAATCTGGGCCCGAGTTCTGCGTCACACAGCAGAAACCCCTGTACCTCCTATTACATCTTTGCGTATCCTCACAGTTTATTCTGACACACTAACACACAAACGTGTGCACCTTTTTAAAAAAAATTAATAACATCTTTTGCAGATAATATTTCATAATGGAAGTCGGGATGGAGGTGTTGTGATGTTGAGATCTACAAACATTTCGGAGATTGACTGGTTTGTTTACAAATGTCTAGTAAGTGGAGGGGGTGTCTTGTTTAATAATGAGCGAGGAACATTAAATGTTTTGCCTTTGGACATTCAACAGAAGGAACTTCTCTACATCCCGTACTGACGTCTTCCACTTTGCAAAATTACTCTTCCATGCCTTCCCTCTCATCCTGCTAAGAAGTGTTAACATTAGTGTTGCTGGAGGCGTGAAGTAGTCTAATTGTTTCTTGATGGCTTAGAAGGCACGGGATGTTTTACATGTAGAATTTCTGTAGGCTGTTTATGGAATAATTTCATTGTTATGACAAGGAAAAAAAGGAAAAAGTCTGCAATGTGCAAAGGAAATGAAATATTAGCCATATTGGTGTTTTGGGGAATGGTGTAGATATAATTTCTTTTCTTTTCTACCCAGCAGTAAGCCCTGTAGCTAATGCTTTTCTGAGTGCCCTGAATGTACTGTCTACTGTGCTCTGCTGATGTGTCTTTATTTCTTTACGAGCATGATTCTTTTCTTTCTTTACTTCCCGAGTCCACTTTTGACTATACACTTTTGTCAGGTGCGGGAGCGCGGAGAGGTCTAATTAAATTAAGTGAATTTGAACCTACTGGATCTCAGAGGAGAACTCAGGAGTGGGTTTAGTTGTAAATAAGCTGCAATTTTTTTTACAACAACAGCTTAAAAAAATAAATGAAATATGTACCTTTGGAGTTAATAAAGAGAGCTGATGTTATTTTAAAAGTTTTATTTTTCTCATTCGTTTCTGATCTTTATCGGTGAATGTTACAGAACATTGCATGAAGTAAGTCCCAAATATATCCGTGTTCTAATATTCTAAAGCCATAAAAAATGTCTTTGTAGTCTAGTCAGAAACGTTATCAGCACTAATGAATACTGTAACAGGAATAGTCTAGGCAGAAAGCAATTGAATGTTTTCAGGGGTCAAGTTGTCTAAGTGTGAGAGAGGGAGGGAGAGGTCTGTCTTGAGTCTCACCTAGTGACTATCTGAGACATTCCATCCCTGTACTTTCCCTTTGGCTTTTTAATACATGCCAATTAACATTTGCAAGCTTTCAGTTCATTATCTCAGACAATAGCTCATGACCAATCAGCTTGCGCGTATGCTTATGATATAATGTTTTTCTTCACCTTGAGATAGCAGACAAATAATGCTTCATACTCGGAGTTTATCATATTATTTCTTCTTGTGTCTGCAAAGGATACACCCTGATATGTCCCCCCATTTGACTTTCTAGAAAACAAGGCACTTGTATGATTTTATAATGCATTCCAAATTCATCCCTACCCTTCTCATGCGTATCTACACTATAAGCTTATTCATAAAGAAGCAAATTTTGTTAATTTAGTAAAGTACAGCATTCCAATAACAGAGTAGTTTGATAGAAGAGAAGAAAAGATGTTACTTTCATTGTTTTAGCAGGAAATAAACGTCATGCAGCGGATATGCTAAGGTTACAAAAGAAACATTTCTCTTCAATTGAAGCCTGCTGGAGTTTGTTAATGTTAGCAGTTCATGCAAGTCAGGCCTTATATAGGTCATGCAAAATTTAGATTAAAATGTTCTTTCAAATGTAGCCCCTGGTTAGGCCTAGTTTTTACTCATGTTAACTTATTGATTAGTTATATCTGACTTTAATAAATCATCCTATCAGTTCCCCCCCATTGATAGTTCGGAATCATCACAACACATTCACAAAGTTAATTTTGTTACATTTCACCTGAGAGAGTGTAATGTAACAAAATGAACTTTGTAAATGTGTTGTGTTAATCATCTCATACAACATGCAATTGTTCATTCACCAGTGCTCTTGGTTCTGGCTCTTAGAACACAATTTCTTCATAAGGATCTCTCATTCCCTTTGTGTGCTATGTGTGCACCTAATTTGGGTGTTCCAGTACATTTAACTGCAGTATTTGTGTTCAGAATCACCTGATAGGGGCCTTTCCAGTGTGACTCGAGAAAGGACTTTCTCACATGCTTTTTATCAGGACCTAGTCACCATGACCAAGGCCTTGGCACTGTTCCTGGTTCAGATTTGCAGTAGCAGCTTCACCCTGTTGAGAGACAAAACATACCACATCAACCAATCTTTCACAGTAATCAAGTATCATGTCATCTGTAAAATTCACAAGTGCAATTGCTGGAACTGCAGGTAGTCTCATTGCTCTCCCCATTGAGACCTCATGGGGGTAAGAAAACGGTTTTCCTGTCAGGTGTGAATCGCAGACTCATCAGAAGTAAGGGAAGAGCATTAGACCATTGCAAAGAATTGGAAGCACACACCTTTGCCAATTTTGATTTATTAGTTCCATTTAATTATGCCACTATTCTAGAAGCTTTTAGATGATATGTACAATGGAGTTTCTGTTCAACTTGTAATGCTGCACATAACATTTTTATTCTCTCACTGTTGAAGTACCCCGATCAGATTCCAAAGAAATAGACATGCCAAACCTAGGAATCAGCTCACTCAACAGTACCTTAGCCACAGTGAGACCTAACCAGGTAAGCCTCCACCCACATTGAGAAACTACAGAAAATTACCAATACATATTTAACTATTTGCAAATAGGCATTTGAATGAAATACATTTGCATCCATTTAAAAGGTCCTCTTGATCTCTCTACATGACTCAGTGTAACTTGTGTTCACCTGCCTACATTCATCCGTTGGCATGTCACATATCAATGACACAATTCTTCTGCTTGTGCTCTGAATCTGGGAATAAACTAGAACTTCTTGAATGTATGAATCATAGTGTCCCTTTCTAAATGAGCTTGAGCATGAAATTGTCTAGCAATTGGGGGCAACAAACTATCTGGCATTACTGGTCTTCCATCTACTGAAACCCAAACTTAATTTTCATCCATTCAACATCCTGCTCTGATCCAACTCTGCTTTTTTGATTCTGGAGCATTTTATTTAATTCTTCTCAATGCATCCCTATTGTTAGACAACCTCATCATCATGGAAAATACATTTTCACTTTGTTTTTCTTTTATGAATGAGTTGTTGAATGTGCCGGCCACAACTGCACAATAGTGTGCAACTTCATAAGCATATCTGTTGCTGACAGTGACATAACTACTGTCACCCATTTACAATGCACACTTGACAAATGCAATTTCAGTTGGGAGTTGCAAAGCCTCCAAACAGCTTTTGACCTGCTGCCCATTTCAAATTGGTGATCCAGATGTGATCAAGAAACCTCCCTGTCACCACAATTGACCCAAATACAATCACTGTCATTTGTGTTTTCAAGCTCTAGTAAAGGCGATTAATTCTGCAACCTGCGCTGAGGAAACTCCATGATGCCAAGAAGCTTCAATCACTTCTTGTATTGTGCAGACTGCATATGCTGCTCTTAGGGAACCCTCATTTGTTTTTATTCATGAGCCACCAGCAAATGCAATATAATTATGGGTAATTAAAGGCTCATCTTTCATGTCTGGACTGGGTTTAGCTCAAAAGTTCGTAACATCCAGGCAATCAGTGTGCTAGGATTCAATATCTGACATATTTCAGCACAATATTGGTTCCCGCCAAAATTTGCTGCCCATATCTATGTAGTTTGGTGTTAGTCACATGTTGTGTCTTTGTCTTAGTCTGGTGTTAGTCAAATGTTGTGTCTTCATCTTAGTTGTCTTAGTAATCGGAGTGTGGAAGCATTACAGTTAGAGGATATCCCATCACAATGTGTTCACATTTTTCAAGGCTCGCAGTAACCTCAGCCACTCCTTTAAGACAGCCAGGAAAAGTGGCAGCTATAGGATCAAGAGTAACAAAAAGGTGAGCTACAGGCTATTGGCATCTCCATAAATTCAAATTAGCACTGAGGAAGCACAGCCCTCCCTCTCACTGAAATCTTTGGTGCAAGCTGGTGTTCCCCATGCCAGGACATGACAGACTTTCTCTCAGTTCTAGGAATACTTTCATGCATTCATTGTCCTATGGAATCGATTCTGGTACATCCTTGTGTATCAGTTTCAGCAAAGGTTTTGCCACCAGGTAAAAGGTAGGTATCTACTGTCCACAGTAGCCAACCATTCCCAAAAACATCCTGATGTCTCTCTGTGTTGTAGGCTGACACATTTTCCAAATTGCTTCAACTCTCTCTCTTGATATTTTTCTTTTTCCTTTCTCAATTACATGGCCCAAGTACTGTACTTCTTTTTGGCCATATCGCAGTGTATTTGGTGATACCTTATATCCATTCTCTGCTAAAAGATTCAGTAATGTAATGGTGTCAACTTTGCAAGATTATTTTGTCCTTGGTGCAATCAAAAGGTCATCAATATATTGGACTGAATCCCAGGGTAGATTTAATGATTCCATATTCTTTTCAAAATTTGTTTGAAAATTGAGGGACTCTCAGTGTACCTTTCTGGGACACAACAACATTATAATACTTTCTCCCGGAACATGAAGGATAACAGATACTGGCCCTCATTACGACCCTGGCGGTATAGAACCGCCAGGGCCGCGGCACGCGGGAGCACCGCCGACAGGCCGGCGGTGCCCCGCGGGGCATTCTGACCGCGGCGGCTTAGCCGCGGTCAGTAAAGGGAAACCGGCGGTCTCCCGCCGGTTTCCCGCTGCCCCCAGGAATCCTCCAAGCTGCGCCGGCTTGGGGATTCCGACTCCCCCTCCCGCCATCCAGTTCCTGGCGGTTCTCCCGCCGGGAACCGGATGGCGGGAGGGGGAGTCGCGGGGCCCCTGGGGGCCCCTACAAGTATTTCACTGTCTGCTTGGCAGACAGTGAAATACGCGACGGGTGCAAATGCACCCGTCGCACCTTCCCACTCCGCCGGCTCGATTACGAGCCGGCATCCTCGTGGGAAGGTCGTTTTCCCCTGGGCTGGCGGGCGGCCTTTTGGCGGCCGCCCGCCAGCCCAGGGGAAAACTTGAAATACCCGCCTCGGTCTTTTGACCGCGGCGCGGTATTTTGGAGGGCGGAATTCTGGCGGGCGGCCTCCGCCGCCCGCCAGAATCAGAATCAGGGCCACTGTCTTTATGTAAAGGAATTAAGTAGAAAGCTTGACAGAGATCAATCACCAAAAACCATTCAGCTGTACAAGTACTTTGAAACATTATGGTGCCTGGATTCAGAACCACAGGACAACATGGAACTACAATGGCATTCAACTTCCTCCAATCCTGAACTTTCATAACCTTGCCTTTGGGCTTCCACAATCCCATAATTGGCGAGTTGCGTGGACTCCTAATTATTTCTCTCAAGATGTCTTTCTGTAACATGTAATTTATTAAGGGTGTTATTCCCTTTATCAATTCTGGTATGATGTGATAAGGTGGTGTTCTGGGTAAAACTGAATCTGGTCGTACATTTATTTTTACAGGTTCAACTTCTTTTATTAATCCAATATATTTTCCAGTGAAATCCCATACTTCTTGGTTCACTTTTGCAGTCAGATCTCCGGGTAACTCTTTTGCTGGTAACAAAGGGTAGATCACTACTATTTCCTACTGAGCGATTGTAAAATCAATATCTTCATCAGGGGTATGAAACTCTACTCTGTGTAGTGTGCAAAAGATAGTGCAATCTAACTTGCATAACAAATCTCTTCCTAACTGATTGACAAGACTGGAATTGCACACCACAAACTGATGGTTTTCCTCAAACAATCCTATTTTTTACAAGAGCTTCTTTTGAAAATGAGTTTGTTTTTTGTCTAGTTTTGTCTAGTTGCAACCTCTTCAACTCGGATCTCTTTTCCAGGGAGAAGTAGGTCTGATGCTTCCACTGTTCTCACTGTAGAACGGGTAGCTCTTGTGTCAAAAATAAATTACACTTGATGGCCATTTACCTCACCATCTACAAATAATCTATTCTGGTCTACCTCTAAGACTGCACCAAGCACACAATCTGCCTCTCCTTCCATGCACCATCATTGTGACGCGCCTACATCTCACATTGTGAAATTATCAAACATAGGGAATAGTTCAATGGTATCCTGATTTTGATCCTGCATTACATTCAGATTCATTTTAGGTAACTGATTTACACTCAATCTAGTATTGTTGACATTTGGTTCAACCATTGGTGCTTGTGGCACAGGTAACATTTGAGTTTGATTTTGCATCAGCATCTGTACTTGTGTCATTGCTTCATTTGGCATTTGCATCTGATTCATTCCGTACATTTGATGATTGACCATTCTATCCAGATTCAACTTACACTCGCACTTCCAAGGCTCCACCTTATTCCACACATGACAAGGTGTCATCTTCTTCAGCATTGCAACATCAACACCTGTATTAGGAACAATCTGTGCACCTCTTCCTTTACCCCGAGTCATCGTCATTCCTCCTTATACTCTCTGCAACCACCTACTCGCATTCCATTCATCTCTTGTGCTACACCACCATTCCTAACAAACTACAGATTTGAAAACCTACGCTGTGCAAACTTAGGGCCTGATTAAGAGTTTGCCAGATGGGTTACTCTGTCACAAATATGACAGAAATCCTGTCTGCCGTATTACAACCCCATTAAATCCTATGGATATTGTAATACAGTGGACAGGATGTCTGTCATGTTTGTGATGGAGTGACCGGTCCCCCAAACTCTAAGGGCCTGATTACAACCTTGGCGGGGGAGATTACTCCATCACAAACGTGATGGATATCCCATAGCTGTATTACAAGTTCCATAGGATATAATGGAACTTGTAATATGGCGGGCGGGATATCCGTCACATTTGTGATGGAGTAATTCCACCAGCCAAGGTTGTAATCAGGCCCTAAATCAGGCCCTTAGTCTGTGCCAGCATAAACTTCTCCTTAAGCTTTCGCTGTTTCATCTCCTGCGCATCACTATGATACTCTGTGTATTTCATCATTTCATTAAAAGACTTGGGCCCATATTTATACTTTTTTAGTGCCACAATTGTGCCGTTTTTTGACTCAAAAGCGGCACAAAGTTACAAAATACAATTGCATTTTGTAAGTTTGCGCCGCTTTTGTGTAAACAAACAGCGCAATTGCGGCGCTAAAAAAGTATAAATATGGGCCCAGGTCTGCAAGCAAATCACATTCTGCTGAATTTTCGGACAGATCTCAAGACTCAAACCAAGCACAAACTACATAATGAAAAACCCCATATCTGTTGGATCAAGGTGTGTTTGTTGTGTATGCTGCTGAAATGTCTTCATCAACCTCTCATACTACTCATGCACTGTCTCATTCACTTCCTGCTGCATTTGATTCAACTTCAAATATTTCAAATCCTTAGGGGAAATTCTACCTTTCAGGAATTTAATTGCCTCATTTTATTTAGTTATCACCAGATGTGATGGTGCATTAATAACAGGATTTCTTGCTGGCTCTGCATCTAACCATTTAACAGCAACTTTACATTCTGCCCACATGTCACTTGGAACCACAATGTCAGAGAATATATTCAAATCTTCCCATAATATCTTTGACATTTTAACAAATCTCTCCACTTGTGTATACCATTGTATTGGGCTTTCTCTCAATTTAGGGATATTGTGTGTAAATGCTGCAAGATCTCCCCTATTCCATGGGACATGTACCTACTCCCACCTGGTATTTCCCTAAAAGTGTAGGCTATTGTTGCCGCTTTCATTTCTGAGTGAGCTGCTTGTTTCTTCTTCTCTTCAGCCTCTTTAGCCTGTTGCTTTTTCTTCTTGTATTTTTGTGACCACATCTTTTCAAATCTGGCTAATTAATTCCATTTGTGCACACATTTTATTAATTCTACAAGATGAATTTGCATTTCAGAAGGAAGCGTTTTTTATTGCTTTATCATTTAATTGTACTCAAAAACATCTTTGTAATGATATGCTTTTCGAAATGTCAACTTATACTTATTTGTCAGCTCAGTTAATCTGTCATGAACTGTTGCAGCTTTCCTTGTAATCACTTACAAAAGGCAGAGGTCATGCCCACTACCCCAATGGCCAGCACAGGGGACCAGGGTCCCCTGGACATGGCCATTGCACCCTGTGCCATGCAGCGGGCCCATGTCAGGGCCCTCAATGGCACTTATTTTCTTTTTTTAAATACTTACCTATACTTTCCCTACTTACCTGGGATGGGGGTCTCCCATTATTTGGCCCCTCCTCCCACCCATGCATCATTTTAGCTCAGGAGATAAATATGGGGCTATGGTGTTAGCACTATTGTTTAGTTGGGAACTTCTACCTTGCATCTCATTGATGCAAAGGTAGGTGCACATATCCAAAAAATTGTGCTAACTCCAATATGTTGATGCTAGATGTGCCTAGCGTCAAAATATAAATATGGAGTTTAGTTTGTGCTGAATTTGCATTCAAAAAATGACTCAAATTTGGCGCAAACATAGTATAAATATGACCCTGAACCCTTTTGTCAAATCATAATACAGTTTCTCAATTCACAACCAAAAGAAATCCTCTCTCACAATGATGAGTTCTCAACCTGCAGAAAATCACTTAATTAGTGCTGTGTCACCTTTGTGCATCAGGTTTCACAACCCTAATTAATATTTTTACAACCACAACAATTTAATTACGTCCTTATTTTTGTGAAAAGTTGACAACATCTCATGACTTACACTTCTCATAGCAGGCAAGAATAACTTTTTTTCACTGTATCTATCCCAGGATCTTAGACCACTTCGTATTCGTTAACCTCTTTATTTCTTCCAAAAATCACATATAACATAGACAAAACAGTTTCAATTCCATTCAGCATAAAACTATTTCAAAATAATTCATAAATCTCCATACATATTTTCAGTGACACGACCCATTTGATACTCACACCGTTGAGATTTCACCAACTCTTCAACTGCAATTTGCAACCATTTCAGAAACTGCACCTCATTAGTCTTCACATTCAGGGTGTGGGCACTCAATCTTTTTATCTAACCTTTGGATATTTTGAACTATTTTCAGCATATTTACCTAACCACCCTAAACCATATTTCTGCTGCCAACTTTTTGCGGGAGCTCAGAAAGGTCTAATTAAATTAAGATACTCCACACCTCCTGGATCTCAGAGGAGATCTTGGGAGTGGGGTTTAGGTATAAGTAAGCTGCTTTCAACAACATCAATTAAAAATAAACATTCAAATATTCACCTTCGTTCAGAGTAAATAATGAAAGTTACTATTAGTTTAAAAGTTGTATTTTTCTCATTAGTTTTTGATCTTTATTATTCCATCACTATTATAGAACACTGCATGAAGCAAGTCCCAAATCTACAGTATTACTATTCTAATATTCGAAAGCCATAAAAAATATTTCTTCACAGTCTAGTCAGAGCAGTTATCAGCACTCACGAAGAATACAGTAACAGAAATAGTCTAGGCAGAAAGCATTTGAATGTATCCAGGGCTCAATTTGTCTAAGTCTGAAGGGAGAAAGAGTTCTGTCTCCAGTCTCACTTAGTATTTATCTGAGCCATTCCATCCCTGTACTCTCTATGGGATTTCTTTATACATGCCAAAGAACATTTACAAACTTTCAATTCATTATCTCAAACAGTAGCTCATGACCAATCAGCATTCGAGTACCCTTATGAAATACTGTTTTGTTTAGCTTGAGCTAACAAACAAATAATGCTTCATGTTTGGAGTTTAGCATATTGTTTCTTCTCGTGTCTGCTAAGGATACATCTTGATAAATTCCCACTTGCTTGACTCTCTAGAAAACAAGACATTTGTATGAGTTTATAATGCATTCCAAGTTCATCACTTCTCTTCCAAAGCGTTTCAATACAATAAGCTCATTCATAAAGAAGCAAGTTTTGTTAATTTAGCAAAGTTTAACATTCCAATAAGAAATTAGTTTGATAGAAAATAAGAAAAATATGTAGTTTTCATTGTTTTAGCAGGAAATAAATGTCCTGTAGTGTCCATGCTAAGGTTTCAATAGAAATATTTCTCTTCAGTTGAACCATGCTGGTATTTGTTAACATTAGCTGCTCAAGCTAGTTAGGCTATAAACAGGTCATGCAAAATGTATCAATAAATGCTCTTTTCTTTTAAATGCAGCCTTTGGTTAGGCCTAGTTTTCACTCATATTAATTTATTAATTAGTTATATCTGACTTTATTAAATTGCTCTACCCCAGGTTTGTCAGGTTCAACTTATTGGTGGTAAGCTTTCAGAGGGTTCCAATACAGTAGGACCACACCCAGGAGCCATGTGCAGCAATGAAAGCCTGATTCAGTTATAATAGTGAATCCAAATCCACGCAATCCTGTTTCTTGCATAACGTTTGTGCACACACGTATCATGAGTGTCTGCACTCCACAAAAGAAAGTATCTGACTGCCTCTTTTCCAACTTCACCTCAAGTTCACTCATCTCTCCAAATATGAGCCCACTATCTGTGGTACGAATTGTAAACTGTGTTCTTGAGGAGGCTGGGTATCTTGGGTCTCACCGAAATGCAGGCTGCTGAATGATCATCCACTAAGGCTGGTGCTACTTTTTCCTGGAGCCACCAATTGTGTTCATCTTGTTGGCACAGGGATTGTTTCGTTTAAGATTTAGGGGCATATTTATACTCCGTTTTGCGCCGGATTTGCGTCGTTTTTTTTACGCAAATTCGACGCAAAACTAACTCCATATTTATACTCTGGCGTTAGACGCGTCTAGCGCCAAAGTCCATGGAGTTTGCGTCACTTTTTTGCGTGGACACCTACTTTGCGTTAATGATATGCAAGGCAGGCGTTCCCGTCTAAAAAATTGACTCCGAGGCATGTGCGCCGTATTTACACTCCCGGGCAAAAATCACGCCCGGGAGTGGGCGGGTCAAAAAAAATGACGTCCAGCCGCTTCTGCGTGGTTTTTTAGCGCCTGGTCAGGGCGGGCGTTAAGGGACCTGTGGGTTCGGAAGGAGCCCAGAGGTGCCCTCCCATGCCCCCAGGGACCCCCCCTGTCACCCTTGCCCACCCCAGGAGGACACCTAAGGATGGAGGGACCCATCCCAGGGAACATAAGGTAAGTTCAGGTAAGTATTCAAATTTTTTTTTTTTGTGGCATAGGGGGGCCTGATTTGTGCCCCCCTACATGCCACTATGCCCAATGACCATGCCCAGGGGACAGAAGTCCCCTGGGCATGGCCATTGGGCAAGGGGCATGACTCCTGTCTTTGCTAAGACAGGAGTCATTTCAATGGGGGTTGGGAGTCGAAAAAAATGGGGCAAATCGGGTTGAGGCGATAATTTTGCCTCAGCCTGACTTGCCCCATTTTTTGGCGCCCAAGCTCCATATTCCCCTACGCCGGCGCTGCCTGGTGTACGTCATTTTTTTTGACGCACACCAGGCAGCGCCGCCGGCTAACGCCGGCTAACGTCATTGAATAAATACGGCGCCCGCATGGCGCTTCAGAATGGTGTTAGCCGGCGTTAGATTTTTTGACGCACAACTGCGTTGGCGCAGTTGTGCGTCGAAAAGTATAAATATGTCTTTCAAAATGTTAAGATCAGACCTCTACCTTCTGCACAATTTATTTAGATTAGTTAACTCTAACATGCAAGCCTCTTTGCATTTCAGGCCTAGTACACTTGAGTATTATTGCCAGCCACAATTTTTGCGTTTTAAATACATTTTAAGCATCATTAGCTTTGCACATTATTTCAGCATTATATGTTTCTATGTTTTTCGCAACAGATTTTTAAAACACTTTCCCAACCCCTGGAGGATGCAAAGGTCCATAAAAGCTATACTTTCTGGGTAACATGTGTGAGGAACACATTGCTGTCCATCTCTACACCCATTATTCCTGTCTTTAATGTTCAAAAGAACTCTTCAGCTGGGCACAAAGCATTCCTGGTATCTCGACTCCACTTATTCCTGACCTGGTTAATTTTAGAAAAATGGGTTCTACGTTTTTCGCTTTTTTACCTTTGGTATTTGAGCTTCCACTGTGTTGGAAAGCCTACCTAAAGGACCCTTGCATACTGTAAACTCTGTTTAAATTGGATGATGAGATGCAATCAACAATGCTAACTTTTTAATATATGGTCAGTGACCAATGGGCAGCTAGGATAGGGACTCTGGATTGGAAAGAAATGAGCTGAAGGAGTTGGCTGCAGCATGAAAGTTTTTTGAAAGCAGATACAACCATGAGTCAGCAGCCCCATCAGGCCAGACATAGCAAAAGATGCCAGCAATAGGGATAGAGTTATATATAGATAACACAAAAGAAGTGCTCTCTGTGGAAAGGTAACCAGTGGATGCAAAATGTAAGCAATAACACAATGAAATGTAAACAAGGAGGTAATTGAGAGCAAGTCAGTAGTTGAGAGTGGACAGTGAAAAGCATCTGTGGGGAGGAACAATTGTAAATAAGCAAAACTTGACATGATTAGCAATTGGGAAGTGAAACTGTACCAAACAAATCTAGCTGCATTACAGCACAAAACTAATAGAAATCAGAATTAGAAGTCAATTAATGTAAGTAATAGTTCTACTAGCCAGGCCTACTGAGCAGACCCACCAACGAGGTTTGAATGCATGAGATTTCTCTTTTAAACGTGATGAAAGATGGTATACCTGATTGTCACATTAAATGTACTTGGAAGTACATAGAATAAGTTTTAACAAGTACCAACAACCTGTAAATTAAATGCTATTACTGTACTGAAGCTCTCATTGTGCCACCTAGTAAAGTAGCACTAAAAAGCATGTCTACAGGTCTGCCATTGCAGCCTGGATGAGCAGTTTTAAAGTGCCATTTCAGCCTAGCAAGATAAACCCTTTTACAGGCCTACACCTTCCTTTTCAATGATTATGACTCACCCATGAGGTAGGCCCGAGATGCGTATAGGGCAAGGTGCATGGTATTTCAAATTAAAATTAAAAAGCAGGATGAGTTGTGTGTGTCCTTGCAGTGAAAAACCTCAAAAGTAATAGAAAAATGATTACATGATTTTTTAAATCATATTTTAAAATTCAATTTATTGGTAAATTCAGATTTTAGATTCCTAATTTGAAAATGACTCATTTAGAAAGTGTTCCTGATTGTGCCAAATCTGCCTTTCTGCATGTGTCCAGTGTCACTTGACTGGTAAATGTCACCCATGCAGTGAGATGAGGATTGCTCCCAGACAGTGGACAAAAGGCTTGGGTGTACAGAGATGTTTTTCTTCCTTTGGCAGGATGCTCTAGGGGTTGTGCTCAGCCATTTCCTGACCTTCAAAGGGTGCGTACCCTGCCACTGGC
Source organism: Pleurodeles waltl (assembly GCF_031143425.1). Lineage (NCBI taxonomy): Eukaryota > Metazoa > Chordata > Amphibia > Caudata > Salamandridae > Pleurodeles > Pleurodeles waltl. The sequence continues at coordinate 685,556,410 of NC_090439.1, forward strand.
AGAACTAGCTCACATCTAGGCCTGCCTCCATTTGTCTTCCTAGTCTGATTGTCTCCAAACGTAGTGGGAGGGTTGGTACACCAGAACTGGTTTGAAGTGACCACAAGGGAGGGTTTGCTCATTATCATAGCCACACCACTGGATAGGCACAGGGAGCTCTGACCTTGAGAAGAAGAGTTTCACTATGCTGATTTATGTGGATCAGGGCATTGTAGACTAGTTTACAATGTAATACACAGGAAGGGCTGAAAAAGTGAGTATGGTCAGCCCTGTAACATTCCTCCAACCACAAGGTTGACACTGGGCATACAAGTGGTATCCTCAGTAACCTTCTTAGAACACTCCTAGACCTGTGGAGAAAAGAGAAAGTACTGCCCTGCTGTCTGAAACCTGAAGGAAGACTGGACCTACTTGTTTTGTACCAAGGACCACAGAAGTGACTCCAAAGGTTAGGTTGTTGACCTCCTGTTTGAGTTACAAAGACACAACGGGATACCAGAGGGTTAAGCACAGGTTTATCTAGTCACTTTCCTTGTTCAACCTTAAAATAATTGTGATTACTATTTGATTACTATTTGACTACTCAATAATATTCCAATATTTTACACCAAGCCACTGGCATCTAGGGAAACTATGCACAATACAGAATGACAGAATAGAGTTAGTGGAGGAAATTCTATGATGGAATTTTAAGCTTGCTGATGTTCTACTCGCAGCTAAGTTTTTATCTCCTTTGAGCAGATTTATTAAAGGTGCAGCAACGGAAAGGTTTTAACAAAGTGTGATAGATCTCACATATCACCAAAATATGAAATTGATCATTGTTTGCAGGAGTGTTTAATTTGTAAATAAAAACGTGCCAGTGCCGAAAGATCCCCTCTAAAAAATGCGTCTGCTGTAATTAAATGTGCGAGCACGGAATACTGAGACAGCGTAATCCTGAAGCTATGTCAGGCCTCTTTAACCCATATACAGCCACTCCTTGCCCCATCAGATCATTCTTACAGCTTTCTACTTTCTCCCTTTGTGGCACTTTTTCTCTTTTCTCTTCCTCCATCTTTCTCATATGTGTCTTTTGCTTGCAGTAAATGCTTCAGGCAGAAGAATAAGTGCCGACCCTAAAAAATAAGTGCCGGTGATCCACACTGGAAACAACAAGCACAAATTAAGCACTGGTTTGCAGTGACACCTATACTATACTATACTATTAGTGACTAGTAATGAGTTTTGGATTGGGCGAGTCTGTTCTTGCATAATTACTTGAGCCAAATATTTAACCTAATTAATTTACAAGATATACATCTGTTGCACCATTCCCCTTTGTTGTACAATACACAACACGTAAAACAATCTATGGTAATGCATCTCAGCTGTGTCAGAAAAAAGAATTATATTGTCTTGTAACACTGCTAGCTCATTCTTCTACATCTCCAAACAAAATGTGCATTAACCTCCGAAAAATTGAGGCTGCAGGTCCAAATTGAAATAGCATTCTAATATGTTGAAATGCTCCATGAGGTCTGATGAATGTGGATAGTAATCTGCAACTCTCCTTCAGCTTGATGTGATTGTAGGCCAACACCAGATTCTGTGTTGTAATAAAGTTAGCACCTTCCAATAATGGCAACAGTGTTTGAATTTTTAGAGTGAGTGGCATTCAATTTTAATTTCTTTGTTATGTCATTTTAGAGCAGCCTATAAACTTAGGGACCCAGTTTCCTTTGCATACCAAAACTATAATGGATACCCACTCCATACAGTCAACTGGTTCAGTAACCCCATGAGATTGGAGATCCTTCGAGGCAGTGCTAGGTTCCTTTCTAGCACTGAGTGGCATATCTCTCCAACTTAAGTTTAATGTGTATGCTGTTAAGTTTCAATTAAATGTTTTTATGAAAAGCATTTTGATTTTCCTAATTATTATCCGAGCATATCTTTATATTGCAAAATATTGCTTTCCATACCTTTTTCTCCCCAGATGCAGACAATGGGCAATACTGCAGCAGGATCCAAAACCATCCTGAATTACCTTGGAGCTTCCACCCCAAATTATTTTAATTATTTTCCATCACTCATAGCTTACCTAGTGGAACTGTAAAGTAATAGAAGCAACAATGTGACCCTAAATATTGTGGTACTTTTTTGATAACCATAAGCCTTAATGGCATTGCTTTCTAATTATCTTCCTAAATACCTCTTCAGAAATTAGTGTGAAAGGAGATCCAGAATCTACCAAAACATTGAATGAAATTCCATACACAGTAATCTTGCAATTCTGCGGTTTCAAAGGATCAATGTCAAAAGAAGATTTTTCTCTATTGTTGAGAGAACATATTTGTTTCTAGTCATTTTGAGCACTTGCTAAGATCACTTCGTCTTTGTCTAAAAAAGTATCTTTCACTTCATTATTGATCTCTTGAACAACATCTACACTGTTTGGAGGTTTATGTACACTTGGGAAATTACCAGATTTGCCACACCTGGATGTGGTGTGTAAAGCAGGCCAAATTACTTGACTGAAGCATGTTTTACCACTACACCTTATGCACTCCCCTGTAGCCCAAGTCTGCTTTTTGCATTTGTTGCTTTTCTACCTGTCTCTGTTTGTTATAAATACTATTATGTATTGGGTTTCTTTACCTTCACTTAAAGATATAAAGCTTTAAATTACTCAGTTGACCTTCTAGAAGCCTCTGACACTTTAATGATTTTAGTCAGGTCAGAGTATGGTTCATATTCTTTCTGCAAATAGGTTAATTTCTCAGTGGTTCATTTGAATGTTGATTGCTTGAATAAAATTGAATTCCTGTATAATAATGTGACTCCTCAGTAAAATGCAATTTAAGTCTTTCCACAGCTTCTATATTCTCATCAATGTTAGCAGGCTGCAATGCTCGTTATGGATGAATTAAGGTAGATGATCAAAAATCCTTTGAGCTTCAATCTCCAACAGTTTTAATAAGATACCTTTAATTCTTGTAAGTGAGTATGCATTCCCATCAATCACAATCATATAGTTTATGAACAAACTAAGCTAACTGTTCCATCACATTCCTTCCTTACGCCAGTTTTGTAAAAATGGCAGATTTGCACATTGCAGCATTATTATGTGTGGCAACCTGACATTTATCAAATAACCATAAAACACCAATGGTAATTATGGTGGTAATGTGATCTCGGACTAGGTGGAAAAAGTAAGTACTTAACACGTTGCTAGTACCATATACTCATGAAACAATTAGTTGCAACATGACTAAAGCCTCGAATTTCAATGTGCAGCGAGGGTTAGCTCAAAAAACTATTACCACAGAACTGTGCAGAGGGAGCACCATGTCTCGCAGCTGGCTGGAAAACATTGTCAGTGCAAGTCATTCAGACACAAATGGTGCACAACATTCAAATCCTGTAGGAAGATTTTCCATGCTAAAGATATAAGTCATAGATGCAGACAGTAATAACAGAAGCAGGATTATCCCACTAAGGACCATAAAGACGTTTAGTGCCAAATTGAAGAAATACGCTGAACGAGTTAACTGCTGGTAAGTTCATTTAAAGAAGACACAGTTGCCGGTCAGCCACACGCACCACACCAGAATCAAACAATATCAGTGGGGGAAGAGTTCAATCAATCGATCAGTGTTTATAAAGCGCAGCTACTCACCCACAAGGGTCTCAAGGCACTGAGGGGGGGGTGTAGCATCCACCGGTGAGGTGGCTCTTAAAAAAGCCATGTCTTCAGTTCCTCTGTGAAGTTGAGGAGGGGTGTGGTTTGTCTGATGTGGAGTGGAAGGGCATTCCAAGCAGTGGCTGATTGGTAGGAAAAGGACCGTCCCCCTGCTCTGGTTTTCCTGATGCAGGGTATTTCGGTCAGGAAGAGCTGGGCTGAGCTTAGGTCCCTGTGGAGTCTGTGGAAGTTGAGTTGCCTGTTAAGGTAGGCTGGTCCGGTGTTGTGGAGGGCTTTTTGTACGTGGGTGAGGATCTTGAAGGTGATTCTTTTCTCTATGGGAAGCCAGTCTAGTGTGTGCGAGTGTTGCAAGCTGTGGCAGTGTCGAGGCAGGTTGAGGACCAGTCTGGCGGCGGAGTTCTGGATGTTCTGTAGTTTGTGGGTGAGATTCTTGTTGATTCCGGTGTAGAGTACATTGCCGTAGTCCAGTCCGCTGATGATGAGGGCATTTGTGACAGTCTTTTTCTGTGTTCGAGGGGTATCCATTTGAAAGTCTTGTGTAGGAGGGGTAGGGTGCAGAAGTAGGTGGAAGTGACTGAGTTGATTGGGTGGTTCATGTTGAGTTTGGAGTCCAGGATGATCCTGAGTTCGCGGGCTTGGTTTGTGGGGGTGGGTGGGTTTCTGAGGGTGGGTGGCCACCAGGAGTTGTTCCATGCTTCGGGTTAAGGGCCCATGATGCGTACTTCTGTCTTGTTCGCCTTGAGTTGAAGGCAGCTGTTTCTCATCCAGTTGGTGACTGTTCCATGCCTTTGCAGAATTTGTGTCTGGCTGTGTTGAGTTCATTGGATAGGGAGAGGATGACTTGAATGTCGTCGGCATAGGAGACAATGTTGATTCCGTAGCTTCTGACGATGGCAGCCAGCGGGGCCATGTAGATGTTGAACAGCATGGGGCTGAGGTAAGATCCCTGGGAAATTCCGCAGGTGGTAGGTTCACAAAGAAGGGGGCGAGTCTCACTCGTTGAGTTTTGCCAGAGAGGAAGGATTGGATCCAGTCGAGAGCCTTGTCTCTGATGCCGGCTTCGTGAAGTCTGCATATTAGGGTGTGGTGAGAGACCGTGTCGAAGGCCGCTGAGAGGTCTAGCAGTATGAGTGCCGCCGTCTCTCCCTTGCTCAGCAGGGAGCGTTTGTTATCAGTTGCGGCCAGGAGGGCCGTTTCAGTGCTATGGTTTTTCCTGCATCCAGATCGGGAGATGTCGAGGATGGTGTGGTCTTCGATAAAAGTGGCAAGTTGGCTGTTGATAGCTTTTTCAATGACTTTTGCAGGAAATGGGAGTAGGGAGATGGGCCTGAAGTTTTTGCGGTCGGTGGGGTCTGCAGAGCGTCTCTTGAGAAGGGGGTTGATCTCGGTGTGTTTCCAGTCATCAGGGAAGGAGGCGGCAGGTAGGGAGTGGTTGTTGGTGAGGTGGAGCTTTGGGGCGATGGAGTCCACTGCTCTGTTGAAGATGTGGTGGGGGCACGGGTCCGTGGGGGGCCCGGAGTGTATGGACTTCATTGTTTTCAATATGTCTTTGGTGGTGAGGGGTGTCCAGTTGGTGATTGTTGGTTTCTTGGTGTCGGGTTTTGGTTGAGGGGGTTCTGCATGTAGGTTGTCCTTGCTGAAGCTGTCATAGATGGTCTTGATTTTGTGGTGGAAGTAGGTGTTGAGTCTGTCTTGTGAGGGTGGGCTGACCGTTGTTTCGATGTTGGGTTGGGCGAACTCCTTGATGATGCTGAAGTGTTAGATAAAAATAGCAAATAAGAGGCATGTGCATTGGAATTGCAAAACTAAAAAGTGGAAACAGAATGGAAACAACGACATGGCAGAAAGTAAAGAAGGACAGACTGGAGAGCAAGACAGGGATTATGGTGGGCGCTGAAAATATCTGTTGGGGGAATAATTGTAAATAAACTAGACATGACATTATAAGCTATAAAAATATAAAAGCAAGCTAAACAAACCTAATTATATTACAACAGGTAGGGTGCAGGGCACATGTATGTACTGTACAAGTAAATTTTGTATCTGTGGCATATAAGTTGAACATGAAGCATATCTGTATCCCTTTAACTTGTGGAGATATGAATCTATTTTATAACCCCATATTTTGGCACACAAGTTGAAGGTTGAATGAAAAGTGTGTGACACACAGGGATGTAGAGTGTAGAACATTTCTGAGGTTTATTGGTCAGGTCTTGGGGAACGAATGGAGGAAAACAGATGCCCCTTTAAAGTGCATAGGCAGGGCCTAATCTCTTCATGTTTCTTTCCTTACCCACAGGTGTTACCTCCAACAGTTTGAGAGATAGCTGAGTGACGAAGCATCTCCCACTTCTATGCAAATTTCTTGAGTGTCTCTGATAGGCAATTCCCAGCCACAGCCCTCATTACTGCTGACAATAGAAGACAAAGACCATGTGCTATTCAGCCTGGGATGAAAACACAAAATAATACACAAAAGGTTGGGAAATGCTGGAAACTGGTGAGAGATGTGGATCAGTGTAATTCACATTGTCTGAAAAACTCAGATAGTAGGATAAAACCTAGGTTAGGGTGCCAGTGTTCTCACGGACCAATGATAGGACTCATCTAACAATGTGAGCAGGATACTTAAACACCATAGTCTGGATTTCTGATTGCTGTCTTCCCTCTGGGAGAAGAAGACACCTGGATAGGACCCCTGGTAGTACTGCTGTAGACTGCCTGAAAAGAAAGATAAACTGGCTGTTGTAGAAAGATGATAGTAAGACTGCATTCTCCAGAGGACTTCCTGTTTTTTAGAAACACCAGCCGGTTGAATGACGGAACAATGAATGCAATTATCACGTTTGCCTTTCCATCGTTGTCATAACAATGCATTTGTCATTGCAATAAAATCTATATATATATATACCACACCCTGCCGGACCTGGTGAAAAGGAGTGCAGTGTTTCTTTCTCTCTTTTTCCAAATCCTCTTCCCTTTTGGGGCACGTGCCGGGGCTCCTGGTGCAATCAGCAGCACCGAGATGTGCCTCAGGAGGTCAGTAGAATAGTTATCGCCCGCACAGACAGCCTGGTTTTCAGGTGAGTGGCCGCGCTACAACAATGCCTACCAGACTGGTATTTGCAGCTACAGCTAAAAATAGTGAGACCACCTTTCAGTATGTAACTTAAATATTTATAGTTGAACATAAACTAAAGTAGGAAATGGCCACATGCTCACCTAGACTGGAACCCTTAACCTTTAGTGTGCATGTCTGAGATCTTAGCCACTATCCCAGAGGTGACTTCTTTCTGTGCAGTCTCTAGACTTAGCTATGATATTCAACCCACAGATTTTGAGGGAAAAAAATACTTCAATGTTACATCACTAGGAATGTTTAACAGTGAAAACACTAGAAAATAAACAGGCACCCTGCCAAGCAATACTAGGATTTGAACCTTCAGCCTACTGAGTGACAGCACAAGACCTTGATCATTGGGCCAGAAGTGACACTGTTCTGCTCTGCATCCAAACATAACTCTAGCATTCTTACCAAAACATCTTGCTAGACTAACTCTTTGAACTCATTGTATGGAGTGAATGTTGCAATAACAATCAGTCTCTCTCTCTCTTCCATCCCTTTATAGGTGGAAAAGAGAGAGAGAGTAATAGGACTAAGGGGGGAGCCTAAAGTCCTCTAGGGTCTTAGCTGGCTCCCCACATCCTGCAGGAGCCAGCATTGCTTCCACAAGCAGGAAGCTGCTTTAAAGAGCAGCTCCCTGCTTGTGGGAGCAATGTTTTCACCTGTTTCCCTGCACGCATATTTGCATGCAGGGAAACAGATAAAAACCTTACTTTCTACAAGTGAGAGCTGTTGGACACCTCTCAGTTGCAGAAAGTAAAGTGTGTACTCTGATTTGGCAGGAGCTGTCAAAGCTCCCGCCAAGTCAGAGCAAACAGTTATGTCCCAGGTGTGGGCACCCTGGGAGATAGCAGGAGCCAGCACCTGTGGGGTAGCGGTCCCCAGGGCCATCATTGGCTCCACGAGGGGGGTCATGTGGCCCCCATCTAATGTACAATAGCTCCTGGGAGGTGGTGGGCCCTGGGGCTGGAGGGAGGCCATGCAGCCCCCCGCATTGTATTAGATTGAAGCCCCAGGGAGGTCGTGGCTTCAAGGCTGCAGAGGGACTGTGTGCCCCCTCATTACATTTAATCAAAGCCCTGGGGAAGTGGCAGTCCCTGGGGCAGCAGGGAAGCTGTATTCCCCCTGCTTTCAGTATAATGAGTGACCCAGGGGGGTTGTATCCCTAGGGCTGTGGGGCGCCACACAGCACCCTCATTCATTATAAATAAGCCCCAGGGAGGTGGCGGTCCCCAGAGCATCAAAATACCCCAGGAGGGGGACCCCATATGCCCCCCTCCTTTATTTCAAAATGCCCCTGGGACCTCACCCACCCAGAGGCTTCATAAAAACAAGCAGGGGAGCCTGTGATTGTTTTTTTTTCATTTTTGCTGTGAATTTATGGCGTCATAATAAATATGCAGTAATTTCTTTTGAAAAAACTTTTTTTTTTAACTAGGAGGAACCCTCTGGGACCCGAGCACAAGAACTAAGGGGTCATGGCTATACCTACCGTGGCCCCTTGTCCTATTTTCTCACTTTTTTTCTGCTACCCGGTTGAAGCTGATTCCCAAAAGGGCTGGCAACACATCCTGATTTGAAGTGTTGACAGCCAATGAGAGCTCTGCAACTCTGTGCACAAGCTCTTATTATTTGTGCAGTTGTCAGGGAAGAGCTGCGGTCCTATATAAGCACATTTATTTTCCCTTTAATATCTCAAGAACTATTGAATAGATTTACACCAAATAACCAAAAGCACAAACTGCAGAACAAAATCTAGCTTTCTGCCAAATTTGGTGTAATTCTGTCCAGCAGTCTGGACTTTAGTCGTGTTCAAAACTCATGTGGGAATTAACATGGGAAATGTTTTTGATGCCCCCTTTTTTTACAGCTCCCACTTGACGGATCACCCCAAAACTTCCCATGCACAACAAGAATCACCGACACACTTTTTATGGGCAATTTCATGAAGATTCGACAAACGGTGCCAAAGATATAGACAAGTCAAAAGTAGCTTTCTCTATGGAAACATAGTCCTAACTATAACTACCTAGTGGTGATTGGCACTAGGGTATATATATATATATATGTGTGTGTGTTTGTGAAAAGTGATTACTTGCTAGCAAACACTCATATTATGAACCAGCATAAAGTAAGTATACATGAATTATCAAAAAATGATAAACGCACCACAAAAGTGAGCAAAAATAAACCTAATAAAACTCAACCTCTACAAACTACCAACCAATAAGCATTTAAAATGCAACTGAAGCTTTTGATTCTTCCAACAGAAAAGAATGCACCTGATCCATATTACACCACCCTCAATAGAAAAGCTATAAAACAGAGTGAAGCATCTAAAAAGAACATCGATGTAAATATAAATAATGGAAATCTTTGCATATTTTTATGTGTAAATAACAAGTGTATAAACAGTAAAAATTGCATTTATTTATACTATTGCAATACTTTCACATACAACGACAGAGTGAGAACTAAATATATAACATCCCAAAAAGGAAAGCAGTTACTAAGTTACATGGGCTGCCCCTACAACCAAAAGAGTAGACCAATAGAAAATGTGAATTGCATATGTACCAAATATTATTTTAATGCATGCTATGATAGAGCCACTACAGAAGATGATGTTGTAATTAATGTATAAGGGAACCCCCCCCCAATGTAACAGAAATAGAAGCAAAGGAGAAATTGCATGAATTAAGAGAGATGAGCACTAGCTCCTAGAAGCCCACAAACAAAATCCTAAAAGATCCCCATAGTCCCCAAATGCATTGCAGGCCAACTACCACCTATACCCGCTGTAACACTTTCAATTGAATTAACAACAAAGCTACCAGTGAGACTCCTCCTGCCCCTAGAAGATACCAAGACATAGAAATACCTAAACATTTAACAGTGACACATAATTAGGAACCTTTCCTGTCCTGGTATATGACAACCTAAACAATGATAACAAATATTTTATAAGGCAGATACCTTATTAAAACTAAGCTGTTGTCAAACCTGGATGGTGAATGGGACCTTCAAAATGTTTCCCAAATCATTCACTCAGAAAACATAATACATGGCGAATATCACTACTCAAATATCCCTTTAATATATGCCCTACCGCCAAACAAACAAAGCAGAACTTACTACAAGCTTTGCACCACATTAAATATAAAACAAATATCTACTGCCCACAAAAAATAATCAAAAACAAGCAGTGATTCAAATCATTTTAAAAATGTAACCCCACGCAATCATATAAGGTTGATACTTCGATTTCAATCGAAGCATGTGGAGACACTGTAAACAATCTGCACCAAGTATAGATTATGCTACAAATAGCCAATTTACATTTGAAATAAATACAATGATAACACTAGCCGATGTTCCTGTCACTGAGGTGGCTAACCACTACAATTTACTTTTAGAATCCTCTTTCTAGCAACAAAATGAAGACAAACTCAGCCTGCTAACAGGCTATTTCGAAGGCACTTGGGTTGGCAGACTTCATCAATCCGGACAAAAGATGCCAAACCAAATTCCAAATATTATGGTGAATTTTCTATGACAGCACTTTGACATAGGAAGCCAAAACAAACACTGCAGTGGAAGAATGGCACAATGACTTCCAATCCACACTTGGCAGAACCCAAACTACACTCTTTAAATTTATAGAAGCATTACAAAAAGAGCAAGGCTGCCAACAACTATGGTTGGAGCAACCTGTAACCCGAATTGTACTTCCACTTAGCAAACAAACGAAAAGAATGTACGATATGCTATAGTTTAAAGAGAAACTCTTCATAAACATTAAAGGAGAAGATTACTTTGGAATAATAGCCAAAAGCATATTGTATAATAAATACTAACCCACAAAAATATTTTTTCATTAATAAAAACAACATTGTGTTACATCGGTCTAATCATTAACTTAATCTCCAATGTTAAAAAAGATTGAGATAATAAAATAATATATAAAGTATGTACATGAAGAATCCAAACGTCTCCAAACAAAAAGCTCAATCACTGATGTAAAACAAATACAACACATGAAACCACACATTTCCAAATAGCAATCATATTTCTACACAAACAACACAATATAATATTTTCCACCGAAAACAAATAAAATAAACATGGCTTGTTGTTTGTCTCTGTAGATCTCCCTCTATCCTTGTAGTCAAAAATAAGAATCCACCAAAACTAGGAAAACTATTTTCCAAAAAGCCCAATACAAATGCAAAAAATGAAACAAATCCAATAGAGATCCCTGGAAGCAATGTAGGAACCATAAAAATCCTGACAAAGGGCCTCATTATGAGTTTGGTGTTCTGGGGACCACCATGTTGGGTGTGGCTGTCCAACCGTCATTGGTCTGGTGGATGTGACTGCCGAATTATGAGTTTGGTGGTTGTACCAACAGAGGACTGCCAGACATCTGTGAGCACCACCAGGCAGCACAGATCACCACGGTCACGAGGAAGCAAAAACATCTCGGCGGAGCCTGTGTTTCCGCCAGACTCATTACAAGGTTGCACACCGCCAATGTGACTGTTGCAGTCCAACCACCATGTATCAATAGGCTGAAGCAGACAGTATAAAGGGAGACACTCACCTTCAGGCAGCCTTTCACATCCGATGCCACCATGGAGCTCTTCACAAACGTCATGCCACTGCTGAAGCTCATCGTAACACAACAAAGTCAATGTCTCCGTGAACACCAACTATCGTAAGTACACTCACCTACCTGCATCACCAATCTTAATGAAAACAGCTTGTAGCGCTGGTGAACATATCATGGTGGGCACACTACAGGCAGCAGGTACACATCGCAAACAACTCACTCTCACAAACATACATCAACATGGACACATACATGGTCACAATACACGCAATTTGGCCAGCACATTCACACAGCACTGCAATACTACACAAATACACACGGCCACACAGCTTAGGCTCGGAGAGACTGAAGGCTATACAACATTGTCATACACATCAACAACAACTTACAGCACATATACAAATACAACTCGCAGATTCACATTCACCACTGGCCAGGGACTGTCCTCACACACAACACACATATGTAACAATGTGGCATGGAACACAAACAACACCACCAGTAAACAGTCCTGCAATGGACATCACACGCCACACCACAATGGAAGCACAATGGCATGCACACAACATAGAGACACAAATAAACCAAGAACTACGTGACAATTATACCTACGCAATTGTGATGGGGTCATCTGGGACACCCAGGGAACTAGACTTCACTGGAACATATAACACTTTGAACAGGCCCCCAAACAACATGTTCAAAGGAAATGGCCCTCCCTGGGACTCAGGGACACACAATACTAAAACCAATAGTCATGAATACATACACAAAGGGGAAGGGGAAGTCAACAAAGCACATAAAATTCCAACTGCATGTGACATACCTGTACAGGAACTAGCTGCAAGGGACACCAACCAAAATGGACAGATTCACAAGCAAATGCAAACACTAATAGCACAATTTAACAAATCCATGTCTGCACAAACAAAACTCAAGATGACACATATCACATGAATACATAAGCCATATCAGGAGGACATGTCTAACATCATACCCGCCACATTTCACAGCACAAAAAGAAATACTCACCATACAAAACAGTATACAATGCCATGACACCACCATTGCATTTAAACATGCATACCTACACACATTACATGCACTCTTCTCTTGTGAGACAGCACTGCACACAAACTCACATACTGCAAACAACAGCACATGGAGTAGCAAACAGTCCCAAACACACACAACTGGAGGCACACAACAAACGTCACTCAGAAACAGCATAAAGCTAGAAAAGGAATGACAGGACAAATGTATACCCTAAAAAACAATGGTTTGAGTTTATTAACTATGAAGAACCAGGAATGTCCAAAGGCCATTGGCCAGTCCATAAAACAGTCCAATAATGGCTCAGTGTTGTGCCTAAACTTGACTCCCAATTGCCATGTAACCTCCACAGGAAGGGGCATCAAGGGGGTAGGTAGGCACCTCAGGGATTCTCAGGAGTTGGGGTGGATCAGATTTGGGAATGGGGGTTGGGCTTTGGAGGAGTGGTCTTCTTGGGAGGGGTGGGCTTCTTCTCAGGGGGGAGAGGTATGGTACTTGTAGGGGAGACAGGGAAGGCCTTTGGAGCTGGAAGGGTCAGCCTGGGGTCCAGGGTGGGGGGAACAGGGAAAAGGTTAAGGTCAAACAAAACATTTATGGGGTTGGGATTTGGAGGTTTTGGAGTGGTTGTCTGATAGGTAGGTGTGGATGTTGTGGGTGTGTGCTTATGGGAAGTATGCTTGCCTATGATCTGTGTCTGTTGGGTGGGTGAGTGAGGGCGTTTATATGTCTTGGGCTTAGGAGAGTGGAGGTGCTGGGGAATGCCATGTGTCTGTTGGGGAGTTGACTGCAGTTATGGTGGATGTGGTAAATGTATGTGTGTCTGTAGTTGTGATGTCTATGGGCGTGGTGCTTGTGGTGGATATCTGCAGGATTGCTTGGGTGGTTTCTGTGGGTAGGATGGGTGTGGTGGCTGTATCAAAGACTGTTGTGGTGGTGTCTGTAGGTATGCTTGATGTTGAGTGTGTGATGCTGGAGATGGTGGGGGTGTAAGGGAAAGTTGTGAGTGTTGCTGTGTCTGTGGGTGGATGTTGTTTATGTGTGTGTGCCTGTGTGTCTTGTGGTGCATGCGTTTGTGTGCACTCCATTCGTCTGTTGAGGTGGATGTCTGCAGATCTGTTTGTGTGCTTTGGGTAGGTAAGGGAAGGGAAGGGGGGATTTGGACTGGTAAGAGGGAGATGTGAGGGCAGAAGGTGGAGGTGACTAGCTGCCACCAGTATAGAGGCCAGAGCCTGAAAAGAACTCGGTAGGCCAGCAATTGCGCCATGAATGCCTTCCAGGAATGCATTAGTCTGTTGGAGCTGCCTTACCAATCCCTGGATGGCATTCACAATGGCTGTCTGACCCACAGAGATACTTCTCAGGAGGTCAATAGCCTCCTCACTGAGGACAGCATTTGTTACATGGGCTGGTAAAGACATGCCTGCGGCACAGAAGACACCCACCCTCCCTGGGTGGGAAGCAACAGGGAGGGCAGTGATAAAATGGGGGTGGTGGACAAGGAAGGTACTGGAGTATTCCCTGATGGATCAGCCACCACTTGGAGGTGCCACTGGAGGAGGAATCCAAGAATGATAATGATGTCCAGGTCTCCCCTGTGGCACTTCCCTTGCCCTGCGGGCCACTGGGTCTCTCTGGGTTGGTGGTGTCTTGGCCTGTGGTCCCATGGCCAGCTGCTTCCCTACTTGGCTCAGCCCCGTTTCCTTTGCTTCCCTGTTCTGATGCATTAAAATGAAAGAGAAACAGGGTCCTAACATGTCCATTAATAACACTTCAATTACAACTCTGATTGACATTGTGCATCCAACATCAGGTAGAACAGGGTACAGATACATGCACATTAACTCTCCCATTAATGCCACACCGATTGCACATCCATGGACTTAACTTTACATTGTGGCACACATAGGCACAATCTAGCCTGTGAGGAGGGAATATATAGTGAAGTACAAAAAAAAAATGTGGACATGAGTCACTTACCTGCTCTTTTTGTGCACCATAAAGCTGTTTATATAGGGGTAGGACCTTTGTGACCAGCCTCTCCAGCTCCTCCAGGGAAGAGAGGGGTCCTTTTACCTGCTGGACATGGCAGGATTGCTCCCAGAGGCAATACTCAGCAGCTCAGGTAGAGAAGGTCTTGCTGGTAGCAGTCAAGAGTCAAGTAAGGGGTTTTGCAGAACATGGCGGTCATGTCTGCCACGTATGTGGGTGTAATCGCTGGGGGACACAGCCTTTGGCCTGCAACTGCCACTGACAACAATGTTAGCCTATGGCTGTGTCCTCCACAGTTACAACAGCCTACCGTCATGACGACTTCCGCCGGCAGTCACTGGTGGTTCCTAATGTCCAGTGGAGTAGATCAGGCAGCCGCCATTTTAGAGGCCTGAAATGCATTATATGCCTCTGAAAAATGTATCACAACTCCAAAAATGTTGTTTCTTCCACAGTGATAAGTGCCTATCTTGTCCTGCCATGTAGCCCCCACTAATCAGACACCATTTTTGTACATTGGCAGGCACATATGGCAATTTGCTTTGGGACACAGTCCTGCACTGACAAAGGTAATTTTAAAGCTTGGGACATTAAGTCACAGTCCGGGTGGCAAGTTTCATGCACAAATTGTTGAGAACCAGAAAGGTGATGTGTGCACATGTGTTGCAGAGCAAAGGGATAATATGTCTCTTTTGTGTGATTAACATTTGTGATGTGAACTATGTATCATGCCCTCAACTTACATGTCTTGTCACAGTTTGTGATTGACATACATCATGTATGTTGCAAGGGACACATTGAATGATGGCGAAAATCATTTCTCATCATACATAGGTACCCAGGGTGGGGGAGGAAGAGTATCAGACAACCTCCTGTCTATCGTCCACTGCCAGACCTTCAAACTATGGAACCATGTCATCCAGATCTACTGTCTGAATCGGCAAACAATCATGGATCTATGTCATCAGTTGGAGCCAGATTTGATGCCTGCCATTCATCATTCAAATAGCATACCACCCGTTGCACAAGGCATGCCAGAGGGTCCTTCCAAAATACAGTGGCCCTATCTGCTGGGATGCCCCAGCCTATGTTCAGATTTGTTTTGAATGATGTACTCTCAGCAATGTTGAAACACCTAGACATCTATATCCTGTTTCCTCAATGTGAGGATTGCACCCATGTAAAGGCTTAATTTATGGTTTGGCACACATCCCACATGAAGTGGGAGCCACTTATGGTACACATGTTGCCTTGATCCCACTGCATGGCAATGAACAAGTGTACTGCAACAGAAAAAGCTTCCATTCCTTCAATGCCCAAGTTGTTTGTTTGGTGGACCTCTACAATTCACAGATGTGTGCCTGTTATCTGGGTTCAGTTCATGATGCCTTCATTATGAGCAAAAACACAATCCCCCAGCTGATGTCACAACTGTACCTAGAGAGGACCTGGCTGGTTGGTAAGTCACATATGTCCTGTTTGTTTGTGTGCAATGTCCGTTGCAAAAATTGAGATGAGAGGGATTCATAGTTGCACATATGTCACATTCCATACAGGGGACTCTGCATACCCAAACCATCCATGGTTGTTGATGCTGATGGGCAACCCAACTATGCCAGGGGAAGTCCGCTTCAATGATGAAAGAACACAGCATGTCATGAGCAGGCGTTTGGGCTCCTGAAGGCTGATTTAGATGTCTGCAGAAGACAGGTGGAGCCTTCCTCTACTCACCCAAAAGGTTTGTAAGATCATTATGGCCTTCTGCATGCTCCACAACATTGCCCTGCGGAGGGCTATCCCATACATTTTTGATGAGGGAGAGCCAGCAGTGCCACCAGGTGAGAATCATGAATGCCAAGTGTGGATGACAGTTATGAAGAGGAAGGTGAAGACTTGGAGGCAGATCTCATCAATCACTACTTTACTTGAATGAAAGTATGTCATGTTGTGATTACTGTGACTTTATGATTAAATGTGTTGAGTAGGGTTTTTTTCCAGAAGACGGGGGATTTTATGCTTTGCGGTATGCAGCCTAGGTTTGATTGTTAAGTCAGACCTGAATATTTACCTACCTTGATTATCTGCTTTGTTTGTGTTAGTCTCATTGCAATGTAAGTGAATCTTCTGATGTTTGATATGAGGTTTTGGTCATTGGTATTAACGTTTCAGCCTAAATGCCTTGTATTGTTTTTGATCAGGTACCTTCACCATGCCATCCTAATGTGGGCATTTCAGAGCTGTGACATTGGCAGGTGTTGGTTGCTGTTCTGATATATTCTGTGGACATGGATTGATCCAGGTAATGTTGTCCACAGATTTAGGGTGTATGAGTCCTATGCCAATGTAGCTTGGATAGTGGGTTGGTGGAATTTTGAAGTGCACAATACACTAGTTTGATGTGTATTGTTCCAATTGTCTCATTTGTGTGATTATATGGTCTTGAAATATGTTCTCATCAAGGGCAATCCATACATTCTCCTTTCACATTGTACAGACAATGATCCAGTGTGACCTTTTGGTAGCTGTAGATGTATTTCATCAGTGCAGGCTAGAGTGCCTGACGTAGGTTTGTATCATACCACCAGATGCTTGGTCATTGTAATGGGATGGACCTATGATCCAGGACAGTTGTCCTGCCCTCTGTCTGTGCCATGGTGTATATTATGTTGGCAGACCTGGTTTTGGTATGTGATAAGGCTTAAGCTGGTGACAACATCCGCCAATCTGTTAGCCTATTCTAGGGGACGAGGTCTGACAAAGCCCTTTCTTCTGTGGTCTAGGAGATGGTACCTTGGGATATATAGCCTGACTCATTATGGTTCAGCCATTCTTGGCTATAACATTCCAGACATTTTAACGGCCTTTGTGCTATACAGTGCATTAAAATGTTTGGTGTGACCAGTCACTTGTATCATTGTGTTGCAAGTAATCCTCAGCATGACACTACCTGAGACATATCCCTCCTTTCATTACCATCCTGTATCTTCCTCATGCGCAACACATGGGCTTAAATTTCAACATTTCAAAATGTGAAACAGAAATTAGCAGGCAATGTTTTAGTGATAGGTGAGTTTATTGACATAGGTGAGGGAAATAATTGAGAGATGCAACAGAAAAGGAAAGGGGAAGAATCAGTCATGGAGGATGTTATCATATTAGTAGATGCCACAATATTTCTATTCCAAAGTCCAGTGTCCTACGAGCATAGAAAATGGAAGGTGGTCCAAGAATAGTCAACAGAGTAAATATATGGCACACAAAGGAGTTCCTTCAGGAAGAGGTCACTTGCTGGCAGTGGTTGGTGTCTTTCCATCTGCACCTCCTGGATGCTTGGCTGGACATCCCCGCTTATAAGAGGGTTCTGCTGCTACAGGGGTGTCTGAGGTGGGTCCTTCCGTTGACAGGGCCTCCCTTCCAGTAGATGCCAGAGATGTTGAAGGGACTGGTGTTGCTTGGCCAAAGAAAAAGGTGTGGTGTTGCTCACAGTTCCTGATCAGGGTACTGTTCACCTACCCGAACACACCTAATAGGGAGGCCAGGATGGTGTTGGTGGCCTCCCACTTTTATAGAGACTCATGATGAAAGTCCCTCTGCAGCTGCTTGATCTCCCTGAGTTCAGCAAGTACCTGACCCATCACGCCTTGGGATTCTTGATAGGCTCCCAAGAATTGGCTGATGGCCAGGACCATCCCCAGTAGCCTCATGCCATGGGCCCACAACATCCCTCTGATGCACCTTACCCCCACTTGCCTGCGTCCCTGGCACAGCTTGCCCCCTACCGCTGGTTCCAAGACAATCATTGTCAGAGGTGTGTTGCTGTGACTCAGGATCCTGGACTGGGGGGCACCAGATGGTTGTCACAGTACTCTGGACACAGGTCGGGGGTGAATGGCTGCCTGCGATGTAGATGCAACCGGGCTGGGAGGACTTGATGTGGTCATAGTGAGGCTCACTTCTGTCATCTGACCAGGTTGCCCTGATGGGCCAGAACCGTCCTCAATGTCCAGACATCCAGGAGTATTGTCCTCCCTCATTGCTTCATCCATGGGGGTAGTGACAGTCTCTTGAGTGGGCTTGGTGTCCCAGTGGCAGCTAGACCTGTTGATGTGACATATACAATGTTACAGGCTGTTTTCTGACATCTGCCTCCAATAGT
Organism: Pleurodeles waltl; assembly: GCF_031143425.1. Taxonomy (NCBI): domain Eukaryota; kingdom Metazoa; phylum Chordata; class Amphibia; order Caudata; family Salamandridae; genus Pleurodeles; species Pleurodeles waltl. The sequence continues at coordinate 685,575,029 of NC_090439.1, forward strand.
TGACAGTGGCATTTAGCAAAGTCCATGTACACATTGAATTTGCAGGTTTTCCTTATGCGACAGGTACACATGCTATCAATTGTATTGACCTGAAATTTGAGTAACATACCAATTCCATTTCAGTCAACCAGCTGCAGAATGTATGAGTTCATTAGCACTTGGGAGGATGGGCATAGCCTTACATCTTGCCAGCAGTGCAGGCAAAACAGTGGCTGGGCCGAATGTGGTTTAACTCATTTTGTGACCTAGTTGACTGTAAGGCAGGCAGGCCCAGGAGTTTGTTCTGTATGTGACTGTTGTGATCATGTGGCCAGTGCATTGTTACTGTGTCTACTGTCAATACCATTCAGGTGATCTTGAGGCCTTTGATTGTTTCTTTTCTTTTTTGCACACAGGATGAGCTGTCCTTCCTGTGCACAATATCTTCATCTTGGCTTAGCTGCTCATGATGGATCTATGTGGTTAGCCACATCACAGAGTGTAGCACGATCTGTATCTTGCTCCCCCCCCATGTGGGTAAACTTCATTTGTGAGTTCACAAACAGATGCACAATGTCAAACGATCACTGGCCTGGTTATTGGAGTTACAGGGACTGGCCCTCCTTGGGTCTACATTCATGTTACTCCAAGTACTATACACAGTATATATAGGAAATCCTCTCAGGTGAGTACACTTCCATTGCAAGTTAATTAACGAGAATTGTTTGACAGATGCATGTTGGAAAATGGGTTATTGGTAAGGGCAGGTAAGTACCGACACTTAGAAATAGGCCACTAACCTCCACTTAGGTCCAGTTAGGTCTCATTAAATTAAACCCAGCACAACCCTTGGTAGCTTGGCAATGAGCGACAAGGCTTAACTTAGGAGACAAAGTGTAAAGCATTTAATAATCACAAAACAGTAAATAAGTAAAACACAAACACAATACAAATCCAACACCCATTTATAATTAAAAACAATTAAAATCGGATAACGGGAACCAGAGAAATGAATTTTTAAAGAAGTAATGCTTTTTAGCGCTTAGAAACGAATAGTGACAATCTGGTCGCACCTTGACTGGGGCTTCGGACTTAGTCGTTTTCTTGAAGATTTTCTTCAGCGGGACCAAGTCGCTACCTCCTGGAACTCTTCCTTGGATACGCGTTGTAGGAGCCCTCTGTGGAGATTTTTACCTTCAGACGTAGTCGTTTGTTCGAGGTGAAAATCCTTCGATCGGGGCAAACCTGAATCTTGATCAGACATCCCTGGAGCCCTCTTTGGATACACTGCCTGGTAGGTCCCAGTCAACTTCCTGTGTTCGTACTTTTTCAGAGATTTTCTTCACTGCGACGAACCTGCAAGTCAGGCCGGGTCGCGGTTGAGGCAAGCCGGCTAGAGTTGCCACGGCGGGTCGGTTCCTTCATGGAGCTTTTTTCCAAAAGTTCTCCAAACTTCTCCAAACTTCTGGATCTTCTTCCAGATGTTCATTTAGGGTTCTTTTGGTGTCACGGCTCACCAAAAGGTTTCAGAAGGTTTGAGGTGCTTCTTGAGGGTGCGTACTACAACTCCCAGAATCCACCTAATGCAAACACCTTTGAGGCCACTGGACAGTGGTCAGCTGGTCAGTTTCTTCAGGAGTTGGTGCAGGGGACTCTGGTTAGCACGTTTTCACCTGTAGCAAACAGGGAGTCCATCCTTGAACCAGTTGAAGCCAGGCAAAGTCCTTCTTGTTGTGAAGCCCAAGTATGCAGCTGGTGCAGTCCTCCAGAGGCAGGCCTGCCTTTAAAATGACACTGGGCACCTCAGCAGAGCACCTATGGGCGCACCATCTATGTTGTGGGCCCTAAACGTACATGCTCTACCATATTCTAGGGACTTGCATACTCATTTTACATAGTCTTGGGACTCATTAGCAGTACCCACGGCATCATCAGAGTCAGGAAAACACCAACAAAAAGTGAAAAATGGGGGCAAAAAGTCAGGGGAACTCTGCAATCAGCCCTGTTTTCTCACAATGCACACTGGGCTAGTGTTTGGATTTGGGGAGACAGAGCCTTCTGGCCCTCGCAGTCATGTCACTTCCTGTACTTCATGCTCTTGTTGTATGTAATTTCCCAGGTGTGTAAACTTTGTGTGCAAATTCTAAAATAAGGGTATATTTGCAAGTGTACACTTGACTGGTGTATTGTGTGGCAGTAAGGGAGCCTACTGTTGCAGCCATGGAATTCCCTGTATTACACAAACTATACTGATGGTTTCCTCCCAGGTGAGTACACTTCAATGATGATTTGTTACACAGGTGTATTTGGGGGGAGGGCACAATTTTGTTGTTTGTAGTGAGGGGAGCACTGCCTGCTGTGAATTGCAGTCCTGTCACTCTCACTGGTTCACAATACCTGACAGATGCCAACTCCCCCAGTGAGTACACATCATTTGAGATTTGAAATACTGTTAACTTCAGGGAAGGGGGCACTGTTCTGGTGTTTGTAGTGACAGTACCAGTGTATTTTGCCCTTATCAGTCCTGTCAGTGCCTGTACTACACACACACTATACAGATGCCATCCCTCCAGGTCAGTGCATTTTAATGGTAAGTTCAAGCACAAGGGTCATTGGAGCAGAGGACATTGTATTGGCTGAGTGGAGTGACAGTAGCAGTGCCTCTTGGCCTTATCAGTCCTGCCTGTGACTGTACTACTTAAAGAATATACAGATGTCATCCTCTCAGGTGGGTACACTCCAATGTGGAGTTGTCAAACAAGGTAATTTTGAGTAGGATATACTGTTCTGTTTTTTGTAATTGAAGAACCGTGCCTGCTAGGAATTGTAATACTGTCAATACCTGTACTACACACACTATACCGAGATGTTCTTCCTGCAGATGCGTCTACTTCACATGTGGGATGCTAGACTGGGGTCTATGGACAGGTGGACACTTGGCTGGTGAGTGGGGTACAGTGAAGGAAGCAAAAGGTGATCAGTGAGCATGCATGACAGTACATTTTGGTGACATTTTAGTGTTGGAACTTAACAGACTCCACTCCCCTGGGTATGCCTGTCAAGCCCTCAAGATGCAGGATGGCAAAGACCTTCTCCTCTCAGGTTGTGTGTTGTAAGGGAGAAGGGGGACCACCTCCAGTCTTCTGGATATGCAGCTGGTGCCTGGATGCCAATGAACAAAACTTATCCCTGAAGTTGTTCTACCTCTCCCTGAAGTTGTCCCTTGTGCGCAGGGTGGGACCTACAGAAGTCACTCTGTCAACTATATTTTGCCTATACATTTCCATTTTTCTGCCGATAGTAGTGTGCTGGACTTGAGTTCCAAATAAATGTGGCTCTATTCTTATGATTTCATCCACCATGACTTTTAACTCATTTTCAGTGAAACACAGATTTTTCTGGGGTGAAATAGTGGGGATTAAAAAATAAATGTGGAAAATGAACAGGTGACGGTGAGTTAATGTGGTTGGCAAGTTCAAATGGATGTGATTGGAAATACGAGTGTGTTGAGGGTGTGGGATATGTACTTAGGGAAAGTTGTGGGGTGCCTAATCTATGGTTTGGTAATTTTTTGATGTTGTTTGGCTTGGGGGGTTTGGCGTTGGAGATGCAAATGATTGTGGTTAGTGAAGGGGTATGCTTTATGGTATACTTTGCAGGTGTGGCAATGTGTGTCAGCTGTTTTGTTTTCAAATCACCCAATGTGGTATTGTGTATTACTTTAGTGACTGTGAACCACCACGGTTTGGATCGGCATTGACAGACCACCATGTGTGTCCGTCACTGTGGCTTTTCACTTGTAATACTTTTGGTGGTTGGTTTATGGGCTTTTGGTACGGGTGGTCGGATAGTCTATTTCCTGCCCTCAACAGTGCTGGCTGTGTGGGGTTTAACTTACTTATGGTGGTCCTACCTGTGTAACTCATCATACAGCAGTCTTTTGGCGGCCGCCACTATGGCGGTCCAACTGCCAAACTCGTAATCAGACCCAAAGTGTTTAAAAAAAGAAACACTTCTGGAAACCCCAACAAATGAATGAAATGTAAAAATGTCCCATAGGAAAAAACCTGTAAAGTGAGCAAGAAAAACCATCCACAAAACACATTACCTTTCCAAAAATACATACATTAAATGTAATCATTATAAAAAAGTCATAGAACACAATATAACATAGCAATATATTACTAAAACAGTGTATGAAAACCCCAAACTACACATTTGTGAAAAACATTACTATTAATAGACCTAAATGTACAAGAACCCCACAAACAACACTTCTTCCCTACATTTTCCCTACCCTCAAACATCTTACAAAAAAATTTAAAAAGGATTTAGCTGTTCTCAGAATATAGATAAAAATGTGTAATTGTATGTATATCACAATTAGTACCAGTGGTGAGGCATTGAATTGCTTTTCTGTGAGTAGTACACAACTCCTGAACCCAAGGATTAAAGGTGTATTAGTATAAAGAAATATAAATTGTTAATTTCACGAGTGGACATGTGAGTTTCTTAGTTCGATTGAAAAGGATCAAGGAGGAATAGGGGAGGGAAGAGTCTAGATAGTGTTATTTTGGAGATCATATTAGTAAGGTGAGATTTGAGATGAGTCAAAGGGAGGATAGAGAAGGGAAGAGTCTAGAAAGGGTTATTAGGTAAATCATCATAGTAAAATGAGGTTTGGGGTGAGTCAAAAGAGGGATAGAGGAAAGAAGAGTCAAGAAAGGGCCCTAGGCAGATCGTAGTAGTAAAATGAGGTTTGGGATAAGCCAGAGAGTGGAGGTAGAAGATATATTGAGAGAGGTATAAGATGTACATAGAGTAGTGCAGTGGAGGGAGTTGAAGGCTATCTTTATTTATCTTTCTTCTTTATTAATTCTTTTAAGTATGGCAGTTGAAGTTCAGATTCCTGCAGAATCTCCTATTTAGTGATGAGAGTTTTCAGCAGAATGGCAGAAATAGCCACATAGTATTGGTAAGGGAGTACTGAACACATCTGTAGTGGTGAAGAAGAGAGCTTCTTCCATCAGAAGGAACTGAAACACAACTGTAGTGGTGTCAAAGAGCTTCTAAAGTCAGAAAGTTTGGAAACAAGTCTGTAATAGGGTTGAAGCGCAATTTCCATCACAATTACTCAAGTAAGTCTGTAGTGGTGACGTAGCGTTACTTAGATCAGAAGGTACTGAAGCAAGTCTGTAGCACTGACGAAGAGCTGATTCCATTAGAAGGTAATGAAACACTTCTGCAATAGTGACTAATGGTTACTTTTTTTAGAAGGGATTGAAACCCACCTGTCATGGTGACGAAGTGTTCTTCTATCAGAAAGTGCAGAAATACATCAATAGTGGTACCGAAGCTTTACTTCATCAGAAGGTATTGAAACGCGTTAGTAGGGGTGAGAAAGAGCTTCTTCTGTCAGAAGGTACTGAGCACTATGGTAGTGGTGACAAACAGCTTTTTCTGTCAGAGGGTACTGAACACTTTAGTAGTGGTTTCAAAGAGCTTCCTCCATCAGAAGGTGCTGAACATGATGAAAATGGTGGCAAAGAGCTTATTCCTTTATAAGGTACTGAACACAGTTGTAGTGGTGAAACAGAGCTTCTTTCACCAGAAGGTACCGAACAGATAAATAGCAGTGACAAAGCATTTTGACCATCAGAAAGTACTGAACATGTTAGTAGTGGTGACGACAAGCTTCCTCCATCAGAAGGTACTGAACACAGTAGTATTCATGACAAAATGCCCCAAATTACACAAATAGACTACAAAGTAGAAGGTAGCAGTAAATATAATAGCCACTAATTAAAAACTAACATAAAAGCCTATTTCCCCATAAAAAATGAATGAGAAATAATTTAGAAATGGTGACTAAATGTATTAAAAATGTTTAAAAGAAATATTAAACATATAAAACATTTACAAATGTTTCAAAAAATTGGAAAGTTTCAATGAAATAATAGTTTAAAATATATACAAATATGTTATATATATAAAAGAACTTATGTTAAAACGATGTTGAAACAATGATAAACAATGCAAAAAAGTGGAAAATGTACAACATACAATACTTTTTAAATATGGTTTACATTTTTACGTAATATTAAAAATATATTAAAATGTACACAAAGTAAGTAAATGTTATTGTTTACTTAAAACCATAGCAATGAGGAAAATATTACACAATACATTCACAATCTTAATAATTCAGCATTTGCAGACTTGGTGATTTACTTATTTATGTAATCCTTCTTAATACTTAGAAACACAATGTGGTAACTCAGTCAAGATGTCTAGTAACCCACAAAATTCATTCATCACTTAAAAACATTACACATCCTAGTTATATATATATATTTAACATTTCTAAATACCATTGAATTCCTAAAAACACTTAAACTAAAAGAAATTGTCTCATAATTCCACCCAAACATTCCAGTGCCCCACCACTTTCTTAATATACTATAATAAGTATTGTCACATCATTTAATACAATGGAACGCACAAACGCTGCTAACAGTCCTCCCTATTGGACCAGATATTCCTGTGCTCTTCCAGTACTCTGAGATGTTAATAAAGTACAAATGTCTGAAAAGTGCTGAGCGCAAATAATTTAGATGCTTAGGGCCTCATTACGAGGCTGGCGGTCTTGAGACCATCAGCCTTACGACGGCAGTTAGGACCCTCACTGCTGTGGCGGTCTGACTGCCACATTAAGGCCCTGGTGGTCAGACTGTTTTACCTCCATGAAAAAGCTGCCAAAGAACATGTGCAGGGGGCCACATGGGGGCCCCCGCACTACCCATGTACTTGGCATGGGCAATGCAGAGATCCCCCTGCGCAGCACCCTCGCAATGTTCACTGTCTGCGCAGAAAGTGAACATTGCGTGGGTGCTGGAGACAATACTGCCACCACTTTCATATTAGGCTGACTGGCGGAAACTGCAGTTTCCGCCTGTCAGCCTAGTGGGAAAGTCTTGACGGGTCCGGTGGGGAGCTAGCCAGTATGGCAGCAACCTCCCCATCTGTAGTTCAGCAGATAGGAAGACCCATCCGCTGAACTCCTAATTGGGTCATTAGACAGTGTACAGAGGTCCTATTTGGGGCCTTGTCTTCTTCTTCCCAGAGTTTCCAAAATATTACAGGTAACAAGGGATATGGCCCACTTGGACACATGACAGTTATACTCTGAAGTTTTCCTAATTTCCAGCATGACAGGCACAGGAGCCAGCTGGTGGGCACCGGATCACCATTAACCAACGCCCAGAAATAGTAATGAGGTGCAAACATCTAAGGGGTGTGGAATGCATACAAATCAGATACTTAGACAAGGTGCAGCAATCCTGTTCAAAGGTTTGCCTGCTTCTTTCAAGACTTTCAGGAAACTTACAGCTAACTTTGGATAAACCCCACTTAGACATGCAACAATTGGACTCAGGTACCTCCTAATCCCGAGCATTCAAAACATGGGGGTCTACTAAAAGGCTCTCAACTGCCTCAATTCCTTTCAGACACATACTATATGCTGTAACAATTCTAATTTGTACTTGCATAATCTACAATGCAAATCTTATGATCACTTCAAACGAACATATTTGTAAACTTGTAAAAGTACAATCCCACACCTCAGTCTGATTAGATCTTTTTTGCATCACATCTTCAAGGGACTAGATAGATAAAGTACCCTGCTAGGAAGCTGATAAAAAGTGCTACATAAATTGGCATGAGACTTTGTGGTGAACTCCAGGCTATCGCCCTCTGTAGATCTCAGCCTTGCGTTGTTTAGCAGCAATTTAGCTTGTTGCTTAGAGGAAGATTTAGACTGCCAATTTTACTGACTCACGCAGCAGAAATAGATTTGTTGGCATATTCCTTCCTTGCCAACTTACTATTTTGCATGCTTAACCAAATCAAATTTCTCAACGAGTCAGGAAGGGCTGCCTTAAGCTTTATATAATAGTTTAAAAATCTAATCTCCTCCATGATTGTTTGCTTACTTAAATTAAATTTTAATCGAATTTGTAAGGATGGGGAAGTGTCCGGGAGCTGCAATAATCATCTGTAATATCGGCACTGTGCCTTATCTAACCTGGAACCGAGCCTGCCTTTAAAGATCAGCGAGCTATAGGCCTACATTGGAATCAGCTCCACGTTAATCACTTTGCAAATTGCAGTCAAATCTGGCACTTTTTTCAAGAGTTTCTGAAAGATGATGGACATAGCTACCACCAATACTTTAATGGACTCTAGTTGGGCATGGTGTGAACCTCGCAAATGAAAATAAAACACCTAAATACTTGAAGATGGAAATCCACTTGATTTTAGCCTGGTCCAATACAAAGGCCCTCTTCCTGACTTTCTTTCTCCCAAAAACCATCATTTTAGTTTTAGAGACATTGATGTAAATCATATTTTCATTCGAATAATGTGACAGGTCATGCATCAATCGTTGTGTTCCTGCTGCTGTGTGATCAAAGAGAACAGTATCATCAACATACTACAGACATTGCAAATGTACACTAGCCAGCGCAGGTGGGAACACATTAAAGCCTGCCAGGGCACTGTTAAGAACTGCCACATATAAATTAAATAACAAGGAGGCCAGTATACAACCCTTTATTAAGCCTTGAGTGGTCCAGATCTTTTGTGTCACTCTGTTCTCCAAGACCTTAACTAAAAACCAGCACAAACAGTGTCCAAAAAGTGGAGGGAGGCAGGCAAAAAGTTAGGGGTGACCACCCTAAGGCTGTCAGGTCTAAAATATGTCCCCCCCAGCTGAAAGTGGGGAGAGCTACCCAACCTCCTGGGAGCTCTCATCGCTAAGGCGGAAGTATCTGGAGAGACCATCAGCATTGGTGTTGTCAATCCCCGGGCGATGCTCCACCGTAAAGTCTATCCCCTGTAGGGAAATGGACCACCTCAAGAGTTTTGGATTCTCACCCCTCATCTGCATGAGCCATATGAGGGGCCTGTGGTCTGTCTGAACCCAGAAGTGAGACCCAAACAGGTATGGTCTCAGCTTCTTCAGTGCCCAGACCACAGCAAATGCTTCTCTTTCAATAGCACTCCACCTCTGTTCCCGTGGGAATAGCCTTCTTCTGATAAAGGCTACTGATTGGTCTGAGCCCTCCTCATTTAGCTGTGCTAGAACAGCCCCTATGCCATGCTCTGAAGCATCTGTCTGCACAATAAATTCCTGGGAGTAGTCAGGGGCCTTGAGCACGGGGGCCGTGCACATGGCTTCCTTCAGAGAATCAAAGGCTTTCTGACAAGCCTCTGTCCAATTCACCAACCTAGGTTGTTTCTTGGAAGTGAGTTCTGTCAAGGGTGACACAATGGTACCATAGCCCTTGACGAATCTGCGGTAGTATGCAGTGAGGCCTAAAAAGGCTCTTACTTCAGTCTGTGTTCTAGGTGGCTCCCAGGCCTTGATAGTTTCAATCTTGGCCTGGAGTGGCTGCACTTTGCCACCACCTACTAGGTGTCCCAAGTACACCACGGAACCCTGCAAAATCTGGCACTTACTAGCCTTGATGGTCAGGCCTGCCTGTCGCAGAGCCTGAAGCACCTCCTTGAGGTGGAGCAGGTGTTTCTCCCAGCTGGGACTGTAGACAGCTATTTCATTCAGGTAGGCTGCACAGTAGGCATCCTTGCCAGCTAGGACCCCGTTTACCAACCGTTGGAAGGTAGCGGGGCATTTTTCAACCTAAATGGCATCACCCGGAACTGGTAATGGCCATCAGGTGTGGAAAATTCAGATCTCTCTTTAGCCCCAGTCAGGGCGATCTGCCAGTATCCTGATGTATGATCAAACGTACTCTGGAACTTGGCAGCGCCTAGTCTGTCAACGAGCTCATCAGCTCAGGGGATGGGGTGAGCGTCAGTCCGTGTGACTGAATTGAAACCCCGGTAGTCCACGCAGAACCGGAGTTCTGGCTTGGCACTGGGGCAGCAGGCATAGGGACCAGCACCACAGGGCTGGCCCAGGGACTGCTGGATTTCTCAATAACCCCTAAGGTCAACATCTTGGAGACCTCCTCCTTGATGCTGGCCTTGACCTTATCCGATAACCTGTAAATTTTATTCTTTACAGTGGGACTGTCTCCTGTGTCAATATCATGAACACATAAATGGGTAAGTCCAGGAGTAAGGGAGAACAGGGAAGAGAACTGTTCTAACAGCTCATAGCAGTCTCCTTTCTGGTTTAGAGTCAGGGAGTCAGATAGAATGACACCCCCTATGGACCCATCACCTTCTTTTGCAGAGAGGAGGTCGGGGAGAGGTTCACTCTCCTCTTCCATGCCCTCATCTGTGACCAGGAGCATACTGACCTCAGACCTCTCAAAGTGAGGTTTGAGTTGGTTGTGATGGAGAACCCTTAGGGGTTGCCTAAGGGTCTTGAGGTCCACTAGGTAAGTGGCCTCCCCCTTCCACTCCTTAATTTCAAAGGGGCCAGTCCAGCGGTCCTGGAGAGCCCTAGGCTCCACTGGCTCCATTACCCAAACCTTGTCTCCATGTGAGAACTCAACCAGAGTGGCCTTCCGGTCGTACCACTCCTTCATCACCTCTTCACTGGCCTCAAGGTTATCTTTGGCCTGCTTCTAGAAGCATTGGGTTTGGTTGCCGAGGGCCAGCATGTAGCTGACCACATCCTCAGGAGGTGTCTTGGAAGCTTTCTCCCAGCCTTCTTTAACAATGCTTAGAGGTCCCCTGACAGGGTGACCATAGAAAAGCTCAAAGGGGCTGAACCCCACCCCTTTCTGGGGCACCTCTCGGTAAGCAAACAGGCATGGTAAGAGGACGTCCCAGTTACCCTCATGGCTTCAGTCAGGCCACTAATCATGCCCTTCAGGGTCTTGTTGAATCTCTCAACAAGCCCTTTGGATTGAGGAAGATAAGGGGTGGTGAACCGGTAGGTCACCCCACACTCATCCCACATCGACTTCATGTACGCAGACATGAAGTTTGTGACCCTGTCGGATACAACTTCCTTAGGGAATCCCACACGGGTAAATATTCCCAACAGGGCTCTGGTCACCACCGGTGGAGTCACTGTTCTCAGAGGGATTGCCTCTGGATAGCGGGTGGCATGGTCCACCAAAACCAGGATAAACCTGTTGCCCAAGGCAGTTTTGGGGTCCAAGGGACCAACAATGTTGATGCCCACCCTTTCAAAGAGGGTGCCAACGACGGTGAGTGGGAGCAGAGGAGCCTTAAGCTGTTTCCCTGTCTTCCCACCAGCCTGGCAGGTGGGGCAAGCTCTGCAGAAATTATCTGAGGCTATCCTCATTCTGGGCCAATGGAAGAGGGTGACAAGCCTGTTAAAGGTCTTGTCTTGGCCCAGGTGTCCTGCCAGGGGAATGCCGTGAGCCAGACCCAGTAGGAAGGCCCGGTAACACTGGGGGACCACCAGCACACGTGCTGCCCCAGGACCTGGAACCTTAGGCTCACTGTAAAGGAGATCATTCTCCCAGTAAATATGGTGAGTGCCAGACGCATCACATGCTGCTTGGGCTGTGGCCTGTTGCGTCAGACCCTCCAGTGTGGGGCATTCCTTCGGCGCTGTGCAGAATTCTGCCCTGGTTGGCAGTCATATCCCTGCAGAACCCTTTTAGTTGTTTGACAGTATATATCTCCAACAGGGCTAGATCAAAATCTCCTGCTTGAGACCCAGCCTGAGACATGTTGAGTGAGGATTTCAGTCAACAATTGACAGGAAAAATGGAGTTGCAAAAAGAGATTAAAATAAAATCAAGTTGACCTTCAACTGTGGGTAGGTAGTGGAATACTTAGCTACTATATGTCACTGCACAAATACAAGTCCTATCCTCACCGCTGATCACCAATGTTAGAAATGGGGTCTTTAGTTGGCAGTCAGGTTACCCCCTGTTCAAACAAGGACCCTCACTCTAGTCAGGGTAAGTAACACACAATCCAAATTATCCTGTGCCCACCCTCTGGTAGCTTGGCACTGTGCAGTCAGGCTTAACTTAGAAGGCAATGTGTAAAGTATTTGTGCAATAAATCATACAGCAACACAATATAGCACCACAAAAATACACCACACAGTGTTTAGAAAGATAGATAATATGTATCTGGATATTTTCAGGTCAAAACGATAAAAGATGCAATCAGAAAATGTAAAGATATCACTGGAAAGTGACATAAAGGGGGTCATTCTGACCCCGGCGGGCGGCGGGCGCCGCCCGCCTGGAGGGAACCGCCAGAATACCGCTGCGCGGTCAAAAGACCGCCGCGGGTATTCTGGGTTTCCCACTGGGCTGGCGGGCGACCGCCAAAAGGCCGCCCGCCAGCCCAGTGGGAAACACCCCTCCATGAGGATGCCGGCTCCGAATGGAGCCGGCGGAGTGGAGGATGTGCGACGGGTGCAGTAGCACCCGTCGCGAATTTCAGTGTCTGCTGAGCAGACACTGAAATTCAAAGTGGGGCCATCTTACGGGGGCCCCTGCAGTGCCCATGCCATTGGCATGGGCACTGCAGGGGCCCCCAGGGGCCCCACGACACCCCTCACCGCCATCCTGTTCCTGGCGGGCGGAACCGCCAGGAACAGGATGGCAGTGAGGGGGTCGGAATCCCCATGGCGGCGCAGCTGATTCCCATGGGCAGCGGAAAGTCCCGCCGACTTTCCGTTTCTGGCCGTGGCTGTACCGCCGCGGTCAGAATGCCCGGCGGAGCACCACCAGCCTGTTGGCGGTGCTACCGCCGACCCCGGCCCCGGCGGTCCTTGACCGCCGGGGTCAGAATGACCCCCAAAGTGTCTTAAGTCTTTTAAAAGCAAACAAAGTCTCTTTCAAGCACAAAGTACCTGGTTCGCGTGAAAAATCTCCACAAAGGGCCGCAGAGGAGGAGAAGCCGGGAAACAAAGGAGTGTGCGTCAATTTCTCGGGCCGCACACGGTCGATGCGTTGTTTAGTTTCCACGCAGGGACGGCTGGGCGTCTATTTCCAGGCGCTCGGTCGGAGTTCCTTTTCGGGTTGCGGGGTTTTTAGACATCCCGGGGTCTGTGCGGGGAATCCTGGGCTTGTGACAAGCTCTGCGTCGTTCCGGTGGGCGGTGCGGGAAATTTCTCCCTCACAGCAGGCGCTGCGTCGATTTTCCTTTGGAAGTCGGGCGGCGTCGTCCCAGGTCGGCTGTGCGTCGATCTGGTGAGCCGTGTGTCGAAGTTCCGGTCGCACCGCAGGCGCTGCGTCGATCTTTTCCTTGCAAAGTCGAGCGGCATTGTTCCGGTTCGGCGTGCGGTGAATTTTTCACCGCGGGACAGGCTGTGTGTCATTTTTAACCAGCTGTGCGTCTAATTTTCGCCGAACAAGGAGTCCAGTTGCAAGAGAGAAGTCTTTTTGGTCCTGAGACTTCAGGGAACAGGAGGCAAACTCTATCCAAGCCCTTGGAGAGCACTTCTTCACCACAGCCAGGGAGCAGCAAGGCAGCAGGGCAACAGCAAGGCAGCAGTCCTCCTCAGAAAGCAGTCAGGTGAGTCCTTTGGGCAGCAAGGCAGTTCTTCTTGGCAGGATGCAGATTCTGGTTACAAGTTTTATTCTCCAGGAAGTGTCTGAGGTGGTAGGGCAGAGGCCCTGATTTTATACCCAAATGTGCCTTTGAAGTGGGGGAGACTTCAAAGAGTGGCTTAGAAGTGCACAAGGTCCTCTTTCAGTTCAATCCTCTCTGTCAGGGTCCCAGTAGGGGGTGTGGCAGTCCTTTGGGTGAGAGCAGGCCCTCCATCCTCCCAGCCCAGGAAGACCCATTCAAAATGCAGATGTATGCAAGTGAGGGTGAGTATCGTGTGTTTGGGGTGTGTCTGAGGGATTGCACAAGGAGCTGTCAACTAAGCCCAGCCAGGCGTGGATTGTAAGGCACAGAAAGATTTCAGTGCAGAGAAATGCTCACTTTCTAAAAGTGGCATTTCTAAAATAGTAATATTAAATCCAACTTCACCAGTCAGCAGGGTTTTGTATTACCATTCTGGCCATACTAAACATGACCTTCCTACTCCTTTCAGATCAGCAGCTACCACTCCAACAATGTATGAGGGCATCCCCAATGTTAGCCTATGAAGGGAGCAGGCCTCACAGTAGTGTAAAAACAAATTTAGGCATTTTACACTACCAGGACATGTAAACTACACAGGTACATGTCCTGCCTTTTACCCACACAGGAACCTGCCCTAGGGGTTACCTAGGGCACACCTTAGGGGTGACTTATATGTAGAAAAAGGGGAGTTTTAGGCTTGGCAAGTACTTTTAAATGCCAAGTCGAATTGACAGTGAAACTGCACACACAGGCCTTGGAATAGCAGGCCTGAGACAAGGTTAAGGGGCTACTTAAGTGGGTGGCACAATCAGTGCTGCAGGCCCACTAGTGGCATTTAATCTACAAGCCCTGGGCACATATAGTGCCTTCTACTAGGGACTTATAAGTAAATTAAATAGTCCAATTGGGTATGATGCAGTCTTACCATGTTTAAAGGGAGAGAGCATATGCACTTTAGCACTGGTTAGCAGTGGTAAAGTGCGCAAAGTCTAAAAACCAGCAAAAACAGTGTCCAAAAAGTGGAGGGAGGCAGGCAAAAAGTTAGGGGTGACCACCCTAAGGCTGTCAGGTCTAACAACCAGGTTTTAACATACATGTTCATAATTGCTTGCAATAATGCAGATGGAATAGATGTAGAGCTTTTACCACAACCTTGCCCTGTCCACTTTATCAAAGGCAGTCGTATAATCGATAAAGGAAGCATACAAAATTGGAGCTTGCTTTTGGTTCGCTGCCTCAATCAATGTGGAGAAGATCACCAGATTGGCCTCCATACTGCTCCCCTATCTGTGTATTCGGGGTAAATGGATTAGTCGTAGCCCATTTTTCAACTTCAGCATTAAGTATTTTTGCGTAACATCTCCCATCTACATCTAGAAGGGCTAACAGTCGAAAATTAGCTTGCTGATCAGGAGAGCCCATTTTTTTAACTGGAGATAATATTGAACCTCTCTAGCTATCTGGAGCATAATTTGTAATAAGACAGACATTGATTATATAATGGACATAAAAGGTGTACCCAAGCTTCATGAGCAACTTTAAATAACTTAGCTGGCAGCCAATTAGGACTGGGGGCACCTGCAGGACATAAAGAGGATAACGCAAAACACAAGTCATTCTTTTTAATCAATTCACAATCCCCCTTCCCCATACCTCAAGGTAAGATCCCGGGCCCAGCAACCAAGACTCTTACCGCAGACTAGCCCGGTGTGAGTCATAAAGATTCACAACATATTGCATCCAGTAGCCAGCGTATATAGAAGGCTGAACCTTTGGACCGGCCCTACTAGAGCTTTGCAGCACCAAGCTCCAAAATTTAGCAGAGTTCTTTTGCTTTAATGCCTAATGTAAATCCACCCATTGTTTTTTTCCCTTTTTGTTGTGTCAAGGCCCATACTTTTACCTTATAGATCTTTCTTATTAGTCATATCTCTTCCATGAGAGAACTAGAATTGCTGAAGATTCAAGTCTTTCTTAAGCGGTTGTTCATTTGTCGCTTGAGTATTCTAAGTTCTGGACATGAGTACTTGAGCGGAGGAGCCTTACATGGGCCTGATGAGATTGTGGATGAGGTGAATTGATTTAGCAGATCAGGGGTCAAAGAATGCCATTGTGAAGGGGATGATACCATTTTTTTCTGAGAGGCTGTAAGAAATGTTTCCAATGATTCTGTCTTTGAAATCGATGTGTCAGAACTCCATTTAACTCTGTGTTATGCGCTTACCACCTCTTGAGATCCAATTGTCTTAATCAAACACCATCTTGGCATGCTCCATGAGCTAGAACAAATTAACATGGCATGATCATTGAACAAATCTGAAAACACCTCAAAATCACTCACTTGGTTAAAATGCTGGACTGACACCCAAGTGTAGTTATTAAAAATGAATTTCTTTGCCACCGAAAGGTGCAACTAGGAGGGATATCCAGAATACTTCTACTGTTCAACACCCTCATCCCGAGTTGGGTAATCATGTGGCAATTCTCTTATCAGCTGCATCCCTTTTAATTAAGCTAAACTTAGTCCTGGGAATTGACCAAGTAATATTGTCCTCTTGAGGCCACACCAATGTCAGGGCTCCCTCCAGGAGAAACATATTGAAATCAAAAGCCAATAACCACTTGGCCTCCAAATGTGACTCACTTAGGGATCTTATAGTATTTAGTACATCAGCTAAAGCAATTTTTTTCTTTGGTTGTTTTACGTTAATGGAAATTGACCCTATCATAATCTGCAACCGGCCCCTCAGATTATGGTTGAAGGCAGATACTCATTTAATTATAATGTAAGCTCCCAAACCACTGGCCGGGACAACTCCACTTAAAGCCCAGGATTTTTAAATTAAGACGGATACCCCACCTGAAAGATGGCCGCCTCTCAAAGATGGTTCAACAGGAGCAGAAAATTCAAGATGGTCCAGCCACATCGTGGGATCAGTCCGCCAGGTTTCCTGTAGGAAGAATATTTCCTGCTTACTCAAGATATGAAGTATATCCTCATTGGCCAGTAGAGAGCTTATGTTGCTGGAGCAAAACTGCAATGTAAGTGTTAGAGTAGCCACTGAGTTTAAGGGGTCCACAGTTATTCAACAGAATTTACTTATCCAACATTCCCTTTTGTTACATGTGAGATCTTTAAAACACCCTTAGCTGCTTAACCCCTGGCCTTCTGTCTTCCGCACCTTTTGAACTATGAAGGATGGACTTCTTGTAAATGGGGGTGGCACAGGTTTTGGACAAAATCCAGGGGTATTTAAGAGAAACTGCTTTACTGAATAAAATACCCCATTGAGACAGAACGTTTGTATGAGCCTCAATTTTTTTCAAGGTTTCTGAGTTCTGAAACTGAACTTTAGTGGCCTCTCTTGGGTATAATTGGTACCTAGAACAAAAGCTGTATACTCGATCTCTTTAGATTCAATCTGATCCATGCTAGCCAAAGATGAAAATAATTTAAAGATATTCCCACGATTGAGCACATCTTCATGGCCATGAGATGTATATTCCGGGTATAATATTAGTATATCACCCTTGCGCTCTGAAGTTTTTTTGGGGGGGAATCTTACTTGCAAAGTTGTGGCAAGTTTGCCCCTTTCCCCCTGGGTTATCCTTGGCTCAGCTGATATATTTTGAGCAGGACAGATCTTTACATGAGAGCATATTAAAGACTCTTTACCCGCCTCCTCCAACTCAGCCGCTTCGCGCCATTCATCAATATGCAGAGTGATAGATGATAGAGGGTCAGCATGTTTAGTATCAGTCGGATTCTCAAATACACCTGAGGCAGGGGGAGCAGTGTCTGAGATCACTTCCCAAGACTGTGAGTGCTCTGTTTGAGATTCTTTGACTATACTTGGAAGCTGTAAAATGGTTTCATCCCCACATGCCTACCACAAAGCCAGACACTCTTTAGATGATCTTAAGGCTAAATGATGTATCGATGTTGAAAGTATGTATCCTCCTCGTATCAATCCTACTGACACTGATGCTGCATCAGACGGCCTGGGATAATCATAAGAGGGCCCTAAATTCACTCTGGTATCCAACTCCCCTGATGGCGATGATCTCACTATTGCATCAGGAGAGGAGCAAGAAAGACCCTTTCAGGCAGATGTTTGTCCCAGGCCCTCATTTCAATCATTATTCAGCCCAGCAGGAATAGACTTTTATTAAGTTTCCATAACCACTTCTTATTTCTCCTTGACAAAGTTGCAGATGTCCCTTTGGGGCCATCTAGGTTTTTAATACTGGCGATCCCCATGGCTAGGAAACAAGTGTCAATTACTCAATTGCAAGTCACTTGAGACACTTGGGCTGAAAATACAGTGCCTATGGTTTGCCCATGTAGATTTTGACGTTAATGATTGTCCAAGCAAGTTGATGGATCACTTAACAGAGCTGGTGGCTTGGTCTTGTGTGCTGCCTTGCATTCCTGGAGCAACTCAGCCATTATGGTTAGCAGACCAATATTTTGTCTAACAAATGAGAGCAGTAACAGGGCACCAAAGATTGGTCTGTGAATTAAGTTGTTGAGTTCATCTATCCAAGTGTCAATGTTCTTAACATGGTCTGCAAGTGACTGAAGAATGTTTATTTATATATCCAGTTTGTCCTCATGCATTATTGATGCCTGGCCATCCATTACATCCCAAAACGAGGGTCTGTTGTTGGCCTGAACCTTTTTTGCAGCTAGACCAATACTCAATAGAAATTATGTTGGAGCCAGAGTTAGATGCACACTCCAACAAATTTGGTGGTACCGGGCTTGTTACACTCTGAACCATGTCATACGCTGCATCTTCGTGGGAATCATTGTCTTTTGCCTGTAATGTGGTTAATAAAGTAGCTTGGTTCCAGTTTAACTGCTAGTTGCTGTCGTAATCCATGATGCTTAGGATAGCCTCATCATCAATATAATGATCTTCTGGGACTTCCCAGTGCCCTTCCAATAAAATAATTTTATCACTGTTCACTGGCAACTCATTGTTTGCAGGGCCCAAATTCGGGGGTATTCTGCTTTCATGGCAGGACATCCTGCTGTTGCAGCTCACGGGCATTAAAGGGGGCGTCACTTCTTCACTAACAATGTCTTCCATGTTCACGATTTTACCAAAGCATCTCCCCTTTAAAACTGAAGGTGAGGAGAGGTTATTATGAATACACTGGAAATTTTCATCAGCCACCACCGCAACTTCTCGGGATAGTGGCTATGGTGACTTCGAGCCTCCCTCCCAACTTACATCCTGGAATCCCCAAAAATCGGCTCCAGCCACACTCAGTACCTGACACTTGAACCCACACTCTACTCTCTACCATGTGTCTCTTGTTGTCTCCTACAAGCGTTCACTCCTGCATGCTGGAGACCAACTGTGCCAACCCTGGGGGACATTGTAGGTTGAGCTGATTGGTTAAGTTGAACAGTGATGTCCTCATCACAGGAGCACAGTTCCTTTTTCTGTTTATAACACCTCATCATCCCTTTGTTTCCTATGGCACACTTCTTTAATGCTCGCTTGAGAGTTAATTGAGTTATTTGATTGTCCATTTTATCATGTTCAAAGGGGGCTGCTTCCTCTTAGGTCTCTTAGTGTGCCTAGCAGCACATGCATGTAGGAGCAGGGAACGTCTAGTGCGCATTGTGGAAATACCCAATAGTGTACAAAAGTTGACAATTCCTTCACAGCCCCTCCTGTGCATTTTCACAGTCTTCAGTCTTCAGGGTTTAACAGAGTTCTTCAAGGGACTACAGGAGGGGTCAGCAAGGCAGTTCAACCAGCTAACCCAGGCTAACCCAGGCACTGGAAGGCTTCTAAAAAGCCTCTGCATGCGGGGCACACCATGGATGCCCACAAGCCGCACCAACACTTAGCTGGGTAGCTTCTATGAGGACCCAGGGTTCACTCTCTGCCACAGCTGACTACAGCTGCCTCGTCCGCTCCTCCTCCCTCCACAAGAACTCACTGTCTGCCTGGAGCTTAGAGCTTGGTGCTGCCGGCCACCATAGCACAGCACCAACCATGCCGGCTGCTACACTTGCCCGATCCTGTCCTGGCCTGTTATATTCTTGGCAGGGGTGTCTTTGGCAGTTCCACAGTACAAAAACGCTGCTCTATATACAAAAGTTTATTTTAAGTAGAAATATAGATATATACATAAATGTAAAAATATACATTAAATACACTTTGGAAAAAAAAAAAAAAATAGAAAATGTGTTACATGTCTTTATTCCATAAATAAGTAATTCATAATAATCATTTTCCTAAAAAAGAAATGTGTAATTTTTTAAGATTATACTATACATTTTTAGAAGTTTTGTAGTTAGTATTTATTTTATAGTAAGCTTTTGGCTATTATTGCTAAGTGATCTACTCCTTTGTTGTTCATTCTGATTTTTACTTTAAATTTTAGCATGTTGTAGCATGTTGTACATTCTTTTGGTTTGCATGCTCGGTTTAGGTGCAATTTGGCTCACACAGATTGCTCCATTTGTAGTTATTGGTAGCTTTGCTCTTTTTGTAAGTCTTCTATAAACTTATAGTGTGTAATTTGGGTTTTGTATAGTGTGGATTGGAAGGCACTGCATCATCCTTCCACTTCAATGTGCTGTCATAGGCATTCTACCATAGTAGTTGGAATTTGGGTTCCGAAACAGAGTAGTTTGCCAACCAAAGTACCTTCAAAATAATCCATTAGGGGGGTTAGTTTGTGTTCATTCTGTTGGTAGAAAGGTCTTCCTATTAGTAAATTGTAGCGGGTAGCTACCTCAGTGACAGGGTCATAGGCTAGTGCAATACTTGTTTTTATTTCAAAGGCAAACTGACTGTAGCATAATTCACACTTAGTGCAGATTGTTGGAGATGTCTCCATAAAATTTGATTGAAATGATAGTAAGTCTTTCATGGCTGTTTGTGGGTAAACTCAAAAATGTTTTGTATCATGGCTTGTTCAAAGTCAATGATTATTTATTGTGAGTAGTAGTTATTTGTTTTATTGTTTTGTCTAATATGCTTTAAGAGTTTGCATTAAGTGCTACTTTGTTTATTTGTTAGTAGGGTATGACTGATATATTTGTGTTTTTATATTCACCACATATGGTGTATATCTGAGTGAATGTTTTGTGGGACATTTTGGCTCGAGTTATAGCTACCTTAGGCCATGAGTTAAAGTTACTTGAAATAACTCTAACTATAACTGATGAGTTTCTCTGGCTTTGTGTGACTAAATTCAGAACCTAACTATAACGTCCCTATAACCTTTATAACCTTTGTTTTTTTCAGTGAATTTTCAGTGGATCTGAGAGTGTCTATGTGAGTGGGTGTGTGAGTATCTGTGTTGGTCTGTGAGTGTATGTGTGAGAGTCTGAGTGGGTCTGTGAGTCGGTGTGTGAATGTCTGAGTGGGTCTAATAGTAGGTGCATGAGTGTCTAAATGGGTCCTTGAGTGAGTGTGTGAGTCTCAGTTGGACTGTGGGTAGCTGTGGGAGTGTCTGAGTTGGTCTGTGAGTGGGTGCATTAGTGTCTGAGTGGGTGTGTCAGTAGCTGTGTGAGTGACTGCCACAAATAAACCTCACCTGCCCTTTTATCCAACAATAATTCACAGTTTTACATTAAATATCTACCCAAGTGGAGTTCTTTCTCCCTCCTTGGGTAAATGTCAAGTATGTATTCTACACTACAGCTGTGTAATGGAGCACAAAGGAATGTCAGCAGTACCGCACGTGTTTTGCAACATGATTTTTACTGTTGCTTGTTTCTCTTGAATTCTGTGATAAGATGACTCCTCCTATAGAAAAGCCAATGAGACTACAAACATGCAAATATCCACCAAACCAGAGACCTTTCACTTATCAATATGAAGTCAGTGCTTCTTTGTTTTGTGGAGATGTCCTCATATCCTTTTTTGTGGAGACATCCTCATATTCTTCTGCACCAAAAATTCACTGGAAATGCACTGGGGGGCCCATTTGGGAAGCTGTCCATCATACTGGTAAAGGGGGGGAAAGACATCCATACTACTAATTTGGACAGAGCGGGGCCAAGCTGATGCGGCTTCCAGGTAATTTGCACATTTACATACTCTTAGCAATTTAAAAGGAGACCCATGGACAGTAGGGGAGGGAGGATACGCTCCCCCACTACCCGGTCAATTTCGGCCCCAGGGATGCCATCCCCAGGGACCTACTACTATTCAATGAGGTAGGGCCCACCCAGCCTCCCTGGCAGATTTTGGCCCCGAGATCCCATCTCCCAGGGTCAATCTAATTAAATGAAAGAAGGGGGACACACAGCCCCTGGGGCCTGGCCTTAATTAAATAAAAAAGGGGCTGATTTTGGCAGCAGGGACCCCATCCCCCAGGGTCTGGCCATCTTTCCTGGGTGCTCACCAGGACTCCTAGTGTGCAATGGGACCACAGTGGGAGTCTTTGGGCCCCTGAGGTCACAGCAGGCTCCCAGCCTCCTGTGGGAGCCAGTATTGCTGTCACAGACAGGGAACTGCTAAACCTGCAGCTCCCTGTCTGTGAGAGCAATTGCTTCCCCTTTTTCCCTGCTTGCATGTCTGCGAGAAGGGAAACGGAGGAAACCTCCACTCCTAGGAAGCGAGAGTTGTTTGACAGCTTTTGCTTGCTGGGAGCAGACTTGTGTTTGCACTGACTTGGCGGGAGTTGTCAAAGCTCCCACCAAATCAGAGGAAAGAGCTATGTCATGGAGGTGGCCTGGGGTCCACAATGGGGGCTGCATGCCCCCTCCATCATTTAAAGAGCCCCAGAGAGGTGGTCATCCCCTGAGATGGGGGTCTGCTATGGACCCCCTACCTTATTTTAGTTCAGCCCCGGGTAGGTGGCGGTGCCCAGGGCAGCAGTTGGACAGCACTCCCCGCCTTATTATAAAACAATTGCCCCAGGGATGTGGTGGTCACTGGTGTGTTGCTGGGAGGCTGAGTGACTCCAGTGCACATAATACAATCTTAGCCCTGGGGAGGTGGTGGTCTCCTGTTCCCTGGGGGTTCCACTGGACCCTCCACTGGACCCTCTACTATGATTGAAAGATTTTGCCCTGGGGAGGTGGTGGTCCATTGGGTGTTGGGGGCCCCCCAAATTATTTGATTTAACCCCAGGGAAGTCGAGGTCTCTGGGGGATAAATAAGCACAGGAAGGGGGCCCTGTAGCCCCCTCCTATATTTTTGATATGCTCCCAGGGCTTGGTCCTCCTAGGGGCTTTAGTAAAACAAGCGCAGGAGTCCGCACCTTTCTTTAAAAAAAAAAAAATTGCCACAAATTTGCGACATTGTTACAAATTTGCTGCAATTTTCTTTTAAAGAGTGCTTTTTAGTTGACGTTTTGGCAACGAATCAGAGCTCTGCAGATCTCTGCACAAGCTTGGTATTATTTGCAAATTCATCCATCAAGGGGGAACTGCAATCCTAGATATAAAAATAGTTTTTTTCTTTAATTTCTCTTAAACTACTGAACAGATGTACACCAAATAACTTGGTGAAATACTGTCAAGCGGTTCAGGCTGTAGTCGTGTTCAAAACTCCTATAGGGATAAGAATGGGAAATTCTCCTTTATTGACCCTCCCCCCTTTTTCTCGGCCCCCACTGGACGGATCACCCCAAAACTTTTGTTGCACAACAAAAAAACACTGGCACGCCTTTTTGGAGGACTTTCCTGAAGATTCCTCAAGCATGTTGAAGATATAAGCAAGTTAGAAAATGCTTTTTATATGGAAACATGGTCCTAACTACAACTACCTACTGGCGACTGCCAGTAGATAATTATATATATGAGTATGTATCTGTGTGTGTGTATATATATGTATATATATATATATATATATATATATTTATATATACATACACATATATATGTGTATCTGTATAAACCTGTACAAATCAGGCAATGGATAAGTTGGGATACAGCATATTTAGCCTATGTGCTGGAGTGCAGCTGTGGAAACAAATAAGTTGCGAGTACTATTAACCCCTTCGCTGCCAGGCCTTTTCCCCCCCATGTGCAAGGCCTTTTTTGCCAATTTGGGAAAGTTCGTGCTTAGGCCCTCATAACTTTTTGTCCACATAAGCTACCCACGCCAGATTTGCGTCCTTTTTTCCAATATACTAGGAATTCTAGAGGTACCCAGAGTTTGTGGCTTCCTCTGAAGGAGACCAAGAAATTAGCCAAAATACAGCAAAAAATGTGTTTTTTTCAAAACAATTGGGGAAAACGGCTGCAGAAGAAGGCTAATGGTTTTTTCCATGAAAATGGCATCAACAAAGGATTTGCGATGCTAAAATCACCAGCTTCCCAGCTTTCAGGAAAAGGCAGACTTGGATCAGAAAACCACATTTTTCAACACAATTTTAGCATTTTACTGGGACATACTCTATTTTTAATATTTTTTGGAGCTTTCAGCCTTCTTCCACTTAGTGACAGAAATGGGTGTGAAACCAATGCTGGATCCCAGAAGGCTAAACATTTCTGAAAAGTAGACAAAATTCTGAATTCAGCAAGGGGTCATTTGTGTAGATCCTACAAGGTTTTTCTACAGAAAATAACAGCTGAAATAAAATAATATTGAATTGATGTGAAAAAACAGCCATTTTTCTCAATGTTTTACTCTAACTTTTACGAGGGATGTCAGATTTTTTAAAACAATATACCGTTATGTCTGCTGGACCCTTCTGGTAGCAGGGATATATAGGGCTTGTAGGTTCATCAAGAACCCTAGGTACCCAGAGCCAGTAAATGAGCTGCACCTTGCAATGGGTTTTTATTCGATACCAGGTATACAGCAATTTATTTGGTGAAATATAAAGACTGAAAAATAGGTATTAAGGAAAGGTTTGTATTTCCAAAATGAGCAAAAGATAAGGTTTTGAGAAGCAGTGGTTATTTGCACATCTCTGAATTCCGGCATGTGAATTACAGGGCATTTCTCAAGTAGACGTCATTTTTACACACTGTCTTACATTTGGAAGGAAAAAATGTAGAGAAAGACAAGGGGCAATAACACTTGTTTTGCTATTCTGTGTTCCCCCAAGTCTCCTGATAAAAATGGTACCTCACTTGCCTGGGTAGACCCAGTGCTTGCGACAGGAAACGCAACATGGACACATCACATTTTTACATTGAAATCTGACGTGTTTTTGCAAAGTGCCTAGCTGTAGATTTTGGCCTCTAGCTCAGCCGGCACCTAGGGAAACCTTCCAAACCTGCAAATTTTTTAAAACTAGACACGTAGGGGAATCAAAGAAGGGGTGACTTGTGGGGCTCTTACCAGGTTCTGTTGTCCAGAATCCTTTGCAAACCTCAAAATATGGCCAAAATACACTTTTTCCTCACATTTCGGTGACAGAAAGTTCTGGAATATGAGGGGAGCCACAAATTTCATCCCACCCAGCATTTCCCCAAGTCTCCCGATAAAAATGGTACCTCACTTGTGTGTGTAGGCCCAGCGCCTGCAACAGGAAATGCCCCAAAACACAACATGGACACATCACATTTTCCTGAAGACAACAGACCTGTCTTTTGCAAGGTGCCTAGCTGTGAATTTTGGCCTCTAGCTCAGCCGGCACCTAGGGAAACCTACCAAACCTGTGCAGTTTTTAAAACTAGACACCTAGGGGAATCCAAGATGGGGTGACTTGTGGGGCTCTCACCAGGTTCTGTTACCCAGAATCCTTTGCAAACCTCAATATTTAGCCCACAAATCCCTTGTTCCTCACATTTTGGTGACAGAAAGTTCTGGAATCTGAGAGGAGCCACAAATGTCCTTCCACCCAGTGTTCCCCCAAGTCTCCCGATAAAAATGGTACCCCACTTGTGTGGGTAGGTCTAGTGCCCGTGAAAGGAAATGCCCCAAAACACTATCTGGACACATCAAATATGTCAAATACAAAACTACCTGTTTTTGCGGTGGGGCATCTGCGTTTTTGGTCCTGGGCTCAGCAGCCATCTAGAGAAATCTACCAAACCCAGACATTTCTGAAAACCAGACACCCGAGGGAGTCCAGGGAGGTGTGACTTGTGAGGATCCCCCAATGTTTTCTTACCCAGAATCCTCAACAAACCTCAAATTTAGCTAAAAAAATCACATTTTCCCCACATTTCTGTGTGGAATCACCGCACCGGGACAAGTGTCCTACCACCCAATGTTCCCCCCAGTCTCCCGGTGAAAATGCTACCTCACTTGTGTAGGTGGGCCAAGTGCCTGTGATAGGGAAGGGCCAAAAACTTGTCAAAATTGAGGGGGAACCAAAGAGGGTCCAAAAGGGCAGTTTGGAAAAAAAACATTTTTAGGCTGAAAAGTGCAGCAGAATTTTTATAGGTATAGATGAGACAATGCTGGGTGGTAGGAGTTTTGTGGATTCCTGCAGATTCCGGAAGGTTCCATCACAAAAATGTGCGAAAAATGTGTGATTTCCAGCTTAGTTGAAGGTTTTCAGGGCATTGTTGGTAAGAAAATGGTGCAGGTGCATGTGAGGCACACCACCCTGGAATCACCCAAAAGTTTAGTTTTCAGATGTGTCTAGGTCTTGTGGATTTTTTCTACATGGCAGCGTCCCAAAGTTCAAAAAGGGCAGCCTTCACCATTCCAAGTGGGACGAATTTTTAGAGTTAGCCAAGCTCCCATGGCCTAAATGGGAAACCAAAACCCCAAATAATCAAATGTCCTCTTGTTTGCAGTGGGATAAAATGTTTTAGTGTGCAGGGGAGAGCTGAAAGACTGTTACCCCCCTTCAGTTTGGGTGGGGGCATAACGAGGCCCATACTGGTTGGTAGGTACCACCCCACTATTTTTTTTTATTCCCTGGCATCTAGTAGACTTTCTGCCCCCGGGGTGTGTATCAGAGGTAATTGCCCCATCTGATCACTGGTGGGCAGAACAACTTTGGCCCCATTTATTTGGGGTGGGGTTATGGCCATACTCTTATTTTGGGGGGAAAAATCTTCCCTGGTCTCTGTTGGGCTTTCTGCCTCCTTTGGGCGCAGATGGGCTGTCCAAGAATAGGCTGATCTGCCCCACATACACACACACCAATCCCTGGTGCCTAAGTGGTTTCTGCCCCCCCCCGGGGGGCAGATCGGACTAATAGAAATAGGCCAATCTGCCCCCAAGGGGAGCAGAAATGGTCCAAAATAAATCCCCCCCCACCGGGGAGCAACCCTTGCCTAAGGGGTCACTCCTCTTGCAGGAAATTGGCGCAAAACTAAAATCCCCGGTGCCTAGTTGCCTAATAAAAATAGGTTGCTCTGCCCCCAAGGGGAGCATAAATGTCCTAAAATAAATTTGTCCCCCAGGGGAATGGCTCTTGCCCAAGGGGCCACTCCTCTTTTTTGTAAGTATAAAAAAAATAGAAATCCTTGCTGGTCTAGTGGTTTCTGCCCCCCTGGGTTGGCAGAAATGGGCTAAAAATATTTTGCCCCCTGGGGAGCGGCCTTGCCCAAGGGGCCGCTCCCATATGTGTAAGTATAAAAAAAAAAAATCCCTGGTGTCTAGTGGTTTCTGCCCCCCCAGGGGGTAGAAGGTCAAGCGAATCCTCCTCCCTTCCCTGCCCTTGGCCCATGGGGGGAGCGCTAGCCCTCCCCCCGTGGGCCAGGTGCAGTACGAGCTGGTCTCTGAAACATGACATCACAGGGACAAACAAAGATTACACTCACCCTCTAGTAACTTCTACGCCAACCCTGAGGTGGCGTATGAAACTGCAGCATTCCCAGATGTGAACATTTGGGAAGGCTTTAGAAGTTGTGCGGGTTACATGTGTGTTATGTGGAAACAGGCTTAGAAACACACATGGAATGCCACCTGCATGCAGTGTGAGGTATGAAAGGGGCATATAATTACCAGGCCATGAAAAGGCACGCAGGGTGCTTTCCTTGGCCTGATAAATATGGGCTGGCACACTGCAGCCCTGGAGTGTAATGTAAAAATTATGCTCTGGTGGGGCAGTGTGCTGTCTGTGTCTGGGAAATGTGGCTCATTGTTAACCATGTATGAAGAAATGATGCAGTGCAGCATCCCAGCCTGTTGTCCTGTGTTGTATCATCTTGAATGTGCCTGGATGTGCAGTTGTCACTAATCTGCAATGCATCCCTGTAATACCCTTGTTGATGGGGCACAACTGCTACCTAACACCAATACAGGCACACATTGAGCATGGTATAGGGGTACCTGTGTTGTGGGTCTGATTGCACGTGCACAGGAAAGGACACATCCTGCTACATTAACAATTAGGAATGCTGTCTGCCACTTCCAATGCCTGTTGCTGATTGCAACACACATTGAAAGATGCAAAAATAGGCCCACAAAAATGTTAGTCATATGCAGCACCACTACAGTGCCATCCCTGGGGTGGTGTAGCAGCCTGATGCATTCACACATTGAAATTTTTGGGAATGTGTTAGGTCCTTATGCCACACCACGCACATTGTAGGAATGATGCAAGGGAGAGAACTGTCCACATGCATCCTCCTTGTCAACTCATATCATTTGTGCTGTATCCTGCACCACCCATAGTAAGATCAAACCACCTTTTGTGCATGTGATCGTACAGGAAGGTGTCCCTTCGTGCACAACAACACTCAGCCCTGCAACGCAGGCACCCTTGCACCCATGCAGGAACAGGAACTTGACCACAGGGGATACACTGAACAAGCAGCCTAAACAGTCATATATGTTTTTGAAAAAATTAAATTTGTTTGTATTTTTTTTCTCCAAAGAATCACCTCCTCCCCAACATACCAAAAAAGAGTCACCAAAAAATGCACCACCTAAAAAAAATACTAATATATCCTACAACTAATCTAGACTACACTAACTTATCAAACTCTAAATATCCAAATACCCCAAATATGTTCAAAAATATATACAATGAGAAGGGAAGTTCAGTTTATTGGGACCATTATTCACCTCACTGTAAGCCTTGATGTCCCAGAACATTTTCAGGATCTGATCATTCTGGTGCTCCAGTTTGGCTTTGTGATACTTCTGCAAGTTCTGTGCAGAATTCCTACACATAGGGTGGTTCCACTAGTGTTGGTGCAGCATTTGAACCTGTTAAGGCACGTGTAGTTGCAGCTAATGTTGAAGGTCTGCCCCCTGTAGAACTAGCCCTGCCCATTGCCTCATACCTGCCTGCTTTATGGGTCCTGGAGGTGGATGGATCCTTGGATGGACCCAATTGAGGGAAGGCTTTCCATGCCCCAATGCACGCTCCTTCTTATAGAGGTACCTCATATAGCCCTTTGAGACTTGGTGTATGTGGCGGTAGTGTTCCACACACCACTTAAACTGGCACCTCTGAGATTGCGTCATGTTAGCAGGAGCGACATGAATGGGACATGTCAGCCAATTGTAGAATTGACAAATGAACAACAAGCATGCAATGAGTACACTATCTGCAGTTATCACAAATTGGCCAGCACATATTAGAATGGCAACCTGAAGGGCAGGTGTAGCACACATCTGCCACCAACCATCATCTCCCCATCGCTAGCTATTTTTGCACAAAAACATTGAACCATCTTGGAAAATCTTCAAAGGACAATATCACCATTGACTAAGATTGTCATACACATCAGCCATGTGACCATGTAAGGTCACACTTATCATGTTGTATTACTCATCAATGTCCCTCTTGCTTGCACAAGTGACCTCAGATCCGTTGCATGTACCTAACTCACTGAGCAAGTCCTCCAAGTTAAATTTGGCCCCACAACAGTTTGAGCCTCATATGTCGAGGACAGATGCCGGGACACATTGCTGCATGCAGAACTGGATGTGACAGGTATCATGTGTGAAATTGGAGGGTGGAGCAGTCACTCATGTCACACAGAGAAGCACAACTCTACTATCATTTTAACACAGGTCAGTATCTGGTGAGCTGTGCCAAGACTTGATGCATTGTCACAGAGTAACTTGATTTCTCTCACTATGCTGCCCATTGGCTGTATTTGTGTCCAAAAACTCTGTTCAGTGTGTTGCACAACAGCACTCAGCACCTCCATCTCATAAGTGAGTGCATGCATGCCCTACACCTTATCTGCACAGGGTTCTTGGGCCAACACCGGCTAATGCGGTACATTATGAGATGATTTGTGCATCACCTAATGGACACTATCTGGACCACCATGATCTGATGATGTTGTGTGTGATGACATGTCGCATGTCAATGTAGTATGTACAGCACAGTGGCCAAACACACATGACAAGATCTGTGAAGATGGTATGGGTTGGCAGTGTTGCAACCTCTGACATAGTTTATGGGGCATCACACCACAATGGTGGCCAAAACTTTGGCATATTCAAATGTGGTGTGTTAACCACTTTCCTGCTAATCTTAATGGACTATTCACATGGTCATGAATCACACCATGACCTGAGTTACTTTGTGTCCATACTGTCATCACTGTTTTTGAACTCATTTATCATGTCCAACATTTCCATGGCCCTTGCTTTCTTGGGAGGCAACATCCTACACATAACTGTAACCATACAGTCCATATCCATGTTTAGCGTACAATATTTGTAGTAGCATATGTGCACTTGGTACATGGCGTTACACACAACATACAACAGCACACACACTACTTGCACTACAAATCACACATAAAGATTGTGATTCACTGACTGCATTGGGGTCTGTGAAGCTTACAACCTCTCCAGTGGTGTATGACTGGGGTCCACCTGCAAGAGGGAATATGAGACATAGCATGGTGAATGTTGCACAGTGTACACTATGGACAACTATTGCACATCAGACATCATTTGCTAAGGGACATAGTATACTTAGGTTAGTGAATACTCAATGAGGCAATTACACATGTCTCAGTGACATACATTGTTAGGCCAGGCTGACATGTACACATATGTGCTGGAACCTGACATACTCGTCAAAATTTTGCAGATGACGTCCTACTGCAACATTTTCCGTGCACAGTTAATTGTAATGTCACTCTGCACATACATGACTCACAAGACACACTTAGCCATAACTCATTTTACTCCTGCATCTTTTTGAAAATCATATGTACATGACTATGCAACATACATCAGTTGTCAGCCACTTAGTAGACATGGACACATGTTCCTGGTAACCATGTACCCTTCCACCATGACACAATTGTGTTGACATTGGTGCACATCAGAATTTAGTGCCAAAACCCTGGGGGCAAAGAAAGGAATATGCCATTTGTCTTCCTAATGGTGCATTGCTGCCCTTGTCATGGATGCTGTTTTGTGCAAACACACTACTCACAGCCCTGCCCTTTGTCTTAACTTGGCAAAGGAGGTCTTATGGCCAACAGACATGCACTTGCAGTTGCAAAACAGGGATCAGCCACAAAGATTGTGATCTCAACAACAGTTCCACCAACCTCAATTCCAAGATGGTCCTGAAGGTACCGTTCCCTCCTGATGATGTCTGGCCAATGGTGTTTCATTTGCCGGGCAGTGCGCTCAACCTTACAAATGCAGGTCATGTGGAACAAGACTTTCCCCCACCTCAGCTTGAGTGCCCCTGTGCGGTAGTCCTGTATCACTCTTGCCCCATTGCCACCATATCAGGGAGGTTTTGTGTGACCAACCATAGGAAGCCAACCAATTCATCTGCACTGAAGTGATGAGCCCTTCCCTTCCCTTACATGTCCTTACAGAAACCCACAGTACCCTTAACAAAAAATAAATGACCCAAAACTACACCCAAGTAACCCAACTAGCAGAAGTACTCCAAAGACAAACACCCGACAATACAATAACAACACAATACGAATAACAAATGTACAGGACAAAGCAGATGACAGGGATACTATGGAGACAGAAGACAGCACAAAAGACACCTCTAACACCACTCTCTAACACAGCTCACAAAATACACCACCTCTCTCCAACAGATACAAAAGGACTGTAAAAGAAGGTGAAAGTAAACTTGCAGTTCCTGGTGTACAGCATGGCAAACCCATTATCTCTCTTCTTGTGGTGATGCGTCATGTTTTTGACAATGCCTCTTTTTTTATGCTACATGCCAGTGCCTTATTCTTTATGTCACACAACAACGCAACATGAGCCAGTTCTGACGCATCACATGGGGTGCGTCATTTTTGGCAGACGCAATGGCTTCAGAAAACATGTATTGGGGCAGTGCGTAATTTTTTCCGCAAGGACTGTAATATGTGAAAAGATGTATGGTGTCCTGTGGAAATCATGTTTTCAGTCATCTAGATTGTTGTGTTGCATATGAATATTTTGAATTCAACATACTCCACTCTTTCCATGTGGCCAATGTATTTCTTGTAAGTCTACATGGGTGATAGAACATGTCTTACTAGGTAGAGGCAATGCATAGGCCACATTTCCTGTGAGTCATAGTCACAGCAACTTCATAGGGTGGCCTCATGTGCGAACTATGGGGCATATTTACAAGCCCCTTGTGCCACCTAGCGCCACGTAGTGTCATGTATTTTTATGCTATGGTGGCAATAAACAGGCCATCACCCTGCGCCATATTTACAAAGTAACACAAAGCTAGCATTGTGGCACTTTGTAAACCTATTGACCCACATCATACCTGCACCAGGTGTTATGTGTGCAAGGTGGGCGTTCACCTGCAGGGAGTACCAAAAACAATTGCACAGGGAAAGTTAGAAGATTTAATTGCTCCATTCTAGCGTCATTTATTAGCTGCTGCCCATGGCAGACGTTAGACTGATGCTAGTGCTATATCCTATGGGACTACCTGATCTTTACTGGCCTAGCACAACTGTTTTTGGCGCTGGTCCAACAAAGCACCACAACTGCGCAAAAAATGTTGGTACAGTTGTGCTAATAAGCACCATGGTGCTCAGTATTGTAAATACAGCGCTACCATGGTGTTGTTAGGGGGTGCCGGGCAGTGCAAGAAATCTGGCGCACTGCACCCAATGCCCCAGTTCCTTGTTAATATACCCCTATGTGTTGGCAACTCAATCCATTGTTTAGTTTTCCCCCAGGGATGCCATGGGCTAGCCACCCACATGTAGGACTGTGCACATGTCAGACACTATTTGCTGCATCCCAAAGTACAGACAGCAGGCTGTCACGCAACAGAGGGTGGTGGCTAAACTTTATGGTGCTGGCAAGTGTGGTGATCTCATTTACAAGCCGCTATCTTGATAGGACCTTCAGTATTAACCATCTTCCTGTGTTCTCATGTGTGCAATATATTTACTGTGAGTGTACATATGTGCAGGTTATTATTGGGATCATACTACACAGATGGCACATATGGCACATTTCCACAATTTGTGTAGCTACACAGCTTTGGATAGCTGACCCATGTGCTCGACATGTTCATACACATGATACCCCAGACATCACACGATCATGCAACATGGATAACTGACAGTTCCCCGTGCAGGCGAGTGTTGGGATGTGCTGGACAGACATGTGCCATGGATGTGTTTGTTATGCCTTGCATGTTGTTGGTTTGTGTTTTTCATGTGTGATCTCTTCTGTGCCTACTAGAATGGATGTCTTGGATATAAGATCAACAATCTTCATGATCCATTCATGGATCATAGTGCTCCTTCAGAACAATATCTTTGCTCATGTCAGTGACTAACATGTTACCCTCTGTATATACATCACTGCTGTTTGTAAGTGTTAAGAGGTGGTTTACCCAAACACCAGGCATTATGATGTATTTTAGCATTTGTCCATGCTTACAATTGTGGACCACACAGAGCTTGGGGCACTGAGGGGGGACATTAAGGTTGCATTTTGTGACACAGTTTTTTCAACACACACTTTACAGTACAATTCCTCGCCATGTAGTTTTGCACAGATTTCTCTTGTGTGCATGGCAGGGCTGCCATCAGACAGGGATGGCAGGCTACAAATCAGTGTACACTCAAGTGCAGGTGTCCAAATGTACAACTACAGTCTCCTACCCTATTATCTACTAGGGACTTACAAGTTGTTGATGTCAACCTTGCCCTATTATGTATTAGGGACTTTCAGGTGATCTATGCCAGCCTTGAACTATTATCTACTAGGGACTTAGAGGTTGTAAAATGTCAGCCTTACCCTGTCATTTACTAGGGACTTAAAGGTGACTTATGTCAGCCTGGGTCTAATATCTACTAGGGACTTAAATGAATCTGTGAATTGGGATGGTAGACGTGCCATCATTGCATTGGCCCTCCATTGGTAGATAGTGGGACAGGAACACGTTGGCAGACCCAGGGTACAGATAGTGTGAGTTCACATATGCACCAATCATACTTGTTTGTGGTGGGCAAGCACACAGGAGAACTTGCTTACAGTGTGACTGGGATTTTAATTAGCCTGCAAAATGTGTGTGCTTATGTGTGTTATCTTACGTATCTACAATGTTGTTTTGTGGAGTGACTTTTTTAAGAATGTGTAGACATTCCCACATGTTGAGGCCAGATTGTGTATGATTGTGTACAATAAGCCTCAATTGCCACGTTACTATTACTGTCTGGACGATTGGTACTTGCTCCTCATCTTTCTCATCCGCACTGTCCAGTGCTTCATGCTTCCCAATGTGTTTTGTATATGTGATAAATGCCAATGAACATTGAGTTTTCTACAGGGCAAGCAATATTTGCTGTAGCATATCCATTGTATGCAGGATGTGTGACTGACACCCAGACATCTCTAGACTACAGCCACATAACTTGTATAGTCTGCGAGTCACCTCCACAAAGTAGTAGCTGTGCCAGTCTAGTACAGGAGTGTCTCAGCTGTCCTCCAATAAGTGTGTGTCTTACATGGGTACTCAAACACAGCTGCTGCCAACATCCTTCATCAGGTGCACAATGAGTGAGGGTGGATTGCATGACAAGTCCTGACAATTATGGGTAAAACATGCATGTGGAAATATGTCTGTGTCCTGATTGACACATGGATTTTGCTATGACATTGTCTGACATCCATGTGAGATGAAAACTAATTTGAGTAAGATGAGTCTAGACATACTGGTGCAGTGTCCACTGTATGTCACACACTATTTGTCATACATATGAGTGCCACTAAGGGGTATGTTATGAGTTGTCACCTGTGATTGTGACATGAAGACATTGCATTGTCACATTCATCACATGGAGTTCCAATGTGGCTGCTGTCAGTTTCAACCAGACAGACCCGTGTGATATGTGTGTTTATGTAAAATGTATGTGAAACTGGCAGTTAATACGTTACAACTGCACATTCCTTTATCAGTGCCTTGTGTGTAGTCTGCATGCTCAAGCAGTAGTATTTTGTGTTTTCGTATCCTGAGGTGGGGGAACATTGCCCTCATCCTCCTCCTTGGGGTCCTCCATCTGTTCGTTCCCGGGGACATTAGTCTGCACACAAATGTTGTGCAATATGGCACAAGCTACAATAATTTTGCAGACAGGGGGAGGTATCCCCCCTGATAAATAGAGGCATCTCAACGGGACTTCAGGATACTGCTAAACAATATTCCGGTTCTGTACATGTGCCTCATTGTATACCTTCTCTGCGTTGCTCTACAGGTTTACATACGGTGTCATCACCCTTGGCTGGGTGCCATATCCTTCATCAGCTGCAATGGAGGAGGAGAGACAATGTCAGACTTGCCTTTATATTTCTTTCCAGCTGGCCTTGCACTGTATTTGTCTATGAGGAAGAGATACAGAATTGTATCAGGCATTATGGGGTTCATTACGACCTTGGCGGTCTTTTTTCAAGACCGCAGAGGGACCGCCGTGCGGAAGACCGCCTGTGCAGGCGGTTTGCCACTAGGCGTATTATGACCGTTGGCAGCTCTCCGTCCCTTTACGGACGGAGAGCCGCCAACAGCCATACTGGCGGGAGGCGGAGAAGTGGAGGTTGCTCCACCTCCACCGCCACGCCAACAGAACACCGCCCAGCGAATCACGTCCTGTGATTCGCCGTGGCGGTGTTCTGTTGGCGGTGTGGTGTCGGCGGAGCTGCCCCCATGGCTCCCGTCCCCTCCCGGAGGATTGACGGAACAGGTAAGTCGATCGTCCGTTAGGGGAGGGGGTGGGGGGGTGTTGTGTGTTGTGTGCGTGCATGGGGGTGTGCGTGTGTGTATGCAGAGGGGGTGTGTGAGTGCATGGATGCTTGCGGGGGTGTTGTGTGTATGGGAATGAGTGCGTGTATGTCTGTGGGTATGTCTGTATGGATGTGTGCGTGTATGTTTGAATGTGGGTGTGCTTGTCTGACTGTGTGTGTGGATGTAGGCATGTATGTCGGGGTGTGTGCGTGTGTGTGTTGGTGGTGCCTGCATGCGTGTCGGGTGTGTGTGAGTTATGTGATGTTGGGGGTTGGGGTGGGGAGGGATGCCCTGCCACCTTTGGGGGGTGGCAGGGGTGGTGGGGGGTGTAGGGGAGGGAGTCAGGGTGGGGGTGGGGGGTGGTGGAGACCCCTATCAGTGCCAGGAAAGGAATTCCCTGGCACTGATAGTGCTTACCGCCATGGATTTCATGGCGGTTCAAACCACTGGAAATCCACGGCGGTATGCCGGGTCAAAATACCGCCAGCGGTATAGTGACGCCGCTGGGCTGGAGACACAGGTCTCCAGCCCGTCGGTCGTCTCCGCCCTGGCGGGCGGAACGGAGAACCGGCGGATGACCATGGCGGTAACCGCATGGTCATAATTCCCCAAGGTAAGACCGCCAGCCTGTTGACGGTCTTACCGCCGGTTCTCCGCCATCCGCCAGGGTCGTAATGACCCCCTATGTGTTTTCCTGTTTGCATGCATGATTGTAGTTGTGTGTGGTGGTGCACCTTCTAGTCAAGGGTACAGGTTCAGGGGCATGGTGATTATGTGATTAATGTTGCATGAAAGTTCACCCATGCGGGATGTGTGTGATGTTGCAAATTATTGCACGTGCCTAGTAACAGGTGAGCTGCCACTGAAGTGTGAGTTTCACCTAGTTTGTGTTGTGCGTGCCAGGAGATGGTTGTTGTCCCTTGTGTGTAGAATGTGAACTCCCACACCCTGTGCACATGGTAGACCTTCTCTTGTACACAGAGCAGTCATCCAAATTTCCGGGCTGGCATGAATGTGAATGTGTAGACATCATGCAAAGTGTGGCATAGTAGCTTAAGATGGATTGCTATGTATGTGGCTAATTTACAAGCCCCTGTGGCACAGGACAGGGCAGGAATTGTTCTGCTGCGCCACCCTGCACCACCGGGAAAGGCCAGCAATATGCCATATCTACTAGGTATAGAGCATTTCTGTCCTCGTCCCCTGAGCTGGCACTGAGTCAGCTTCCAAGTTCCAACATAGGTACCCTTGCACCATCGTGCACAGATGTCTGTGCTTTGTGGGTGGTTCATTATGTGGAAGAAGGCGTACCTTCCTGCACAAGATCAACAAATTATGCAAATTTACTCTTGCTATGTGTGCTGCAGAATGCATCACACATAAGGAAAAGGGAAAACATTGGGAAATGTCAATTATTTCTCATAGTTGCACCATGTTTATGCCACCACAAGGGTGGTGTTATTTTTTGGTGCTCCCTCAGTTTAAATTTTTCCATAACTGTGGGGCTGCTCCAAAATGTAGTCGGTGTTGCAGTGGCACGCCCACAGAAACACCCATTGCAAGCCCCTTCCACGCTGAGTGATGCGTGTGAAGGGACCACATTTACAAAAAAGAGTTAGACACAAAAAGTGGCTTAACGATACCTTTTAAATTCAGAGCCGGCATTGCTCCAGTGGCTAGGGTCTTGTACATAGGGCCCTATGTGAGGATGATGTGTATTAGATGTGTGGAGAGATGCATATGTGTTGATCAGCAGTCATCCATGAGTCAATATCCATGTGTGTGGAGTGTGGTGTGTGTATTGCTTGCCTCATATGTCTCCTTTGCTGTATGTGCTATGTATTGTCTGCTATCTTACCTACAAGTAGGCCATTTCCATATTGTCCAACCTGGAAGAATTGGTTGATAATGGAGTGCTGGAAAATATAAGCATCATGCATGCTGGCAGGATATTTTGCCAGCACATTGGTAAAGAGCCCCCGATGATCCTCAATGGCCTGTACATTAATGGAATTTGTGTGCTTCCTGCTGTGTTAAAGCTGTTCTACTGCAGCCGGAGGTACAAGTTGTGCAATCCATGGCACCCAGGACGTAGAAACTCAGCAATTACATAAAATCCTTCTTTTGTCTCCTGCTGCAGTTAATAAGTGTTGGGGAAGAGGATGTGGCGGGAGTGAGGCAGCTGATGACTTCCAGTACAGATGGCAGGAAGGCAGAGAAGGATGGCGTTGATATTCCGCCCACTCGTGCTGCAGTCATCTGAAAGGAGCTATAGCACAGCTTGTGCAGCATAGCCAGGAGCTTTGTCAGGGGTGATATATTTGTCATCCTGCCAACTCTTTCCATGATTGTGGGTGTAATATGGTGGTGGAACTGGACAATGGATTCCTTCTTCAAATAGTAATATTTGATGACGTCTTCTTCTCTGAGGCTAAGGATGAACATCCGATGGCAATGCATTCGCGCTCTTCTCCTGCGCTGCCTTTGTGGTTGCTGTTGTGATGATGGTGGGTAATGGGGTGATGCTGGTGGTGCTTAGCACTTTCTGACTGCCAGATTTTCACTGTAATACGCAGCAAGGGATGGGAAATACTCTCCCAAAAGAACGGAAGATCTAATACAGAAGAGTGACTCATCATATCACTGACATATTGACATAACCATGATACACATTTACGTACACTTTGAGAAATACAGGACAGAGGGACACCAGACTAACCCTGAAGAAGTCTGCAGAGACAGCTACAGCAAAAGACAAAACACGTGCTTGCACGGGTGCTTTAAAGTCACAATTGCAAAAATAAACGTGTACTGATACTACATACTTGATGTGGACTTATTTGGAGTGCTTGAAGACCTCATTTTGTTATATGTAAAAAAACAATGCTTTTAATAGCGATAATTGTGTTCTTGATATTTGTAGTTTTATCAGTTAAGTAAAGGTAGGCAATATTTTTCTTAAAGACCTTTAATTTCTGATATTTCTGTACAGTGATATTGGATGTATCGATATTGTGTCGTTAAACTGCTCCACCAGTGCCAAAGTAGGCCCTGCTCTTGGATCATTCATTTGTTATGCTCAGATAAATTAAACTCACGTAGCACTAGCAGCTGTTTGAGAGGAAGCCTGCACCAGGTTTCTTGAAAACACATAGCCTTAGTCTTCCGATAATCATTCATATTTGATTGTCACAGGAACTTAAAAGGCACGTGCAGTAGTTTGCTGGAAATATAGCAGCTTTTGTTGACATCACTTAATTGAACAACAGAACATTACACAATATCAAACACAAATTAAAATTGAAACACAAAAAATATGACAAGGACAACGGAAAAAAAGCAGTCCAAATGTGAATTCAACACAACAAACACAGTAAAACACAACACAACATTGCAATACTGCTGCAAGAAAGCACAAGACAGCAAATAGCAACACAGTAAATAGGCACACAGCAAATATATACAAACAGTCTCATCAACCATTTCCATCTCTACAATCCTATCTGATAACCCAGTATTAAAATGGGTTTGCATCAATCACTGCCTTACTTGCCACAAAGGGGATAAATGGCACCAGTGGAAAGTATTTTGTGAGCGGGACTTATTTGTGATGGTTAAGGAATGGAAATAGGGGCTCTAAGGGTGGCCCAGAATTCAGGTGGTTAACCTAAGATGCTTAACTAGAATAACAGTCAAATGTGTGATATGCAGAATACAGTTTTAACATCTCAAATGCAAAAAAAGCAAAAATATTTTCCTAAATTTAGGATTAACTGTATCCTGCTAGTTATCTATTAAAGGGTCAATCAATCAGTCAATCAATCATTGCATTTGTATAGCGCGCTGCTCACCTGTGAGGGTCTCAAGGCACTTGGGGGGGAGAGCTGCTACTGCTCGAACAGCCAGGTCTTGAGGAGCCTCCTGAAGGTCAGTAGGTCCTTGGTCTGACGTAGGTGGATAGGGAGGGTGTTCCAGGTCTTGCCAGTGAGGTAGGAGAATGATTTGCCACCGGTTGTTGACCTGTGGATGCCTCGGACGGTGGCAAGGGCGAGGTCGGCTGAACGGAGCTGATGGGTAGGGGTGTAGAAGGTGAGACAATCATTGAGGTATGCTGGTCCGGCATTGTAGAGTGCTTTGTGGGTGTGGGTTAGGAGTTTGAATGTGATCCTTTTGTTGAGGGGGAGCCAGTGTAGATCTCTCAGGTGGGCTGTGATGTTGTTATGGTGGGGGATGGTGAGGATGAGGCGTGCGGAGGCGTTCTGTATCTGTTGCAATCTTTTCTGAAGAGCAGCCGTGGTTCCCGCGTAGAGAGCGTTGCCATAGTCCAGCCTGCTGCTGACAAGGGCCTGGGTGACCGTCCTTCTGGTTTCGGTAGGGATCCACCTGTAAATTTTGCGGAGCATGCAGAGGGTGTTAAAGCAGGAGGATGAGACAGCGTTGACTTGTTGGGTCATGGAGAGCGATGAGTCAAGGATGAAACCCAGGTTGCGGGTGTGGTTGGTGGGCGTTGGTGAGGCTCCCAGCGTGGGTGACCACCAGGAGGTGTGCCAGGCGGAGGGGGTGGGGCAGAGGATGAGGACCTCTGTCTTATCTGAGTTTAGCTTTAGGCGACTGTTCTTCATCCAGTTGGCAAGGCCTTTATACCGTCATGGAGGTTGGTTTTGGCGGTGGCGGGTTCCTTGGTGAGGGAGAGTATCAGCTGGGTGTCGTCTGCATAAGAGATGATGTTGAGGTTGTGAGATTGGACAATTTTGGCAAGCGGTGCCATGCAGATTTTGAAGAGTGTCGGGCTGAGTGAGGAGCCCTGTGGTATGTCGCAGATGGTCTTGGTGGCTTCAGGTCGGATTGGAGGGAGGAGGACTCTCTGTGTTCTGTCGGAGAGGAAGGAGGTGATCCAGTCCAGGGCTTTGTCGTGGATCCCTGCGTTGTGGAGGCGTATGCACAGGATGTGGTGGCAGACGGTGTCAAAGGGGGCCGTTAGGTCAAGGAGGATGAGGGCTGTGGTACCCAGGGCACGTCAATCAG
Organism: Pleurodeles waltl; assembly: GCF_031143425.1. NCBI lineage: Eukaryota > Metazoa > Chordata > Amphibia > Caudata > Salamandridae > Pleurodeles > Pleurodeles waltl. Next base: position 685,615,619 of record NC_090439.1, read on the forward strand.
CTGTGTGTCCACCACTACAGGGAACCCAGGATAACCCACCACCCCAACAACAACAGGGACCTGGGGGCAGTGGTAGTGGGCACACGGTCCAGGGGACGGAGGCACAGGAACATAGGGGAACTCGGAGGGCTGCTGTGCGACAGGGGGCAGACAGGCCAAGGGAACCCACTCTCCACGAGGCCCTGTCCTCCATCATGGGAGCATACCACTACTCCCAGGAGACGATGGCTACGGTCCTGGCCAAGTTTCAGGAGACCCAGCGCCTGCTGGACGAACAATATTTGGGGTTCAGGGAGGAGCTCAGAACCATCAGCTCCGCCAAGGGCACCATCGTAGGGGTGCTGAAGGACATACAAAAGACCATGAGGGACACCGTGGCACTCCAAGGGGCCCCTGACACTAGCCTGGACGATGAACTGCCCACCACCTCCGCCGGCGCTAGTGGACAGGACGGCCCACCACAGGACCACCACACCAGCACCCCAACCCCTGCAGACGGAGAACCACCACGCAAGCGGTCCCTGAGATCCAGGAACAGGACAGAGCAAGATGGCAGGAAATGAGACCACCCTGATTGTCATCCCACTGTCTCACTTTGTTACCCTGTCCAGATTGGAACTGCCCCAGCTCCACTTCCTATGCCCATATGGGCAGTGCACCTGTGAGATTAATAGACTGGACTCAGCCATGGACATTCCTCCTCCATCACCCATCACCATTTTGCCACCCCCTCCTATAATTAGCACTTCAATAAACACCCTTGAACCACAAAATAATCTGGAGTCAGGCTGTGATTTTGAAAATGTGTATTAGCAATGACAGTGACAAAATGCGTTTTCAAATGTAATGCCAACATACTTATGTCACACATCACAAGTCCATGAAGGATGCATGCAGATGACACACGTTGGTAACCACACCCGTGAAACCGTAATGGAAATGTACAACTCAGTTACCAAATACTGCTTCTAATTGACAGACAGGATAGAGGTAGAAGTGTGAAAGTGAATGTAAAAGTAAAAAAATTGTTCTCACCTGTGTTTCACTGGAAATATTGCTGTATGACTGACTCCCTGTTGTCTGTGTCTTCTTCCTCAGCTTCCTCCTCATCACTGTCCGCAGGCTCCACAGCTGCCACAACACCGTCATCTGGACCATCCTCCTGCAGAAAAGGCACCCGGCGTCGCAAAGCAAGATTGTGAAGCATCGAGCAGGCGATGATGATCTGGCACACCTTCCTTGGTGAGTAGAATAGTGAACCACCAGTCATATGGAGGCACCTGAACCTGGCCTTCAGGAGGCCGAAGGTGCGTTCGATCACCCTCCTAGTCCGCCCATGGGCCTCATTGTAGCGTTCCTCTGCCCTGGTCCTGGGATTCCTCACTGGGGTCAATAGCCATGACAGGTTGGGGTAACCAGAGTCCCCTAATAGCCACACACGGTGCCTCTGGAGTTGACCCATCACATAAGGGATGCTGCTATTCCGCAGGATGTAGGCGTCATGCACAGAGCCAGGGAACATAGCATTTACCTGGGAGATGTACTGGTCTGCCAAACATACCATCTGTACATTCATGGAATGATAACTCTTCCGGTTCCTGTACACCTGTTCACTCCTGCGTGGGGGGACCAGAGCTACATGGCTGCCATCAATAGCACCTATGATGTTGGGGATATGTCCAAGGGCATAGAAGTCACCTTTCACTGTAGGCAAATCCTCCACCTGAGGGAAAACGATGTAGCTCCTCACGTGTTTCAGCAGGGCAGACAACACTCTGGACAACACGTTGGAAAACATAGGCTGGGACATCCCTGATGCCATGGCCACTGTTGTTTGAAATGATCCACTTGCAAGGAAATGGAGCACTGATAGCACCTGCACTTCAGGGGATATTCCTGTGGGATGGCGGATTGGTAAGATCAGGTCTGGCTCCAACTGGGTACACAGTTCCTGGATTGTGGCACGGTCAAACCTGTAGGTGATGATCAAATGTCGCTCCTCCATTGTTAACAGGTCCACCAGCGGTCGGTACACCGGAGGATTCCGCCATCTCCTCAAATGTCCCAGCTGACGGTGCCTAAGAAGGACAACAGCGACCACAGAGTCAACAAATTCTCAGGTATGTACCCACAGCTACACAGAACACGACACCAAATACAAAACTCTTCCTGTATGTGTGTTGAGTGTAAGCCTAGGTATGTGTGACGCAGTAGTAAATGAAGCCATGTGGGCCCCTGAAATGGCGGTTGCCTGACCTCTAAAGTGGGACAATGGGATGTGAGGTATCTGCGCTGGCATTGTACACCGTCGCGGTAGGCAGTCGTAGACCGCGGCGCAATGCTGCATTGGTTAACATTGGACCCCATGGGTCCCAGGAGCCACTGATGAAGTGCGCCGGCGGTGATGATACGCACCGCCGCGGACGTCACCGCCGCGGACGTGAGCGCCATTTTCTATTTGTTCAATCACTCGATACCTGATCTTCGACAGGAGAGGACCTACACTGCAAGTGCTGCTGTGACCTTGGTCTGGAAGAGACAATGGATGCTGCGTCTGGGGAAAGGGCCCCTGCCTTCACTGCTCAGGCGTTGGAGAAGCTCGTGGACGGGGTCCTCCCCCAATACACGCTACTCTACGGTCCTCCAGACCAACAGGTAAGTACACAGGGAGCACGTTGTATGGGCTATGTTGGGTGGAGAGGGCTGGATGTCAGTAGGAAGGGGGCAGAGTTCTGCGAGCATGAAGGACTGTAAATGCATGTGCCACATGGCAAGGGTAGGGATGGGGGCCACTCACTTCGACAGTGCAGTTGGTAATGACTTCTCTTCTTCCCCTGTACATGTCATGTAGGTCAGCGCCCACCAGAAGAAGGACATTTGGCGTGCCATCGCCAAGGACGTACGGACCATGGGTGTCCACTAGAGACGGGGAACCCACTGCCGTAAAAGATGGGAGGACATTCGCCGCTGGAGCAAGAAGACGGCAGAGGCTCAGCTGGGGATGGCCTCCCAACGTGGGAGGGGTACCCGTCGCACCATGACCCCCCTGATGTTCCGGATCCTGGCAGTGGCCTACCCTGAGTTGGATGGGCGCTTGAGGGCATCACAGCAGACACAAGGGGGTGAGTACACTCTCATTCTGCTGACTTTGCAAGCAGTGGAGGGGTCTGGGTGGGGGAGGAGGGCTGTGGGTTTCCCTAGGCCAGGGCGAGTTACGTAGGCTAGGCCCCTTCGTAAGGCATGGCCCTGTGGCCCTCCACCCCACCTCTGTAGAGTGCCAAGTACAGGTATACATACCCCTGTGTCATCTATGTGGACAGATGACACTCATAGCCATGTAGGCCATATCTCAGGAATTGCATCTGTAGAGGCCAAGAGCACGGCGTAGTGCAGGGGGCTGCTGTGTCTGTACTGTCCGCCAACGGTAGCGGTAAGCCATGCACTCAACCTGTCTTTCTTCTGTCGTCCCCCACCATTTTTGTGCTCTCTCTGTTTGTTTGTGCATCAGCATCATGAGGCGGAGGTACAGTGGCACCGAAGCACGAGGGAGCTGCATCCCACATGGCCATGGAGGGCCACACCACAGACTCTGAATACACCAGTGGGACGGAAGGCGAGTGGAGCTTCACGTCGGTCACCGGATCAGCAAACAGCGACACCGACTCGTCCGCCGATGGGAGCTCCCTTGTAGTGGCGGCACCATCTGTGCCCCCCACTTCTACAGGTACAGCCGCCACCCCCCCTACCAGCACCGCCCTCCCAGCAGCCCCTCAGCCTTCGCTCCGTGCCCGCTCACCCAGGAGGGTGGGCATCACCTTCGCCCCAGGCACCTCAGCCCCTGCCACCTCTGCTGCCCTCAGTGAGGAGGCCATTGACCTCCTCAGGTCACTCACTGTTGGGAAGTCTACCATTGTGAATGCCATCCAGGGTGTAGAAAGGGAGTTGCAACACACTAATGCATTCCTGGAGGGCATTAATTCTGGTCAGGCTGCCCATCATCGAACCCTGCAATCTCTGGCCTCAGCACTGATGGCAGCCATTGTCCCTGTGTCTAGCCTCCCCCCTCCAACGTTCTCCACCCAGACCCAATCCCCTGTACCCCAGCCTATCCCAACCACACCATCAGACAAGCATGCACACACCTCAACACACAAAAGTAGCTCAGGCAAACATAGGCACCACACATCCCACAGGCACTCACACAAGCATCACCCACATACAGACACAGCAACATCCACTGCCTCCACTGTGTCCCCCTCGTCGTCGTCTCCCTCCTCCCTCCCAGTGTCGTCTACACTCTCACCTGCATGCACTACATCTGCAGGCACTAGGACTCGCACCAGAACACCCAGCACCACACCCCGCTCACCTGCACTCACCACCCCCACTACCATTTACACGTCCCCTGTGTCCACTCCCAGTGTGTCTGTGACACCCCCTCCCAAAGTACACAAACGTGGGCACCCACACACCCAACATCCATCCACCTCACGACAGCCTCCAGTACCCGCACCCAAATCACCTAAAGTTACACCTCCTACAACCACCTCCTCTTCCTCCACTCCCAGACCCCCTCCAGCTACCCATCCCAGTGTTCATCAGAAACTCTTCCTCAGCAACGTTGACCTCTTTCCCACCACCCCCACCCTTCCAATTCATAGGTCCCGTAGTAGCACCTCAGCCAAAAAAAGTCTGGTACCAGTGGTGCGTGTTAAAGGTGTGTGGAGTGCACCGGCCACTAGGGCAGCCAGTGTGACACGGAGCCAAAGCACTGCCAGTCCACCGGTGAAGGGGCAGAAGAAGTCTCCAAAGTCTGTTAAGAGCAGCACGGCGGAGAAGGCCGCCATGCTCCCCGCCGGCCGGGACGCCACCGCCAGCACTGTCGTCACTGGTCCGGAGACCACCACCAGAGTCAGTGCCCTGGAGGGCAGCACTGTCGTCACTGGTCCGGAGACCACCACCAGAGTCAGTGCCCTGGAGGGCAGCAGTATCGTCAGCCAGAGTCAGTGCCCTGGAGAGCAGCAGTATCGTCACTGGTCCGGAGACCACCGCCAGAGTCAGTGCCCTGGAGGGCAGCAGTATCATCACTGGTCCGGAGACCACCGCCAGAGTCAGTGACCTGGAGGGCCCCGGCAGCCACAGCCCCGCTGGGCACTGAGGGACCGTCATGCCACATACCGCTGCACAGGTCAGAGACAGCAAAGGCAAGCACCGCTGAACAGGGCAAAGACCGCCATGGTGAAGACCGCTGAACAGGGCAAAGACCGCAATGGCAAAGCACCGCTGAACAGGTCAGAGACAGCAAAGGCAAAGACTGCTGAACAGGGCAAAGACCGCCATGGTGAAGACCGCTGAACAGGGCAAAGACCGCCAAATCAAGCATCGTTAGCCCATGTGCAGCTGGGACAGTGACGGAACTGGGACCGTCACGGGGAGCGTGATGCACCCTGGGCACCATTCCCCCTCCAGAGCCAGTGGAGACCTGCATCCACTCCGTCTGTCCTGCACAGGATGAAGCACTCTGGGCACCAGTCCCCCTCCAGAACCAGTGGAGACCTGCATCCACTCTGTCTGTCCTTCACAGGATGAAGCACTCTGGGCACCATTCCCCCTCCAGAACCAGTGGAGACCTGCATCCACTCTGTCTGTCCTTCACAGGATGAAGCACTCTGGGCACCAGTCCCCTTCCAGAACCAGTGGAGACCTGCATCCACTCTGTCTGTCCTTCACAGGATGAAGCACTCTGGGCACCAGTCCCCCTCTAGAACGAGTGGAGACCTGCATCCACTCTATCTGTCCTTCACAGGATGAAGCACTCTGGGCACCAGTCCCCCTCCAGAACCAGTGGAGACTGTTATCCACTTGAGAGACTGTGGCTTTGCACTCCCCAGGATGGTACAGTGGGCAAACCGCCCACTGGAGTGACTTGAGAGACTGTGGCTTTGCACTCCCCAGGATAAAGCAGTGGGCAAACCACCCACTGGAGTGACTTGAGAGACTGTGGCTTTGCACTCCCCAGGATAAAGCAGTGGGCAAACCACCCACTGGAGTGACTTGAGAGACTGTGGCTTTGCACTCCCCAGGATAAAGCAGTGGGCAAACCACCCACTGGAGAGACTTGAGAGACTGTGGTTTGCACTCCCCAGGACAAAGCAGTGGGCAAACCACCCACTGGAGTGACTTGAGAGACTGTGGCTTTGCACTCCCCAGGATAAAGCAGTGGGCAAACCACCCACTGGAGAGACTTGAGAGACTGTGGCTTTGCACTCCCCAGGATAAAGCAGTGGGCAAACCACCCACTGGAGTGACTTGAGAGACTGTGGCTTTGCACTCCCCAGGATAAAGCAGTGGGCAAACCACCCACTGGAGTGACTTGAGAGACTGTGGCTTTGCACTCCCCAGGAAACATCAATGGGCATGGAGCCCCGTCGTGGATCCGGCGTGGTGCTGTAATCCGGCTGAGGTGCCCCCCTTACGTTCCCCCTGAGATGCCTGTTGTATTTCTATCTGATGCCCCTGCAGTGTTCTCTCCGTTTGTGGACAGGTATCTAGTGTGGGCCACGCCCATGCATTGTGGGCCCAGTGGTCCACGGACATTGATATGGGCATACCTGCAGTACTAATCGTGATGTATGATTTTCGGATGTTTATATATATCTGTATATATTTGGTTACTGTATTTTGATACATTACAATGTTTGAACTGATTTCCTTTTGTCTTTGCATTCTTCCGGGGGGGTTGGGGGTTGTTACTGTGCTGTTTGGAAATGCATTGGTGTGTGTGTTGTAGTGGGTGAGGGTCGGGTTGGGGGTGGGGGTGTTGCGTGTGTGTGTCCCTGACTTTTGCCTCCCCTATGTCGTAGGTGCAGTACTCAACGTTGTCTTCGGCGCCTACGTTGCTGGTGTTCGTAGAGGAGCAGGAAGACAAGCGCAGTGAGTATTTGTAGTTCGGGCTCCATGGTGGCCTCCTTCCTCGTGGAGTATGTTGAGGTGAGCGTTTTCCCATTGCAAAAGCTGTTTCCGCCGTGTTTTTATCCACGGTGAATCCGCCCCGGAAAAGGTGGCGGATTGGCGGGTTGTGATACTGTGGGCGGTACATTGTCTTCCGCCTGTCTGTTGGCGGTGACCGCCGCGCTGCTTGTCTGTACCGCCGTGGCGGTCGGAGTGTTAAAGTGGCTGTCTATGTTGGCGGTTTCCGGCACGGTCATAATTCTCTTTTTTTGTCCGCCGGCCTGTTTGCGGTATTACCGCAGCTTTAACACCGTCTGCCAGGGTTGTAATGACCCCCTATGTGATCCCCCAAAACCTAGGTTTTGTCACCAAAATGAAGTATATAGATACCAGCGTTCCTGAAATGTTAAATCACCACTACAGCACATTTGCCATTTTTAGAAATGTAGTCCAGAAAAATTTAGCCTGGATCAGCAATATCTTCTCAGGCTAAATTACTTCTCTAATGATCCAAAAATACAAATCATAAATGAAAATCTCTGGACAACAATAATTTACAGAGGTATAACAGGGGGCCGGAATTGAGCAGCCATGATGTAATGGTAGTTTCCATATTTGAAAACAATAAAATACATCAGCCTTGATATCAAGCACACATCATGCTAACATTTCTGTGCGTCTCTAAAACTTTCACCCTTTCTAAAAACAGAAAAAGACTCTCAAAGCAAGTGCAGGATGAAAATAATGGAGGCGTAACAAGGAACTGTCCTAGAGTTCTCAACAGCTTTTGCTTTTTCTATGAGGTAGTAAATTTTTCCTAATTTTTGTAGTGTCAACCTCCTAGTTTGGGGTAAAAACAGATGCAAAACCTAAGGGTGCTCCCGCAAGGCTGTACATTTCTGAAAAGTGGACAAAAATGTGAATTTATCAAGAGTTCATTTGGGAATCTCCCTCAAGTTTTTTTCAAAGAAAATAACTTTAAAAAAAATCAAATAATGACAATTAGTAGGAAAAAAACATTCATGACAACTTTCTCATCTGCAATTTTTTTCATGATGGCTGATTCACAAACAAATATACTGTTACATCTGATAGACCCTTCTGGTCACAAGGTTACCAGCAATTCAAATGCTAAAATATAAGAAATGAAAACTGAATATGAAGGAATCCTGTACATTTCTGAACTGTGCACAGAATACTGAGTTTAAGAACAGTGGTTATTTCTACACCTCTGAATTTGTTAACCCATATTATCATGTGATTCAGATGGCAGTTTTAAAAACTATCTTCTTTCTTGCACACTGGCTTTAATTTGGAAGCTTCAAAGGCAGAGAAATTAAAAATTGTATTCCAGATTTTCTACAATTCTGTTTTCCTACACATCTCCTGGTAAAAACTGTACCCCATCTATGTTAGTGGGCCTAATGCCTGTAACAGCAAATAGCCCAAAATGCAGCATAGACACATCTGATAATTTTCTGCAAAGTGGGTAGCTGTGGATTGTAGGCGTTGGCTCAGCTGCCATCTGGGGAAATCTACCAAACCAGACATTTCTGAAAATGAGACCCTGGTGGATCTAGGTGATGTTATTTGCCTGGAACTTATGAAGTTTTTTGTTTTTACAAAGAAACCCTTGCAAACCTCAAACTTTGGTCAAAATACCTATATTCCTCATATATCTGTGAGGGAAAGCTCTATAATCTGTAGAATCCACAAATTTCCTACAACCCAGCATTATCACATTTCACAATAGAAACAATACCTTACTTATGTGGTCCAGCTCAGCGCTCACAACCGCTCAGGCCCCAAAACACAATTTAAAGACATCAGCATTTCTGGTAAAAAATGACCTGTTTATTCAAGAGGAGTAACTGTGGTCTTTAGACCTGGGCTCTGCAGATACCCACGGAAACCCAGACATTTCTAAAAACTATACCACCAGGAGAGTCCAAGGAGGTTTGACTTATAAGGATGCCACAGTGTTTTATTAGCCACATTTTCCTTGCATTTCTGTGCCCCAGTGGGGCCAGAAAGATTGTGATGCCCACTGTTAAATCAAAATTTCTTGCCCAGGGGACAGAAAGACTGATATGGCTGGGGCTGGTAAAGAGCAGAGGCTCATGCTCAGAGGAGCTTCTCCCCCTCAATAAAATACTGGTATCTAGTGGGTTATCTGCCCCCCCATGTGGCATATTCTGGTAAACACCCCAGTAGGGGTGGAAAGACTAATTAGCCTAGGCACTCCTCCTCCCAAAACACCAGCAAAACTAACCTTCCTGGTGTTTTGTATGCTTTCTGTCCCAGAGGGGTTGATTGGGGTTTAAACAGCACCCATCTGTCCCCTAGGAAGTGCAGAAAGACTAAATGACCTGGAAGTTGAGGGGCGCACAGCAGCTCCCCTATAAACAAAGATCTACGGTGGTCTAGTGCAATGAATCACTGCTTGGGCATAACATGCCCAGCACAATCCCTAAGCGGGGAAATCAGCACTAGAAAGAGGATATTGTTCCTTTTTCAGCGCTGCCTATCTTTTGTTGATTGGTGCTCTGGTGATGGGAGTTATGCCACCCCCACAGATCTAAATTAAAAGCAGACTATGCCATTATTCCTGTCTGTTTTCACGTTTATTTTGTTGTGATGAGATCGTGTTTGAGCTACTGGCTTTACAGCAAAACAAAAAAAACTCCAACTTTGGACACAAGGGAAGACGTTCTCTCATGTGTTGAGTTTGATATATGAAAAGAAAATGTTTCTGATGTTTTTTCAGGAGCATGTTCTTTTCATATATGGAGGACGACCCATGGGCATCTTCTGCACTATGAAGTCAGTGCAGAGGACGTGAACAGGTTGTCCTTCATACTTAAAAGTTTGAAGTCCATTTAGACAGATCGCACTACTCTCAGCCCACCAGGAAAATGCCAGCGTGTAAGAATGACCAGTCTGGCTCAGTTTAGTATATGCACTAGGTATCATCAGAGGACTATCGAAATCTATGCACTTCCCCAGGACAAACTCTAAACTTCGAAGGTTTAGGTTGAGTAACAGTTTGCCATTAATTCACAACCTAACATAGTAACACCACATCACGTGCACATTACCAACAACACCACACCTTTTATGGAACACATGAAGTCCGAGCTCCACACTCACGCCAACACCACCATCAAAGGTGCTTAGGGTACAGACACCAGAACCAAGAAACGGCCTTAGAGACTCCATCGCATAATTCATCACCCCACTCGTTGTTGAATCTGAACACTACATCTTCCTGGATGACCTTCATTTTCACCTGGATGACTCTTCTGACGCAAATACCACCGACCTCCTGTCTAGACAGCATCGGACTCAAGCAAATTGTCACTGACTCCATACACAAAGCACTACACACACTAGACCCCATCTTCACATCCAGCAATAGAATCAGATACAACCACACAACAGAACTCACATGGACAGACCACTCCCTCATCCACTTCTTCCTCGTTGGCCATCCACACACCACCCCCAGACAACAGAGCACCCAGTACCGCAGCTGGACCAAGATTAATCAACAGCAGTGGACCAATGCCCTCATCACTTACCAGCCCAGCATAACCTCCAATATTGACGAAACAGTGGAGAATTTCAATGCCTAGCTCACCAACACATCTGACCAAGTCACTCAAGCCAGAAAGGCTCACCAAACGAGCTAGTTGGTACCCACTGGAACTCAGCGCATCAAACTGTGAATGCAAAAAGCTGGAAAGAAGTGGGTGAACCAGCAGAAATGACACTGACTGTGTCATCTACAAAACAGCCCTCAAAGGATCAAGGCCGCTAAAAAAAGAAGGCCCTGATGCTCCTGGTTGAAAACAGCTCCATTCAAATCAAGGAACTCTTCACCATCGTCAGAGAGTTCACCTGCCCCTCAGCCACATAGAACTCAATCCCGCCTTCCCAAGAACTCTGTGACACCCTCGCCGAACACTTCCACAACAAAATAACAATCATCTACAGGAACTTCGACCCCCAACCCTCGGACCTCCTCAGCAACCCAGCAATCGCAACCACCAACCACCGACTAACTGCATGGGAACAACTAAGCACACCGACAACGACCTCTGTGATGAACTCCATCCACTCAAGAGCTCCCACCAACCCTATTCCTTATCATCTCTTCAACCTCGGAAGCACCAAGATCAGCCACCAGCTCACCGCCATCATCAGCACTTCAATACCCACAGCCACCTTTCCCAACATATGGAAACATGTTGAGGGGAGACCCATCCTCAAAAAACCATCAACTGACCCCAGCGAGCTGCAAAAGTAGCATCACATTTATCATTCCCAAACTCCTAGAAAAAGCCATCAACCTCCAACTCACTCAGCATCTGGAAAGAAACAAACAGTTAGACCCTTCCCAATCTGGCTTCAGAGCCAATCGTAGCACTGAGAGAGCCCTCATCGCCGCAACAGATAACATCCGGAACTCTTCTTGCCAGAGGAGTCAGCCGCCCTCATCCTCCTGGACCTTTAAGCCGATTTTGACATGGTCTCCCACCACACACTCATCAACCGACTATGCCCGATTGGAATAACCAACCACATGCTCAAACAGATGGCATCCTTCCTCAAAGTACGCACCCAGAGAGTCAGCCTCCCTCCCTTCTCCTCTCAACCCAAGCATACCATCTGTGGAGTACCCCAAGGCTCATCTCTCAGCACAACCCTCTTCAACATCTAAATGAGTGCCTCTGCTGACCTGCAAGCAACCATCACAGACATTGTCAGATCCCACCACATCAACATTATCACCTACGCCAACGACACACTACTCATCCTCTCCCTACCCCACAAATGCAAAGTCCAACTTCCTCAACTGCATGATGAACACTGTAACGTGGATAAAGGACAACTGCCTGAAACTTGAAGCCCTAAGTGAACAAGGCCTACCCTACCTGAACCACCACCTGAACTTCCTCCTACCGTCTAGAAACCGCCGCTCCGCACACCATGACATCGCTTTCACACCCCGCATCCATTACAGCCACTTTGGATGACGCTCCTTCGCCTACCCCACCGCCAAAGCGTGGAACGACCTGCCATTCCACTTCTTCACAGCGTCCTCACTGAACCAAATCAAGAAGGGACTCAAGACCTGGCTCTTCGACTGAATCCGGCAGATCAGTGCCTGGATACCCCTAAGGGAGATTAGTTGCGCTATATATTAAGGTTTGATTTGATTTGACAATGATGAGCATTAACTGTGCACTTGCTTGGAAGATGTATTAGAGTTTAATGAGTACGTGGGATAGCTATTTTAGCACTACATGTAGGTACAGGGACTCCGGGTAACACAAACTCTAGAAATGTATTAACATAAAACCACATGTAAGCTGTTACAAATGGACCTCTAAGTGGAAAGCATGAGAAAGGGACTCTTTTGTAATGGTTAGCCCCACCTTTTGCCTGGTATGTGATGTAGCCTCAAAATTGTTAGTGCGAAGTGCCCCTGCTAACCAGATTCCCTGGGCCAGATCTCTTTCCCTAAAACTGTTGTGATGCATTGACACAATTGACAGCACCTTCATCTGCCACTATAAGGCCCTAGTTAATGGTACTTAGGTACCCAGGAGGTACTAAGGGTAGGCTCACGAGGGTAGCAGCACAGATTGTTCCACCCTCTTGGGCCATGCATCCAGAAGCACCCAGCACTGCCATTGCAGGCTGTGTTCGGGTGCAATCCTAAAAGACAAACTTGACATGACACACTGACTGTGAGCCCTGTACACTATACACTGCATGCACTATCGGTACGTCGCCCCTCTGGCAGGCCTTTCAGCCCTAAGGCAGGGTGTACTATATGGTATCTGTGGGAATAGAAGCATAAGCAATATGCCCCTCCTGTGTCCTTGTGTAGAGAAGTGACCTCTGCCCACAGGAAGTGGCCACTTAGTGGGTGTAGCCACCATAAGGTAGATGACCCATTGCCCACTACTAGGTACCCCCTAACAGGCCCGCTAAGTACAGTATTTAGTGGCCAAACCTGAACCAAATGTGTTTCCAAGGAAAAAAGAAGACCACAAACAAAGAAGACCCTAGGCTCGAGAACTAAAGTCCTGCTGCACCAAGAAAAGGCACCAAACACTGCCAGCTGCACCCAGGACTTGACAATCGCTGCTGAGGGGTTGCTTGGACATTGGACAGACCCTACAAACCCCCAGAAGACCTCCAGTCTTCAAAAAGTGCCAAAGATATCCCTCCAGAGTGGAGGCATCACTCTGCAACACCAAGGAACCAAAGACCCACTGAAGGCCACTTCACTGAACGGCTGCTGACCAAGGAACCGGACATTGCAGCCAGGCCAAACATTGCTTGTCAGACTGTGAGGACAAACCCTGTCAGTGTGCCAAGTTTGGTGGCACTTCATCCCCCCTCCCCGCGGTGGCCAGATGGTGCTAGTCACCTTGCATCAGACAGACAGAAGGACAGTCCATTCTGGACTGAAAAAGGACCAGGAAGAAGCCCCAGTCGCGGGACTTCAGGAACCACCTGGACCTCCCACCAGAGTGCCTCTGCTGACCTGCAAGCAACCATCAATGTGACCTACCTCCTGATTGCCAGGGCAGCATTGCACACAGCTCTTGGTTAATCGATTCACTCCGCATCCGGCCACCCTATGTCCTGCACCAAAGAGCCAGCTGTATCCTAAGGATCCCCCACCTCTTTCAACCTTGACACCCCAAGAGGACCCACCGGACTTACCTTTAAGTCCCCCTGTGCATTGCTTTTTCAAGTGGTCCCCAGCAGTAATCTGGCACCAGCTTCATCGACTTTATGCAGATGCTCCTGCTGGAACCGTGAGTTGTCTGAACTTATCCAGCTGGTCCAGGGTACCCATCGATGACCTCAACGTACCTGCAAAAGGAGAAACTGATAAACACATTGCCTGATTTACTGTGAATTTTCCAAATATTTGTACATTGATTTCTATGGTGCATAATTATGCCTAAAGAACTAACTTTATTAAAACTTTGAAAATTCATAAATTAAATAGTACTTACCTGATCTGGATAATAGTGGCCCTAAAATTTGTATAGATATCTGAAATATTTTTGTAAATTGGTTTCAAGCTATTCTTTTGAATGTGAGGCTTGATTTATTGATACTGTGAATACAACAAAGGTTTTGTACTTCTCCAAGATTAGCCTAACTGCTCAACCAAGCTACCATAAAAATTATAGCATTAGGTAGTGTAGTTTTTACCTCTGTGAACCAATGTGTGGTTGCCTGGAACCCCCTGCTCAGTGTGACTAGCGTTGGACACTTCATAGAGGGTCAGCCTCCTACAGAAAGCAACTTGAACTGTGCATTGTATTGGAACCAATGACTGTACTCTTGTTTAATGTCGGCCGCAACATGGGGGACGGCTCCTAATGGAGCGGGCGGTGTTGCGGGCGTGCGACGGGTGCAGCTGCACCCATCGCGCTTTTCACTGCCTGCTGTGCAGACAGTGAAAAGCAGTGTGGGGCTGTGCCTGGGGGCCCCTGCACTGCCCATGCCAAGTGCATGGGCAGTGCAGGGGCCCCCAGGGGTGGTCTCTACCGCCATGGGCAGCGCTGCCTTGGAGGATTAAGACCGACGGGACAGCCATGGCGGTAAACCGCCGGTCCCGGCGGTGCGACCGACGCGTTTCCACCGCGGTCGTAATAGGCAAGATTGCACTGCCAGCCTGTTGGCGGTGCAATCGCTAAAATAGCCCTGGCGGTCTTTGACCACCAGGGTTTTAATGAGGCCCATAGTGCAGCTACCAGGTGAAACGTCATATATTTGATAAATAGGACCAGTATGAAAGAGATTAGAATCATAATTGCTCTAATGGATGAATGTTTACACTTCATAAGGGATAGTTCAGTCGTGAAACATCTGTAGTTATGACCATTGTATTTTCATTAGAAAAATAAATCAATTTATAGATTCATGCTGTCAGTTTTAAAGCAACGCCTTTTTAAATTAATTGCTAAGAAATTTTGATTTTGTGTGTTTTTATATAGCTTTAATATACCTAAATAAAAGATATAATAAAAGTATAGTCATGCATTTATTAGGCAATTAAAGGTATAGAACGGGATATCAGTTTCCAGTTTGAAAATTCTAGAAACTCATTCAAAATTTTCAGTTCAGTTTATAGCCACACAGCAGTACAAGTGTTTATCAAATCTAAAAAAGAAGTCCATTAAAGAATTCTGCACGTTAAAAATATTAAAATTCATAAGTGAAAGCAAGAGTACATCATCATCAGAAAATGGAAATGAGCTTAAAGAAACTAAGATAATAGTTGTGCAGTCCTTCTAATTGCTTATAGTGGGTAAGTTAAAACATGATCTAATGTCTCGACATGCTGACCACAACATTAGTGATTGACTCACACCTAAGTGGTCTATTGAGGTGAAAAAAATGCCTCTGTGCAATGCTAATCAGCAAACTTTCATTATTTAAAATATTGCCTTGAGCTTTCCCCTATAAGCATTTTAATTGTACAAATCTATATTTAAATTAATTAATAGTATTCAAAATCCTAATTTAGAGTTTGGCAGAGGGATTAATCTGTCACAAAGGTAACAGATATCCCATCCACTGAAACATAAATCACATAGGATATAATGTGATTTATATTTCGGCAGATGAAATATAGGTCACCGTTGTGACGGAGTAATCGCTCCGCCAAACTTCAATCAGGCCCTCAGTGTTTGACTAACCAAGATTTAGAGAAGAGGACAAAAGCTGAATAGTATCCATTTAGGCTCTCACTCTATTCTATGAATAGCCAGTTTGACAATGTATTGATGGAGATATATGGAATGAAAGAGCCCAGGTCACAGCCAGGCTAACTCCATAATATTTAACTATGAAGAAGACTGTATAAGGTACAGTAAAAAGGTCCTAAGCAGGGTCTTCAGAACATCAATTTTTTCAGTGATTATTGGAAATTGGAGAGGAAAACCATAAGTCAAACAGCAGCAGATTTATCTTGAGAGTATATTACCTTCTCCATACAGTTAAGAATAACCTCCTAAATGAATTTGGCATCAAAAACATTAGAAAGTATACTCCTTGTGTTTATCTTATCTTCAAACACAGCATTCCACTTAAGGTGGCTGTCAAATGCAATCCTAAATACTGATGGATATATACCATTGGGGACTGACCAAAGCAGCTTATTCCATGATTTAAGAAATGTCAAAATAAGGGTCTTGTAAATATTTATTTTCAGTTTATTGATCTGTTTATAAATTCCAGTATATTTAGGGTTTATTACAATCCAAATATACGTTGGCTGAACTTCAAAACATTGTCGCCATAATAAGAAACACACATACAATTGCTTTCCAACACAACAGGATTTACATAATCAGTAATACAAAGTTTGAAAGATACATGTTAAATAAGTTGAGTGGAAGCATCTTGTTCCTACACCCCAGCAATAATAGACATTTTTTATTTTGCTAATTTGTTGTAGAGTGTATACACAATTCAATGCTTACTGAAGTCAGCAAAGGCACAATAGTGAGGTGCCATATTACAGTTAAGTATTCGACTAAGGATCAAGGTTAAAGCCAAGCATTGTCAAAGAGTTGAATGTGTCAGGATTCCAGCATTGGGCCATTAGGTGGTGCTCATGTAGTCCCTGCAAAGGCCTGCCTTTAGACCCTCCCATGACAGTACACTCTCCAGCACCCTGCATACTTTGTCCAAATTATATTCCTGATTTCCATTTTACCTTCCTGGTGCATGTATTCTCTATTGATGTCAAACCTCACCTCACTCATGTCCTTGTGGTGGTACTCAGTTTGGCCATCATGATTCCTGACACTTCCAGATACACTGACTCATTCAGATTATTGTCTTCGACTTGTCGCACTATGAACTCCATTCCTCTCCCTGTTTCTGGTTTCCCTATAGCCCTCCTTTCCGTTTCCACATTTCTGTGTAACCTACCTTTCATTGTTGAGTATTTGCATCTGGTTGATGACTCATACCTGATCTTTTTATGCACCTGTACTGCTAACTTCTGCCACCTTGCCCTGTGCCTCCAGCTATTTCCGCCCTGGAATACCCCACTCATTCCACATCTCTGTTGCTGCTCTGAGCGCAGGCTTATTCCTTGATTTTTTGTTAACTTCCATTTATTTCTTGCTCCCTGCTCTCTAACTTGTTACTTTGCCTTGCCTGTTTATGTTCCTTGTTGTTGCTCCCTCTCTATCTCTCCTTTTAACATTGGTTCTAGTTATGTCTGTACACTACCTGTCCTGCACTTGTTGTTGTATAGATACCTGGAGCCTAATTACGAGTTTGGCGGTTGGACCACCAGACTGCCATGTCGGCGGTCCAAAAAGACTGCTGCTTAGGCAGGCCCTAGACCACCATATTACAAGTTACACAGGCAGGACCGCTGACTGGCTCGTATGTAGACAGCCTGACCTCCAGCACCGTCAGTGCTGCGGCCAACCACTGAGCCTGGGTGTTATGCAGTATGGATACTTGATAGCTGGCATCAGATCTGGCTCCAACTGATGGCATAATTCTACTATTTTCTTCCTATTCATAAAGCTGGATAATATGGCATCCCTCCATGGTCTGAAGGTCTGACAATGGACGGTTGACAGGAGGTTGTTGCATCCTCCCTCTCCCAGGGAACCTATTTGTGGAAATACGTAATTAGGAACGTTAGTCACTGTGTCCACAGCAACATACATGATGCATACCAGCAATATCATGTGACAAAGCATTTCTGACTAGCAATACATTACACTGAGTAAACATGACAGCTGTCAACTACAAAGGGATATAATGTGATCCCCAGGGTTGTCCACACATGTGTCCACAACATGGATTCGGGCAACACTCAACTGTCTGCTACTCAATTGCCCCTTGAAATGTGCCATTTTTTTTCAACTGACAAAAATACCGGCAGAGGTGGTGGCACGTGCACCACTATCATATGCCATCTGTGCCCTACAACAGACTACACAGGTGGTTGTATAGTCAGACCCAGACACTTTGAGGATTTTTTGGGTGATCCTAAACATACATTGTTGTTGTGACGCTTTAAGCAGAGCCACATACAGTATTTCGAAACACCAAAATGGCGGATGCCTGACTTACTCCACTGGACATCAGAGACCTCCTGCAGCCACCGGCGGAGGTCATCCACGTGGTGGGCGGTACCAAACATGGCAGACACAGCTACAGGCTTACATTGTTGCCCATGGTGGTCATGGCCCAATTGCTGAGTCTGTCGGTGGTGATGACCATGCATGTAGCATATGTGTACGCCATGTTGTACAAAATTAGTCACTTGACTCCTGACACTTCTGCCAGCAACACCACCACCACTTCAGCTCCTGTGTGCCACCTCTGGGAGCAATCATGCCATGTCCATCAGGTGAAGAGCCCCCCCTTTCCTCCAGAGGAACTGGAAAGGCTTGTGAGTGAGGTCCTTCCCTTGTATGGTCAGCTCTATTGCTCACCAGACGAGCAGGTAAGTACTTCATATGCACCATTGACTCTTGTCAACACCAGCCTTCCCCTCCTCGCAGGCTACAATGTGACCCTGTGTGGCAGTTAGACTGCTTGTGTGCCTGTTGTTGCAGTTTGCGTGGCATCAGTGGGATATACATGGTGCAGGTTTTGGGGACCAGTACTATATGTTGTGTTCATTCACACTGTGTTGTGTGAGGTGTTTGAGCCCCTAGATCCTCCTTGTGTTAGATGCACATTAATAAGCAATGAGAATTTCACTGCCATACAATGACATTTCTCTGTTTATGATGGTTGTAAATGTCAGACAACATGTATGTGCATTACAGTATGAGCTGTGTATGCACCTTGTCTGAGTCATTTGAGGATCTTGTAAGCAATGTGTATTGTGCCACAGATCTTTCACCCCAACATCTGGCCTTGACAGACTGTTGTCAGGAGGGCATATCATGACTCCCTGTGCACTTCATGTCGCCACACAAGCCACATTGCTGATGGCTACCTGATGTAATGTCATGCATGGAAGTGATGGAAATGTGTCATGTATGTTCTGCATGCTCAGCCTGCAGAGACCAGGGCTTGACAAATGTATCTCCCAGTATAGGACATACTCTAGGACATGGGAGAGTCACAGTGGCTATGCAACTGTGGCACTGTGCTCACTCCCTTTAGATCTGCATATCCTGTCATGGTGCCAATATGAGGTTCTAGTGGCAGAACGTGACCTAAATGCTTCAGCCCATTGACTAGATCGGGACTGGGTACTGAGATAAATCCCTGAACTAGTTCATATGTAAATTTTTGCATAATTCTCAATGTGTGTTTTTGGCTTATGTCAGGTCCCTTACTACCATAGCTCTGTTTTCACCTTCACATACGTCATATTTATTCTGTAGAAGCATATTTGCACAAATGACAAACCCTCAGTGCAGATAGTGTAGATTCCTGGGAGGCCATAACATGTGACTCAATAGCTTTGTGATATTTGCATGTTGTATGCCATCTCTGAAGGTCAGCTACATATGCTAAAAGGTGCATTCTGTGGTACAGGTACATGCCACAGAAACCCACCCTGAAGTGGCATGAGTCTACATTTTGGTAGGCCACATGTTCACGCATGCATAGGGAAGACACTTTCCAACCCACCATGCTAGCCCTTTCATTGTCAGTGTAAGGGTGAAGTCTGCATTATGGAGGTTGCCTGTAGGGACTGTATGAATTAATGTTGCGGAGAGTAAATGTGTTTGTCCAGTCATGCCTAAGGTGTTTATCCTTCATAAGCCACATTGGTGTGTAGCGTTTCCGTGTTTCTCACATCACAGGACATGCTGCTGGAGCATGGGGTACCTAATGTCCGTGGTCTTCTTTAGTCATTGTAGACCATGAGCAGGGTAGTGGGTTAGTCTGCAGATGACTTAAAAAAGTGTGTAGTCATGTCTCTGTACTAATTGGCATGTGTGCTTTTGGTGTGTTGACATATTGGCCATTTTGTGCTTGGTATGTCTAACTCTGCAACACAAACATTTGTGCAAAAATGTTTGTTTGTAGTCGACTGATTTGTCTCTTGAACCATTCAGGTCAATGCCCATCAGAAAAAGGGGATTTGGGGAGTCATCGCCCAGAAGGTGTGGACACTGGGTGTCCATAGTCTGCAGAGTTCCCACTATCAGAAGAGGTGGGAGGACTTGAGACGCTGGGCCCGGAAGATTGCGGAGGTCCAGCTGGGGCTGTCCTCCCAACAAGGACAGAGCGATCATCTGAGCCTGACCCCCTAATGGCACCCATTCTGGAGGTGGCCTACCGGGAGCTTGATGGGCATTTCAGAGGGGCACAGCAGCCACAAGGCGGTGAGTACAGGGCATATTCCTGCCTGTCACATACCCAAGTTGATGTGTTAAGTTCTGCCATCTCCCCCTGACGATTAGGGATGGGCCATGTGTGGCACACAAGATGAGTACATGTTTGTGTAGTTATGGTATTTGGTGCATACTGATGTGTCTTGCCTATTAGCCCAGGGGCATAGGACACAACTGAGTACATTCCACCATGAAATTGCTCTCCATGGACAACAAATGGCTGTGTACATTGATCAATCAAGTAATGTTTGTTGTTGTAGTGGGTCTAAATTCTACACAACAGACCACTATTCCTCATTGTTACAGCTTAAAGAAAAATAAATAATGTATCACTGTCCCCATCCTTGTGTCTGGTCAAGTGAGTAATTTGGCATCTGCCCCCCTAGAGGACACTTGTCTTCAGTGTGTGATGAGTGCTGGTATCTCACTACTGTTTGTCATGTGAAGGTGGCCATCATACATGTGACAGCATACATTGTTCTTTGGGTGCAGCTACAGATCAATACTTTCCCTTGGTAAGTGGGGAATGTCCATTGACATGATTTACCTGCCATCACTGTTGCCAACATTCCTTGTGGGTACATGTCCCTTTCTCTTTTGACAAAATGTGTATACTGTTGTTTCATGCATGGTCTACCTGTGTTCTTTGGATCATTTTTACATTGCCTCACATATATGTGCATGCCAACCTGTGTTTGAACTTGGAGATATGTAATGAGACTGCATTCATGTTGTGCCACAGACAGGAGTGTGTCACCATTATTGTCACACATATCTTCAGCCATCATAGCATGTCCTTTGGCATGTACAAATGCAATAGCAATGAGGGACATAATAGATAGGACTACAGTTTTTACCTACAATTTGCATTTCAATGCTACATGGCATGATGTAGCACAATGCTCTGCATATGTGAAATGGGGAAGGTTTGTTGCCTGTCTGTTGGAATGTATTATGGAGTGACTTGCAGTTATGTGGAAATCATATGTGGTTGGGTACAACCATTCAACCACGGACATCTGGGTTTGCAGGCCCTAAATGGAGACAGTGATGTAGCTCCCTAGTGGGCAACATGTTGAGGGCCTTCTATGTGTACTTGAGAACCCCTGGGCCTCTCTAACATTCAAAGGACTAATGGCTTCTACTGATGCAAATACAGTATGTCATTGTAAGGGGTGCCATAAGGTAGAGATGATTACCCTGGGGCTAGCTGATTCCTTGTGTTGTGCATTTTGAAACATGTCTCCCCGACAATTTGCCAATTTTGTCTGCTGTGTACATTTAAATGCCAAATGTGTCATATTTCTCAGCAACATTAGTACGACCTCCAGGACTCTTCAACTGAGCAGCACGCCTACATTCAGTGCCTTAAGACCCTATGGGTGATTAGCCGTGCTTTACAAATCCACGATTGATTGATTGATTGATTGATGACTCCGTTAGGACAATTCACACATTGAAGTATGTATTGTTGATATGATTCCAGCTTGACATGAGTATTTCCCTGTCACCTTCTTCAGGTTACTGTACTGCTTTCAACAACGTGGCAGGACTTTGGAGCATCCTGTCTTATTGTTGTGGTATTGTGTATATGAAAGATAGATGTATGCATGACCTTGTGTGAGATCTGTGAGAATGAACTTGGCATTGTCCTACTGTTGTATGACAACAGGTAACTGAGGCATGCTCCATGTGGCAAAGCAATGAAGGTAATTAGGTCTCCTACTTTTCAATGGTTACTGTGATTGTACAACTTCACCCATACAATTGGATTCCTCTGAGATTCAGAATTTCCTGTGGGCAACTGTTGGCAGTTCATGAGTCATGCATGCATATGGCGTTGTACATGTATGAGCCACTTTGTTGGAGTTTGTTGCTGGGGCCTACTTGATGTGTTGATTATGTTTTCTGATAACAGCTGTTGTACAAATGTGATCAGGAACGTGTGGTGACCCTTTTTCTCTTTGTTTCTGCAGCATCATCCCAGGCAAGAGAAGGAGAGAGGGCAGATCCAAGTGGGAAGCATCTGGCCACTGTACCTCAAGTCATGACACCACTGACACTGAGGGACTCAGTGGCCCAGAGAGTGAGGGGAGTGCCACGGAGGACACAGGATCAACATCCTTGGATTCTTCCTCCAGTGGCCACTCCTTAGTGGTGGCAGATCCCTCAGGACCTGCTCCTGTACTATCCTTGTCCGCCACCCCCAGTTCTATCGCCACCCTCTCTATTGCACCCCACTCAGTTGGCCATGCCCACTCATCCAAGAGGGTGGGCTTCTCCTTTGCACCAGGCACCTCACCCCAGCCCCTGTTACCTCTGCTTGTCTGAGTGAGGAGGCTATTTGTTAGAAATGGGGTCTCTAGTTATCAGCCAGTTTACACTCTGTCCAAGGAGGGACCCTAACTCTACTCAGGGTAAGGGAGTCACACTCCTAAGATAACCCCATGCTTAACCCCTTGGTAGCTTGGCACGAGCAGTCAGGCTTATGTCAGAGGCAACGCGTTAAGTATTTGTACCCATACAGAGCAGCACAGTGAAAACATTACAAATGGGCACCACACCAGTTTAGAAAAATAACCAATATTTATCTAAGTAAAACAAAACTAAAACAACAAAAATCCAACCTACACAAGCAACTATATGAATTTTAAAAGATAAAATTCCCCAAAAAAGCACCAACTGGTGCTATCATGATGTTGTGACGGAGTGGTTTCCAACAGCCGATGCCACTTGCGAGGCAGTGCGAGGAAGTGCAGCCCTGGTCATGGAGTTGCAGGGACCCCAGGTACAGTACCTTAGAAACCGGGCAGAGTCAAAGATATGGGACTGAGTCAGGGAGGTGAGGCTCCTTACTGTTACACAGGGGAGGTGAGGAGTCAGTTCCTTATGGAGGCAGCGTTGGTGAGGTGGTGTCAGTGGCGAGGTGTCAGTTCATTACAATCTGGCGGGGTTGATGAGTCCAGCTGGTCAAGACACAAAGGGGTGACCTCGCAGGGCACAGCCACACTAAGGGGCCACAGGTGCCATGACAGAGTCAGGTGTCACGGACGTCGGTGACATGCACTCCAGACTCACGATGTTGCAGGACTTCAGAGGCACTATGGCAGCATGCGGTATCCATGGTGGTCATCGCACTTCAGCGGGGACCACGGCCTCAGGTGCAGGCAGCGGCGCGGAGTTGGACAGTTGTGCTGGTTCTGGAGTCATCTGGAGTCTGTGTGCCTGGTTCTTCTTGTTTTATGCCAGATTTCACTCCCAAGAGTCCAGGAATTTGAGAGGGCACCTCTTGGCAAGTCAGGGTTTCCCGCAAGAGAACCCAGGGGCTTATAGGTGAATTCTTTGATGTCCCTGAGACTGCTTAGCTGGAGGCAGGCTCAGTCCAAGCCCTTTGAGAAACTTCACAAAGCAGGATAAACAGCAAAGTCCAGTCTTTGTACTCTCCAAAGCAGAAGCAGCTACTCCAGGCTAACCGAGCAAAGCACACACAGCAAAGGGGCAGTATTCCTCCTCACACCTCTTCATCTCTTTTCCCTGGCAGAGTCTCCTTTGATCTAAAAGTCTGGGGTTTGGGGTCCAATACTTATACTAATTTCTGCCTTTGAAGTAGGCAGGCTTCAAAGGAAAGTCTTTGTAGCGCGCAAGACCCTGCCTTTCCTGACCTGGTCCCAGACACACTCTAGGGGAATGGAGACTGTATTATGTAAGGACAGGCACATCCCTATTCAGGGACTAGTGTCAGCTTCTCTCACCACTGTAGCCTAGGAGATGCAGGGCACTCCTCAGCTCCCTTTGTGTGACTATCTAGAGTGAATTCACAACCAGCCCAACTGTCATTCTGACCCAGATGTGTATTCCACAGCCAGTCAGAGGCACAGAATAGTTAAGCAAGAAAATGTCCACTTCCTAAAAGTGACATTTTCAATCACACAAGTTAAAATCCACATGCATAAAAAGATGTATTTTTAAATTGTGAGTTCAGAGACCCCAAACTCCTCATCTCTATCTGATCCCAATGATAAATAACACTTGAGAGATATTTCAAGGCAATCCCCATGTTAACCTTTAGACCGGATAGGCCTTGCAATAGTAAAAACCGAAATTGGCAGTATTTCACTATCAAGACATGTAAAACACATCAGTAGGTAGATGTCCTACCTTTTAAATACACTGCACCTTGCCAATGGGGCTACGTTGGGCCTACCCTAGGGGTGCCTTACGTGTACTAAAAGGGAAGGCTCGGACCTGGCAAGTGGGTGCACTTGTAGGTCGACATAGCAGTTTAAAACGGCACACATAGATACTGCAATGACTGGTCTGAATCATGTTCAGCCAAACATGTCAGGCATGAATCATGTTTACAGGGCTACTCATGTGGGTGGCACAATCAGTGCTGCAGGCCCACTTGTAGCATTTGATTTACAGGCCCTGAGCACCCATGGTGCACTATACTAGGGACTTACAAGTAAGTAGTTAGAAATTGGGTCTTTGGTTGGCTTTCAGTTTACCCCTCCCAAGCAAGGACCCTCACACTAGTCAGGGCAAAGGAGAAACATACTTGGTTCACCCCTACTTACCCCCTTGGTAGAATGGCACGAGCAGGCAGGCTTAACTCAGAAACAATGTGTAAAGTATTTGTATTAGCACATAAAAAGATTCCCTTTAGGAATATACTCAATACAAAATCCTTAGTAATATTGCTGGCATTGAATTAGTTTAAAAAACATTAGCTTATGACCATCTCTGAATCTTCTTGTAAATAGACACCCCCATTAGAACCACAAATTGTTCATTGTTTTTTGTTTTTTTTCATTTTTATTTTTATATAAATGTTTCAATAAACACACAATATACCTCTACAATATATCATACTTCATATCGCTTTAACATAAGATTAACTGATAAACCACTGAAACGCTGCGTCACCAGTTTTTTTAGGATGTATATGGGAAGTACATTTTTTATTGTGGATACAAATGCTTTTTTAATGTAAAAAATAAAAAAATTTAATCATATGTTAAAGCGTAAAAAATAAAGCCACGCGGGCGAGCGTGCGTCATAAAATACAGCGATGCGTCGATTCCTTCCTCACAATGAGGCTGTGCGTCATTTCTTCTCTGGTCGGGTCGGCAACACTTTTTTTTCTCCCTCACATGAGAGCGATGTGTCACTTCCGGACGGGGCACCTCATATCCACGCAGAGTCGAGTTGTCTTTAACGCCCAGGGACGATGTGTGGAAAATCCAGTCCACGGTGTTAGAAAACTGTGCTGCGTGGAGTTTGTGTCGTTATCAGCAGCCACAAGCAGGTATTGAGCATTTTTTCTCCAGCCATGATGCATTGATCTCCCAGCCGCAATGCTTGTGGAGCGTCAATTTTAGCCACAAAGCTGGCAGCGTGTCTTT
This sequence comes from Pleurodeles waltl, assembly GCF_031143425.1. Classification (NCBI taxonomy): domain Eukaryota; kingdom Metazoa; phylum Chordata; class Amphibia; order Caudata; family Salamandridae; genus Pleurodeles; species Pleurodeles waltl. Next base: position 685,641,351 of record NC_090439.1, read on the forward strand.
CATCAGCCGTGATGCAGATGGTGCATCAAAACATTCCCTGCACAGCGTTCTATGAATGGATTTTCAGCTCTTGTTCTGTCAACCTCACCTTTCAAGGGCCGATGGACTGGATAGGGCACCACTTGGCAGGGCAGGAGTCTCAGCAGAGAGTCCAGGTGCTTAAAGAGGAAGTCTTTGATGTCCCTGAGACTTCAAAACAGAAGGCAAGCACAGTTCAAGCCCTTGGAAATTCTTCACAAGCAGGAATCTACCACAAAGTCCAGTCTTTGTCCCCTTTCAGAGGCAGAAGCAGAAAATGCAGGATAGCCCAACAAAGCACAGTCACAGGCAGGGGAAGCACTCCTCCTCAGCTCTTCAGCTCTTTTCCTTGCCAGAGGTTTGTTTTGGTTCCAGAAGTGAATTTTCAGGGGTTTTAGGTCCACTACGTATACCCCTTTCTGGCTTTGAAGTAGGCATACTTCAAAGGAAAGATCCTGCCTTGCCCAGACCAGGCCCCAGACAGACACCACAGGGTTGGAGACTGCATTATGAGAGGGGAGGTACAGCCCATTCAGGTGTAAGTGACCACTCCTCTCTCTACTCTATCACAAATGGCTCATCAGGATATGCAGGCTACAACCCTAGCTCCCTTT